>NC_137073.1:736200-1382200 GCF_951640355.1 Cnephaeus nilssonii
GAGTTCTAGAGTCACTCTGAAAAATCCCCCTGGTCCGTTGTTTTGAGCTCTGAGAGTTTTCTTTTTAACACGGGTGTCATACCGGCTTTTTAAAGGCACGTTAAAACACCACTCGGATAAGCCGAAACCGGTTTGGCTCAGTGGATAGAGCGTCGGTCTGCGGACTGAAGGGTCCCGGGTTCGATTCCGGTCAAGGGCACGTCCATTGGTTGCGGGCACATCCCCGGCAGGGGGTGTTTGCAGGAGGAGGCAGCTGGTCGATATGTTTCCAGCTCTCTGTCCCTCTGCTTTCCTCTCTGTAAAAAGTCAATAAGATATATTAAAAAACAAACAAACACACACAAAATACACTACTTGGGACCCTAGGCCAACTATCATTTTGATTTCATAGTGTTCTCCATACTTTCATACTATTCTATAGCTCTACGAAAATGAGTTTTGCAGTGTTTCACCAAAACCTTTTCCTGAAAACGCCAACTCCTTTGGACGGGAAAAATAAATGTAAACAGTGCCACACTCGGTTCTCAGCTGTTTGAACAACATTTCCCAGGGACAAAATTGTGCTGTTCAGACATTCAGTCTATTGGACTATGAGTTCCTAGTGTGTGAAGCACATTTCTCAATATTTCCCTAGTCTGGAGTTGTAAATCCTCAGTGCTACACTCCAATTTGTCCAGTGAATGAAGCTCATTCGTTGTGAATAGCCAACGTTACTACACCGTGACCGTAACCCTGTCCATAACCCTCTGACCCCAACCCTAAACCTATGCCTAACCTGAGCCTGAACCCTACCCAGCCCGAACCCTTATCGTAACCCTAACCCTAGCCAGAACCCCAATTCTCTAACCCTAACACCACAACGAACCACGGTGACATCCTCACTCCCAGCTGGTCCCCTGGCCAAAGCATGATCACCTGGGATCAATTGAACCTGCCCACGTGGCCCGTCCCCCCTTGGTGACATCATCACCTCCGCTTTCATGGCCTTAGCAGGGTTCTTTCAAAGACGCCAACTCATGGCCCTGAAGTATAAATGTAACCAGTATCCAACTCGGGTCTATGTTCTTTGAGCACGATTTCCTTGTCAGGAAACAGTGCGTGACAGATATTAAGGCCCTTTATTCACGTATTCCTAGCGTTTGAAGCACTTTGTTAGATATTAACCTGGGTTATCATTGTGAATTTCCCGAGTTGGGGTCTCTCTCTTCCAGTGTCTCAAGCTCCTTCCTTGTGAATTCCAATTTGGTGAAACAGCGTTTATAACAAATATACCAGCACTTTAACCGTTATTACCACTTGAAAGGCTACCCTACCTTTCACAGCGCTTTGGTTACAGATTCTCAGTATTTCAAAATTCAGTAGAGATGTTCGGGTTCGAAAACGTATTCCAGGAGTTCTAGAGTCACTCTGACAAATCCCCCTGGTCCGTTGTTTTGAGCTCTGAGAGTTTTCTTTTTAACACGGGTGTCATACCGGCTTTTTAAAGGCACGTTAAAACACCACTCGGATAAGCCGAAACCGGTTTGGCTCAGTGGATAGAGCGTCGGTCTGCGGACTGAAGGGTCCCGGGTTCGATTCCGGTCAAGGGCACGTCCATTGGTTGCGGGCACATCCCCGGCAGGGGGTGTTTGCAGGAGGAGGCAGCTGGTCGATATGTTTCCAGCTCTCTGTCCCTCTGCTTTCCTCTCTGTAAAAAGTCAATAAGATATATTAAAAAACAAACAAACACACACAAAATACACTACTTGGGACCCTAGGCCAACTATCATTTTGATTTCATAGTGTTCTCCATACTTTCATACTATTCTATAGCTCTACGAAAATGAGTTTTGCAGTGTTTCACCAAAACCTTTTCCTGAAAACGCCAACTCCTTTGGACGGGAAAAATAAATGTAAACAGTGCCACACTCGGTTCTCAGCTGTTTGAACAACATTTCCCAGGGACAAAATTGTGCTGTTCAGACATTCAGTCTATTGGAATATGAGTTTCTAGTGTGTGAAGCACATTTCTCAATATTTCCCTAGTCTGGAGTTGTAAATCCTCAGTGCTACACTCCAATTTGTCCAGTGAATGAAGCTCATTCGTTGTGAATAGCCAACTTTACTACACCGTGACCGTAACCCTGTCCATAACCCTCTGACCCCAACCCTAAACCTATGCCTAACCTGAGCCTGAACCCTACCCAGCCCGAACCCTTATCATAACCCTAACCCTAGCCAGAACCCCAATTCTCTAACCCTAACACCACAAGGGACCTCGGTGACTTCATCAATCCCAGCTGGTCCCCTGGCCAAAGCATGATCACCTGGGATCAATTGAACCTGCCCACGTGGCCCGTCCCCCCTTGGTGACATCATCACTTCCGCTTTCTGTGGCCTTAGCAGGCTTCTTTCAAAGATGCCAACTCATGGCCCTGAATTATAAGTGTAACAAGTATCCAACTCGGTTCTATGTTCTTTGAGCACGATTTCCTTGTCAGGAAACAGTGCGTTACAGATATTAAGGCCCTTTATTCACGTATTCCTAGCGTTACAGATTTTTTGGTTACAGATTCTCAGTATTTCAAAATTCAGTAGAGATATTCGGGTTCGAAAACGTATTCCAGGAGTTCTAGAGTCACTCTGACAAATCCCCCTGGTCTGTTGTTTTGAGCTTCTGGTATAATTGTGGGACTTCACCTCATGTACAAAAAACTTTATACACTCTTCTCTGAACTTGAGAAGCTATACACACTAGTTTCTCAACTCTTTTACAGTTGAATGCTACATTTCAGTGAATTAGAGTTGTTTCAAACACTGGTTTCATGTGCACTAACTCTATTTCAAGTACTTCTCCAGTGTACAACATCCTTTCTAGACTAAAGACTTACATTTTGATGTCTTTTCCACTTGTTCTCTCACAATTCTGTGATATTCATTAGTATTTGCTCTGAATTACTACTGGTTTCTTACCATGTCCTATAATGGTCCTTCTGCTCTACTTGTGGGACTTCACCACATGTGCAAATAACGTTATACACTCTTCTCTGAACTTGAGAAGCTATATACACTTATCTCTCAACTGTTTTTCAATTGAATGCTACTTTTCAGTGAATTCTAGAGGTTTGAAACACTGGTTTCATGTTAACTCACTCTATTTCAAGGATTTCTACAGTGTACAACATCATTTATAGACTAGAGAATTACATTTTGATGGTTTTCCACTTGTTCTCTCAGAATACTGTGATATTCAATAGTATTTGATCTGAATTACTACTGGTTACTTACTGTGTCCTTTAATCGGCCTTCTGCTCTATGTCTAGGACTTCTCCACATTTACAAACATCGTTATGCACTCTTCTCTGAACTTGAGAAGCTACATACACAGGTTTCTCAACTGTTTTACAGTTGAATGGTACTTTTCAGTGAATTCTAGTGGTTTTAAACACTGGTTTCATGTGCACTATTTCTATTTCAAGTATTTCTGCAGTGTACAACATTCTTTCCAGACTAGAGACTTACATTTAGATGTCTTTTCCACTTGTTCTCTCAAAATTCTGTGATTCATTAGTATTTGCTCTGAATTACTACTACTTTCTTGAAGTGTCCTATAATGGGCCTTCTGCTCTACTTGTGGGACTTCACCAGATGAACAAACAACTTTATACACTCTTCTCTGAACTAGGGCAGCTATATACACTTGTCTCTCATCTGTTTTAGACTTTAATTCTACTTTTCAGTGAATTCTACTGGTTTCAAACACTGGATTCATGTGAACTAACTCTATTTCAAGGATTTCGGCAGTGTACAACATCTGTTCTAGACTAAAGACTTACATTTTGATGGTTTTCCACTTGTTCTCTCACAATTCTGTGATATTCATTAGTATTTGCTCTGAATTACTACTGCTTTTTTGCACTGTCCTATAATGGGCCTTCTGCTCTACTTGTGGTACTTCATCACATGTACAAGCAACTTTATACACTCTACTCTGAACTTGAGAAGCTATATAGACTTGTTTCTCAACTGTTTTACAGTTCATTGCTACATTTCAGTGAATTCTAGTGGTTTCAAACACTGGATTCAAGTGCACGTGTTCTATTTCAAGGATTACTGCAGTGTACAACACCCTTTCTAGACTGGAGACTTACATTTTCATATCTTTCCCACTATTCTCTCACAATTCTGTGATATTCATTGGTATTTGCTCTGAATTACTACTGGTTTCTTACCGTGTCCTATAATGGGCCTTCTGCTCTATTTGTGGGACCACACCAAAAGTACAAACAACATTATACACTCCTTTCTGAACTTCAGAAGGTATATACACTTGTCTCTCAACTCTTTTACAGTTGAATGCTCCTTTTCAGTGAATTCTAGTGATTTCAAACCCTGGTTTCATGTGCACAAACTCTATTTCAAGTATTTCTCAGTGTACAACTTTTTTTCTAGAATAGAGACCTACATATTGATGTCTTTTCCACTCGTTCTCTCACAATTCTGTGATATTCATTAGTATTTGCTGTGAATTACTACTGCTTTCTTATCGTGTCCTATAATGGGCCTTCTGCTCTACTTGTGGGACCACACCACAAGTACAAACAACATTATACACTCATCCCTGAACTTCAGAAGGTATATACATGTGTCTCTGAACTATTTTACAGTTGAATGCTACTTTTCAGTAAATTCTAGTGGTTTCAAACACTGGTTTCATGTGTACTAACTCTATTTCAAGTGTTTCTGCAGTGTACAACATCCTTTCTAGACTGGAGACTAACATTGTGATGGTTTTTGACATGGTCTCTTACAATTCTATGATATTCATTATTATTTGCTCTGAATTACTACTGCTTTCTTGCAGTGTCCTATAATGGGCCTTTTGCTCTACTTGTGGGACGTCACCACATGTAAAACAACTTTATGCACTCTGCTCTGAATTTGTGAAGCTACATACTCTGGTTTATCAACTGTTTTATAGTTGAGTGCTACTTTTCAGCGAATTCTAGTGGTTTCAAACACTGGTTTCATGTGCACTAACTCTATTACAAGGATTTCTGCAGTGTTCAACATCCTTTCTAGACTAGAAACTTACATTTTGATGTCTTTTCCAATTATTCTCTCACAATTCTGTGATATTTATTAGTATTTGCTCTGAATTACTACTGGTTTATTACCGTATCTATAATGGGCCTTCTAGTATACTTGTGGGACGTCACCACATGTACAAAAAACTTTATACACTCTTCTCAGAACTTGGGAAGCTATATACACTAGTTTCTCAACTCTTTAACAGTTGAATGCGACTTTTCAGTGAATTCTGGTGGTTTCAAACACTGGTTTCATGTAAACTAACTCTAGCTCAAGGATTTCTGCAGTGTACAACATCCTTTCTAGACTAGAGACTTACATTTTGATTTCTTTTCCACTTGTTCTCTCACAATTCTGTGATATTCATCAGTATTTGCTCTGAATTACTTCTGCTTTCTTGCAGTGTCCTATAATGGGCCTTCTGCTCCACTACTGGAACTTCACCACGTTTACAAAACAACTTTATACACTCTTCTCTGAACTTGAGCAGGTATATACTCTTGTTTCTCAACAGTTTTATACTTAAATTCTACTTTTAAGTGAATTCTAGTGGTTTCAAACACTGGTTTCATGTGCACTAACTCTAGTTCAAGTATTTCTGCAGTGTACAATATCCGTTCTAGACTTGAGACTTACATTTTAATGTCTTTTCCAATTGTTCTCTCACAATTCTGTGATATTCATCAGTATTTGCTCTGAATTACTACTGCTTTCTTGCAGTGTCCTATAATGGGCCTTCAGATCTACTTGTGGGAATTCACCACATGTACAAACAACTTTATACACTCTTCTCTGAACTTGAGAAGCTATATACACTAGTTTCTCAACACTTTTATAGGTGAATGCTACTTTTCCGTGAATTCCAGTTGTTTCAAACACTGGTTTCATGTGCACTAACTCTATTTCAAGTATTTCTGCAGTGCACAACATCCTTTATAGACTAGAGACTTACATTTTGATGTCTTTTCCACTTGTTCTCTCACAATTCTGTGATATTCATCAGTGTTTGCTCTGAATTACTACTGCTTTCTTGCAGTGTCCTATATGGGCCTTCTGCTGTACTTTTGGGAATTCACAACATGTACAAACAACTTTATACACTCTTCTCTGAACGTGAGAAGCTATCTGTTATATTCGTTATTATGTGCTCTGAATTACTTCTGTTTTCTTGAAGTGTCCTGAAATGGGCCTTTTGCTCTACTTGTGGGACTTCACCACATATACAAACAACTTTATACACTCTTCTCTGAACTTGAGAAGCTACATACACTTGTTTCCCAACTGTTTTACAGTTGAATGCTACTTTCCAGTGAATGCTATTGGTTTCAAACACTGGTTTCTTATGAACTTGCTCTATTTCAAAGATTTCTGCAGTGTACAACATCCTTTCTAGAATAGCCACTTACATTTTGATGTCTTTTCCACTTGTTCTCTCAAAATGCTGTGCTATTCATTAGTATTTGCTCTGAATTACTACTGCTTTCTTGCAGTGTCCTATAATGGGCCTTCTGCTCTATGTCTTGGACTTCTCCACATTTACAAACAACTTTATACACTCTTCTCTGAACTTGAGAAGCTATATATTGTCTCTCAACTATTTTAATGGTGAATGCTAATTTTCAGTGATTTCTAGTGCTTTCAAACACTGGTTTCATGTGCACTAACTCTATTTCAAGTATTTCTGCAGTGTACAACATCCGTTCTAGACTAGAGACTTACATTTTGATGGTTTTACACTTGTTCTCTCACAATTCTGTGATATTAATCAGTATTTGCTCTGAATTACTACTGCTTCTAGCAGTGTCCTATAATGGGCCTTATGCTCTACTTGTGGGTCCTCACCACAAGTACAAACAACATTATACACTCTTCTCTGAACTTGAGAATCTACATACACTGGCTTCTCAACTGTTTTACATTTGAATGCTACTTTCCAGTGAATTCTAGTGGTTTCAAACACTGGTTTCCTGTGCACTCAGTCTATCTTAAGGATTTCTGCAGTGTAAAACATCATTTCTAGACAAGACTTACATTGTGATGTCTTTTCCACTTGTTCTCTCACAATTCTGTGATATTCATTAGTATTTGCTCTGAATTACTACTGCTTCTAGCAGTGTCCTATAATGGGCCTTCTGCTCTACTTGTGGGACTTCAGCACATGTGCACATAACGTTATACACTCTTCTCTGAACTTGAGAAGCTACATATACTAGTTTCTCAACTGTTTTACATTTGAATGGTACTTTTCAGTTAATTCTAGTGGTTTCAAACACTGGTTTCATGTGCACTAACTCTATTTCAAGTGTTTCTGTAGTGTACAACATCCTTTCTAGACTGGAGACTAATTTTGTGATGGTTTTCGACATGTTCTCTCACAATTCTGTGATATTCATGAGTATTTGCTCTGAAATACTACTGCTCTTGCAGTGTCCTCTAATGGTCATTTTGCTCTACTTGTGGGACTTCACCACATGTATAAACAACTTTATACACACTTCTCTGAACTTGAGAAGCTATAAACATTGTCTCTCAACTGTTTTAGACTTTAATTCTACTTTTCAGTGAATTCTACTGGTTTCAAACACTGGTTTCATGTGCACTAACTCTATTTCAAGTGTTTCTGCAGTGTACAACATCCTTTCTAGACCGGAGACTAACATTGTGATGGTTTTCGACATGTTCTCTCACAATTCTGTGATATTCATTAGTATTTGCTCTGAATTACTACTGCTCTTGCAGTGTCCTCTAATGGGCATTTTGCTCTACTTGTGGGACGTCACCACATGTAAAACAACTTTATGCACTCTGCACTGAATTTGTGAAGCTACATACTCTGGTTTATCAACTGTTTTACAGTTGGATGCTACTTTTCAGTGAATTCTATAGGTTTCAAACACTGGTTTCATGTGCACTAACTCTATTACAAGGATTTCTGCAGTGTACAACATCCTTTATAGACTAGACACATTTTGATGTCTTTTCCACTTGTTCTCTCACAATTCTGTGATATTTATTAGTATTTGCTCTGAATTACTACTTCATTCTTGCAGTGTCTTATAATTGGCCTTCTGCTCTACTTGTGGGACTTCACCACATGTATAAACAACTTTATACACACTTCTCTGAACTTGAGAAGCTATATACATTGTCTCTCAACTGTTTTACTGATGAATGCTAATTTTCAGTGATTTCTAGTGCTTTCAAACACTGGTTTCATGTGCACTAACTCTATTTCAAGTGTTTCTGCAGTGTACAACATCCTTTCTAGACCGGAGACTAACATTGTGATGGTTTTCGACATGTTCTCTCACAATTCTGTGATATTCATTAGTATTTGCTCTGAATTACTACTGCTCTTGCAGTGTCCTCTAATGGGCATTTTGCTCTACTTGTGGGACGTCACCACATGTAAAACAACTTTATGAACTCTGCACTGAATTTGTGAAGCTACATACTCTGGTTTATCAACTGTTTTACAGTTGAATGCTACTTTTCAGTGAATTCTATAGGTTTCAAACACTGGTTTCATGTGCACTAACTCTATTACAAGGATTTCTGCAGTGTACAACATCCTTTATAGACTAGACACATTTTGATGTCTTTTCCACTTGTTCTCTCACAATTCTGTGATATTTATTAGTATTTGCTCTGAATTACTACTTCATTCTTGCAGTGTCTTATAATTGGCCTTCTGCTCTACTTGTGGGACTTCACCACATGTATAAACAACTTTATACACACTTCTCTGAACTTGAGAAGCTATATACATTGTCTCTCAACTGTTTTACTGATGAATGCTAATTTTCAGTGATTTCTAGTGCTTTCAAACACTGGTTTCATGTGCACTAACTATATTACAAGGATTACTGCAGTGTACAACATCATTTCTAGACTAGAGAATTACATTTAGATGTCTTTTCCACTTGTTCTCTCAAAATTCTGTGATTCATTAGTATTTGCTCTGAATTACTACTGCTTTCTTAAAGTGTCCTATAATGGGCCTTCTGCTCTACTTGTGGGACTTCACCACATGAACAAACAACTTTATACACTCTTCTCTGAACTTGGGCAGCTATATACACTTGTCTCTCAACTGTTTTAGACTTTAATTCTACTTTTCAGTGAATTCTACTGGTTTCAAACACTGGTTTCATGTGCACTAACTCTATTACAAGGATTTCTGCAGTGTTCAACATCCTTTCTAGACTAGAAACTTACATTTTGATGTCTTTTCCAATTATTCTCTCACAATTCTGTGATATTTATTAGTATTTGCTCTGAATTACTACTGGTTTATTACCATATCTATAATGGGCCTTCTGGTATACTTGTGGGACGTCACCACATGTACAAAAAACTTAATACACTCTTCTCTGAACTTGATAAGCTATATACACTTGTCTCTCCACTGTTTTACAATTGAATGCTACTCTTCAGTTAATTCTAGTGGTTTCAAACACTGGTTTCATGTGCACTAACTCTATTACAAGGATTTCTGCAGTGTACAACATCTTTTATAGACCAAACACATTTTGATGTATTTTCCACTTGTTCTCTCACAATTCTGTGATATTTATTAGTATTTGCTCTGAATTACTACTTCATTCTTGCAGTGTCTTATAATTGGCCTTCTGCTCTACTTGTGGGACTTCACCACATGTATAAACAACTTTATACACACTTCTCTGAACTTGAGAAGCTATAAACATTGTCTCTCAACTGTTTTAGACTTTAATTCTACTTTTCAGTGAATTCTACTGGTTTCAAACACTGGTTTCATGTGCACTAACTCTATTTCAAGTGTTTCTGCAGTGTACAACATCCTTTCTAGACCGGAGACTAACATTGTGATGGTTTTCGACATGTTCTCTCACAATTCTGTGATATTCATTAGTATTTGCTCTGAATTACTACTGCTCTTGCAGTGTCCTCTAATGGGCATTTTGCTCTACTTGTGGGACGTCACCACATGTAAAACAACTTTATGCACTCTGCACTGAATTTGTGAAGCTACATACTCTGGTTTATCAACTGTTTTACAGTTGGATGCTACTTTTCAGTGAATTCTATAGGTTTCAAACACTGGTTTCATGTGCACTAACTCTATTACAAGGATTTCTGCAGTGTACAACATCCTTTATAGACTAGACACATTTTGATGTCTTTTCCACTTGTTCTCTCACAATTCTGTGATATTTATTAGTATTTGCTCTGAATTACTACTTCATTCTTGCAGTGTCTTATAATTGGCCTTCTGCTCTACTTGTGGGACTTCACCACATGTATAAACAACTTTATACACACTTCTCTGAACTTGAGAAGCTATATACATTGTCTCTCAACTGTTTTACTGATGAATGCTAATTTTCAGTGATTTCTAGTGCTTTCAAACACTGGTTTCATGTGCACTAACTCTATTTCAAGTGTTTCTGCAGTGTACAACATCCTTTCTAGACCGGAGACTAACATTGTGATGGTTTTCGACATGTTCTCTCACAATTCTGTGATATTCATTAGTATTTGCTCTGAATTACTACTGCTCTTGCAGTGTCCTCTAATGGGCATTTTGCTCTACTTGTGGGACGTCACCACATGTAAAACAACTTTATGCACTCTGCACTGAATTTGTGAAGCTACATACTCTGGTTTATCAACTGTTTTACAGTTGAATGCTACTTTTCAGTGAATTCTATAGGTTTCAAACACTGGTTTCATGTGCACTAACTCTATTACAAGGATTTCTGCAGTGTACAACATCCTTTATAGACTAGACACATTTTGATGTCTTTTCCACTTGTTCTCTCACAATTCTGTGATATTTATTAGTATTTGCTCTGAATTACTACTTCATTCTTGCAGTGTCTTATAATTGGCCTTCTGCTCTACTTGTGGGACTTCACCACATGTATAAACAACTTTATACACACTTCTCTGAACTTGAGAAGCTATATACATTGTCTCTCAACTGTTTTACTGATGAATGCTAATTTTCAGTGATTTCTAGTGCTTTCAAACACTGGTTTCATGTGCACTAACTATATTACAAGGATTACTGCAGTGTACAACATCATTTCTAGACTAGAGAATTACATTTAGATGTCTTTTCCACTTGTTCTCTCAAAATTCTGTGATTCATTAGTATTTGCTCTGAATTACTACTGCTTTCTTAAAGTGTCCTATAATGGGCCTTCTGCTCTACTTGTGGGACTTCACCACATGAACAAACAACTTTATACACTCTTCTCTGAACTTGGGCAGCTATATACACTTGTCTCTCAACTGTTTTAGACTTTAATTCTACTTTTCAGTGAATTCTACTGGTTTCAAACACTGGTTTCATGTGCACTAACTCTATTACAAGGATTTCTGCAGTGTTCAACATCCTTTCTAGACTAGAAACTTACATTTTGATGTCTTTTCCAATTATTCTCTCACAATTCTGTGATATTTATTAGTATTTGCTCTGAATTACTACTGGTTTATTACCATATCTATAATGGGCCTTCTGGTATACTTGTGGGACGTCACCACATGTACAAAAAACTTAATACACTCTTCTCTGAACTTGATAAGCTATATACACTTGTCTCTCCACTGTTTTACAATTGAATGCTACTCTTCAGTGAATTCTAGTGGTTTCAAACACTGGTTTCATGTGCACTAACTCTATTACAAGGATTTCTGCAGTGTACAACATCTTTTATAGACCAAACACATTTTGATGTATTTTCCACTTGTTCTCTCACAATTCTGTGATATTTATTAGTATTTGCTCTGAATTACTACTTCATTCTTGCAGTGTCTTATAATTGGCCTTCTGCTCTACTTGTGGGACTTCACCACATGTATAAACAACTTTATACACACTTCTCTGAACTTGAGAAGCTATAAACATTGTCTCTCAACTGTTTTAGACTTTAATTCTACTTTTCAGTGAATTCTACTGGTTTCAAACACTGGTTTCATGTGCACTAACTCTATTTCAAGTGTTTCTGCAGTGTACAACATCCTTTCTAGACCGGAGACTAACATTGTGATGGTTTTCGACATGTTCTCTCACAATTCTGTGATATTCATTAGTATTTGCTCTGAATTACTACTGCTCTTGCAGTGTCCTCTAATGGGCATTTTGCTCTACTTGTGGGACGTCACCACATGTAAAACAACTTTATGCACTCTGCACTGAATTTGTGAAGCTACATACTCTGGTTTATCAACTGTTTTACAGTTGAATGCTACTTTTCAGTGAATTCTATAGGTTTCAAACACTGGTTTCATGTGCACTAACTCTATTACAAGGATTTCTGCAGTGTACAACATCCTTTATAGACTAGACACATTTTGATGTCTTTTCCACTTGTTCTCTCACAATTCTGTGATATTTATTAGTATTTGCTCTGAATTACTACTTCATTCTTGCAGTGTCTTATAATTGGCCTTCTGCTCTACTTGTGGGACTTCACCACATGTATAAACAACTTTATACACACTTCTCTGAACTTGAGAAGCTATATACATTGTCTCTCAACTGTTTTACTGATGAATGCTAATTTTCAGTGATTTCTAGTGCTTTCAAACACTGGTTTCATGTGCACTAACTATATTACAAGGATTACTGCAGTGTACAACATCCTTTCTATACTAGAGACATATATTTTTATGTCTTTTCCACTTGTTCTCTCAAGATTATGTGATATTCATTAGTATTGGCTCTGAATTACTACTGCTTTCTTGCAGTGTCCTATAAGGGGCCTTCTGCTCTACGTCTGGGACTTCTCCACATTTACAAACTACTTTATACACTCTTCTCTGAACTTGATAAGCTATATACACTAGTCTCTCCACCGTTTTACAATTGAATGCTACTCTTCAGTGAATTCTAGTGGTTTCAAACACTGGTTTCATGTTAACTCACTCTATTTCAAGGATTTCTACAGTGTACAACATCATTTCTAGACTAGAGAATTACATTTAGATGTCTTTTCCACTTGTTCTCTCAAAATTCTGTGATTCATTAGTATTTGCTCTGAATTACTACTGCTTTCTTAAAGTGTCCTATAATGGGCCTTCTGCTCTACTTGTGGGACTTCACCACATGAACAACAACTTTATACACTCTTCTCTGAACTTGGGCAGCTATATACACTTGTCTCTCAACTGTTTTAGACTTTAATTCTACTTTTCAGTGAATTCTACTGGTTTCAAACACTGGTTTCATGTGCACTAACTCTATTTCAATTGTTTCTGCAGTGTACAACATCCTTTCTAGACTGGAGACTAACATTGTGATGGTTTTGGACAAGTTCTCTCACAATTCTGTGATATGCATTAGTATTTGCTCTGAATTACTACTGCTCTGGCAGTGTCCTATAATGGGTCTTTTGCTCTAATTGGGGGCGTCACCACATGTAAAACAACTTTATGCACTCTGCTCTGAATTTGTGAAGCTACATACTCTGGTTTATCAACTGTTTTACAGTTGAATGCTACTTTTCAGTGAATTCTAGTGGTTTCAAACACTGGTGGTTTCTTGTGCACTAACTCTATTGGAAGAATTTCTGCAGTGTACAACATGCTTTCTAGACTAGAGACTTACATTTTGGTGTCTTTTCCACTTGTTCTCTCACAATTCTATGATATTCATCAGTATTTGCTCTGAGTTACCACTGCTTTCTTGCAATGTCCTATATTGGACCTTCTCGTCTATTTATGGGACTTTACCACATTTACAAACTACTTTTTACACTCTTCTCTGAACCTGAGATGCGATATACCCTTGTCTCTCAACTGTTTTACATTTGAATGCTACTTTTCAGTGAATTCTAGTGGTTTCAAACACTGGTTTCATGTGCACCTGCTCTATTTCAAGTATTTCTGCAGTGTACAACATCCTTTCTAGACTAGAGACTTACATTTTGATGTCTTTTCCACTTGTTCTATCACAATTCTGTGATATTCATCAGTATTTTATCTGATTAACTACTGCTTTCTTGCAGTGTCCTATAATGGGCCTTCTGGTTTACTTGTGGGAATTCACCACATGTACAAACAACTTTATACACTCTTCTCTGAAGTATAGAAGCTATATACACTAGTTTCTCAACTCTTTTACAGTTGAATCCTACTTTTCAGTGAATTCGAGTTGTTTCAAACACTGGTTTCAAGTGCTCTAACTCTATTTCAAGTATTTCTGCAGTGTACAACATACTTTCTAGACTAAAGACTTACATTTTTATGTCTTGTCCACTTGTTCTCTCACAATTCTGTGATGTTCATTAGTATTTGCTCTGAATTACTAATGGTTTATTACCGTTTCTATAATGGGCCTTCTGGTCTACTTGTGGGACTTCACAACGTGTACAAACAACTTTATACACTCTTCTCTGAACTATAGAAGCTATATACAATTGTCTCTCAACTGTTGTACAGTTAAATGCTACTTTACAGTGAATTCTAGTGGTTTCAAATACTGGTTTCTTGTGCACTAACTCTATTTCAAGTATTTCTGCAGTGTACAACATCCTTTCTAGACTAGAGATTTACATTTTGATGTCTTTTCCACTTGTTCTCTCACAATTCTGTGATAGCCATTAGTATTTGCTCTGAAGTACTACTGCTTTCTTGCAGTGTCCTACAATGGGCCTTCTGATCTACTTGTTGGACTTCACCACATGTGCAAACTACTTTTTACACTCTTCTCTGACCTTGAGAAGCTATATACCCTTTCCCCTCAACTGTTTTACAGTTAGTATTTGCTCAGAATTACTACTGCTTTCTTGCAGTGTCCTTAATGGGCCTTCTTCTCTACTTATGGGATTTCACCTCATGTACAAAGAATTATTTACACTCTTCTCTGAATTTGAGAATCTATATACACTTGTCTATCAGCTGTTTTACAGTTGAATGTTACTTTACCATGAATTCTAGTGGTTTCAGACACTGATTTCATGTGCACCAACATTATATCAGGTTTTTCTTCAGTGTACAAGATCCTTTCTCAACTAGAGACTTACATTTTGTTTTCTTTTCCACTTGTTCTCTCACAATTCTGTGATATTCATTAGTATTTGCTCTGAATTACTACTGCTTTCTTCCGGTTTCCTACAATGGGCCTACAGGTGTACTTGTGGGACTGCACCAAATGTACAGACAACTTTATACACTCTTCTCTGAACTTGAGAAGTTTTATACACTTGTCTCTCAACTCTTTTACAGTTTAATGTTACTTTTCCATGAATTCTAGTGGTTTCAAACAGTGGTTTCATGTGCACTAACTCTATTTCAGGTATTTCTTCAGTGTACAAGATCCGTCCTCCACTAGAGACTTGCATTTTGATGTCTTTTCCACTTGTTCTCTCTCAATTCTGTGATATTCATTAGTATTTGCTCTGAATTACTACTGCTGTCTTGCAGTGTCCTATAATTGGCTTTCTGCTGTACTTGTGGGACTTCTCCACATGTACAAAGAACTTTTTACACTCTTCTCTGAACTTGAGAAGCTATACACACTTGTCGCTCAACTGTTTTACAGTTGAATGTTACTTTTCCATCAATTCTAGTGGTTTCCAACACTGGTTTCATGTGCACTAACTCTATTGCAGGTATTTCTTCAGTGTACAAGATCCGTTCTAGACTAGAGACTTGCATTTTGATGTCTTTTCCACTTGTTCTCTCACAATTCTGTGATATTCATTAGTATTTGCTCTGAATTACTACTACTTTCTTGCAGTGTCCTATAATGGGCCTTCTGCTGTACTTGTGGGACTTCACCACATGTACAAACAACTATATACACTCTTCTCTGAACTTGAGAAGCTATATACACTTTTCTCTCAACTGTTTCCATTTGAATGTTACTTTTCCATGAATTCTAGTGGTTTCAAACAGTGGTTTCATGTGCACTAACTCTATTTCAGGTATTTCTTCAGTGTACAAGATCCTTTCTCAACTAGAGACTTACATTTTGATGTCTTTTTCACTTGTTCACTCAAAATTCTGTGATATTCATTAGTATTTGCTCTGAATTACTACTACTTTCTAGCAGTGTCCTACAATGGGCCTTCTGCTCTACTTGTGAATCTTCACTACATGTACAAAGAACTTTTTACACTCTTCTCTGAACTTGAGAAGCTATACACACTTGTCGCTCAACTGTTTTACAGTTGAATGTTACTTTTCCATCAATTCTAGTGGTTTCAAACACTGGTTTCATGTGAACTAACTCTATTTCAGGTATTTCTTCAGTGTACAAGATCCTTTCTCAACTACAGACTTGCATTTTGATGTCTTTTCCACTTGTTCTCTCACAATTCTGTGATATTCATTAGTATTTGCTCTGAATTACTATTGCTTTCTTGCAGTGTCCTATAATGGGCCTTCTGCTGTACTTGTGGGACTTCACCACATGTACAAACAACTATATACACTCTTCTCTGAACTTGAGAAGCTATATACACTTGTCTCTGAACTGTTATACAGTTGAATGTTACTTTTCCATGAATTCTAGTGGTTTCAAACACTGGTTTCATGTGCACTAACTCTATTTCCGGTATTTCTTCAGTGTACAAGATCATTTCTAGAATAGAAATTTACGTTTTGATGTCTTTTCTACTTGTTCTGTCACAATTCTGTTATATTCATTAATATTTGCTCTGAATTACTACTGCTTTCTTGCAGTGTCCTATAATGGGCCTTCTGCTCTACTTGTGGGACTTCACATGTACAAACAACTTTATACACTCTTCTCGGAACTTGAGAAGCTATATCCCCTTGTCTCTCAACAGATTTCCATTTGAATGTTATTTTCCATGAATTCTAGTGGTTTCAAACTCTGGTTTCATGTGCACTAACTCTATTTCAGGTATTTCCTCAGTGTACAAGATTCATTCTCGACTAGAGACTTACATTTTGATGTCTTTTCCACTTGTTCTCTCACAATTCTGTGATATTCATTAGTATTTGCTCTGAATTACTACTGCTTTCTAGCAGTGTCCTACAATGGGCCTTCTGCTCTACTTGTGAATCTTCACTACATGTACAAAGAACTTTTTACACTCTTCTCTGAACTTGAGAAGCTATACACACTTGTCGCTCAACTGTTTTACAGTTGAATGTTACTTTTCCATCAATTCTAGTGGTTTCCAACACTGGTTTCATGTGCACTAACTCTATTGCAGGTATTTCTTCAGTGTACAAGATCCGTTCTAGACTAGAGACTTGCATTTTGATGTCTTTTCCACTTGTTCTCTCACAATTCTGTGATATTCATTAGTATTTGCTCTGAATTACTACTGCTTTCTTGCAGTGTCCTATAATGGGCCTTCTGCTGTACTTGTGGGACTTCACCACATGTACAAACAACTATATACACTCTTCTCTGAACTTGAGAAGCTATATACACTTGTCTCTCACCTGTTTTCCATTTGAATGTTACTTTTCCATGAATTCTAGTGGTTTCAAACAGTGGTTTCATGTGCACTAACTCTATTTCAGGTATTTCGTCAGTGTACAAGATCCTTTCTCAACTAGAGACTTACATTTTGATGTCTTTTTCACTTGTTCACTCACAATTCTGTGATATTCATTAGTATTTGCTCTGAATTACTACTACTTTCTAGCAGTGTCCTACAATGGGCCTTCTGCTCTACTTGTGAATCTTCACATGTACAAAGAACTTTATACACTCTTCTCTGAACTTGAGAAGCTATATACACTTGTCTCTGAACTGTTTTACAGTTTAATGTTACTTTTCAATGAATTCTAGTGGTTTCACACACTGGTTTCATGTGCACTAACTCTATTTCCAGTATTTCTTCGTCTATAAGATGCTTTCTAGATTAGAGACTAACATTTTGATGTCTTTTCCACTTGTTCTCTCACAATTCTGTGATATTCATTAGTATTTGCTCTGAATTACTACTGCTTTCTTGCAGTGGCCTATAATGGGCCTTCTGCTGTACTTGTGGTACTTCACCACATATGCAAACAACTTTATACACTCTTCTCTGAACTTGAGAAGCTATATACACTTGTCTCTCAACTGTTTTACAGTTTAATGTTAGCTTTCAGTGAATTCTAGTGGTTTCAAACACTGGTTTCATGTGCACTACCTCTATTTCCGGTATTTCTTCGTTTGTAAGATCCTTTCTAGACTAGAGACTAACATTTTGATGTCTTTTCCACTTGCTCTCTCACAATTCTGTGATATTCATTAGTATTTGCTCTGAAGTACTACTGCTTTCTTGCAGTGTCCTGCAATGGGCCTTCTGCTCTACTTGTAAATCTTCACTACATGTACAAAGAACTTTTAAACTCTTCTCTGAACTTGAGAAGCTATATACACTTGTCGCTCAACTGTTTTACAGTTGAATGTTACTTTTCCATGAATTCTAGTGGTTTCAAACAGTGGTTTCATGTGCACTAACTCTATTTCAGGTATTTCTTCAGTGTACAAGATCCTTTCTCGACTAGAGACTTGCATTTTGATGTCTTTTCCACTTGCTCTCTCACAATTCTGTGATATTCATTAGTATTTGCTCTGAAGTACTACTGCTTTCTTGCAGTGTTCTACAATGGGCCTTCTGCTCTACTTGTGAATCTTCATCACATGTACAAAGAACTTTATATACTCTTCTTAAAACTTGAGAAGCTATATACACTTGTCTCTCAACTGTTTTACAGTTTAATGTTACTTTCAAATGAATTCTAGTGGTTTCAAACACTGGTTTCATGTGCACTAACTCTATTTCCTGTATTTCTTCAGTGTACAAGATCCTTTCTAGACTAGAGACTAACATTTTGATGTCTTTTCCACTTGTTCTCTCACAATTCTGTGATATTCATTAGTATTTGTTCTGAATTACTACTGCTTTCTTGCAGTGTCCTACAATGGGCCTTCTGCTCTACATGTGAATCTTAACATGTACAAAGAACTTTAATCACTCTTCTCTTAACTTGAGAAGCTATATACATTTGTCGCTCAACTGTTTTACAGTTGAATGTTACTTTTCCATCAATTCTAGTGGTTTCAAACACTGGTTTTATGTGCAGTAACTCTACTTCAGGTATTTCTTCAGTATACAAGATCCTTTCTTTACAAGAGACTTACCATTGTAAGTCTTTTTCACTTGTTCTCTCACAATTCTGTGATATTCATTAGTATTTGCTTTGAATTACTACTGCTTTCTTGCACTGTCCGAAAATGGGCCTTCTGCTCTACTTGTGAATCTTCACATGTACAAGGAACTTTATACACTCTTCTCTGAACTTGAGAAGCTATATACACTTGTCTCTCAACTGTTTTACAGTTGAATGTTACTTTTCCATGAATTCTAGTGGTTTCAAACACTGGTTCGATGTGCACTAACTCTATTTCAGGTATTTCTTCAGTGTACAAGATCCTTTCTCAACTAGAGACTTGCATTTTGATGTCTTTTCCACTTGTTCTGTCACAATTCTGTAATATTCATTTGTATTTGCTCTGAATTACTACTGCTTTCTTGCAGTGTCCTATAATGGGCCTTCTGCTGTACTTGTGGGACTTCACCACATGTACAAACAACTATATACACTCTTCTCTGAACTTGAGATGCTATATACACTTGTCTCTCAACTGTTTGCCATTTGAATGTTACTTTTCCATGAATTCTAGTGATTTCAAACTCTGGTTTCATGTGCACTAACTCTATTTCACGTATTTCCTCAGTGTACAAGATTCTTTCTTGACTAGAGACTTACATTTTGATGTCTTTTCCAATTGTTCTCTCACAATTCTGTGATATTCATTACTATTTGCTCTGAATTACTACTCCTTTCTTGCAGTGTCCTACAATGGGCCTTCTGCTCTACTTGTGAAACTTAACATGTACAAAGAACTTTAATCACTCTTCTCTTAACTTGAGAAGCTATATACATTTGTCGCTCAACTGTTTTACAGTTGAATGTTACTTTTCCATCAATTCTAGTGGTTTTAAACACTGGTTTCATGTGCACTAACTCTATTTCAGGTATTTCTTCAGTGTACAAGATCCGTTCTCAATTAGAGACTTACATTTTGATGTCTTTTTCACTTGTTCACTCACAATTCTGTGATATTCATTAGTATTTGCTCTGAATTACTACTGTTTTCTTGCAGTGTCCTACAATGGGCCTTCTGCTCTACTTGTGAATCTTCACATGTACAAAGAACTTTATACACTCTTCTCTGAACTTGAGAAGCTATATACACTTGTCTCTCAACTGTTTTACAATTTAATGTTACTTTTCAATGAATTCTAGTGGTTTCACACACTGGTTTAATGTGCACTAACTCTATTTCCGGTATTTCTTCAGTGTATAAGATCCTTTCTAGACTAGAGACTAACATTTTGATGTCTTTTCCACTTGTTCTCTCACAATGCTGTGATATTCATTAGTATTTGTTCTGAATTACTACTGCTTTCTTGCAGTGTCCAACAATGGGCCTTCTGCTCTACTTGTGAATCTTCACATGTACTAAGAATTTTATACACTCTTCTCTTAACTTGAGAAGCTATATACACTTGTCGTTCAACTGTTTTACAGTTGAATGTTACTTTTCCATCAATTCTAGTGGTTAAAACACTGGTTTCATGTGCACTAACTCTATTTAAGGTATTTCTTCAGTGTACAAGATCCGTTCTCGATTAGAGACTTGCATTATGATGTCTTTTCCACTTCTTCTCTCACAATTCTGTGATATTCATTAGTATTTGCTCTGAAGTACTACTGCTTTCTTGCAGTGTCCTGCAATGGGCCTTCTGCTCTACTTGTAAATCTTCACTACATGTACAAAGAACTTTTAAACTCTTCTCTGAACTTGAGAAGCTATATACACTTGTCGCTCAACTGTTTTACAGTTGAATGTTACTTTTCCATGAATTCTAGCGGTTTCAAACAGTGGTTTCATGTGCACTAACTCTATTTCAGGTATTTCTTCAGTGTACAAGATCCTTTCTCGACTAGAGACTTGCATTTTGATGTCTTTTCCACTTGCTCTCTCACAATTCTGTGATATTCATTAGTATTTGCTCTGAAGTACTACTGCTTTCTTGCAGTGTTCTACAATGGGCCTTCTGCTCTACTTGTGAATCTTCATCACATGTACAAAGAACTTTATATACTCTTCTTAAAACTTGAGAAGCTATATACACTTGTCTCTCAACTGTTTTACAGTTTAATGTTACTTTCAAATGAATTCTAGTGGTTTCAAACACTGGTTTCATGTGCACTAACTCTATTTCCTGTATTTCTTCAGTGTACAAGATCCTTTCTAGACTAGAGACTAACATTTTGATGTCTTTTCCACTTGTTCTCCCACAATTCTGTGATATTCATTAGTATTTGTTCTGAATTACTACTGCTTTCTTGCAGTGTCCTACAATGGGCCTTCTGCTCTACATGTGAATCTTAACATGTACAAAGAACTTTAATCACTCTTCTCTTAACTTGAGAAGCTATATACATTTGTCGCTCAACTGTTTTACAGTTGAATGTTACTTTTCCATCAATTCTAGTGGTTTCAAACACTGGTTTTATGTGCAGTAACTCTACTTCAGGTATTTCTTCAGTATACAAGATCCTTTCTTTACAAGAGACTTACCATTGTAAGTCTTTTTCACTTGTTCTCTCACAATTCTGTGATATTCATTAGTATTTGCTTTGAATTACTACTGCTTTCTTGCACTGTCCGAAAATGGGCCTTCTGCTCTACTTGTGAATCTTCACATGTACAAGGAACTTTATACACTCTTCTCTGAACTTGAGAAGCTATATACACTTGTCTCTCAACTGTTTTACAGTTGAATGTTACTTTTCCATGAATTCTAGTGGTTTCAAACACTGGTTCGATGTGCACTAACTCTATTTCAGGTATTTCTTCAGTGTACAAGATCCTTTCTCAACTAGAGACTTGCATTTTGATGTCTTTTCCACTTGTTCTGTCACAATTCTGTAATATTCATTTGTATTTGCTCTGAATTACTACTGCTTTCTTGCAGTGTCCTATAATGGGCCTTCTGCTGTACTTGTGGGACTTCACCACATGTACAAACAACTATATACACTCTTCTCTGAACTTGAGATGCTATATACACTTGTCTCTCAACTGTTTTCCATTTGAATGTTACTTTTCCATGAATTCTAGTGATTTCAAACTCTGGTTTCATGTGCACTAACTCTATTTCACGTATTTCCTCAGTGTACAAGATTCTTTCTTGACTAGAGACTTACATTTTGATGTCTTTTCCAATTGTTCTCTCACAATTCTGTGATATTCATTACTATTTGCTCTGAATTACTACTGCTTTCTTGCAGTGTCCTACAATGGGCCTTCTGCTCTACTTGTGAAACTTAACATGTACAAAGAACTTTAATCACTCTTCTCTTAACTTGAGAAGCTATATACATTTGTCGCTCAACTGTTTTACAGTTGAATGTTACTTTTCCATCAATTCTAGTGGTTTTAAACACTGGTTTCATGTGCACTAACTCTATTTCAGGTATTTCTTCAGTGTACAAGATCCGTTCTCAATTAGAGACTTACATTTTGATGTCTTTTTCACTTGTTCACTCACAATTCTGTGATATTCATTAGTATTTGCTCTGAATTACTACTGTTTTCTTGCATTGTCCTACAATGGGCCTTCTGCTCTACTTGTGAATCTTCACATGTACAAAGAACTTTATACACTCTTCTCTGAACTTGAGAAGCTATATACACTTGTCTCTCAACTGTTTTACAATTTAATGTTACTTTTCAATGAATTCTAGTGGTTTCACACACTGGTTTCATGTGCACTAACTCTATTTCCGGTATTTCTTCAGTGTATAAGATCCTTTCTAGACTAGAGACTAACATTTTGATGTCTTTTCCACTTGTTCTCTCACAATGCTGTGATATTCATTAGTATTTGTTCTGAATTACTACTGCTTTCTTGCAGTGTCCAACAATGGGCCTTCTGCTCTACTTGTGAATCTTCACATGTACAAAGAATTTTATACACTCTTCTCTTAACTTGAGAAGCTATATACACTTGTCGTTCAACTGTTTTACAGTTGAATGTTACTTTTCCATCAATTCTAGTGGTTAAAACACTGGTTTCATGTGCACTAACTCTATTTAAGGTATTTCTTCAGTGTACAAGATCCGTTCTCGATTAGAGACTTGCATTATGATGTCTTTTCCACTTCTTCTCTCACAATTCTGTGATATTCATTAGTATTTGCTCTGAATTACTACTGCTTTCTTGCAGTGTCCTACAATGGGCCTTCTGCTCTACTTGTGAATCTTCATCACATGTACAAAGAACTTTCTATACTCTTCTTAAAACTTGAGAAGCTATATACACTTGTCTCTCAACTGTTTTACAGTTTAATGTTACTTTCAAATGAATTCTAGTGGTTTCAAACACTGGTTTCATGTGCACTAACTCTATTTCCTGTATTTCTTCAGTGTACAAGATCCTTTCTAGACTAGAGACTAACATTTTGATGTCTTTTCCACTTGTTCTCTCACAATTCTGTGATATTCATTAGTATTTGTTCTGAATTACTACTGCTTTCTTGCAGTGTCCTACAATGGGCCTTCTGCTCTACTTGTGAATCTTAACATGTACAAAGAACTTTAATCACTCTTCTTTTAACTTGAGAAGCTATATACATTTGTCGCTCAACTGTTTTACAGTTGAATATTACTTTTCCATCAATTCTAGTGGTTTTAAACACTAGTTTCATGTGCACTAACTCTATTTCAGGTATTTCTTCAGTGTACAAGATCCGTTCTCAATTAGAGACTTACATTTTGATGTCTTTTTCACTTGTTCACTCACAATTCTGTGATATTCATGAGTATTTGCTCTGAATTACTACTGTTTTCTTGCAGTGTCCTACAATGTGCCTTCTCCTCTACTTGTGAATCTTCACATGTACAAAGAACTTTATACACTCTTCTCTGAACTTGAGAAGCTATATACACTTGTCTCTCAACTGTTGTACAGTTGAATGTTACTTTTCCATCAATTCTAGTGGTTAAAACACTGGTTTCATGTGCACTAACTCTATTTAAGGTATTTCTTCAGTGTACAAGAGCCTTTCTAGACTAGAGACTTACATTTTCATGTCTTTTTCACTTGTTCTCTCACAATTCTGTGATATTCATTAGTACTTGCTCTGAATTACTACTGCTTTCTTGCAGTGTCCTACAATGTAACTTCTGCTATGGTTGTGAGTCTTCACCACATGTACAAAGAACTTTATACACTCTTCTCTGAACTTGAGAAGCTATATACACTTGTCTCTCAACTGTTTTACAGTTTAATGTTACTTTTCCATGAATTCTAGTGGTTTCAAACAGTGCTTTCATGTGTACTAACTCTACTTCAGGTATTTCTTCAGTGTACAAGGTCCTTTCTTTACTAGAGACTTACCTTTGTAAGTCTTTTTCATTGTTCTCTCACAATTCTGTGATATTCATTAGTATTTGCTCTGAATTACTACTGCTTTCTTGCAGTGTCCTACAATGGGCCTTCTGCTCTACTTGTGAATCTTCACATGTACAAAGAACTTTATACACTCTTCTCTTAACTTGAGAAGATATTTACACTTATCGCTCAACTGTTTTACAGTTGAATTTTACTTTTCCATCAATTCTAGTGGTTTCAAACACTAGTTTCATGTTCACTAACTCTATTTCAGGTATTTCTTCAGTGGACAAGATCCGTTCTCGACTAGAGACTTGCATTTTGTTGTCTTTTCCACTTGTTCTCTGACAATTCTGTGATATTCATTAGTGTTTGCTCTGAAGTACTACTGCTTTCTTGCAGTGTCCTACAATGGGCCTTCTGCTCTACTTGTAAATCTTCACCACATGTACAAAGAACTTTTACACTCTTCTCTGGACTTGAGAAGCTATATACACTTGTCTCTCAACTGTTTTACAGTGGAATGTTACTTTTCCATGAACTCTAGCGGTTTCAAACACTGGTTTCATGTGCACTAACTCTATTTCAGGCATTTCTTCAGTGTACAAGATCCTTTCTCAACTAGAGACTTGCACTTTGATGTCTTTTCCACTTGTTCTGTCACAATTCTGTGATATTCATTAGTATTTGCTCTGAATTACTACTGCTTTCTTGCAGTGTCCTACAATGGGCCTTCTGCTCTACTTGTGAATCTTCACATGTACAAAGTACTTTATACACTCTTCTCTGAACTTGAGAAGCTATATACACTTGTCTCTCAACTGTTTTACAGTTGAATGTTACTTTACCATGAATTGTAGTGGTTTCAAACACTGGTTCCATGTGCTCTAACTCTATTTAACGTATTTCTTTAGTGTAGAAGATCCTTTCTCAAGTAGAGACTTGCATTTGGTGTCTTTTCCACTTGGTCTCTCAGAATTCTGTGATATTCATTAGTATTTGCTCTGAATTACTACTGCTTTCTTGCAGTGTCCTACAATGGGCCTTCTGCTCTACTTGTGGGACTTCACCACATGTACAAACAAATTTATACACTCTTCTCTGAACTTGAGAAGCTATATACACTTGTCTCTCAACTGTTTTACAGTTTAATGTTACCTTTCAATGAATTCTAGTGGTTTCAAACACTGGTTCCATGTGCACTAACTCTATTTCAGGCAGTTCTTCAGTGTACAAGATCCTTTCTCAACTAGAGACTTGCATTTTGATGTCTTTTCCACTTGTTCTCTCACAATTCTGTGATATTCATTAGTATTTGCTCTGAATTACTACTGCTTTCTTGCAGTGTTCTACAATGGGCCTTCTGCTCTACTTGTGAATCTTCACATGTACAAAGTACTTTATACACTCTTCTCTGAACTTGAGAAGCTATATACACTTGTCTCCCAACTGTTTTACAGTTGAATGTTACATTACCATGAATTGTAGTGGTTTCAAACACTGGTTCCATGTGCTCTAACTCTATTTAAGGTATTTCTTTAGTGTAGAAGATCCTTTCTTAAGTAGAGACTTGCATTTGGTATCTTTTCCACTTGTTCTCTCACAATGCTGTGATATTCATTAGTATTGGCTCTGTATTACTACTATTTTCTTGCAGTGTCCTACAATGGGACTTCTGCTCTACTTGTGATACATCACCACATGTGCAAACAACTTTATACACTCTTCTCTGAACTTGAGAAGCTATATACACTTGTCTCTCAAATGTTTTACAGTATAATGTTACTATTCAGTGAATTCTAGTGGTTTCATACTCTCGTTTCATATGCCCTAACTCTATTTCAGATATTTCTTCAGTGTACAAGATCCTTTCTAGACTAGAGACTTACATTTTGAAGTCTCTTCCACTTTTTCACTCACAATACTGTGATATTCATTAGTATTTCCTCTGACTTACTACTACGTTCTTGCAGTGTCCTACAATGGGCCTTCTGCTCTACTTGGAAACATCACCACATGTGCCAAGAACTTTATACACTCTTCTCTGAACTTGAGAAGCTATATACACTTGTCTCTCAACTGTTTTACACTTGAATGTTACTTTTCAGTGAATTCTAGTGGTATCAAACACTCTTTTCATATGCACTAACTCTATTTCAAGTATTTTTTTCAGTGTACAAGATCCTTTCTAGACTAGAGAATTACTTTTTGATGTCTTTTTCACTTGTTCTCTCACAATGCTGTGATATTCATTAGTATTTATTCTGAATTACTACTACTTTCTTGCAGTGTCCGACAATGCGCCTTCTGCTCTACTTGTGGGACTTCACCACATGTTGAAAGAACTTTATACACTCTTCTCTGAACTTGAGAAGTTATATACTCTTGTCTCCCAACTCTTTTACAGTATACGGTTACTATTCAGTGAATTCTAGTGGTTTCATACTCTCGTTTCATATGCACTAACTCTATTTCAAGTATTTTTTCAGTGTATAAGATCCTTTCTAGACTAGAGACTTACTTTTTGATGTCTTTTTCACTTGTTCTCTCACAATTCTGTGATATACATTACTATTTGCTCTGAATAACTACTGCTTTTTAGTAGTGTCCTATAATGAGCCTTCTGATCTACTTCTGGGACTTCACCACATGTACAAACAACTTTATACACTCTTCTCTGAACTACAGAAGGTATATACACTTGTCTCTCAACTGTTTTAAACTTGAATGTTACTTTTCAATGAATTCTAGTGGTTTAAAACACCAGTTTGATGTGCATTACCTCTATTTCAGGTATTTCTTCAGTTTATAAGATACTTACTGGACTAGAGACTTACATTTTGAAGTCTTTTTCACTTGTTCTCTCAAAATTCAGTGATATTCATTAGTATTTGCTCTGAATTACTACTGCTTTCTAGCAGTGTTCTATAATGGGCCTTCTACTCTACTTGTGGGACTTCAGCACATGTACAAACAACTTATACACTCTTCTGGGAACTTGAGAAGCTATATCCCCTTGTCTCTCAACTGTTTTACAGTTGAATGTTACTTTTCAGTGAATTCTAGTGGTTTCAAACACTGTTTTCATGTACACTAACTCTATTTCAGGTATTTCTTCAGTGTAAAAGATCCGTTCTAGACTAGAGACTTACATTTTGATGTCTTTTCCACTTGTTCTCTCACAATTCTGTGATATTCATTAGAATTTGCTCTTATTACTACTGCTTTCTTGCAGTGTCCTACAATGGGCCTTCTGCTCTACTTGTGGGATTTCACCACATGTAGAAAGAACTTTATACACTCTTCTCTGAACTTGAGAAGCTATATACACTTGTCTCTCAACTGTTTTACAGTATAATGTTACTATTCAGTGAATTCTAGTGGTTTCATACTCTCGTTTCATATACCCTAACTCTATTTCAGGTATTTCTTCAGTGTACAAGATCCTTTCTAGACTAGAGACTTACATTTTGATGTCTCTTCCACTTTTTCACTCACAATACTGTGATATTCATTAGTATTTCCTCTGAATTACTACTACTTTCTTGCAGTGTCCTACAATGGACCATCTGCTCTACTTGAAACATCACCACATGTGTCAACAACTTTATACACTCTTCTCTGAACTTGAGAAGCTATATACACTTGTCTCTCAACTGTTTTACACTTAAATGTTACTTTTCAGTGAATTCTAGTGGTTTCAAACACTCTTTTCATATGCACTAACTCTATTTCAAGTATTTTTTTCAGTGTACAAGATCCTTTCTAGAGTAGAGACTTACTTTTTGATGTCTTTTTCACTTGTTCTCTCACAATGCAGTGATATTCATTAGTATTTATTCTGAATTACTACTGCTTTCTTGCAGTGTCCGACAATGCGCCTTCTGCTCTACTTGTGGGACTTCACCACATGTTGAAAGAACTTTATACACTCTTCTCTGAACTTGAGAAGTTATATACTCTTGTCTCCCAACTGTTTTACAGTATAAGGTTACTATTCAGTGAATTCTAGTGGTTTCATACACTCGTTTCATATGCACTAACTCTATTTCAAGTATTTTTTCAGTGTACAACATCCTTTCTAGACTAGAGACTTACTTTTTGATGTCTTTTTCACTTGTTCTCTCACAATTCTGTGATATACATTACTATTTGCTCTGAATTACTACTGCTTTTTAGTAGTGTCCTATAATGAGCCTTCTGATCTACTTCTGGGACTTCACCACATGTACAAAAAACTTTATACACTCTTCTCTGAACTACAGAAGGTATATACACTTGTCTCTCAACTGTTTTACACTTGAATGTTACTTTTCAATGAATTCTAGTGGTTTAAAACACCAGTTTGATGTGCATTACCTCTATTTCAGGTATTTCTTCAGTGTACAAGATACTTACTGGACTAGAGACTTACATTTTGATGTCTTTTTCACTTGTTCTCTCAAAATTCAGTGATATTTATTAGTATTTGCTCTGAATTACTACTGCTTTCTTGCAGTGTCCTACAATGGGCCTTCTGCTCTACTTGTGGGACTTCAGCACATGTACAAACAACTTATACACTCTTCTTGGAACTTGAGAAGCTATATCCACTTGTCTCTCAACTGTTTTACAGTTGAATGTTACTTTTCAATGAATTTTAGTGGTTTCAAACACTGTTTTCATGTGCACTAACTCTATTTCAGGTATTTCTTCCGTGTACAAGATCCTTTCTAGACTAGAACTTTATACACTCTTCTCTTAACTTGAGAAGCTATATACACTTGTCGCTCAACTGTTTTACAGTTGACTGTTACTTTTCCATCAATTCTAGTGGTTTCAAACACTAGTTTCATGTGCACTAACTCTATTTCAGATATTTCTTCAGTGTACAAGATCCGTTCTCGACTAGAGACTTGCATTTTGATGTCTTTTTCACTTGTTCTCTCAAAATTCAGTGATATTTATTAGTATTTGCTCTGAATTACTACTGCTTTCTTGCAGTGTCCTACAATGGGCCTTCTGCTCTACTTGTGGGACTTCAGCACATGTACAAACAACTTATACACTCTTCTTGGAACTTGAGAAGCTATATCCACTTGTCTCTCAACTGTTTTACAGTTGAATGTTACTTTTCAATGAATTTTAGTGGTTTCAAACACTGTTTTCATGTGCACTAACTCTATTTCAGGTATTTCTTCCGTGTACAAGATCCTTTCTAGACTAGAACTTTATACACTCTTCTCTTAACTTGAGAAGCTATATACACTTGTCGCTCAACTGTTTTACAGTTGACTGTTACTTTTCCATCAATTCTAGTGGTTTCAAACACTAGTTTCATGTGCACTAACTCTATTTCAGATATTTCTTCAGTGTACAAGGTCCGTTCTCGACTAGAGACTTGCATTTTGATGTCTTTTTCACTTGTTCTCTCAAAATTCAGTGATATTTATTAGTATTTGCTCTGAATTACTACTGCTTTCTTGCAGTGTCCTACAATGGGCCTTCTGCTCTACTTGTGGGACTTCAGCACATGTACAAACAACTTATACACTCTTCTTGGAACTTGAGAAGCTATATCCACTTGTCTCTCAACTGTTTTACAGTTGAATGTTACTTTTCAATGAATTTTAGTGGTTTCAAACACTGTTTTCATGTGCACTAACTCTATTTCAGGTATTTCTTCCGTGTACAAGATCCTTTCTAGACTAGAACTTTATACACTCTTCTCTTAACTTGAGAAGCTATATACACTTGTCGCTCAACTGTTTTACAGTTGACTGTTACTTTTCCATCAATTCTAGTGGTTTCAAACACTAGTTTCATGTGCACTAACTCTATTTCAGATATTTCTTCAGTGTACAAGATCCGTTCTCGACTAGAGACTTGCATTTTAATTTCTTTTCCACTTGTTCTCTCACAATTCTGTGATATTCATTAGTATTTGTTCTGAATTACTACTGCTTTCTTGCAGTGTCCTACAATGGGCCTTCTGCTCTACTTGTGAAACATCACCACATGTGCAAACAACTTTATACACTCTTCTCTGAACTTGAGAAGCTATATACACTTGTCTCTCAACTGTTTTACACTTGAATGTTACTTTAATGTGAATTCTAGTGGTTTCAAACACTCTTTTCATATGCACTAACTCTATTTCAAGTATTTTTTCAGTGTACAAGTTCCTTTCTAGACTAGAGACTTACATTTTGATATCTTTTTCACTTGTTCTCTCACAATTCTGTGATATACATTACTATTTGCTCTGAATTACTACTGCTTTTTAGCAGTGTCCTATAATGAGCCTTCTGATCTACTTCTGGGACTTCACCACATGTACAAACAACTTTATACACTCTTCTCTGAACTAGAGAAGGTATATACACTTGTCTCTCAACTGTTTTACAGTTGAATGTTACTTTTCAATGAATTTTAGTGGTTTCAAACACTGTTTTCATGTGCACTAACTCTATTTCAGGTATTTCTTCAGTGTACAAGATACTTACTGCACTAGAGACTTACATTTTGATGTCCTTTCCACTTGTACTCTCACAATGCTGTGATATTCATAAGTATTTGCTCTGAATTACTAATACTTTCTTGCAGTGTCCTACAATGGGCCTTCTGCTCTATTTGTGAAACATCACCACATGTGGAAACAACTTTTTACAATCTTCTCTGACCTTGAGAAGCTATATACACTTGTCTCTCAACTGTTTTACAGTATAATGTTACTTTTCAGTGAATTGTAGTGGTTTCAAACACTCGTTTCATATGTACTAACTCTATTTCAAGTATTTTTTCAGTGTACAAGATCCTTTCTAGACTAGAGACTTACTTTTTGATGTCTTTTTCACTTGTTCTCTCACAATTCTGTGATATACATTACCATTTTCTCTGAATTACTACTGCTTTTTAGCAGTGTCCTATAATGAGCCTTCTGATCTACTCCTGGGACTTCACCACATGTACAAACAACTTTATACACTCTTCTCTGAACTAGAGAAGGTATATACACTTGTCTCTCAACTGTTTTACAGTTGAATGTTACTTTACAGTGAATTCTAGTGGTTTCAAACACAGTTTTCATGTACACTAACTCTATTTCAGGTATTTCTTCAGTGTAAAAGAACCTTTCTAGACTAGAGACTTACATTTTGATGTCTTTTCCACTTGTTCTCTCACAATTCTGTGATATTCATTAGTATTTGCTCTGAATTACTACTGCTTTCTTGCAGTGTCCTACAATTGGCCTTCTGCACTACTTGTTGGACTGCACCACATGTACAAACAACTTTATACACTCTTGTCTGAACGAGAGAAGCTATATACACTTGTCTCTCAACTGTTTTACAGTTGAATGTTACTTTTCAATGAATTCTAGTGGTTTCATACTCTGTTTCCATGTGCACTAACTCTATTTCAGGTATTTCTTCAGTGTACAATATCCTTTCTAGACTAGAGACTTACATTTTGATTTCTTTTCCACTTGTTCTCTCACAATGCTGTGATATTCATTAGTATTGGCTCTGAATTACTACTGCTTTCTTGCAGTGTCCTACAATGGGCCTTCTGCTCTACTTGTGGGACTTCACCACATGTAGAAACAACTTTATACACTCTTCTCTGAACTTGAGAATCTATATACACTTGTCTCTCAACTGTTTTACACTTGAATGTTACTTTTCAGTGAATTCTAGTGGTTTCAAACACTCTTTTCATATGCACTAACTCTATTTCAAGTATTTTTTCAGTGTACAAGATCCTTTCTGGACTAGAGACTTACTTTTTGATGTCTTTTTCACTTGTTCTCTCACAATGCTGTGATATTCCTTAGTATTTATTCTGAATTACTACTGCTTTCTTGCACTGTCCGACAATGCGCCTTCTGCTCTACTTGTGGGACTTGACCACATGTTGAAAGAACTTTATACACTCTTCTCTGAACTTGAGAAGCTATATACACTTGTCTCTCAACTGTTTTACAGTATAATGTTACTATTCAGTGAATTCTAGTGGTTTCATACTCTCGTTTCATATGCACTAACTCTATTTCAAGTATTTTTTCAGTGTACATGATCCTTTCTAGACTAGAGACTTACATTTTGATGTCTTTTTCACTTGTTCTCTCACAATTCAGTGATATTCATTATTATTTGCTCTGAATTACTACTGCTTTCTAGCAGTGTCCTATAATGGGCCTTCTGCTCTATTTGTGGGACTTCAGCACATGTACAAACAACTTTATACACTCTTCTCTGAACTTGAGAAGCTATATACACTTGTCTCTCAACTGTTTTATAGTTGAATGTTACTTTTGAATGAATTTAATTGGTTTCAAACACTGTTTTCATGTGCACTACCTCTATTTCAGGTATTGCTTCAGTGTACAAGTTCCTTTGTAGAGTTGTGACTTACATTTTGATGTCTTTTCCACTTGTTCCTCACAATTCTGTGATATTAGTACTCTGAATTACTACTGTTTTCTTGCAGTGTCCTATAATGGGCCTTCTGCTCTACTTGTGGGACTTCAGCACATGTACAAACAACTTTATACACTCTTCTCAGAACTTGAGAAGCTATATACACTTGTCTCTCAACTGTTGTACAGTTGAATGTTACTTTTCAATCAATTCTAGTGGTTTCAAACACTGGGTTCATGTGCACTAACTCTATCTCAGGCATTTCTTCAGTGTACAAGATCCTTTCTAGGCTAGATACTTACATTTTGATGTCTTTTCCACTTGTTCTCTCACAATGCTGTGATATTCATTAGTATTTGCTCTTATTACTACTGCTTTCTTGCAGTGTCCTACCATGGGCCTTCTGCTCTACTTGTAAAAATTCACTACATGTACAAACAACTTTATACACTCTTCTCTGAACTTGAGAAGCTATATACACTTGTCTCTCAACTGTTTTACAGTTGAATGTTACCTTTCAATGTATTCTAGTGGTTTCATACTCTGTTCCATGTGCACTAACTCTATTTCAGGTATTTCTTCAGTGTACAATATCCTTTCTAGACTAGAGACTTACATTTTGATTTCTTTTCCACTTGTTCTCTCACAATGCTGTGATATTCATTAGTATTGGCTCTGAATTACTACTGCTTTCTTGCAGTGTCCTACAATGGGCCTTCTGCTCTACTTGTGGGACTTCACCACATGTAGAAACAACTTTATACACTCTTCTCTGAACTTGAGAATCTATATACACTTGTCTCTCAACTGTTTTACACTTGAATGTTACTTTTCAGTGAATTCTAGTGGTTTCAAACACTCTTTTCATATGCACTAACTCTATTTCAAGTATTTTTTTCAGTGTACAAGATCCTTTCTAGACTAGAGACTTACTTTTTGATGTCTTTTTCACTTGTTCTCTCACAATGCTGTGATATTCCTTAGTATTTATTCTGAATTACTACTGCTTTCTTGCAGTGTCCGACAATGCGCCTTCTGCTCTACTTGTGGGACTTGACCACATGTTGAAAGAACTTTATACACTCTTCTCTGAACTTGAGAAGTTATATACACTTGTCTCTCAACTGTTTTACAGTATAATGTTACTATTCAGTGAATTCTAGTGGTTTCATACTCTCGTTTCATATGCACTAACTCTATTTCAAGTATTTTTTCAGTGTACATGATCCTTTCTAGACTAGAGACTTACATTTTGATGTCTTTTTCACTTGTTCTCTCACAATTCAGTGATATTCATTATTATTTGCTCTGAATTACTACTGCTTTCTAGCAGTGTCCTATAATGGGCCTTCTGCTCTATTTGTGGGACTTCAGCACATGTACAAACAACTTTATACACTCTTCTCTGAACTTGAGAAGCTATATACACTTGCCTCTCAACTGTTTTACGGTTTAATGATACCATTCAGTGAATTTTAGTGGTTTCAAAATTGGCTTAATGTGCACTTTGCAGTATTTAAAGGTTTTTTTGCAGTGTACAAAGACCTTTCTATACTATATATTTATATTTTGTTGTCTTTTTCACTTGTATTCTCACAATTCTGTTCTATTCACTATTATTTGCTCTGAATTACTAGCAGTTCGTTACAGTGTCCTATAATTGGCCTTTTCTTCTAACTACGGGACTTCCCCACATGTATAAACAACTTTGTACACTCATCCCTGAACTTGAGAATCTATATACACTTGTCTCTCAACTGTTTTACAGTTTATTGCTACTTTTCGGTGAATTCTAGTGGTTTCACAGACTGGTTTAATGTGCACTTGCTCTATTTCAAGGATTTCTGCAGTGTACAACATCCTTTCTAGACTCCACACTTACGTTTTGATGTCTTTTCCACTTTTTTTCTCACAATTCTGTTAAATTCATTGTTATTTGCACTGAATTACTAGTGGTTCCTTGCAGTGTCCTAGAATGTGCCTTCTGCTCTACTTGTGAAACTTCACCACATGTACAAACTATTTTATACACTGTTCTCTGAACTTGAGAAGCTGTATACACTTTTCCCTCAACTGTTGTACAGTTGAATGTTACTTTTCAATCAATTCTAGTGGTTTCAAACATTGGTTTATGTGCACTAACTCTATCTCCGGTATTTCTTCAGTGTACAAGATCCTTTCTAGACTAGAGACTTACATTTTTATGTCTTTTCCACCTGTTCTCTCACAATTCTGTGATATTCATTAGTATTCGCTCTGAATTACTACTGCTTTCTTGCAGTGTCCTACAATGGGCCTTCTGCTCTACTTGTGAAACTTCACCATATGTGCAAACCACTTTATACACTCTTCTCTGAAGTTGAGAAGCTATATACACTTGTCTGTCAACTGTTTTACTATTGAATGTTACTTTTCAATGAATTCTATTGGTTTCAAACACTGTTTTCATGTGGACTAACTCTATTTCAGGTATTTCTTCAGTGTACAAGATCCTTTCTAGAGTTGTGACTTACATTTTGATGTCTTTTCCACTTGTTCTCTCACAATTCTGTGATATTAGTACTCTGAATTACTACTGTTTTCTTGCAGTGTCCTATAATGGGCCTTCTGCTCTACTTGTGGGACTTCAGCACATGTACAAACAACTTTATACACTCTTCTCAGAACTTGAGAAGCTATATACACTTGTCTCTCAACTGTTGTACAGTTGAATGTTACTTTTCAATCAATTCTAGTGGTTTCAAACACTGGTTCCATGTGCTCTAACTCTATTTAAGGTATTTCTTTAGTGTAGAAGATCCTTTCTTAAGTAGAGACTTACTTTTTGATGTCTTTTCCACAATTCTGTGATATTAGTACTCTGAATTACTACTGCTTTCTTGCAGTGTCCTACAATGGGCCTTCTGCTCTACTTGTTGGACTTCACCACATGTACAAACAACTTTATACACTCTTCTCTGAACTTGAGAAGCTCTATACACTTGTCTCTCAACTGTTTCACAGTTTAAATCTACTTTGTAGTGAATTCTAGTGGTTTCTAAAGCTGCTTAAATGTGCTCTTTGCTCTATTCCAGGATTTCCCGCATTGTATGAAACACTTTCATTACTATATCCTAACATTGTGATGTATTTTCTCTGTATTCTCTAACTATTCTGTTCAATTTACTGCTTTTTTCCCCTTAATTCCTTGTCTTTTTCACAATGTCTTACAATTGGCTTTCTGGTGCAGTTACCGGACGTACCTGCATTGTAAAAACAGCATTCTACAGTGTTCTCTGAAGTGGAGAAGCAATAAACACCTGTCCTCTAAGTATGTTTTACAGTTTAATGCTACGTTGTGGTGAATTCTAGTGGTTTCTAAAGCTGCTTAAATGTGCTCTTTGCTCTATTCCAGGGTTTCCCGCATTGTATGAAACACTTTCATTACTATATCCTAACATTGTGATGTATTTTCCATGTATTCTCTATCTATTCTGTTCAATTTACTGCCATTTTCCCCTTAGTTCATACTCTTTCTTACAATGTCTTACAATTGGCTTTCTGCTGCAGTTACCGGACTTACATGCATTGTACAAACAGCTTTCTACACTCTTCTCTGAAGTGGAGAAGCAATAAACACTTGTCTTCCAAGTATGTTTTACATTTCAATGTTACTTTTCAGTGAATTCTAGTGGTTTCAAACACTGGTTTAATGTGCACTTGCTCTATTTTAAGGATTTCTGCTGTTTACAACATCCTTTCTAGAATAAAGACTTACATTATGGTGTCTTTTTTACTTGTTCACTCACAATTCTGTTATATTAATTAATATTTGCTCTGAATTACTACTGGTTTCTTCCAGTGTCCTATAATTGGCCTTCTGCTCTACTTATGGGACTTCGCCACATGTACAAACAACTTTATACACACTTCTCTGAACTTGAGAAGCTATATACACTTGTCTCTCAACTGTTTTACAGTTGAATGCTAATTTTCAGTGAATTCTTGTGGTTTCAAAGAGTGGTTTAATGTGCACTTGCTCTATTTCAAGGATTTCTGCAGTGTACAACATCCTTTCTAGACTACAGACTTACATGTTGATGTCTTTTCCACTTGTTCTCTCACAGTTCTTTTATATTCATTACTAGTAGCCTGTTTGCACGAAGATTCGTGCAATAGACCTACATTCACCTGGCTGCCTGCACCAGTTTTCTGCCGGCACCAGGGACCCAGGCCTTGGCTGTGGCCACCGCCTTCTGCCTTTTTCAGGGTCGGGGCTTGGCCCCAGGCGGTGGCCTTGGGCTCGGCGGCACCCAACATCCTTGCTAAGGACCGCAGGAGCCGACCCCCAGTGGTTTCCTGCGATCCTTGCAGGCTGCCCACTGGTGCCCAAGGCTGGGAAAGCCTCTGCCCCTGGCTTTCCTGGCCTTGGGCTTGCCGCACCCAGCGTCCATGCTACCCATCACAGGAGACAACCCCCAGTGGTTTCCTGCGATCGGTGCAGGCTCCCCGCTGGTACCCAAGGCCGGGAAAGCCTCGGCCCCTGGGACCCCCGGGAGCGGCTGGAGGATGGGCACGACCAAGCCCCCCCAGGTAGCCGATCGCCCCAGGCACCCCTGGGAGCGGCTGCATGGGTCCAGCCACGCCCCCCCGGGGTGCGGATGGCCCCAGGCACCCCCGGGAGCGGCGGCATGGGTTCAGCCACGCCCCCCGGGTTGCCGATGGGCCCGGCCATGCCCCCCCTGGGTGCCGATGGCCCCAGGCACCCCCGGGGAGTGGCGGCATGGGCCCGGCCACGCCCCCGGGGTGCCGATGGGCCCGGCCACGCCGCCCCGGGGTGCCTATCTCCCCAGGCACCCCGGTAGCGGAGGCATGGGCCCAGCCACTGGGCACCGCCATCTTGATCTTCTCAACGGCGGATAGGCCACCCGGAGTCCCGCCCCCAGCCTCCTGCCGGCCCAATCGTGGGCATAGCGGAGGTGCGGTCAATTTGCATGTTTCTCTATTATAAGGTAAGATTATTTGCTCTGAAATACTACTGGTTTCTTGCAGTGTTCTATAATTGGCCTTCTGCTCTACATGTGGGACTTCACCACATATACAAACAACTTTATATACTCTTCTCTGATCTTGAGAAGCTATATACACTTGTCTCTCTACTGTTTTACAGTTGAATGCTACTTTTCAGTGAATTTTAGTGGTTTCACAGACTGGTTTAATGTACACTTGCTCTATTTCAAGGATTTCTGCAGTTTACATCATAATTCTAGACTATAGAGTTACATTTTGATGTCATTTCCACTTGTTCTCTAACAATTCTGTTATATTCATTACTAGGGGCCCGGTGCACCAAATTCATTCACTGGGATGGGGTCTCCACAGCCCAGCCTGTCCCCTCTCACATACTAGGAGCCCTCGGGAAGTCTGGCCTCCTTTGTTAGAGACAACCTGGCTGATCAGGGAAAGGCAGCAGCCTCATCACACTGCTGCAGGAGCTACTGCAAGTCACCGCAGCCACCAAGGTGTTTTCATCAACACGGACTCCAATCCCTTCACCAAGAAAAAATGACAACTTATTTTAGGCATTTTCAAGTTGTGTCTTTCATAGAATATGACATTTCTTTATTTTTTTTTTTATCCTCACCTGAGTATATGTTTCCATTGACTTTTAGGGAATGTGAAAGAGAAAGGGGAAGACAGAGAGAAACATCAAAGTGAGAGGAATACTTAGATTGCTTGCTTCCTTCATGAGCCCTAACCTTGGCCCCAGCCTGGGAGGAGCCTGCAACTTAGGAACATGCCCTTGATCAGAATCTAACCTGGACTCTGCGCTTGGCAAATCTAGGCATTATCCACTGAGCCAAACCGTGTAGGGCAGGTTAGGACATTTCTTAGCCCTCCAGCAGCGGACCTTCGTATTTTTCTCCAGGAGTGTGGTGGAAAAGCCCTAGATCACTTTTTGGATTCTAATACCCAATTTGCTAAGAATATTACCATTGGCATACAGGGAGCTTAACCAATGAGCGGTCAGAAAAGGTTTCTCCTCTGTAGTTCACACCTATCTCCTGTGATCTCCGATTCCGCCCCTGCCAAGGTCTAAAGCCTCCAGCCCTTGGCAGGGGACCCCAGCTGGCTGTATCGCCAGGCTCAGCCCCTGGCCAAGGCCTCAAGCCTCTGTTTGAGGCTCTGGCCCTGGGCAGGGACCCCCAGCTGGCTCTGATCACCCTCAGGGGACAACAGCTGGCTCCTATCGCCAGGCTCCACCCCAACGGCCAAGGCGGCAAGCCTCTGGCCAAGGCTTGGGCTCTGGGCAGGACCTCCCAGCTGGCCCTGTTCGCCCCGCTCTGCCTCCAACCAATGCCATAAGCCTCTGTTTGAGGCTCAGGCCCTGGGCAGGGACACACAGCTGGTTCTATCCCCCCCTCCATCCAAGGCCAAGGCCTCAAGCTTCTGTTTGAGGCTCGGGCTCTGGGCAGGGACCCCCAGCTGTCTCCCATCGAGGGGCTCCACCCCCAGACAAGGCTGCAAGCCTCTGGCTGAGGCTTGGGCCCTGGTCAGGGAAGCCCAGCTGGCTCCAATCACCTCAAGGGACCTCAGCTGGTTCCAATGGCCCAGCTCCGCCCCCAGCCAATGCCTCAAGCCTCTGGGTGAGTCTCGGGCCCTTGCCAGGGACCCCAGTTGGCTCCGATCGCCTGCATGGGATCCCAGCAGGCTCTGATCACCTGTGGGGGACCCCCGCTGGCTCCGATCTTCCCACCTGATCTTCTGCTCCAATATCCCAATTCCAACAACCATGGCTCTCTGAGGTTGTAGCCACTTGGTTAAGTATATTTGCATATTCGCTTTCTGATTGGCTGGTGGGCGTGGCAGGTGGGCATGGCTTGTGAGTGTAGCAGAGTAATGATTTGCATATTACTGTTTCATTAGATAGGATTATTTGCTCTGAATTACTACTGGTTCCTTGCAGTGTCCTATAATTGGCCTTATGCTCTACTTATGGGACTTCCCCACATGTACAAACAACATTATACACTCTTCTCTGAACTTGAGAAGCTATATACACTTGTCTCTCAATGGTTTTACAGTTTAATGCTACTTTTCAGTGAATTCCAGGGGTTTCAAAGACTGGTTTAATGTGCACTTTGCTCTATTTAAAGGGTTTTCTGTAGTGTACAAAGACCTTTCTATACTATAGACTTATATTTTGTTGTCTTTTCTATGTGTATTCTCACAATTCTGTTCTATGCATTATTATTTGCTCTGAATTACTACTGGTTTCTTGCAGTGTCCTATAATTGCCCTTCTGCTCTACTTATGGGACTTCACCACATGTACAAACAACTTTATACACTCGTCTGTGAACTTGAGAAGCTATATAAACTTGTCTCTCAACTGTTTTCCAGTTTCATGATACCTATCAGTGAATTTTAGTGGGTTCAAAGACTGGCTCAATGTGCACTTTGCTGTATTTAAACGGTTTTCTGCAGTGTACAAAGTCGTTTCTATACTATATACTTATATTTTGTTGTCTTTTCCACTTGTATTCTCACAATTTTGTTCTATTCACTATTACTTACTCTGAATTATTAGTGGTTTCTTACAGTGTCCTATAATTGGCCTTCTCCTGTAATTATGGGTCTTCCCCACATGTACAAACAACTTTGTACACTCTTCTCTGAAATTGATAAGCTATATACACTTGTCTCTCAACTGTTATACAGTTGAATGGTACTTTGCAGTGAATTCTATAGGTTTCAAAAACTGGTTTAATGTGCACTTACTATATTTTAAGGATTTTTGCAGTGTACAACATCCTTTCTGCACTAAAGACTTATATTTTAATGTCTTTTCCACTTCTTCTCTCACAATTCTGTATATTCATTATTATTTGCTCTCAATTACTACTGGTTTCTGGCACTGTTCTATAATTGGCTTTCTGCTCTACTTATGGGATTTCACCACATGTACGAACAACTTTATACACTCTTCTCTGAACTTGAGAAGCTATATACACTTGTCTCTCAACTGTTTAGCAGTTCAATGCTACCTTTCAGTGAATTCTAGTGTTTTCAAAGACTGGTTTAATGTGCACTTTGCGGTATTTAAAGGGTTTTCTACAGTGTACAAAGACCTTTCTATACTATATACTTATATTTTGTTGTCTTTTCCACTTGTATTCTCACAATTCTGTTCTATTCACTATTATTTGCTCTGAATTACTAGCAGTTCCTTACAGTGTCCTATAATTGGCATCTTGTTCTAATTACGGGACTTCCCCACATGTATAAACAACTTTGTACACTCATCCCTGAACTTGAGAAGCCATATACACTTGTCTCTCAACTGTTTTACACTTTAATGCTACTTTTCAGTGAATTCTAATGGTTTCTAACACTGGTTTAATGTGCACTTGCTCTATTTCAAGGATTTCTGCAGTGTACAACATCCTTTCTAGACTACACACTTACATTTTGATGTCTTTTCCACTTGTTCTCTAACAATTCAGTTATTTCATTATTATTTGCTCTGAATTACTAATGGTTCCTTGCAGTGTCCTATAATTGGCCTTCTGCTCTACTTCTGGGATTTCACCACATGTACTTAAAACTTTATACACTCTTCTCTGAACTTGAGAAGCTATATACACTTCTCTCTCAACTGTTTTACAGTTTAATGCTACTTTTCAGTGAATTCTACTGGTTTCAAAAACTGCTTTAATGTGCAATTGCTCTATTTTAAGGATTTCTGCTGTGTACAACATCCTTTCTAGTCTAAAGACATACATTTTGATGTCTTTTCCACTTGTTCTCTCACAGTTCTGTTATATTCATTTTTATTTGCTCTGAATTACTACTGGTTTCTTGCAGTGTGCTATAATTGGCTTTCTGCTCTACATGTGGGACTTCACCACATGTACAAACAACTTTATACACTCTTCTCTGAACTTGAGAAGCTATATACACTTGTCTCTCAACTGTTTTACAGTTGAATGCTACTTTTCAGTGAATTCTAGTGGTTTCACAGACTGGTATAATGTACACTTGCTCTATTTCAAGGATTTCTGCGGTGTACAACATCCTTTCTAGACTATAGAGTTACATTTTGATGTCTTTTCCATTTGTTCTCTAACAATTCTGTTATATTCATTACTAGGGGCCCGGTGCACCAAATTCATTCACTGGGATGGGGTCTCCCCAGCCCAGCCTGCCCCCTCTCACATACTAGGAGCCCTCAGGGGAAGTCTGGCCTCCCTTTGTTAGAGACAACCTGGCTGATCAGGGAAAGGCACTAACACCATCACCCTGCTGCTGGAGCTACTGCAAGTCACCGCAGCCACCATGGTGTTTTCATCAACACGGACTCCAGTCCCTTCACCTAGAAAAAATGACAACTTACTTTAGGCATTTTCAAGTTGTTTCTTTCATAGAATATGACATTTGCTTCTTGGTTTTTTTTTTTTTTATCCTCACCTGAATATATGTTTCCATTGACTTTTAGGGAATGTGAAAGAGAAAGGGAAAGACAGAGAGAAACATCAAAGTGAGAGGAATACTTAGATTGCTTGCCTCCTTCATGAGCCCTGACCTTGGCCCCAGCCTGGGAGCAGTCTGTAACTTAGGTACATGCCCTTGATCAGAATCTAACCTGGACTCTGCGGTTGGCAAACCTAGACATTATCCTCTGAGCCAAACCGTGTAGGGCAGGTTGTGACATTTCTTAGCCCTCCAGCAGCGGACCTTCGTTTTTTTCTCCAGGAGTGTGGTGGAAAAGCCCTAGATCACTTTTTGGATTCTAATACCCAATTTGCTAATAATATTACCAGTGGCATACAGGGAGCTTAACCAATGAGCGGTCAGAAGAGGTATCTCCTCTGTAGTTCACACCTATCTCCTGTGATCTCCGATTCCGCCCCTGCCAAGGTCTAAAGCCTCCAGCCCTTGGCAGGGGACCCCAGCTGGCTGGATCGCCAGGCTCAGCCCCTGGCCAAGGCCTCAAGCCTCTGTTTGAGGCTCTGGCCCAGGGCAGGGACCCCCAGCTGGCTCCAATCGCCTTCAGGGGACCCCAGCTGGCTCCTATCACCAGGCTCTACCCCAATGGCCAAGGCTGCAAGCCTCTGGCCAAGGCTTGGGATCTGGGCAGGACCTCCCAGCTGGCCCTGTATGCCCAGCTCTGCCTCCAGCCAATGCCATAAGCCTCTGTTTGAGGCTTGGGCCCTGGGCAGGGACACCCAGCTGGCACTATCCCCCGCTCCATCCAAGGCCAAGGCCTCAAGCTTCTGTTTGAGGCTCCGGCTCTGGGCAGGGACCCCCAGCTGTCTCCCATCGAGGGGCTCCACCCCCAGACAAGGCTGCAAGCCTCTGGCTGAGGCTTGGGCCCTGGTCAGGGAACCCCAGCTGGCTCCAATCACCTCAGGGGACCCCAGCTGGTTCCAATGGCCCAGCTCCGCCCCCAGTCAATGCCTCAAGCCTCTGGGTGAGGTTCAGACCCTTGCCAGGGACCCCCAGCTGTCTCCGATCGCCTACAGGGGACCCCAGCAGGCTCTGATCACCTGTGGGGGACCCCCGCTGGCTCCGATCTTCCCCTCTGATCTTCCACTCCAATAGCCCAGTTCCAACAACCAAGGCTCTCTGAGGTTGCAGACATCTTGGTTAAGTATATTTGCATATTCGACTTCTGAATGGCTCGTGGGCGTGCCTGGTGGGCGTGGCTTGTGAGTATAGCAGAGTGATGATTTGCATATTACTGTTTCATTAGATAGGATTATTTGCTCTGAATTACTACTGGTTCCTTGCAGTGTCCTATAATTGGCCTTCTGCTCTAATTATGGGACTTCCCCACATGTACAAACAACTTTATACACTCTTCTCTGAAATTGAGAAGCTATATACACTTGTCTCTCAACGGTTTTACAGTTTAATGCTAGTTTTAAGTGAATTCTAGGGGTTTCAAAGACTGGTTTAATGTGCACTTTGCTCTATTTAAAGGGTTTTCTGTAGTGTACAAAGACCTTTCTATACTATAGACTTATATTTTGTTGTCTTTTCTACGTGTATTCTCACAATTCTGTTCTATTCATTATTATTTGCTCTGAATTACTACTAGTTTCTAGCAGTGTCCTATAATTGCCCTTTTGCTCTACTTATGGGACTTCACCACATGTAAAAACAACTTTATACACTCTTCTGTGAACTTGAGAAGCTATATACACTTGTCTCTCAACTGTTTTACAGTTTCATGATACCTTTCAGTGAATTTTAGTGGGTTCAAAGACTGGCTTAATGTGCACTTGCTCTATATCAAGGATTTCTGCAGTGTACAAAGACCTTTCTATACTATAGACTTATATTTTCTTGTCTTTTACACTTGTATTCTCACAATGCGTTCTATTCACTATTATTTGCTCTGAATTGCTACTGGTTTCTTCAGTGTCCTATAATGGGCCTTCGGCTCTACTTATGGGACTTCACCACATGTACAAACAACTTTGTACACTCTTCTCTGAACTTGAGAAGCTATATACACTTGCCTCTCAACTGTTTTACAGTTTAATGATACCATTCAGTGAATTTTAGTGGTTTCAAAGACTGCCTTAATGTGCACTTTGCGGTATTTAAAGGGTTTTCTGCAGTGTACAAAGACCTTTCTATACTATATATTTATATTTTGTTGTCTTTTCTACTTGTATTTTCACAATTCTGTTCTATTCACTATTATTTGCTCTGAATTACTAGCAGTTCCTTACAGTGTTCTATAATTGGCCTTTTGTTCTAATTACGGGACTTCCCCACATGTATAAACAACTTTGTACACTCATCCCTGAACTTGAGAAGCTATATGCACTTGTCTCTCAACTGTTTTACAGTTTAATGCTACTTTTCGGTGAATTCTAGTGCTTTCACAGACTGGTTTAATGTGCACTTGCTCTATTTCAAGGATTTCTGCAGTGTACAACATACTTTCTAGACTACACACTTACATTTTGATGTCTTTTCCACTTTTTCTCTCACAATTCTGTTAAATTCATTGTTATTTGCACTGAATTACTAGTGGTTCCTTGCAGTGTCCTAGAATGGGCTTTCTACTCTACTTATGGGACTTCCCCACATGTATAAACAACGTTGGACACTCTTCTCTGAACTAGAGAAGCTATATACACTCTTTTCTCAACTGTTTCACAGTTTAAAGCTACTTTGTAGTGAATTCTAGTGGTTTCTAAATCTGCTTATATGTGCTCTTTGCTCTATTCCAGGATTTCCCGCATTGTATGAAACACTTTCTTTACTATATCCTAACATTGTGGTGTATTTTCCCTGTATTCTCTAACTAATCTGATCAATTTACTGCTATTTTGCCCTTAGTTCCTAGTCTTTCTCACAATGTCTTACAATTGGCTTTCTGCTGCAGTTACCGGACTTACGTGCATTGTAAACACAGCTTTCTACACTGTTTCGCTAAAGTGGAGAAGCAATAAACACCTGTCTTCTAAGTATGTTTTACAGTTTAATGCTACTATGTGGTGACTTCTAGTGGTTTCTAAAGCTGCTTAAATGTGCTCTTTGCTCTATTCCAGGATTTCCCGCATTGTATGAAACACTTTCATTACTATATCCTAACATTGTGATGTATTTTCCCTGTATTCTCTAACTATTCTGTTCAATTTACTGCTATTTTGCCCTTAGTTCCTAGTCTTTCTTACAATGTCTTACAATTGGCTTTCTGCTGCAGTTACCGGACTTACCTGCATTGCACAAACAGCTTTCTACACTCTTCTCTGAAGTGGAGAAGCAATAAACACTTGTCTTCCAAGTATGTTTTACATTTTAATGGTACTTTTCAGTGAATTATAGTGGTTTTACACACTGGTTTAATGAGCACTTGCTCTATTTCAAGGATTTCTGCTGTGTACAACATCCTTTCTATACTATACTCTTACATTTTTTTAATGTTTTTTTCCCATTTTTTTATTAAGGTATTATATGTGTACATATCTTACCATTGCTCCCCCACCACACTCCCATATATGCCCTCACCCCCCAGAGTTTTTCATCCATTGGTTATGCTCATATGGATGCATACAAGTCCTTTGATTGATCTCTTATCTCCCTCACCTCTCCCTAACCTTCCCCTTAAATTATACACTTACATTTTGATGTCTTTTCCACTTTTTCTCTCACAATTCTGTTGTATTCATTATTGTTAGCTCTGGATTACTACTGGTTACTTGAAATGTGCTATAATTGGCCTTTTGGTCTACTTATGGGGCTTACACACATGTACAAACAACTTTGTACTGTCTTCTGTGAACTTGAGAAGCTATATACACTTCTCCTTTAACTGTTTTACAGTTGAATGCTACTTTTCTGTGGATTCTAGTGGTTTAAAACACTGGTTTCATGTGAACTAACTCTATTTCAAGGATTTCTGCAGTGTACAACATCCTTTCTAGAGAAGACACATTCATTTTGATGTCTTTTACACTTGTTCTCTCAGTATTCTGTGATATTCATTAGTATTTGCTCTGAATGACTACTGATTTCTAGCCGTTTCCCATAATGGGCCTTCTTTTCTACTTGTGGGACATCACCACATGTAGAAACAACTTTATACACTCTTCTCTGAACTTGAGAAGCTATATACACTTGTCTTTCAACTGTTTTACAGTTGAATACTACTTTTCAGTGAATTCTGGTCGTTTCAAACACTGGTTTCATGTGAACTAACTCTATTTCAAGGATTTGTGCAGTGTACAACATCCTTTCTAGACTAAAGACTTACATTTGATGTCTTTTACACTTGTTCTCTCACTATTCTGTGATATTCATTAGTATTTGCTCTGAATGACTACTGATTTCTAGCCGTTTCCCATAATGGGCCTTCTTTTCTACTTGTGGGACTTCACCACATGTAGAAACAACTTTATACACTCTTCTCTGGACTGGAGAAGCTATATACACTTGTCTTTCAACTGCTTTACAGTTGAATACTACTTTTCAATGAATTCTGGTGGTTTCAAACACTGGTTTCATGTGAACTAACTCTACTTCAAGGATTTGTGCAGTGTACAACATCCTTTCTAGACTAGAGACTTACATTTTGATGTCTTTTACACTTGTTCTCTCACTATTCTGTGATATTCATTAGTATTTGCTCTGAATGACTACTGATTTCTAGCCGTTTCCCATAATGGGCCTTCTTTTCTACTTGTGGGAAATCACCACATGTAGAAACAACTTTATACACTCTTCTCTGAACTTGAGAAGCTATATACACTTGCCTTTCAACTGTTTTACAGTTGAATACTACTTTTCAGTAAATTCTGGTGGTTTCAAACACTGGTTTCATGTGAAGTAACTCTATTTCAAGGATTTGTGCAGTGTACAACATCCTTTCTAGACTAGAGACTTACATTTTGTTGTCTTTTACACTTGTTCTCTCACTATTCTGTGATATTCATTAGTATTTGCTCTGAATGACTACTGATTTCTAGCTGTTTCCCATAATGGGCCTTCTTTTCTACCTGTGGGACTTCACCACATGTAGAAACAACTTTATACACTCTTCTCTGAACTTGAGAAGCTATATACACTTGTCTTTCAACAGTTTTACAGTTGAATACTACTTTTCAGTGAATTCTAGTGGGTTGAAACACTGTTTTCTTGTGAAGTAACTCTATTTCAAGGATTTCTGCAGTGTACAACAACCTTTCTAGACAAGAGACTTACATTTTGATGTCTTTTACTCTTGTTCTCTCACTATTCTGTGATATTCATTAGTATTTGCTCTGAATGACTACTGATTTCTAGCCGTTTCCCATAATGGGCCTTCTTTTCTACTTGTGGGACATCACCACATGTAGAAACAACTTTATACACTCTTCTCTGAACTTGAGAAGCTATATACACTTGTCTTTCAACTGTTTTACAGTTGAATACTACTTTTCAGTGAATTCTGGTCGTTTCAAACACTGGTTTCATGTGAACTAACTCTATTTCAAGGATTTGTGCAGTGTACAACATCCTTTCTAGACTAGAGACTTACATTTTGTTGTCTTTTCCACTTGTTCTCTCACTATTCTGTGATATTCATTAGTATTTGCCCTGAATGACTACTGATTTCTAGCCGTTTCCTATAATGGGCCTTCTTTTCTACTTGTGGGACTTCACCACATGTAGAAACAACTTTATACACTCTTCTCTGAACTTGAGAAGCTATATACACTTGTCTTTCAACTATTTTACAGTTGAATACTACTTTTCAGTGAATTCTAGTGGGTTGAAACACTGTTTTCTTGTGAAGTAACTCTATTTCAAGGATTTCTGCAGTGTACAACAACCTTTCTAGACTAGAGACTTACATTTTGATGTCTTTTACACTTGTTCTCTCATTATTCTCTGATATTCATTAGTATTTGCTCTGAATGACTACTGATTTCTAGCTGTTTCCCATAAAGGGCCTTCTTTTCTACTTGTGGGACTTCACCACATGTAGAAACAACTTTATACACTCTTCTCTGAACTTGAGAAGCTATATACACTTGTCTTTCAACTGTTTTACAGTTGAGTACTACTTTTCAGTGAATTCTGGTGGTTTCAAACACTGGTTTCATGTGAACTAACTCTATTTCAAGGATTTCTGCAGTGTACAACATCCTTTCTAGAGAAGACACATTCATTTTGATGTCTTTTACACTTGTTCTCTCAGTATTCTGTGATATTCATTAGTATTTGCTCTGAATGACTACTGATTTCTAGCCGTTTCCCATAATGGGCCTTCTTTTCTACTTGTGGGACATCACCACATGTAGAAACAACTTTATACACTCTTCTCTGAACTTGAGAAGCTATATACACTTGTCTTTCAACTGTTTTACAGTTGAATACTACTTTTCAGTGAATTCTGGTCGTTTCAAACACTGGTTTCATGTGAACTAACTCTATTTCAAGGATTTGTGCAGTGTACAACATCCTTTCTAGACTAAAGACTTACATTTGATGTCTTTTACACTTGTTCTCTCACTATTCTGTGATATTCATTAGTATTTGCTCTGAATGACTACTGATTTCTAGCCGTTTCCCATAATGGGCCTTCTTTTCTACTTGTGGGACTTCACCACATGTAGAAACAACTTTATACACTCTTCTCTGGACTGGAGAAGCTATATACACTTGTCTTTCAACTGCTTTACAGTTGAATACTACTTTTCAATGAATTCTGGTGGTTTCAAACACTGGTTTCATGTGAACTAACTCTACTTCAAGGATTTGTGCAGTGTACAACATCCTTTCTAGACTAGAGACTTACATTTTGATGTCTTTTACACTTGTTCTCTCACTATTCTGTGATATTCATTAGTATTTGCTCTGAATGACTACTGATTTCTAGCCGTTTCCCATAATGGGCCTTCTTTTCTACTTGTGGGAAATCACCACATGTAGAAACAACTTTATACACTCTTCTCTGAACTTGAGAAGCTATATACACTTGCCTTTCAACTGTTTTACAGTTGAATACTACTTTTCAGTAAATTCTGGTGGTTTCAAACACTGGTTTCATGTGAAGTAACTCTATTTCAAGGATTTGTGCAGTGTACAACATCCTTTCTAGACTAGAGACTTACATTTTGTTGTCTTTTACACTTGTTCTCTCACTATTCTGTGATATTCATTAGTATTTGCTCTGAATGACTACTGATTTCTAGCTGTTTCCCATAATGGGCCTTCTTTTCTACCTGTGGGACTTCACCACATGTAGAAACAACTTTATACACTCTTCTCTGAACTTGAGAAGCTATATACACTTGTCTTTCAACAGTTTTACAGTTGAATACTACTTTTCAGTGAATTCTAGTGGGTTGAAACACTGTTTTCTTGTGAAGTAACTCTATTTCAAGGATTTCTGCAGTGTACAACAACCTTTCTAGACAAGAGACTTACATTTTGATGTCTTTTACTCTTGTTCTCTCACTATTCTGTGATATTCATTAGTATTTGCTCTGAATGACTACTGATTTCTAGCCGTTTCCCATAATGGGCCTTCTTTTCTACTTGTGGGACATCACCACATGTAGAAACAATTTTATACACTCTTCTCTGAACTTGAGAAGCTATATACACTTGTCTTTCAACTGTTTTACAGTTGAATACTACTTTTCAGTGAATTCTGGTCGTTTCAAACACTGGTTTCATGTGAACTAACTCTATTTCAAGGATTTGTGCAGTGTACAACATCCTTTCTAGACTAGAGACTTACATTTTGTTGTCTTTTCCACTTGTTCTCTCACTATTCTGTGATATTCATTAGTATTTGCCCTGAATGACGACTGATTTCTAGCCGTTTCCTATAATGGGCCTTCTTTTCTACTTGTGGGACTTCACCACATGTAGAAACAACTTTATACACTCTTCTCTGAACTTGAGAAGCTATATACACTTGTCTTTCAACTGTTTTACAGTTGAATACTACTTTTCAGTGAATTCTAGTGGGTTGAAACACTGTTTTCTTGTGAAGTAACTCTATTTCAAGGATTTCTGCAGTGTACAACAACCTTTCTAGACTAGAGACTTACATTTTGATGTCTTTTACACTTGTTCTCTCATTATTCTCTGATATTCATTAGTATTTGCTCTGAATGACTACTGATTTCTAGCTGTTTCCCATAAAGGGCCTTCTTTTCTACTTGTGGGACTTCACCACATGTAGAAACAACTTTATACACTCTTCTCTGAACTTGAGAAGCTATATACACTTGTCTTTCAACTGTTTTACAGTTGAGTACTACTTTTCAGTGAATTCTGGTGGTTTCAAACACTGGTTTCATGTGAACTAACTCTATTTCAAGGATTTCTGCAGTGTACAACATCCTTTCTAGAGAAGACACATTCATTTTGATGTCTTTTACACTTGTTCTCTCAGTATTCTGTGATATTCATTAGTATTTGCTCTGAATGACTACTGATTTCTAGCCGTTTCCCATAATGGGCCTTCTTTTCTATTTGTGGGACATCACCACATGTAGAAACAACTTTATACACTCTTCTCTGAACTTGAGAAGCTATATACACTTGTCTTTCAACTGTTTTACAGTTGAATACTACTTTTCAGTGAATTCTGGTCGTTTCAAACACTGGTTTCATGTGAACTAACTCTATTTCAAGGATTTGTGCAGTGTACAACATCCTTTCTAGACTAAAGACTTACATTTGATGTCTTTTACACTTGTTCTCTCACTATTCTGTGATATTCATTAGTATTTGCCCTGAATGACTACTGATTTCTAGCTGTTTCCTATAATGGGCCTTCTTTTCTACTTGTGGGACTTCACCACATGTAGAAACAACTTTATACACTCTTCTCTGAACTTGAGAAGCTATATACACTTGTCTTTCAACTGTTTTACACTTGAGTACTACTTTTCAGTGAATTCTAGTGGGTTGAAACACTGTTTTCTTGTGAAGTAACTCTATTTCAAGGATTTCTGCAATGTACAACAACCTTTCTAGACTAGAGACTTACATTTTGATGTCTTTTACACTTGTTCTCTCACTATTCTGTGATATTCATTAGTATTTGCCCTGAATGACTACTAATTTCTAGCTGTTTCCTATAATGGGCCTTCTTTTCTACTTGTGGGACTTCAACACATGTAGAAACAACTTTATACTCTCTTCTCTGGAATTGCGAAGCTATATAAACTTGTCTTTCAACTGTTTTATAGTTGAGTACTACTTTTCAGTGAATTCTGGTGGTTTGAAACACTGGTTTCATGTGAACGAACTCTTTTTCAAGGATTTCTGCAGTGTACATCATCCTTTCTAGACAAGACACTTTCATTTTGATGTCTTTTACACTTGTTCTCTCACTATTCTGTGATAGTCATTAGTATTTGCTATGAATGACTACTGATTTCTAGCTGTTTCCTATAATGGGCCTTCTTTTCTACTTGTGGGACTTCACCACATGTAGAAACAACTTTATACACCCTTCTCTGAACTTGAGAAGCTATATACACTTGTCTTTCAACTGTTTTACAGTTGAATACTACTCCTCAGTGAATTCTGGTGGTTTCAAACACTGGTTTCATGTGAACTAACTCTATTTCAAGGATTTGTGCAGTGTACAACATCCTTTCTAGACTAGAGACTTACATTTTGATGTCTTTTACACTTGTTCTCTCACTATTCTGTGATATTCATTAGTATTTGCTCTGAATGACTACAGATTTCTAGCCGTTTCCCATAATGGGCCTTCTTTACTACTTGTGGGACATCACCACATGTAGAAACAACTTTATACACTCTTTTCTGAACTTGAGAAGCTATATACACTTGTCTTTCAACTGTTTTACAGTTGAATACTACTTTTCAGTGAATTCTGGTCGTTTCAAACACTGGTTTCATGTGAACTAACTCTATTTCAAGGATTTCTGCAGTGTACAACATCCTTTCTAGACTAGAGACTTACATTTTGATGTCTTTTACACTTGTTCTCTCAGTATTCTGTGATATTCATTAGTATTTGCTCTGAATGACTACTGATTTCTAGCTGTTTCCCATAAGAGGCCTTCTTTTCTACTTGTGGGACTTCCCCACATGTAGAAACAACTTTATACACTCTTCTCTGCACTTACGAAGCTATATAAACTTGTCTTTCAACTGTTTTACAGTTGAATACTGCTCCTCAGTGAATTCTGGTGGTTTCAAACACTGGTTTCATGTGAACTAACTCTATTTCAAAAATTTCTGCAGTGTACTACATCGTTTCTAGACTAGAGACTTACATTTTGATGTCTTTTACACTTGTTCTCTCATAATTCTGTGATATTCATTAGTATTTGCTCTGAATGACTACTGATTTCTAGCAGTATCCCATAATGGGCCTTCTTTTCTACTTGTGGGACATCACCACATGTAGAAACAACTTTATACACTCTTCTCTGAACTTGAGAAGCTATATACACTTGTCTTTCAACTGTTTTACAGTTGAATACTACTTTTCAGTGAATTCTAGTGGGTTAAAACACTGTTTTCTGGTGAAGTAACTCTATTTCAAGGATATCTGTAGTGTATAACATCCATTCTAGACTTGAGACTTACATTTTGATGTCTTTTACACTTGTTCTATCACTATTCTGTGATATTCATTAGTATTTGCTCTGAATGACTACTGATTTCTAGCTGTTTCCCATAATGGGCCTTCTTTTCTACTTGTGGGACTTCCCCACATGTAGAAACAACTTTATACACTCTTCTCTGGACTTACGAAGCTATATACACTTGTCTTTCAACTGTTTTACAGTTGAATACTACTTTACAGTGAATTCTGGTCGTTTCAAACACTGGTTTCATGTGAACTAACTCTATTTCAAGGATTTGTGCAGTGTACAACATTCTTTCTAGACTAGAGACTTACATTTTGATGTCTTTTACAATTGTTCTCTCACTATTCTGTGATATTCATTAGTATTTGCTCTGAATGACTACTGATTTCTAGCCATTTCCCATAATGCGCCTTCTTTTCTACTTGTGTGAAATCACCACATGTAGAAACAACTTTATACACTCTTCTCTGAACTTGAGAAGCTATATACACTTGTCTTTCAACTGTTTTACAGTTGAATACTACTTTTCAGTGAATTCTAGTGGGTTGAAACACTGTTTTCTTGTGAAGTAATTCTATTTCAAGGATTTCTGCAGTGTACAACAACCTTTCTAGACTAGAGACTTACATTTTGATGTCTTTTACACTTGCTCTCATTATTCTCTGATATTCATTAGTATTTGCTCTGAATGACTACTGATTTCTAGCTGTTTCCCATAAAGGGCCTTCCTTTCTACTTGTGGGACTTCACCACATGTAGAAACAACTTTATACACTCTTCTCTGAACTTGAGAAGCTATATACACTTGTCTTTCAACTGTTTTACAGTTGAGTACTACTTTTCAGTGAATTCTGGTGGTTTCAAACACTGGTTTCATGTGAACTAACTCTATTTCAAGGATTTGTGCAGTGTACAACATCCTTTCTAGACTAAAGACTTACATTTGATGTCTTTTACACTTGTTCTCTCACTATTCTGTGATATTCATTAGTATTTGCTCTTAATGACTACTGATTTGTAGCCGTTTATTATAATGGGCCTTCTTTTCTACTTGTGGGACTTCACCACATGTAGAAACAACTTTATACACTCTTCTCTGAACTTGAGAAGCTATATACACTTGTCTTGCAACTGTTTTACACTTGAGTACTACTTTTCAGTAAATTCTAGTGGGTTGAAACACTGTTTTCTTGTGAAGTAACTCTATTTCAAGGATTTCTGCAATGTACAACAACCTTTCTAGACTAGAGACTTACATTTTGATGTCTTTTACACTTGTTCTCTCACTATTCTGTGATATTCATTAGTATTTGCCCTGAATGACTACTAATTTCTAGCTGTTTCCTATAATGGGCCTTCTTTTCTACTTGTGGGACTTCACCACATGTAGAAACAACTTTATACTCTCTTCTCTGGAATTGCGAAGCTATATAAACTTGTCTTTCAACTGTTTTACAGTTGAGTACTACTTTTCAGTGAATTCTGGTGGTTTGAAACACTGGTTTCATGTGAACGAACTCTTTTTCAAGGATTTCTGCAGTGTACATCATCCTTTCTAGACAAGACACTTTCATTTTGATGTCTTTTACACTTGTTCTCTCACTATTCTGTGATAGTCATTAGTATTTGCTATGAATGACTACTGATTTCTAGCTGTTTCCTATAATGGGCCTTCTTTTCTACTTGTGGGACTTCACCACATGTAGAAACAACTTTATACACCCTTCTCTGAACTTGAGAAGCTATATACACTTGTCTTTCAACTGTTTTACAGTTGAATACTACTCCTCAGTGAATTCTGGTGGTTTCAAACACTGGTTTCATGTGAACTAACTCTATTTCAAGGATTTGTGCAGTGTACAACATCCTTTCTAGACTAGAGACTTACATTTTGATATCTTTTACACTTGTTCTCTCACTATTCTGTGATATTCATTAGTATTTGCTCTGAATGACTACAGATTTCTAGCCGTTTCCCATAATGGGCCTTCTTTACTACTTGTGGGACATCACCACATGTAGAAACAACTTTATACACTCTTTTCTGAACTTGAGAAGCTATATACACTTGTCTTACAACTGTTTTACAGTTGAATACTACTTTTCAGTGAATTCTGGTCGTTTCAAACACTGGTTTCATGTGAACTAACTCTATTTCAAGGATTTGTGCAGTGTACAACATCCTTTCTAGACTAGAGACTTACATTTTGAAGTCTTTTACACTTGTTCTCTCACTATTCTGTGATATTCATTAGTATTTGCTCTGAATGACTACTGATTTCTAGCTGTTTCCTGTAATGGGCCTTCTTTTCTACTTGTGGGACTTCACCACATGTAGAAACAACTTTATATACTTTTCTCTGGACTTGCGAAGCTATATAAACTTGTCTTTCAACTGTTTTACAGTTGAGTACTACTTTTCAGTGAATTCTGTTGGTTTGAAACACTGGTTTCATGTGAACTATCTCTATTTCAAGGATTTCTGCAGTGTACAACATCCTTTCTAGACTAGAGACTTACATTTTGATGTCTTTTACACTTGTTCTCTCACTATTCTGTGATATTCATTAGTATTTCCTCTGAATGACTACTGATTTCTAGCTGTTTCCTATAATGGGCCTTCTTTTCTACTTGTGGAACTTCACCACATGTAGAAACAACTTTATATACTCTTTTCTGGACTTGTGAAGCTATATAAACTTGTCTTTCAACTGTTTTACAGTTGAATACTACTTTTCAGTGAATTCTGTTGGTTTGAAACACTGGTTTCATGTGAACTATCTCTATTGCAAGGATTTCTGTAGTGTACAACATCCTTTCTAGACTAGAGACTTACATTTTGATGTCTTTTACACTTGTTCTCTCACTATTCTGTGATATTCATTAGTATTTGCTCTGAAATACTACTGATTTCTAGCTGTTTCCCATAATGGGCCTTCTTTTCTACTTGTGGGACTTCACCACATGTAGAAGAAACTTTATACACTCTTCTCTGAACTTGAGAAGCTATATACACTTGTCTTTCAACTGTTTTACTGTGAAATACTACTTTTCAGTGAATTCTGGTGGTTTGAAACACTGGTTTCATGTGAACTATCTCTACTTCAAGGATTTCTGCAGTGTGCAACATCCTTTCTAGACTAGAGACTTACATTTTGATGTCTTTTACACTTGTTCTCTCACTATTCTGTGACATTCTTTAGTATTTGCTCTGAAATACTACCGATTTCTAGCTGTTTCCCATAATGGGCCTTCTTTTCTACTTGTGGGACTTCACCACATGTAGAAGAAACTTTATACACTCTTCTCTGAACTTGAGAAGCTATATACACTTGTCTTTCAACTGTTTTACAGTTGAATACTACTTTTCAGTGAATTCTGGTGGTTTCAAACACTGGTTTCATGTGAACTAACTGTATTTCAAGGATTTGTGCAGTGTACAACATCCTTTCTAGACTAGAGACTTAAATTTTGATGTCTTTTACACTTGTTCTCTCACTATTCTGTGATATTCATTAGTATTTCCTCTGAATGACTACTGATTTCTAGCTGTTTCCTATAATGGGCCTTCTTTTCTACTTGTGGAACTTCACCACATGTAGAAACAACTTTATATACTCTTTTCTGGACTTGTGAAGCTATATAAACTTGTCTTTCAACTGGTTTACAGTTGAATACTACTTTTCAGTGAATTCTGTTGGTTTGAAACACTGGTTTCATGTGAACTATCTCTATTTCAAGGATTTCTGTAGTGTACAACATCCTTTCTAGACTAGAGACTTACATTTTGATGTCTTTTACACTTGTTCTCTCACTATTCTGTGATATTCATTAGTATTTGCTCTGAAATACTACTGATTTCTAGCTGTTTCCCATAATGGGCCTTCTTTTCTACTTGTGGGACTTCACCACATGTAGAAGAAACTTTATACACTCTTCTCTGAACTTGAGAAGCTATATACACTTGTCTTTCAACTGTTTTACTGTGAAATACTACTTTTCAGTGAATTCTGGTGGTTTGAAACACTGGTTTCATGTGAACTATCTCTACTTCAAGGATTTCTGCAGTGTGCAACATCCTTTCTAGACTAGAGACTTACATTTTGATGTCTTTTACACTTGTTCTCTCACTATTCTGTGACATTCTTTAGTATTTGCTCTGAAATACTACTGATTTCTAGCTGTTTCCCATAATGGGCCTTCTTTTCTACTTGTGGGACTTCACCACATGTAGAAGAAACTTTATACACTCTTCTCTGAACTTGAGAAGCTATATACACTTGTCTTTCAACTGTTTTACAGTTGAATACTACTTTTCAGTGAATTCTGGTGGTTTCAAACACTGGTTTCATGTGAACTAACTGTATTTCAAGGATTTGTGCAGTGTACAACATCCTTTCTAGACTAGAGACTTACATTTTGATGTCTTTTACACTTGTTCTCTCACTATTTTGTGAAATTCATTAGTATTTGCTCTGAATGACTACTGATTTCTAGCTGTTTCCTATAATGGGCCTTCTTTTCTACTTGTGGGACTTCACCACATGTAGAAACAACTTTATACATTCTTCTCTGAACTTGAGAAGCTATATACACTTGTCTTACAACTGTTTTACAATTAAATACTACATTTCAGTGAATTCTGTTGGTTTGAAACACTGGTTTCATGTGAACTAACTCTATTTCAAGGATTTCTGCAGTGTGCAACATCCTTTCTAGACTAGAGACTTTCATTTTGATGTCTTTTACACTTGTTCTCTCACTATTCTGTGATATTCATTAGTATTTGCTCTGAAATACTACTGATTTCTAGCTGTTTCCCATAATGGGCCTTCTTTTCTACTTGTGGGACTTCACCACATGTAGAAGAAACTTTATACACTCTTCTCTGAACTTGAGAAGCTACATACACTTGTCTTTGAACTGTTTTACAGTTGAATACTACTTTTCAGTGAATTCTGTAGTTTGAAACACTGGTTTTATGTGAACTATCTCTATTTCAAGGATTTCTGCAGTGTACAACATCCTTTCTAGACTAGAGACTTACATTTTGAAGTCTTTTACACTTGTTCTCTCACTATTCTGTGATATTCATTAGTATTTGCTCTGAATGACTACTGATTTCTAGCTGTTTCCTGTAATGGGCCTTCTTTTCTACTTGTGGGACTTCACCACATGTAGAAACAACTTTATATACTTTTCTCTGGACTTGCGAAGCTATATAAACTTGTCTTTCAACTGTTTTACAGTTGAGTACTACTTTTCAGTGAATTCTGTTGGTTTGAAACACTGGTTTCATGTGAACTATCTCTATTTCAAGGATTTCTGCAGTGTACAACATCCTTTCTAGACTAGAGACTTACATTTTGATGTCTTTTACACTTGTTCTCTCACTATTCTGTGATATTCATTAGTATTTCCTCTGAATGACTACTGATTTCTAGCTGTTTCCTATAATGGGCCTTCTTTTCTACTTGTGGAACTTCACCACATGTAGAAACAACTTTATATACTCTTTTCTGGACTTGTGAAGCTATATAAACTTGTCTTTCAACTGTTTTACTGTGAAATACTACTTTTCAGTGAATTCTGGTGGTTTGAAACACTGGTTTCATGTGAACTATCTCTACTTCAAGGATTTCTGCAGTGTGCAACATCCTTTCTAGACTAGAGACTTACATTTTGATGTCTTTTACACTTGTTCTCTCACTATTCTGTGACATTCTTTAGTATTTGCTCTGAAATACTACTGATTTCTAGCTGTTTCCCATAATGGGCCTTCTTTTCTACTTGTGGGACTTCACCACATGTAGAAGAAACTTTATACACTCTTCTCTGAACTTGAGAAGCTATATACACTTGTCTTTCAACTGTTTTACAGTTGAATACTACTTTTCAGTGAATTCTGGTGGTTTCAAACACTGGTTTCATGTGAACTAACTGTATTTCAAGGATTTGTGCAGTGTACAACATCCTTTCTAGACTAGAGACTTACATTTTGATGTCTTTTACACTTGTTCTCTCACTATTTTGTGAAATTCATTAGTATTTGCTCTGAATGACTACTGATTTCTAGCTGTTTCCTATAATGGGCCTTCTTTTCTACTTGTGGGACTTCACCACATGTAGAAACAACTTTATACATTCTTCTCTGAACTTGAGAAGCTATATACACTTGTCTTACAACTGTTTTACAATTAAATACTACATTTCAGTGAATTCTGTTGGTTTGAAACACTGGTTTCATGTGAACTAACTCTATTTCAAGGATTTCTGCAGTGTGCAACATCCTTTCTAGACTAGAGACTTTCATTTTGATGTCTTTTACACTTGTTCTCTCACTATTCTGTGATATTCATTAGTATTTGCTCTGAAATACTATTGATTTCTAGCTGTTTCCCATAATGGGCCTTCTTTTCTACTTGTGGGACTTCACCACATGTAGAAGAAACTTTATACACTCTTCTCTGAACTTGAGAAGCTACATACACTTGTCTTTGAACTGTTTTACAGTTGAATACTACTTTTCAGTGAATTCTGTAGTTTGAAACACTGGTTTTATGTGAACTATCTCTATTTCAAGGATTTCTGCAGTGTACAACATCCTTTCTAGACTAGAGACTTACATTTTGAAGTCTTTTACACTTGTTCTCTCACTATTCTGTGATATTCATTAGTATTTGCTCTGAATGACTACTGATTTCTAGCTGTTTCCTGTAATGGGCCTTCTTTTCTACTTGTGGGACTTCACCACATGTAGAAACAACTTTATATACTTTTCTCTGGACTTGCGAAGCTATATAAACTTGTCTTTCAACTGTTTTACAGTTGAGTACTACTTTTCAGTGAATTCTGTTGGTTTGAAACACTGGTTTCATGTGAACTATCTCTATTTCAAGGATTTCTGCAGTGTACAACATCCTTTCTAGACTAGAGACTTACATTTTGATGTCTTTTACACTTGTTCTCTCACTATTCTGTGATATTCATTAGTATTTCCTCTGAATGACTACTGATTTCTAGCTGTTTCATATAATGGGCCTTCTTTTCTACTTGTGGAACTTCACCACATGTAGAAACAACTTTATATACTCTTTTCTGGACTTGTGAAGCTATATAAACTTGTCTTTCAACTGTTTTACAGTTGAATACTACTTTTCAGTGAATTCTGTTGGTTTGAAACACTGGTTTCATGTGAACTATCTCTATTTCAAGGATTTCTGTAGTGTACAACATCCTTTCTAGACTAGAGACTTACATTTTGATGTCTTTTACACTTGTTCTCTCACTATTTTGTGAAATTCATTAGTATTTGCTCTGAATGACTACTGATATCTAGCTGTTTCCTATAATGGGCCTTCTTTTCTACTTGTGGGACTTCACCACATGTAGAAACAACTTTATACATTCTTCTCTGAACTTGAGAAGCTATATACACTTGTCTTACAACTGTTTTACTGTGAAATACTACTTTTCAGTGAATTCTGGTGGTTTGAAACACTGGTTTCATGTGAACTATCTCTACTTCAAGGATTTCTGCAGTGTGCAACATCCTTTCTAGACTAGAGACTTACATTTTGATGTCTTTTACACTTGTTCTCTCACTATTCTGTGACATTCTTTAGTATTTGCTCTGAAATACTACTGATTTCTAGCTGTTTCCCATAATGGGCCTTCTTTTCTACTTGTGGGACTTCACCACATGTAGAAGAAACTTTATACACTCTTCTCTGAACTTGAGAAGCTATATACACTTGTCTTTCAACTGTTTTACAGTTGAATACTACTTTTCAGTGAATTCTGGTGGTTTCAAACACTGGTTTCATGTGAACTAACTGTATTTCAAGGATTTGTGCAGTGTACAACATCCTTTCTAGACTAGAGACTTACATTTTGATGTCTTTTACACTTGTTCTCTCACTATTTTGTGAAATTCATTAGTATTTGCTCTGAATGACTACTGATTTCTAGCTGTTTCCTATAATGGGCCTTCTTTTCTACTTGTGGGACTTCACCACATGTAGAAACAACTTTATACATTCTTCTCTGAACTTGAGAAGCTATATACACTTGTCTTACAACTGTTTTACAATTAAATACTACATTTCAGTGAATTCTGTTGGTTTGAAACACTGGTTTCATGTGAACTAACTCTATTTCAAGGATTTCTGCAGTGTGCAACATCCTTTCTAGACTAGAGACTTTCATTTTGATGTCTTTTACACTTGTTCTCTCACTATTCTGTGATATTCATTAGTATTTGCTCTGAAATACTACTGATTTCTAGCTGTTTCCCATAATGGGCCTTCTTTTCTACTTGTGGGACTTCACCACATGTAGAAGAAACTTTATACACTCTTCTCTGAACTTGAGAAGCTACATACACTTGTCTTTGAACTGTTTTACAGTTGAATACTACTTTTCAGTGAATTCTGTAGTTTGAAACACTGGTTTTATGTGAACTATCTCTATTTCAAGGATTTCTGCAGTGTACAACATCCTTTCTAGACTAGAGACTTACATTTTGAAGTCTTTTACACTTGTTCTCTCACTATTCTGTGATATTCATTAGTATTTGCTCTGAATGACTACTGATTTCTAGCTGTTTCCTGTAATGGGCCTTCTTTTCTACTTGTGGGACTTCACCACATGTAGAAACAACTTTATATACTTTTCTCTGGACTTGCGAAGCTATATAAACTTGTCTTTCAACTGTTTTACAGTTGAGTACTACTTTTCAGTGAATTCTGTTGGTTTGAAACACTGGTTTCATGTGAACTATCTCTATTTCAAGGATTTCTGCAGTGTACAACATCCTTTCTAGACTAGAGACTTACATTTTGATGTCTTTTACACTTGTTCTCTCACTATTCTGTGATATTCATTAGTATTTCCTCTGAATGACTACTGATTTCTAGCTGTTTCCTATAATGGGCCTTCTTTTCTACTTGTGGAACTTCACCACATGTAGAAACAACTTTATATACTCTTTTCTGGACTTGTGAAGCTATATAAACTTGTCTTTCAACTGTTTTACTGTGAAATACTACTTTTCAGTGAATTCTGGTGGTTTGAAACACTGGTTTCATGTGAACTATCTCTACTTCAAGGATTTCTGCAGTGTGCAACATCCTTTCTAGACTAGAGACTTACATTTTGATGTCTTTTACACTTGTTCTCTCACTATTCTGTGACATTCTTTAGTATTTGCTCTGAAATACTACTGATTTCTAGCTGTTTCCCATAATGGGCCTTCTTTTCTACTTGTGGGACTTCACCACATGTAGAAGAAACTTTATACACTCTTCTCTGAACTTGAGAAGCTATATACACTTGTCTTTCAACTGTTTTACAGTTGAATACTACTTTTCAGTGAATTCTGGTGGTTTCAAACACTGGTTTCATGTGAACTAACTGTATTTCAAGGATTTGTGCAGTGTACAACATCCTTTCTAGACTAGAGACTTACATTTTGATGTCTTTTACACTTGTTCTCTCACTATTTTGTGAAATTCATTAGTATTTGCTCTGAATGACTACTGATTTCTAGCTGTTTCCTATAATGGGCCTTCTTTTCTACTTGTGGGACTTCACCACATGTAGAAACAACTTTATACATTCTTCTCTGAACTTGAGAAGCTATATACACTTGTCTTACAACTGTTTTACAATTAAATACTACATTTCAGTGAATTCTGTTGGTTTGAAACACTGGTTTCATGTGAACTAACTCTATTTCAAGGATTTCTGCAGTGTGCAACATCCTTTCTAGACTAGAGACTTTCATTTTGATGTCTTTTACACTTGTTCTCTCACTATTCTGTGATATTCATTAGTATTTGCTCTGAAATACTACTGATTTCTAGCTGTTTCCCATAATGGGCCTTCTTTTCTACTTGTGGGACTTCACCACATGTAGAAGAAACTTTATACACTCTTCTCTGAACTTGAGAAGCTACATACACTTGTCTTTGAACTGTTTTACAGTTGAATACTACTTTTCAGTGAATTCTGTAGTTTGAAACACTGGTTTTATGTGAACTATCTCTATTTCAAGGATTTCTGCAGTGTACAACATCCTTTCTAGACTAGAGACTTACATTTTGAAGTCTTTTACACTTGTTCTCTCACTATTCTGTGATATTCATTAGTATTTGCTCTGAATGACTACTGATTTCTAGCTGTTTCCTGTAATGGGCCTTCTTTTCTACTTGTGGGACTTCACCACATGTAGAAACAACTTTATATACTTTTCTCTGGACTTGCGAAGCTATATAAACTTGTCTTTCAACTGTTTTACAGTTGAGTACTACTTTTCAGTGAATTCTGTTGGTTTGAAACACTGGTTTCATGTGAACTATCTCTATTTCAAGGATTTCTGCAGTGTACAACATCCTTTCTAGACTAGAGACTTACATTTTGATGTCTTTTACACTTGTTCTCTCACTATTCTGTGATATTCATTAGTATTTCCTCTGAATGACTACTGATTTCTAGCTGTTTCCTATAATGGGCCTTCTTTTCTACTTGTGGAACTTCACCACATGTAGAAACAACTTTATATACTCTTTTCTGGACTTGTGAAGCTATATAAACTTGTCTTTCAACTGTTTTACAGTTGAATACTACTTTTCAGTGAATTCTGTTGGTTTGAAACACTGGTTTCATGTGAACTATCTCTATTTCAAGGATTTCTGTAGTGTACAACATCCTTTCTAGACTAGAGACTTACATTTTGATGTCTTTTACACTTGTTCTCTCACTATTTTGTGAAATTCATTAGTATTTGCTCTGAATGACTACTGATATCTAGCTGTTTCCTATAATGGGCCTTCTTTTCTACTTGTGGGACTTCACCACATGTAGAAACAACTTTATACATTCTTCTCTGAACTTGAGAAGCTATATACACTTGTCTTACAACTGTTTTACAATTAAATACTACATTTCAGTGAATTCTGTTGGTTTGAAACACTGGTTTCATGTGAACTAACTCTATTTCAAGGATTTCTGCACTGTGCAACATCCTTTCTAGACTAGAGACTTACATTTTGATGTCTTTTACACTTGTTCTCTCACTATTCTGTGATATTCATTAGTATTTGCTCTGAAATACTACTGATTTCTAGCTGTTTCCCATAATGGGCCTTCTTTTCTACTTGTGGGACTTCACCACATGTAGAAGAAACTTTATACACTCTTCTCTGAACTTGAGAAGCTACATACACTTGTCTTTGAACTGTTTTACAGTTGAATACTACTTTTCAGTGAATTCTGGTGGTTTCAAACACTGGTTTCATGTGAACTAACTGTATTTCAAGGATTTGTGCAGTGTACAACATCCTTTCTAGACTAGAGACTTAAATTTTGATGTCTTTTACACTTGTTCTCTCACTATTCTGTGATATTCATTAGTATTTGCTCTGAAATACTACTGATTTCTAGCTGTTTCCCATAATGGGCCTTCTTTTCTACTTGTGGGACTTCACCACATGTAGAAGAAACTTTATACACTCTTCTCTGAACTTGAGAAGCTATATACACTTGTCTTTCAACTGTTTTACTGTGAAATACTACTTTTCAGTGAATTCTGGTGGTTTGAAACACTGGTTTCATGTGAACTATCTCTACTTCAAGGATTTCTGCAGTGTGCAACATCCTTTCTAGACTAGAGACTTACATTTTGATGTCTTTTACACTTGTTCTCTCACTATTCTGTGACATTCTTTAGTATTTGCTCTGAAATACTACTGATTTCTAGCTGTTTCCCATAATGGGCCTTCTTTTCTACTTGTGGGACTTCACCACATGTAGAAGAAACTTTATACACTCTTCTCTGAACTTGAGAAGCTATATACACTTGTCTTTCAACTGTTTTACAGTTGAATACTACTTTTCAGTGAATTCTGGTGGTTTCAAACACTGGTTTCATGTGAACTAACTGTATTTCAAGGATTTGTGCAGTGTACAACATCCTTTCTAGACTAGAGACTTACATTTTGATGTCTTTTACACTTGTTCTCTCACTATTTTGTGAAATTCATTAGTATTTGCTCTGAATGACTACTGATTTCTAGCTGTTTCCTATAATGGGCCTTCTTTTCTACTTGTGGGACTTCACCACATGTAGAAACAACTTTATACATTCTTCTCTGAACTTGAGAAGCTATATACACTTGTCTTACACCTGTTTTACAATTAAATACTACATTTCAGTGAATTCTGTTGGTTTGAAACACTGGTTTCATGTGAACTAACTCTATTTCAAGGATTTCTGCAGTGTGCAACATCCTTTCTAGACTAGAGACTTACATTTTGATGTCTTTTACACTTGTTCTCTCACTATTCTGTGATATTCATTAGTATTTGCTCTGAAATACTACTGATTTCTAGCTGTTTCCCATAATGGGCCTTCTTTTCTACTTGTGGGACTTCACCACATGTAGAAGAAACTTTATACACTCTTCTCTGAACTTGAGAAGCTACATACACTTGTCTTTGAACTGTTTTACAGTTGAATACTACTTTTCAGTGAATTCTGTAGTTTGAAACACTGGTTTTATGTGAACTATCTCTATTTCAAGGATTTCTGCAGTGTACAACATCCTTTCTAGACTAGAGACTTACATTTTGAAGTCTTTTACACTTGTTCTCTCACTATTCTGTGATATTCATTAGTATTTGCTCTGAATGACTACTGATTTCTAGCTGTTTCCTATAATGGGACTTCTTTTTACTTGTGGGACTTCACCACATGTAGAAACAACTTTATACACTCTACTCTGAACTTGTGAAACTATATAAACTTGTCTTTCAACTGTTTTACAGTGGAATACTACTTTTCAGTGTATTCTAGTGGGTTGAAACACTGTTTTCTTGTGATGTAACTCTATTTCAACGATTTCTGTAGTGTATAACATCCTTTCTAGACTAGAAACTTACATTTTGATGTCTTTTACACTTGTTCTCTCACTATTCTGTGATATTCATTAGTATTTGCTCTGAATGACTACTGATTTCTAGCTGTTTCCTATAATGGGACTTCTTTTCTACTTGTGGGACTTCGCCACATGTAGAAACAACTTTATATACTCTTTTCTGGACTTGTGAAGCTATATAAACTTGTCTTTCAACTGTTTTACAGTTGAATACTACTTTTCAGTGAATTCTGTTGGTTTGAAACACTGGTTTCATGTGAACTATCTCTATTTCAAGGATTTCTGTAGTGTACAACATCCTTTCTAGACTAGAGACTTACATTTTGATGTCTTTTACACTTGTTCTCTCACTATTTTGTGAAATTCATTAGTATTTGCTCTGAATGACTACTGATATCTAGCTGTTTCCTATAATGGGCCTTCTTTTCTACTTGTGGGACTTCACCACATGTAGAAACAACTTTATACATTCTTCTCTGAACTTGAGAAGCTATATACACTTGTCTTACAACTGTTTTACAATTAAATACTACATTTCAGTGAATTCTGTTGGTTTGAAACACTGGTTTCATGTGAACTAACTCTATTTCAAGGATTTCTGCAGTGTGCAACATCCTTTCTAGACTAGAGACTTACATTTTGATGTCTTTTACACTTGTTCTCTCACTATTCTGTGATATTCATTAGTATTTGCTCTGAAATACTACTGATTTCTAGCTGTTTCCCATAATGGGCCTTCTTTTCTACTTGTGGGACTTCACCACATGTAGAAGAAACTTTATACACTCTTCTCTGAACTTGAGAAGCTACATACACTTGTCTTTGAACTGTTTTACAGTTGAATACTACTTTTCAGTGAATTCTGGTGGTTTCAAACACTGGTTTCATGTGAACTAACTGTATTTCAAGGATTTGTGCAGTGTACAACATCCTTTCTAGACTAGAGACTTAAATTTTGATGTCTTTTACACTTGTTCTCTCACTATTCTGTGATATTCATTAGTATTTGCTCTGAAATACTACTGATTTCTAGCTGTTTCCCATAATGGGCCTTCTTTTCTACTTGTGGGACTTCACCACATGTAGAAGAAACTTTATACACTCTTCTCTGAACTTGAGAAGCTATATACACTTGTCTTTCAACTGTTTTACTGTGAAATACTACTTTTCAGTGAATTCTGGTGGTTTGAAACACTGGTTTCATGTGAACTATCTCTACTTCAAGGATTTCTGCAGTGTGCAACATCCTTTCTAGACTAGAGACTTACATTTTGATGTCTTTTACACTTGTTCTCTCACTATTCTGTGACATTCTTTAGTATTTGCTCTGAAATACTACTGATTTCTAGCTGTTTCCCATAATGGGCCTTCTTTTCTACTTGTGGGACTTCACCACATGTAGAAGAAACTTTATACACTCTTCTCTGAACTTGAGAAGCTATATACACTTGTCTTTCAACTGTTTTACAGTTGAATACTACTTTTCAGTGAATTCTGGTGGTTTCAAACACTGGTTTCATGTGAACTAACTGTATTTCAAGGATTTGTGCAGTGTACAACATCCTTTCTAGACTAGAGACTTAAATTTTGATGTCTTTTACACTTGTTCTCTCACTATTCTGTGATATTCATTAGTATTTGCTCTGAAATACTACTGATTTCTAGCTGTTTCCCATAATGGGCCTTCTTTTCTACTTGTGGGACTTCACCACATGTAGAAGAAACTTTATACACTCTTCTCTGAACTTGAGAAGCTATATACACTTGTCTTTCAACTGTTTTACTGTGAAATACTACTTTTCAGTGAATTCTGGTGGTTTGAAACACTGGTTTCATGTGAACTATCTCTACTTCAAGGATTTCTGCAGTGTGCAACATCCTTTCTAGACTAGAGACTTACATTTTGATGTCTTTTACACTTGTTCTCTCACTATTCTGTGACATTCTTTAGTATTTGCTCTGAAATACTACTGATTTCTAGCTGTTTCCCATAATGGGCCTTCTTTTCTACTTGTGGGACTTCACCACATGTAGAAGAAACTTTATACACTCTTCTCTGAACTTGAGAAGCTATATACACTTGTCTTTCAACTGTTTTACAGTTGAATACTACTTTTCAGTGAATTCTGGTGGTTTCAAACACTGGTTTCATGTGAACTAACTGTATTTCAAGGATTTGTGCAGTGTACAACATCCTTTCTAGACTAGAGACTTACATTTTGATGTCTTTTACACTTGTTCTCTCACTATTTTGTGAAATTCATTAGTATTTGCTCTGAATGACTACTGATTTCTAGCTGTTTCCTATAATGGGCCTTCTTTTCTACTTGTGGGACTTCACCACATGTAGAAACAACTTTATACATTCTTCTCTGAACTTGAGAAGCTATATACACTTGTCTTACACCTGTTTTACAATTAAATACTACATTTCAGTGAATTCTGTTGGTTTGAAACACTGGTTTCATGTGAACTAACTCTATTTCAAGGATTTCTGCAGTGTGCAACATCCTTTCTAGACTAGAGACTTACATTTTGATGTCTTTTACACTTGTTCTCTCACTATTCTGTGATATTCATTAGTATTTGCTCTGAAATACTACTGATTTCTAGCTGTTTCCCATAATGGGCCTTCTTTTCTACTTGTGGGACTTCACCACATGTAGAAGAAACTTTATACACTCTTCTCTGAACTTGAGAAGCTACATACACTTGTCTTTGAACTGTTTTACAGTTGAATACTACTTTTCAGTGAATTCTGTAGTTTGAAACACTGGTTTTATGTGAACTATCTCTATTTCAAGGATTTCTGCAGTGTACAACATCCTTTCTAGACTAGAGACTTACATTTTGAAGTCTTTTACACTTGTTCTCTCACTATTCTGTGATATTCATTAGTATTTGCTCTGAATGACTACTGATTTCTAGCTGTTTCCTATAATGGGACTTCTTTTTACTTGTGGGACTTCACCACATGTAGAAACAACTTTATACACTCTACTCTGAACTTGTGAAACTATATAAACTTGTCTTTCAACTGTTTTACAGTGGAATACTACTTTTCAGTGTATTCTAGTGGGTTGAAACACTGTTTTCTTGTGATGTAACTCTATTTCAACGATTTCTGTAGTGTATAACATCCTTTCTAGACTAGAAACTTACATTTTGATGTCTTTTACACTTGTTCTCTCACTATTCTGTGATATTCATTAGTATTTGCTCTGAATGACTACTGATTTCTAGCTGTTTCCTATAATGGGACTTCTTTTCTACTTGTGGGACTTCGCCACATGTAGAAACAACTTTATATACTCTTTTCTGGACTTGTGAAGCTATATAAACTTGTCTTTCAACTGTTTTACAGTTGAATACTACTTTTCAGTGAATTCTGTTGGTTTGAAACACTGGTTTCATGTGAACTATCTCTATTTCAAGGATTTCTGTAGTGTACAACATCCTTTCTAGACTAGAGACTTACATTTTGATGTCTTTTACACTTGTTCTCTCACTATTTTGTGAAATTCATTAGTATTTGCTCTGAATGACTACTGATATCTAGCTGTTTCCTATAATGGGCCTTCTTTTCTACTTGTGGGACTTCACCACATGTAGAAACAACTTTATACATTCTTCTCTGAACTTGAGAAGCTATATACACTTGTCTTACAACTGTTTTACAATTAAATACTACATTTCAGTGAATTCTGTTGGTTTGAAACACTGGTTTCATGTGAACTAACTCTATTTCAAGGATTTCTGCAGTGTGCAACATCCTTTCTAGACTAGAGACTTACATTTTGATGTCTTTTACACTTGTTCTCTCACTATTCTGTGATATTCATTAGTATTTGCTCTGAAATACTACTGATTTCTAGCTGTTTCCCATAATGGGCCTTCTTTTCTACTTGTGGGACTTCACCACATGTAGAAGAAACTTTATACACTCTTCTCTGAACTTGAGAAGCTACATACACTTGTCTTTGAACTGTTTTACAGTTGAATACTACTTTTCAGTGAATTCTGGTGGTTTCAAACACTGGTTTCATGTGAACTAACTGTATTTCAAGGATTTGTGCAGTGTACAACATCCTTTCTAGACTAGAGACTTAAATTTTGATGTCTTTTACACTTGTTCTCTCACTATTCTGTGATATTCATTAGTATTTGCTCTGAAATACTACTGATTTCTAGCTGTTTCCCATAATGGGCCTTCTTTTCTACTTGTGGGACTTCACCACATGTAGAAGAAACTTTATACACTCTTCTCTGAACTTGAGAAGCTATATACACTTGTCTTTCAACTGTTTTACTGTGAAATACTACTTTTCAGTGAATTCTGGTGGTTTGAAACACTGGTTTCATGTGAACTATCTCTACTTCAAGGATTTCTGCAGTGTGCAACATCCTTTCTAGACTAGAGACTTACATTTTGATGTCTTTTACACTTGTTCTCTCACTATTCTGTGACATTCTTTAGTATTTGCTCTGAAATACTACTGATTTCTAGCTGTTTCCCATAATGGGCCTTCTTTTCTACTTGTGGGACTTCACCACATGTAGAAGAAACTTTATACACTCTTCTCTGAACTTGAGAAGCTATATACACTTGTCTTTCAACTGTTTTACAGTTGAATACTACTTTTCAGTGAATTCTGGTGGTTTCAAACACTGGTTTCATGTGAACTAACTGTATTTCAAGGATTTGTGCAGTGTACAACATCCTTTCTAGACTAGAGACTTAAATTTTGATGTCTTTTACACTTGTTCTCTCACTATTCTGTGATATTCATTAGTATTTGCTCTGAAATACTACTGATTTCTAGCTGTTTCCCATAATGGGCCTTCTTTTCTACTTGTGGGACTTCACCACATGTAGAAGAAACTTTATACACTCTTCTCTGAACTTGAGAAGCTATATACACTTGTCTTTCAACTGTTTTACTGTGAAATACTACTTTTCAGTGAATTCTGGTGGTTTGAAACACTGGTTTCATGTGAACTATCTCTACTTCAAGGATTTCTGCAGTGTGCAACATCCTTTCTAGACTAGAGACTTACATTTTGATGTCTTTTACACTTGTTCTCTCACTATTCTGTGACATTCTTTAGTATTTGCTCTGAAATACTACTGATTTCTAGCTGTTTCCCATAATGGGCCTTCTTTTCTACTTGTGGGACTTCACCACATGTAGAAGAAACTTTATACACTCTTCTCTGAACTTGAGAAGCTACATACACTTGTCTTTGAACTGTTTTACAGTTGAATGCTACTTTTCAGTGAATTCTGGTGGTTTCAAACACTGGTTTCATGTGAACTAACTGTATTTCAAGGATTTGTGCAGTGTACAACATCCTTTCTAGACTAGAGACTTACATTTTGATGTCTTTTACACTTGTTCTCTCACTATTTTGTGAAATTCATTAGTATTTGCTCTGAATGACTACTGATTTCTAGCTGTTTCCTATAATGGGCCTTCTTTTCTACTTGTGGGACTTCACCACATGTAGAAACAACTTTATACATTCTTCTCTGAACTTGAGAAGCTATATACACTTGTCTTACACCTGTTTTACAATTAAATACTACATTTCAGTGAATTCTGTTGGTTTGAAACACTGGTTTCATGTGAACTAACTCTATTTCAAGGATTTCTGCAGTGTGCAACATCCTTTCTAGACTAGAGACTTACATTTTGATGTCTTTTACACTTGTTCTCTCACTATTCTGTGATATTCATTAGTATTTGCTCTGAAATACTACTGATTTCTAGCTGTTTCCCATAATGGGCCTTCTTTTCTACTTGTGGGACTTCACCACATGTAGAAGAAACTTTATACACTCTTCTCTGAACTTGAGAAGCTACATACACTTGTCTTTGAACTGTTTTACAGTTGAATACTACTTTTCAGTGAATTCTGTAGTTTGAAACACTGGTTTTATGTGAACTATCTCTATTTCAAGGATTTCTGCAGTGTACAACATCCTTTCTAGACTAGAGACTTACATTTTGAAGTCTTTTACACTTGTTCTCTCACTATTCTGTGATATTCATTAGTATTTGCTCTGAATGACTACTGATTTCTAGCTGTTTCCTATAATGGGACTTCTTTTTACTTGTGGGACTTCACCACATGTAGAAACAACTTTATACACTCTACTCTGAACTTGTGAAACTATATAAACTTGTCTTTCAACTGTTTTACAGTGGAATACTACTTTTCAGTGTATTCTAGTGGGTTGAAACACTGTTTTCTTGTGATGTAACTCTATTTCAACGATTTCTGTAGTGTATAACATCCTTTCTAGACTAGAAACTTACATTTTGATGTCTTTTACACTTGTTCTCTCACTATTCTGTGATATTCATTAGTATTTGCTCTGAATGACTACTGATTTCTAGCTGTTTCCTATAATGGGACTTCTTTTCTACTTGTGGGACTTCGCCACATGTAGAAACAACTTTATATACTCTTTTCTGGACTTGTGAAGCTATATAAACTTGTCTTTCAACTGTTTTACAGTTGAATACTACTTTTCAGTGAATTCTGTTGGTTTGAAACACTGGTTTCATGTGAACTATCTCTATTTCAAGGATTTCTGTAGTGTACAACATCCTTTCTAGACTAGAGACTTACATTTTGATGTCTTTTACACTTGTTCTCTCACTATTTTGTGAAATTCATTAGTATTTGCTCTGAATGACTACTGATATCTAGCTGTTTCCTATAATGGGCCTTCTTTTCTACTTGTGGGACTTCACCACATGTAGAAACAACTTTATACATTCTTCTCTGAACTTGAGAAGCTATATACACTTGTCTTACAACTGTTTTACAATTAAATACTACATTTCAGTGAATTCTGTTGGTTTGAAACACTGGTTTCATGTGAACTAACTCTATTTCAAGGATTTCTGCAGTGTGCAACATCCTTTCTAGACTAGAGACTTACATTTTGATGTCTTTTACACTTGTTCTCTCACTATTCTGTGATATTCATTAGTATTTGCTCTGAAATACTACTGATTTCTAGCTGTTTCCCATAATGGGCCTTCTTTTCTACTTGTGGGACTTCACCACATGTAGAAGAAACTTTATACACTCTTCTCTGAACTTGAGAAGCTACATACACTTGTCTTTGAACTGTTTTACAGTTGAATACTACTTTTCAGTGAATTCTGGTGGTTTCAAACACTGGTTTCATGTGAACTAACTGTATTTCAAGGATTTGTGCAGTGTACAACATCCTTTCTAGACTAGAGACTTAAATTTTGATGTCTTTTACACTTGTTCTCTCACTATTCTGTGATATTCATTAGTATTTGCTCTGAAATACTACTGATTTCTAGCTGTTTCCCATAATGGGCCTTCTTTTCTACTTGTGGGACTTCACCACATGTAGAAGAAACTTTATACACTCTTCTCTGAACTTGAGAAGCTATATACACTTGTCTTTCAACTGTTTTACTGTGAAATACTACTTTTCAGTGAATTCTGGTGGTTTGAAACACTGGTTTCATGTGAACTATCTCTACTTCAAGGATTTCTGCAGTGTGCAACATCCTTTCTAGACTAGAGACTTACATTTTGATGTCTTTTACACTTGTTCTCTCACTATTCTGTGACATTCTTTAGTATTTGCTCTGAAATACTACTGATTTCTAGCTGTTTCCCATAATGGGCCTTCTTTTCTACTTGTGGGACTTCACCACATGTAGAAGAAACTTTATACACTCTTCTCTGAACTTGAGAAGCTATATACACTTGTCTTTCAACTGTTTTACAGTTGAATACTACTTTTCAGTGAATTCTGGTGGTTTCAAACACTGGTTTCATGTGAACTAACTGTATTTCAAGGATTTGTGCAGTGTACAACATCCTTTCTAGACTAGAGACTTACATTTTGATGTCTTTTACACTTGTTCTCTCACTATTTTGTGAAATTCATTAGTATTTGCTCTGAATGACTACTGATTTCTAGCTGTTTCCTATAATGGGCCTTCTTTTCTACTTGTGGGACTTCACCACATGTAGAAACAACTTTATACATTCTTCTCTGAACTTGAGAAGCTATATACACTTGTCTTACACCTGTTTTACAATTAAATACTACATTTCAGTGAATTCTGTTGGTTTGAAACACTGGTTTCATGTGAACTAACTCTATTTCAAGGATTTCTGCAGTGTGCAACATCCTTTCTAGACTAGAGACTTACATTTTGATGTCTTTTACACTTGTTCTCTCACTATTCTGTGATATTCATTAGTATTTGCTCTGAAATACTACTGATTTCTAGCTGTTTCCCATAATGGGCCTTCTTTTCTACTTGTGGGACTTCACCACATGTAGAAGAAACTTTATACACTCTTCTCTGAACTTGAGAAGCTACATACACTTGTCTTTGAACTGTTTTACAGTTGAATACTACTTTTCAGTGAATTCTGTAGTTTGAAACACTGGTTTTATGTGAACTATCTCTATTTCAAGGATTTCTGCAGTGTACAACATCCTTTCTAGACTAGAGACTTACATTTTGAAGTCTTTTACACTTGTTCTCTCACTATTCTGTGATATTCATTAGTATTTGCTCTGAATGACTACTGATTTCTAGCTGTTTCCTATAATGGGACTTCTTTTTACTTGTGGGACTTCACCACATGTAGAAACAACTTTATACACTCTACTCTGAACTTGTGAAACTATATAAACTTGTCTTTCAACTGTTTTACAGTGGAATACTACTTTTCAGTGTATTCTAGTGGGTTGAAACACTGTTTTCTTGTGATGTAACTCTATTTCAACGATTTCTGTAGTGTATAACATCCTTTCTAGACTAGAAACTTACATTTTGATGTCTTTTACACTTGTTCTCTCACTATTCTGTGATATTCATTAGTATTTGCTCTGAATGACTACTGATTTCTAGCTGTTTCCTATAATGGGACTTCTTTTCTACTTGTGGGACTTCGCCACATGTAGAAACAACTTTATATACTCTTTTCTGGACTTGTGAAGCTATATAAACTTGTCTTTCAACTGTTTTACAGTTGAATACTACTTTTCAGTGAATTCTGTTGGTTTGAAACACTGGTTTCATGTGAACTATCTCTATTTCAAGGATTTCTGTAGTGTACAACATCCTTTCTAGACTAGAGACTTACATTTTGATGTCTTTTACACTTGTTCTCTCACTATTTTGTGAAATTCATTAGTATTTGCTCTGAATGACTACTGATATCTAGCTGTTTCCTATAATGGGCCTTCTTTTCTACTTGTGGGACTTCACCACATGTAGAAACAACTTTATACATTCTTCTCTGAACTTGAGAAGCTATATACACTTGTCTTACAACTGTTTTACAATTAAATACTACATTTCAGTGAATTCTGTTGGTTTGAAACACTGGTTTCATGTGAACTAACTCTATTTCAAGGATTTCTGCAGTGTGCAACATCCTTTCTAGACTAGAGACTTACATTTTGATGTCTTTTACACTTGTTCTCTCACTATTCTGTGATATTCATTAGTATTTGCTCTGAAATACTACTGATTTCTAGCTGTTTCCCATAATGGGACTTCTTTTCTACTTGTGGGACTTCGCCACATGTAGAAACAACTTTATATACTCTTTTCTGGACTTGTGAAGCTATATAAACTTGTCTTTCAACTGTTTTACAGTTGAATACTACTTTTCAGTGAATTCTGTTGGTTTGAAACACTGGTTTCATGTGAACTATCTCTATTTCAAGGATTTCTGTAGTGTACAACATCCTTTCTAGACTAGAGACTTACATTTTGATGTCTTTTACACTTGTTCTCTCACTATTCTGTGATATTCATTAGTATTTGCTCTGAAATACTACTGATTTCTAGCTGTTTCCCATAATGGGCCTTCTTTTCTACTTGTGGGACTTCACCACATGTAGAAGAAACTTTATACAATCTTCTCTGAACTTGAGAAGCTATATACACTTGTCTTTCAACTGTTTTACAGTTGAATACTACTTTTCAGTGAATTCTGGTGGTTTCAAACACTGGTTTCATGTGAACTAACTGTATTTCAAGGATTTGTGCAGTGTACAACATCCTTTCTAGACTAGAGACTTAAATTTTGATGTCTTTTACACTTCTTCTCTCACTATTTTGTGAAATTCATTAGTATTTGCTCTGAATGACTACTGATTTCTAGCTGTTTCCTATAATGGGCCTTCTTTTCTACTTGTGGGACTTCACCACATCTAGAAACTACTTTATACACTCTTCTCTGAACTTGAGAAGCTATATACACTTGTCTTACAACTGTTTTACAGTTAAATACTACTTTTCAGTGAATTCCGGTGGTTTAAAACACTGGTTTCATGTGAACTAACTGTATTTCAAGTATTTGTGCAGTGTACAACATCCTTTCTAGACTAGAGACTTACATTTTGAAGTCTTTTACCCTTGTTCTCTCACTATTCTGTGATATTCATTAGTATTTGCTCTGAATGACTACTGATTTCTAGCTGTTTCCTGTAATGGGACTTCTTTTTACTTGTGGGACTTCACCACATTTAGAAACAACTTTATATACTTTTCTCTGGACTTGCGAAGCTATATAAACTTGTCTTTCAACTGTTTTACAGTTGAGTACTACTTTTCAGTGAATTCTGTTGGTTTGAAACACTGGTTTCATGTGAACTATCTCTATTTCAAGGATTTCTGCAGTGTACAACATCCTTTCTAGACTAGAGACTTACATTTTGATGTCTTTTACACTTGTTCTCTCACTATTCTGTGATATTCATTAGTATTTACTCTGAATGACTATTGATTTCTAGCTGTTTCCTATAATGGGCCTTCTTTTCTACTTGTGGAACTTCACCACATGTAGAAACAACTTTATATACTCTTTTCTGGACTTGTGAAGCTATATAAACTTGTCTTTCAACTGTTTTACAGTTGAATACTACTTTTCAGTGAATTCTGTTGGTTTGAAACACTGGTTTCATGTGAACTATCTCTATTTCAAGGATTTCTGCAGTGTACAACATCCTTTCTAGACTAGAGACTTACATTTTGATGTCTTTTACACTTGTTCTCTCACTATTCTGTGATATTCATTAGTATTTGCTCTGAAATACTACTGATTTCTAGCTGTTTCCCATAATGGGCCTTCTTTTCTACTTGTGGGACTTCACCACATGTAGAAGAAACTTTATACACTCTTCTCTGAACTTGAGAAGCTATATACACTTGTCTTTCAACTGTTTTACTGTGAAATACTACTTTTCAGTGAATTCTGGTGGTTTGAAACACTGGTTTCATGTGAACTATCTCTACTTCAAGGATTTCTGCAGTGTGCAACATCCTTTCTAGACTAGAGACTTACATTTTGATGTCTTTTACACTTGTTCTCTCACTATTCTGTGACATTCTTTAGTATTTGCTCTGAAATACTACTGATTTCTAGCTGTTTCCCATAATGGGCCTTCTTTTCTACTTGTGGGACTTCACCACATGTAGAAGAAACTTTATACACTCTTCTCTGAACTTGAGAAGCTATATACACTTGTCTTTCAACTGTTTTACAGTTGAATACTACTTTTCAGTGAATTCTGGTGGTTTCAAACACTGGTTTCATGTGAACTAACTGTATTTCAAGGATTTGTGCAGTGTACAACATCCTTTCTAGACTAGAGACTTACATTTTGATGTCTTTTACACTTGTTCTCTCACTATTTTGTGAAATTCATTAGTATTTGCTCTGAATGACTACTGATTTCTAGCTGTTTCCCATAATGGGCCTTCTTTTCTACTTGTGGGACTTCACCACATGTAGAAGAAACTTTATACACTCTTCTCTGAACTTGAGAAGCTACATACACTTGTCTTTGAACTGTTTTACAGTTGAATACTACTTTTCAGTGAATTCTGTAGTTTGAAACACTGGTTTTATGTGAACTATCTCTATTTCAAGGATTTCTGCAGTGTACAACATCCTTTCTAGACTAGAGGCTTACATTTTGAAGTCTTTTACACTTGTTCTCTCACTATTCTGTGATATTCATTAGTATTTGCTCTGAATGACTACTGATTTCTAGCTGTTTCCTATAATGGGACTTCTTTTTACTTGTGGGACTTCACCACATGTAGAAACAACTTAATACACTCTACTCTGAACTTGAGAAACTATATAAACTTGTCTTTCAACTGTTTTACAGTGGAATACTACTTTTCAGTGTATTCTAGTGGGTTGAAACACTGTTTTCTTGTGATGTAACTCTATTTCAACGATTTCTGTAGTGTATAACATCCTTTCTAGACTAGAAACTTACATTTTGATGTCTTTTACACTTGTTCTCTCACTATTCTGTGATATTCATTAGTATTTGCTCTGAATGACTACTGATTTCTAGCTCTTTCCTATAATGGGACTTCTTTTCTACTTGTGGGACTTCGCCACATGTAGAAACAACTTTATATACTTTTTTCTGGACTTGTGAAGCTATATAAACTTGTCTTTCAACTGTTTTACAGTTGAATACTACTTTTCAGTGAATTCTGTTGGTTTGAAACACTGGTTTCATGTGAACTATCTCTATTTCAAGGATTTCTGTAGTGTACAACATCCTTTCTAGACTAGAGACTTACATTTTGATGTCTTTTACACTTGTTCTCTCACTATTCTGTGATATTCATTAGTATTTGCTCTGAAATACTACTGATTTCTAGCTATTTCCCATAATGGGCCTTCTTTTCTACTTGTGGGACTTCACCACATGTAGAAGAAACTTTATACACTCTTCTCTGAACTTGAGAAGCTATATACACTTGTCTTTCAACTGTTTTACTGTGAAATACTACTTTTCAGTGAATTCTGGTGGTTTGAAACACTGGTTTCATGTGAACTATCTCTACTTCAAGGATTTCTGCAGTGTGCAACATCCTTTCTAGACTAGAGACTTACATTTTGATGTCTTTTACACTTGTTCTCTCACTATTTTGTGAAATTCATTAGTATTTGCTCTAAATGACTACTGATTTCTAGCTGTTTCCCATAATGGGCCTTCTTTTCTACTTGTGGGACTTCACCACATGTAGAAACAACTTTATACATTCTTCTCTGAACTTGAGAAGCTATATACACTTGTCTTACAACTGTTTTACAATTAAATACTACATTTCAGTGAATTCTGTTGGTTTGAAACACTGGTTTCATGTGAACTAACTCTATTTCAAGGATTTCTGCAGTGTGCAACATCCTTTCTAGACTAGAGACTTACATTTTGATGTCTTTTACACTTGTTCTCTCACTATTCTGTGATATTCATTAGTATTTGCTCTGAATGACTACTGATTTCTAGCTGTTTCCCATAATGGGCCTTCTTTTCTACTTGTGGGACTTCACCACATGTAGAAGAAACTTTATACACTCTTCTCTGAACTTGAGAAGCTACATACACTTGTCTTTGAACTGTTTTACAGTTGAATACTACTTTTCAGTGAATTCTGTAGTTTGAAACACTGGTTTTATGTGAACTATCTCTATTTCAAGGATTTCTGCAGTGTACAACATCCTTTCTAGACTAGAGACTTACATTTTGAAGTCTTTTACACTTGTTCTCTCACTATTCTGTGATATTCATTAGTATTTGATCTGAATGACTACTGAATATCTAGCTGTTTCCTATAATGGGACTTCTTTTCTACTTGTGGGACTTCACCACATTTAGAAACAACTTTATACACTCTTCTCTTAAATTGAGAAGCTATATAAACTTGTCTTTCAACTGTTTTACAGTTGAATACTACTTTTCAGTTAATTCTAGTGGGTTGAAACAATCTTTTCTTGTGATGTAACTCTATTTCAACGATTTCTGTAGTGTATAACATCCATTCTAGACTAGAAACTTACATTTTGATGTCTTTTACACTTGTTCTCAAAAAATTCTATGATATTCATTAGTATTTCCTCTGAATTACTACTGTTTTCAAGCTGTTTCCTATAATGGGCCTTCTGCTCTACTTGTGGGACTTCACCACATGTAGAAACAACTTTATATACTCTTCTCTGGACTTGTGAAGCTATATAAACTTGTCTTTCAACTGTTTTACAGTTGAATACCACTTTTCAGTGAATTCTGTTGGTTTGAAACACTGGTTTCATGTGAACTATCTCTATTTCAAGGATTTCTGCAGTGTACAACATCCTTTCTAGACTAGAGACTTACATTTTGATGTCTTTTACACTTGTTCTCTCACTATTCTGTGATATTCATTAGTATTTCCTCTGAATGACTACTGATTTCTAGCTGTTTCCTATAATGGGCCTTCTTTTCTACTTGTGGAACTTCACCACATGTAGAAACAACTTTATATACTCTTTTCTGGACTTGTGAAGCTATATAAACTTGTCTTTCAACTGTTTTACAGTTGAATACTACTTTTCAGTGAATTCTGTTGGTTTGAAACTCTGGTTTCATGTGAACTATCTCTACTTCAAGGATTTCTGCAGTGTGCAACATCCTTTCTAGACTAGAGACTTACATTTTGATGTCTTTTACACTTGTTCTCTCACTATTCTGTGACATTCTTTAGTATTTGCTCTGAAATACTACTGATTTCTAGCTGTTTCCCATAATGGGCCTTCTTTTCTACTTGTGGGACTTCACCACATGTAGAAGAAACTTTATACACTCTTCTCTGAACTTGAGAAGCTATATACACTTGTCTTTCAACTGTTTTACAGTTGAATACTACTTTTCAGTGAATTCTGGTGGTTTCAAACACTGGTTTCATGTGAACTAACTGTATTTCAAGGATTTGTGCAGTGTACAACATCCTTTCTAGACTAGAGACTTAAATTTTGATGTCTTTTACACTTGTTCTCTCACTATTCTGTGATATTCATTAGTATTTCCTCTGAATGACTACTGATTTCTAGCTGTTTCCTGTAATGGGCCTTCTTTTCTACTTGTGGGACTTCACCACATGTAGAAACAACTTTATATACTTTTCTCTGGACTTGCGAAGCTATATAAACTTGTCTTTCAACTGTTTTACAGTTGAGTACTACTTTTCAGTGAATTCTGTTGGTTTGAAACACTGGTTTCATGTGAACTATCTCTATTTCAAGGATTTCTGCAGTGTACAACATCCTTTCTAGACTAGAGACTTACATTTTGATGTCTTTTACACTTGTTCTCTCACTATTCTGTGATATTCATTAGTATTTCCTCTGAATGACTACTGATTTCTAGCTGTTTCCTATAATGGGCCTTCTTTTCTACTTGTGGAACTTCACCACATGTAGAAACAACTTTATATACTCTTTTCTGGACTTGTGAAGCTATATAAACTTGTCTTTCAACTGTTTTACAGTTGAATACTACTTTTCATTGAATTCTGTTGGTTTGAAACACTGGTTTCATGTGAACTATCTCTATTTCAAGGATTTCTGTAGTGTACAACATCCTTTCTAGACTAGAGACTTACATTTTGATGTCTTTTACACTTGTTCTCTCACTATTCTGTGATATTCATTAGTATTTGTTCTGAAATACTACTGATTTCTAGCTGTTTCCCATAATGGGCCTTCTTTTCTACTTGTGGGACTTCACCACATGTAGAAGAAACTTTATACACTCTTCTCTGAACTTGAGAAGCTATATACACTTGTCTTTCAACTGTTTTACTGTGAAATACTACTTTTCAGTGAATTCTGGTGGTTTGAAACACTGGTTTCATGTGAACTATCTCTACTTCAAGGATTTCTGCAGTGTGCAACATCCTTTCTAGACTAGAGACTTACATTTTGATGTCTTTTACACTTGTTCTCTCACTATTCTGTGACATTCTTTAGTATTTGCTCTGAAATACTACTGATTTCTAGCTGTTTCCCATAATGGGCCTTCTTTTCTACTTGTGGGACTTCACCACATGTAGAAGAAACTTTATACACTCTTCTCTGAACTTGAGAAGCTATATACACTTGTCTTTCAACTGTTTTACAGTTGAATACTACTTTTCAGTGAATTCTGGTGGTTTCAAACACTGGTTTCATGTGAACTAACTGTATTTCAAGGATTTGTGCAGTGTACAACATCCTTTTTAGACTAGAGACTTACATTTTGATGTCTTTTACACTTGTTCTCTCACTATTTTGTGAAATTCATTAGTATTTGCTCTGAATGACTACTGATTTCTAGCTGTTTCCTATAATGGGCCTTCTTTTCTACTTGTGGGACTTCACCACATGTAGAAACAACTTTATACATTCTTCTCTGAACTTGAGAAGCTATATACACTTGTCTTACAACTCTTTTACAATTAAATACTACATTTCAGTGAATTCTGTTGGTTTGAAACACTGGTTTCATGTGAACTAACTCTATTTCAAGGATTTCTGCAGTGTGCAACATCCTTTCTAGACTAGAGACTTACATTTTGATGTCTTTTACACTTGTTCTCTCACTATTCTGTGATATTCATTAGTATTTGCTCTGAAATACTACTGATTTCTAGCTGTTTCCCATAATGGGCCTTCTTTTCTACTTGTGGGACTTCACCACATGTAGAAGAAACTTTATACACTCTTCTCTGAACTTGAGAAGCTACATACACTTGTCTTTCAACTGTTTTACAGTTGAATACTACTTTTCAGTGAATTCTGGTGGTTTCAAACACTGGTTTCATGTGAACTAACTGTATTTCAAGGATTTGTGCAGTGTACAACATCCTTTCTAGACTAGAGACTTACATTTTGATGTCTTTTACACTTGTTCTCTCACTATTTTGTGAAATTCATTAGTATTTGCTCTGAATGACTACTGATTTCTAGCTGTTTCCTATAATGGGCCTTCTTTTCTACTTGTGGGACTTCACCACATGTAGAAACAACTTTATACATTCTTCTCTGAACTTGAGAAGCTATATACACTTGTCTTACAACTGTTTTACAATTAAATACTACATTTCAGTGAATTCTGTTGGTTTGAAACACTGGTTTCATGTGAACTAACTCTATTTCAAGGATTTCTGCAGTGTGCAACATCCTTTCTAGACTAGAGACTTACATTTTGATGTCTTTTACACTTGTTCTCTCACTATTCTGTGATATTCATTAGTATTTGCTCTGAAATACTACTGATTTCTAGCTGTTTCCCATAATGGGCCTTCTTTTCTACTTGTGGGACTTCACCACATGTAGAAGAAACTTTATACACTCTTCTCTGAACTTGAGAAGCTACATACACTTGTCTTTGAACTGTTTTACAGTTGAATACTACTTTTCAGTGAATTCTGTAGTTTGAAACACTGGTTTTATGTGAACTATCTCTATTTCAAGGATTTCTGCAGTGTACAACATCCTTTCTAGACTAGAGACTTACATTTTGAAGTCTTTCACACTTGTTCTCTCACTATTCTGTGATATTCATTAGTATTTGCTCTGAATGACTACTGATTTCTAGCTGTTTCCTATAATGGGACTTCTTTTTACTTGTGGGACTTCACCACATGTAGAAACAACTTTATACACTCTACTCTGAACTTGAGAAACTATATAATCTTGTCTTTCTACTGTTTTACAGTGGAATACTACTTTTCAGTGTATTCTAGTGGGTTGAAACACTGTTTTCTTCTGATGTAACTCTATTTCAACGATTTCTGTAGTGTATAACATCCTTTCTAGACTAGAAACTTACATTTTGATGTCTTTTACACTTGTTCTCTCACTATTCTGTGATATTCATTAGTATTTGCTCTGAATGACTACTGATTTCTAGCTGTTTCCTATAATGGGACTTCTTTTCTACTTGTGGGACTTCGCCACATGTAGAAACAACTTTATATACTCTTTTCTGGACTTGTGAAGCTATATAAACTTGTCTTTCAACTGTTTTACAGTTGAATACTACTTTTCAGTGAATTCTGTTGGTTTGAAACACTGGTTTCATGTGAACTATCTCTATTTCAAGGATTTCTGTAGTGTACAACATCCTTTCTAGACTAGAGACTTACATTTTGATGTCTTTTACACTTGTTCTCTCACTATTCTGTGATATTCATTAGTATTTGCTCTGAAATACTACTGATTTCTAGCTGTTTCCCATAATGGGCCTTCTTTTCTACTTGTGGGACTTCACCACATGTAGAAGAAACTTTATACACTCTTCTCTTAACTTGAGAAGCTATATACACTTATCTTACAACTGTTTTACAGTTAAATACTACTTTTCAGTGAATTCCGGTGGTTTAAAACACTGGTTTCATGTGAACTAACTGTATTTCAAGGATTTGTGCAGTGTACAACATCCTTTCTAGACTAGAGACTTACATTTTGAAGTCTTTTACACTTGTTCTCTCACTATTCTGTGATATTCATTAGTATTTGCTCTGAATGACTACTGATTTCTAGCTGTTTCCTGTAATGGGACTTCTTTTTACTTGTGGGACTTCACCACATGTAGAAACAACTTTATATACTTTTCTCTGGACTTGCGAAGCTATATAAACTTGTCTTTCAACTGTTTTACAGTTGAGTACTACTTTTCAGTGAATTCTGTTGGTTTGAAACACTGGTTTCATGTGAACTATCTCTATTTCAAGGATTTCTGCAGTGTACAACATCCTTTCTAGACTAGAGACTTACATTTTGATGTCTTTTACACTTGTTCTCTCACTATTCTGTGATATTCATTAGTATTTCCTCTGAATGACTACTGATTTCTAGCTGTTTCCTATAATGGGCCTTCTTTTCTACTTGTGGAACTTCACCACAAGTAGAAACAACTTTATATACTCTTTTCTGGACTTGTGAAGCTATATAAACTTGTCTTTCAACTGTTTTACAGTTGAATACTACTTTTCAGTGAATTCTGTTGGTTTGAAACACTGGTTTCATGTGAACTATCTCTATTTCAAGGATTTCTGTAGTGTACAACATCCTTTCTAGACTAGAGACTTACATTTTGATGTCTTTTACACTTGTTCTCTCACTATTCTGTGATATTCATTAGTATTTGCTCTGAAATACTACTGATTTCTAGCTGTTTCCCATAATGGGCCTTCTTTTCTACTTGTGGGACTTCACCACATGTAGAAGAAACTTTATACACTCTTCTCTGAACTTGAGAAGCTATATACACTTGTCTTTCAACTGTTTTACAGTTGAATACTACTTTTCAGTGAATTCTGGTGGTTTCAAACACTGGTTTCATGTGAACTAACTGTATTTCAAGGATTTGTGCAGTGTACAACATCCTTTCTAGACTAGAGACTTACATTTTGATGTCTTTTACACTTGTTCTCTCACTATTTTGTGAAATTCATTAGTATTTGCTCTGAATGACTACTGATTTCTAGCTGTTTCCCATAATGGGCCTTCTTTTCTACTTGTGGGACTTCACCACATGTAGAAGAAACTTTATACACTCTTCTCTGAACTTGAGAAGCTACATACACTTGTCTTTGAACTGTTTTACAGTTGAATACTACTTTTCAGTGAATTCTGTAGTTTGAAACACTGGTTTTATGTGAACTATCTCTATTTCAAGGATTTCTGCAGTGTACAACATCCTTTCTAGACTAGAGACTTACATTTTGAAGTCTTTTACACTTGTTCTCTCACTATTCTGTGATATTCATTAGTATTTGCTCTGAATGACTACTGATTTCTAGCTGTTTCCTATAATGGGACTTCTTTTTACTTGTGGGACTTCACCACATGTAGAAACAACTTTATACACTCTACTCTGAACTTGAGAAACTATATAAACTTGTCTTTCAACTGTTTTACAGTGGAATACTACTTTTCAGTGTATTCTAGTGGGTTGAAACACTGTTTTCTTGTGATGTAACTCTATTTCAACGATTTCTGTAGTGTATAACATCCTTTCTAGACTAGAAACTTACATTTTGATGTCTTTTACACTTGTTCTCTCACTATTCTGTGATATTCATTAGTATTTGCTCTGAATGACTACTGATTTCTAGCTGTTTCCTATAATGGGCCTTCTTTTCTACTTGTGGGACTTCACCACATGTAGAAGAAACTTTATACACTCTTCTCTGAACTTGAGAAGCTATATACACTTGTCTTTCAACTGTTTTACAGTTGAATACTACTTTTCAGTGAATTCTGGTGGTTTCAAACACTGGTTTCATGTGAACTAACTCTATTTCAAGGATTTGTGCAGTGTACAACATCCTTTCTAGACTAGAGACTTACATTTTGATGTCTTTTACACTTGTTCTCTCACTATTTTGTAAAATTCATTAGTATTTGCTCTGAATGACTACTGATTTCTAGCTGTTTCCTATAATGGGCCTTCTTTTCTACTTGTGGGACTTCACCACATCTAGAAACTACTTTATACACTCTTCTCTGAACTTGAGAAGCTATATACACTTGTCTTACAACTGTTTTACAGTTAAATACTACTTTTCAGTGAATTCCGGTGGTTTAAAACACTGGTTTCATGTGAACCAACTGTATTTCAAGGATTTGTGCAGTGTACAACATCCTTTCTAGACTAGAGACTTACATTTTGATGTCTTTTACACTTGTTCTCTCACTATTCTGTGATAGTCATTAGTATTTCCTCTGAATGACTACTGATTTCTAGCTGTTTCCTGTAATGGGCCTTCTTTTCTACTTGTGGGACTTCACCACATGTAGAAACAACTTTATATACTTTTCTCTGGACTTGCGAAGCTATATAAACTTGTCTTTCAACTGTTTTACAGTTGAGTACTACTTTTCAGTGAATTCTGTTGGTTTGAAACACTGGTTTCATGTGAACTATCTCTATTTCAAGGATTTCTGCAGTGTACAACATCCTTTCTAGACTAGAGACTTACATTTTGATGTCTTTTACACTTGTTCTCTCACTATTCTGTGATATTCATTAGTATTTCTTCTGAATGACTACTGATTTCTAGCTGTTTCCTATAATGGGCCTTCTTTTCTACTTGTGGAACTTCACCACATGTAGAAACAACTTTATATACTCTTTTCTGGACTTGTGAAGCTATATAAACTTGTTTTTCAACTGTTTTACAGTTGAATACTACTTTTCAGTGAATTCTATTGGTTTGAAACACTGGTTTCATGTGAACTATCTCTATTTCAAGGATTTCTGTAGTGTACAACATCCTTTCTAGACTAGAGACTTACATTTTGATGTCTTTTACACTTGTTCTCTCACTATTCTGTGATATTCATTAGTATTTGCTCTGAAATACTACTGATTTCTAGCTGTTTCCCATAATGGGCCTTCTTTTCTACTTGTGGGACTTCACCACATGTAGAAGAAACTTTATACACTCTTCTCTGAACTTGAGAAGCTATATACACTTGTCTTTCAACTGTTTTACTGTGAAATACTACTTTTCAGTGAATTCTGGTGGTTTGAAACACTGGTTTCATGTGAACTATCTCTACTTCAAGGATTTCTGCAGTGTGCAACATCCTTTCTAGACTAGAGACTTACATTTTGATGTCTTTTACACTTGTTCTCTCACTATTTTGTGAAATTCATTAGTATTTGCTCTGAATGACTACTGATTTCTAGCTGTTTCCCATAATGTGCCTTCTTTTCTACTTGTGGGACTTCACCACATGTAGAAACAACTTTATACATTCTTCTCTGAACTTGAGAAGCTATATACACTTGTCTTACAACTGTTTTACAATTAAATACTACATTTCAGTGAATTCTGTTGGTTTGAAACACTGGTTTCATGTGAACTAACTCTATTTCAAGGATTTCTGCAGTGTGCAACATCCTTTCTAGACTAGAGACTTACATTTTGATGTCTTTTACACTTGTTCTCTCACTATTCTGTGATATTCATTAGTATTTGCTCTGAATGACTACTGATTTCTAGCTGTTTCCCATAATGGGCCTTCTTTTCTACTTGTGGGACTTCACCACATGTAGAAGAAACTTTATACACTCTTCTCTGAACTTGAGAAGCTACATACACTTGTCTTTGAATTGTTTTACAGTTGAATACTACTTTTCAGTGAATTCTGTAGTTTGAAACCCTGGTTTTATGTGAACTATCTCTATTTCAAGGATTTCTGCAGTGTACAACATCCTTTCTAGACTAGAGACTTACATTTTGAAGTCTTTTACACTTGTTCTCTCACTATTCTGTGATATTCATTAGTATTTGCTCTGAATGACTACTGATTTCTAGCTGTTTCCTATAATGGGACTTCTTTTTACTTGTGGGACTTCACCACATGTAGAAACAACTTTATACACTCTACTCTGAACTTGAGAAACTATATAAACTTGTCTTTCAACTGTTTTACAGTGGAATACTACTTTTCAGTGTATTCTAGTGGGTTGAAACACTGTTTTCTTGTGATGTAACTCTATTTCAACGATTTCTGTAGTGTATAACATCCTTTCTAGACTAGAAACTTACATTTTGATGTCTTTTACACTTGTTCTCTCACTATTCTGTGATATTCATTAGTATTTGCTCTGAATGACTACTGATTTCTAGCTGTTTCCTATAATGGGACTTCTTTTCTACTTGTGGGACTTCGCCACATGTAGAAACAACTTTATATACTCTTTTCTGGACTTGTGAAGCTATATAAACTTGTCTTTCAACTGTTTTACAGTTGAATACTACTTTTCAGTGAATTCTGTTGGTTTGAAACACTGGTTTCATGTGAACTATCTCTATTGCAAGGATTTCTGTAGTGTACAACATCCTTTCTAGACTAGAGACTTACATTTTGATGTCTTTTACACTTGTTCTCTCACTATTCTGTGATATTCATTAGTATTTGCTCTGAAATACTACTGATTTCTAGCTATTTCCCATAATGGGCCTTCTTTTCTACTTGTGGGACTTCACCACATGTAGAAGAAACTTTATACACTCTTCTCTGAACTTGAGAAGCTATATACACTTGTCTTTCAACTGTTTTACAGTTGAATACTACTTTTCAGTGAATTCTGGTGGTTTCAAACACTAGTTTCATGTGAACTAACTCTATTTCAAGGATTTCTGCAGTGTACAACATCCTTTCTAGACTAGAGACTTACATTTTGATGTCTTTTACACTTGTTCTCTCACTATTCTGTGATATTCATTAGTATTTGCTCTGAATGACTACTGATTTCTAGCTGTTTCATATAATGGGCCTTCTTTTCTACTTGTGGGACTTCATCACATGTAGAAACTACTTTATACACTCTTCTCTGGACATGCGAAGCTATATAAACTTGTGTTTCAACTGTTTTACAGTTAAATACTACTTTTCAGTGAATTCTGTTGGTTTGAAACACTGGTTTCATGTGAACTAACTCTATTTCAAGGATTTCTGCAGTGTACAACATCCTTTCTAGACTAGAGACTTACATTTTGATGTCTTTCACACTTGTTCTCTCACTATTCTGTGATATTCATTAGTATTGGCTCTGAATGACTACTGAATATCTAGCTGTTTCCTATAATGGGACTTCTTTTCTACTTGTGGGACTTCACCACATTTAGAAACAACTTTATACACTCTTAAATTGAGAAGCTATATAAACTTGTCTTTCAACTGTTTTACAGTTGAATACTACTTTTCAGTTAATTCTAGTGGGTTGAAACACTCTTTTCTTGTGATGTAACTCTATTTCAACGATTTCTGTAGTGTATAACATCCATTCTAGACTAGAAACTTACATTTTGATGTCTTTTACACTTGTTCTCAAAAAATTCTATGATATTCATTAGTATTTCCTCTGAATTACTACTGTTTTCAAGCTGTTTCCTATAATGGGCCTTCTGCTCTACTTGTGGGACTTCACCACATGTAGAAACAACTTTATACACTCTTCTCTGGACTTGTGAAGCTATATAAACTTGTCTTTCAACTGTTTTACAGTTGAGTACTACTTTTCAGTGAATTCTGTTGGTTTGAAACACTGGTTTCATGTGAACTATCTCTATTTCAAGGATTTCTGCAGTGTACAACATCCTTTCTAGACTAGAGACTTACATTTTGATGTCTTTTACACTTGTTCTCTCACTATTCTGTGATATTCATTAGTATTTCCTCTGAATGACTACTGATTTCTAGCTGTTTCCTATAATGGGCCTTCTTTTCTACTTGTGGAACTTCACCACATGTAGAAACAACTTTATATACTCTTTTCTGGACTTGTGAAGCTATATAAACTTGTCTTTCAACTGTTTTACAGTTGAATACCACTTTTCAGTGAATTCTGTTGGTTTGAAACAGTGGTTTCATGTGAACTATCTCTATTTCAAGGATTTCTGTAGTGTACAACATCCTTTCTAGACTAGAGACTTACATTTTGATGTCTTTTACACTTGTTCTCTCACTATTCTGTGATATTCATTAGTATTTGCTCTGAAATACTACTGATTTCTTGCTGTTTCCCATAATGGGCCTTCTTTTCTACTTGTGGGACTTCACCACATGTAGAAGAAACTTTATACACTCTTCTCTGAACTTGAGAAGCTATATACACTTGTCTTTCAACTGTTTTACAGTTGAATACTACTTTTCAGTGAATTCTGGTGGTTTCAAACACTGGTTTCATGTGAACTAACTGTATTTCAAGGATTTGTGCAGTGTACAACATCCTTTCTAGACTAGAGACTTAAATTTTGATGTCTTTTACACTTGTTCTCTCACTATTTTGTGAAATTCATTAGTATTTGCTCTGAATGACTACTGATTTCTAGCTGTTTCCTATAATGGGCCTTCTTTTCTACTTGTGGGACTTCACCACATCTAGAAACTACTTTATACACTCTTCTCTGAACTTGAGAAGCTATATACACTTGTCTTACAACTGTTTTACAGTTAAATACTACTTTTCAGTGAATTCCGGTGGTTTAAAACACTGGTTTCATGTGAACTAACTGTATTTCAAGGATTTGTGCAGTGTACAACATCCTTTCTAGACTAGAGACTTACATTTTGATGTCTTTTACACTTGTTCTCTCACTATTCTGTGATATTCATTAGTATTTCCTCTGAATGACTACTGATTTCTAGCTGTTTCCTGTAATGGGCCTTCTTTTCTACTTGTGGGACTTCACCACATGTAGAAACAACTTTATATACTTTTCTCTGGACTTGCGAAGCTATATAAACTTGTCTTTCAACTGTTTTACAGTTGAGTACTACTTTTCAGTGAATTCTGTTGGTTTGAAACACTGGTTTCATGTGAACTATCTCTATTTCAAGGATTTCTGCAGTGTACAACATCCTTTCTAGACTAGAGACTTACATTTTGATGTCTTTTACACTTGTTCTCTCACTATTCTGTGATATTCATTAGTATTTCCTCTGAATGACTACTGATTTCTAGCTGTTTCCTATAATGGGCCTTCTTTTCTACTTGTGGAACTTCACCACATGTAGAAACAACTTTATATACTCTTTTCTGGACTTGTGAAGCTATATAAACTTGTCTTTCAACTGTTTTACAGTTGAATACTACTTTTCAGTGAATTCTGTTGGTTTGAAACACTGGTTTCATGTGAACTATCTCTATTTCAAGGATTTCTGTAGTGTACAACATCCTTTCTAGACTAGAGACTTACATTTTGATGTCTTTTACACTTGTTCTCTCACTATTCTGTGATATTCATTAGTATTTGCTCTGAAATACTACTGATTTCTAGCTGTTTCCCATAATGGGCCTTCTTTTCTACTTGTGGGACTTCACCACATGTACAAGAAACTTTATACACTCTTCTCTGAACTTGAGAAGCTATATACACTTGTCTTTCAACTGTTTTACTGTGAAATACTACTTTTCAGTGAATTCTGGTGGTTCGAAACACTGGTTTCATGTGAACTATCTCTACTTCAAGGATTTCTGCAGTGTGCAACATCCTTTCTAGACTAGAGACTTACATTTTGATGTCTTTTACACTTGTTCTCTCACTATTCTGTGACATTCTTTAGTATTTGCTCTGAAATACTACTGATTTCTAGCTGTTTCCCATAATGGGCCTTCTTTTCTACTTGTGGGACTTCACCACATGTAGAAGAAACTTTATACACTCTTCTCTGAACTTGAGAAGCTATATACACTTGTCTTTCAACTGTTTTACAGTTGAATACTACTTTTCAGTGAATTCTGGTGGTTTCAAACACTGGTTTCATGTGAACTAACTGTATTTCAAGGATTTGTGCAGTGTACAACATCCTTTCTAGACTAGAGACTTACATTTTGATTTCTTTTACACTTGTTCTCTCACTATTTTGTGAAATTCATTAGTATTTGCTCTGAATGACTACTGATTTCTAGCTGTTTCCTATAATGGGCCTTCTTTTCTACTTGTGGGACTTCACCACATCTAGAAACTACTTTATACACTCTTCTCTGAACTTGAGAAGCTATATACACTTGTCTTACAACTGTTTTACAGTTAAATACTACTTTTCAGTGAATTCCGGTGGTTTAAAACACTGGTTTCATGTGAACTAACTGTATTTCAAGGATTTGTGCAGTGTACAACATCCTTTCTAGACTAGAGACTTACATTTTGATGTCTTTTACACTTGTTCTCTCACTATTCTGTGATATTCATTAGTATTTCCTCTGAATGACTACTGATTTCTAGCTGTTTCCTGTAATGGGCCTTCTTTTCTACTTGTGGGACTTCACCACATGTAGAAACAACTTTATATACTTTTCTCTGGACTTGCGAAGCTATATAAACTTGTCTTTCAACTGTTTTACAGTTGAGTACTACTTTTCAGTGAATTCTGTTGGTTTGAAACACTGGTTTCATGTGAACTATCTCTATTTCAAGGATTTCTGCAGTGTACAACATCCTTTCTAGACTAGAGACTTACATTTTGATGTCTTTTACACTTGTTCTCTCACTATTCTGTGATATTCATTAGTATTTCCTCTGAATGACTACTGATTTCTAGCTGTTTCCTATAATGGGCCTTCTTTTCTACTTGTGGAACTTCACCACATGTAGAAACAACTTTATATACTCTTTTCTGGACTTGTGAAGCTATATAAACTTGTCTTTCAACTGTTTTACAGTTGAATACTACTTTTCAGTGAATTCTGTTGGTTTGAAACACTGGTTTCATGTGAACTATCTCTATTTCAAGGATTTCTGTAGTGTACAACATCCTTTCTAGACTAGAGACTTACATTTTGATGTCTTTTACACTTGTTCTCTCACTATTCTGTGATATTCATTAGTATTTGCTCTGAAATACTACTGATTTCTAGCTGTTTCCCATAATGGGCCTTCTTTTCTACTTGTGGGACTTCACCACATGTAGAAGAAACTTTATACACTCTTCTCTGCACTTGAGAAGCTATATACACTTGTCTTTCAACTGTTTTACAGTGAAATACTACTTTTCAGTGAATTCTGGTGGTTTGAAACACTGGTTTCATGTGAACTATCTCTACTTCAAGGATTTCTGCAGTGTGCAACATCCTTTTTAGACTAGAGACTTACATTTTGATGTCTTTTACACTTGTTCTCTCACTATTCTGTGACATTCTTTAGTATTTGCTCTGAAATACTACTGATTTCTAGCTGTTTCCCATAATGGGCCTTCTTTTCTACTTGTGGGACTTCACCACATGTAGAAGAAACTTTATACACTCTTCTCTGAACTTGAGAAGCTATATACACTTGTCTTTCAACTGTTTTACAGTTGAATACTACTTTTCAGTGAATTCTGGTGGTTTCAAACACTGGTTACATGTGAACTAACTGTATTTCAAGGATTTGTGCAGTGTACAACATCCTTTCTAGACTAGAGACTTACATTTTGATGTCTTTTACACTTGTTCTCTCACTATTTTGTGAAATTCATTAGTATTTGCTCTGAATGACTACTGATTTCTAGCTGTTTCCTATAATGGGCCTTCTTTTCTACTTGTGGGACTTCACCACATCTAGAAACTACTTTATACACTCTTCTCTGAACTTGAGAAGCTATATACACTTGTCTTACAACTGTTTTACAGTTAAATACTACTTTTCAGTGAGTTCCGGTGGTTTAAAACACTGGTTTCATGTGAACTAACTGTATTTCAAGGATTTGTGCAGTGTACAACATCCTTTCTAGACTAGAGACTTACATTTTGATGTCTTTTACACTTGTTCTCTCACTATTCTGTGATATTCATTAGTATTTCCTCTGAATGACTACTGATTTCTAGCTGTTTCCTGTAATGGGCCTTCTTTTCTACTTGTGGGACTTCACCACATGTAGAAACAACTTTATATACTTTTCTCTGGACTTGCGAAGCTATATAAACTTGTCTTTCAACTGTTTTACAGTTGAGTACTACTTTTCAGTGAATTCTGTTGGTTTGAAACACTGGTTTCATGTGAACTATCTCTATTTCAAGGATTTCTGCAGTGTACAACATCCTTTCTAGACTAGAGACTTACATTTTGATGTCTTTTACACTTGTTCTCTCACTATTCTGTGATATTCATTAGTATTTCCTCTGAATGACTACTGATTTCTAGCTGTTTCCTATAATGGGCCTTCTTTTCTACTTGTGGAACTTCACCACATGTAGAAACAACTTTATATACTCTTTTCTGGACTTGTGAAGCTATATAAACTTGTCTTTCAACTGTTTTACTGTGAAATACAACTTTTCAGTGAATTCTGGTGGTTTGAAACACTGGTTTCATGTGAACTATCTCTACTTCAAGGATTTCTGCAGTGTGCAACATCCTTTCTAGACTAGAGACTTACATTTTGATGTCTTTTACACTTGTTCTCTCACTATTCTGTGACATTCTTTAGTATTTGCTCTGAAATACTACTGATTTCTAGCTGTTTCCCATAATGGGCCTTCTTTTCTACTTGTGGGACTTCACCACATGTAGAAGAAACTTTATACACTCTTCTCTGAACTTGAGAAGCTATATACACTTGTCTTTCAACTGTTTTACAGTTGAATACTACTTTTCAGTGAATTCTGGTGGTTTCAAACACTGGTTTCATGTGAACTAACTGTATTTCAAGGATTTGTGCAGTGTACAACATCCTTTCTAGACTAGAGACTTACATTTTGATGTCTTTTACACTTGTTCTCTCACTATTTTGTGAAATTCATTAGTATTTGCTCTGAATGACTACTGATTTCTAGCTGTTTCCTATAATGGGCCTTCTTTTCTACTTGTGGGACTTCACCACATCTAGAAACTACTTTATACACTCTTCTCTGAACTTGAGAAGCTATATACACTTGTCTTCCAACTGTTTTACAGTTAAATACTACTTTTAAGTGAATTCCGGTGGTTTAAAACACTGGTTTCATGTGAAATAACTGTATTTCAAGGATTTGTGCAGTGTACAACATCCTTTCTAGACTAGAGACTTACATTTTGATGTCTTTTACACTTGTTCTCTCACTATTCTGTGATATTCATTAGTATTTCCTCTGAATGACTACTGATTTCTAGCTGTTTTCTGTAATGGGCCTTCTTTTCTACTTGTGGGACTTCACCACATGTAGAAACAACTTTATATACTTTTCTCTGGACTTGCGAAGCTATATAAACTTGTCTTTCAACTGTTTTACAGTTGAGTACTACTTTTCAGTGAATTCTGTTGGTTTGAAACACTGGTTTCATGTGAACTATCTCTATTTCAAGGATTTCTGCAGTGTACAACATCCTTTCTAGACTAGAGACTTACATTTTGATGTCTTTTACACTTGTTCTCTCACTATTCTGTGATATTCATTAGTATTTCCTCTGAATGACTACTGATTTCTAGCTGTTTCCTATAATGGGCCTTCTTTTCTACTTGTGGAACTTCACCACATGTAGAAACAACTTTATATACTCTTTTCTGGACTTGTGAAGCTATATAAACTTGTCTTTCAACTGTTTTACAGTTGAATACTACTTTTCAGTGAATTCTGTTGGTTTGAAACACTGGTTTCATGTGAACTATCTCTATTTCAAGGATTTCTGTAGTGTACAACATCCTTTCTAGACTAGAGACTTACATTTTGATGTCTTTTACACTTGTTCTCTCACTATTCTGTGACATTCATTAGTATTTGCTCTGAAATACTACTGATTTCTAGCTGTTTCCCATAATGGGCCTTCTTTTCTACTTGTGGGACTTCACCACATGTAGAAGAAACTTTATACACTCTTCTCTGAACTTGAGAAGCTATATACACTTGTCTTTCAACTGTTTTACTGTGAAATACTACTTTTCAGTGAATTCTGGTGGTTTGAAACACTGGTTTCATGTGAACTATCTCTACTTCAAGGATTTCTGCAGTGTGCAACATCCTTTCTAGACTAGAGACTTACATTTTGATGTCTTTTACACTTGTTCTCTCACTATTCTGTGACATTCTTTAGTATTTGCTCTGAAATACTACTGATTTCTAGCTGTTTCCCATAATGGGCCTTCTTTTCTACTTGTGGGACTTCACCACATGTAGAAGAAACTTTATACACTCTTCTCTGAACTTGAGAAGCTATATACACTTGTCTTTCAACTGTTTTACAGTTGAATACTACTTTTCAGTGAATTCTGGTGGTTTCAAACACTGGTTTCATGTGAACTAACTGTATTTCAAGGATTTGTGCAGTGTACAACATCCTTTCTAGACTAGAGACTTACATTTTGATGTCTTTTACACTTGTTCTCTCACTATTTTGTGAAATTCATTAGTATTTGCTCTGAATGACTACTGATTTCTAGCTGTTTCCTATAATGGGCCTTCTTTTCTACTTGTGGGACTTCACCACATGTAGAAACAACTTTATACATTCTTCTCTGAACTTGAGAAGCTATATACACTTGTCTTACAACTGTTTTACAATTAAATACTACATTTCAGTGAATTCTGTTGGTTTGAAACACTGGTTTCATGTGAACTAACTCTATTTCAAGGATTTCTGCAGTGTGCAACATCCTTTCTAGACTAGAGACTTACATTTTGATGTCTTTTACACTTGTTCTCTCACTATTCTGTGATATTCATTAGTATTTGCTCTGAAATACTACTGATTTCTAGCTGTTTCCCATAATGGGCCTTCTTTTCTACTTGTGGGACTTCACCACATGTAGAAGAAACTTTATACACTCTTCTCTGAACTTGAGAAGCTACATACACTTGTCTTTGAACTGTTTTACAGTTGAATACTACTTTTCAGTGAATTCTGTAGTTTGAAACACTGGTTTTATGTGAACTATCTCTATTTCAAGGATTTCTGCAGTGTACAACATCCTTTCTAGACTAGAGACTTACATTTTGAAGTCTTTTACACTTGTTCTCTCACTATTCTGTGATATTCATTAGTATTTGCTCTGAATGACTACTGATTTCTAGCTGTTTCCTATAATGGGACTTCTTTTTACTTGTGGGACTTCACCACATGTAGAAACAACTTTATACACTCTACTCTGAACTTGAGAAACTATATAAACTTGTCTTTCAACTGTTTTACAGTGGAATACTACTTTTCAGTGTATTCTAGTGGGTTGAAACACTGTTTTCTTGTGATGTAACTCTATTTCAACGATTTCTGTAGTGTATAACATCCTTTCTAGACTAGATACTTACATTTTGATGTCTTTTACACTTGTTCTCTCACTATTCTGTGATATTCATTAGTATTTGCTCTGAAATACTACTGATTTCTAGCTGTTTCCCATAATGGGCCTTCTTTTCTACTTGTGGGACTTCACCACATGTAGCAGAAACTTTATACACTCTTCTCTGAACTTGAGAAGCTATATACACTTGTCTTTCAACTGTTTTACAGTTGAATACTACTTTTCAGTGAATTCTGGTGGTTTCAAACACTAGTTTCATGTGAACTAACTCTATTTCAAGGATTTCTGCAGTGTACAACATCCTTTCTAGACTAGAGACTTACATTTTGATGTCTTTTACACTTGTTCTCTCACTATTCTGTGATATTCATTAGTATTTCCTCTGAATGACTACTGATTTCTAGCTGTTTCCTGTAATGGGCCTTCTTTTCTACTTGTGGGACTTCACCACATGTAGAAACAACTTTATATACTTTTCTCTGGACTTGCGAAGCTATATAAACTTGTCTTTCAACTGTTTTACAGTTGAGTACTACTTTTCAGTGAATTCTGTTGGTTTGAAACACTGGTTTCATGTGAACTATCTCTATTTCAAGGATTTCTGCAGTGTACAACATCCTTTCTAGACTAGAGACTTACATTTTGATGTCTTTTACACTTGTTCTCTCACTATTCTGTGATATTCATTAGTATTTCCTCTGAATGACTACTGATTTCTAGCTGTTTCCTATAATGGGCCTTCTTTTCTACTTGTGGAACTTCACCACATGTAGAAACAACTTTATATACTCTTTTCTGGACTTGTGAAGCTATATAAACTTGTCTTTCAACTGTTTTACAGTTGAATACTACTTTTCAGTGAATTCTGTTGGTTTGAAACACTGGTTTCATGTGAACTATCTCTATTTCAAGGATTTCTGTAGTGTACAACATCCTTTCTAGACTAGAGACTTACATTTTGATGTCTTTTACACTTGTTCTCTCACTATTTTGTGAAATTCATTAGTATTTGCTCTGAATGACTACTGATTTCTAGCTGTTTCCTATAATGGGCCTTCTTTTCTACTTGTGGGACTTCACCACATGTAGAAACAACTTTATACATTCTTCTCTGAACTTGAGAAGCTATATACACTTGTCTTACAACTGTTTTACAATTAAATACTACATTTCAGTGAATTCTGTTGGTTTGAAACACTGGTTTCATGTGAACTAACTCTATTTCAAGGATTTCTGCAGTGTGCAACATCCTTTCTAGACTAGAGACTTACATTTTGATGTCTTTTACACTTGTTCTCTCACTATTCTGTGATATTCATTAGTATTTGCTCTGAAATACTACTGATTTCTAGCTGTTTCCCATAATGGGCCTTCTTTTCTACTTGTGGGACTTCACCACATGTAGAAGAAACTTTATACACTCTTCTCTGAACTTGAGAAGCTACATACACTTGTCTTTGAACTGTTTTACAGTTTAATACTACTTTTCAGTGAATTCTGGTGGTTTCAAACACTGGTTTCATGTGAACTAACTGTATTTCAAGGATTTGTGCAGTGTACAACATCCTTTCTAGACTAGAGACTTAAATTTTGATGTCTTTTACACTTGTTCTCTCACTATTCTGTGATATTCATTAGTATTTCCTCTGAAATACTACTGATTTCTAGCTGTTTCCCATAATGGGCCTTCTTTTCTACTTGTGGGACTTCACCACATGTAGAAGAAACTTTATACACTCTTCTCTGAACTTGAGAAGCTATATACACTTGTCTTTCAACTGTTTTACTGTGAAATACTACTTTTCAGTGAATTCTGGTGGTTTGAAACACTGGTTTCATGTGAACTATCTCTATTTCAAGGATTTCTGCAGTGTACAACATCCTTTCTAGACTAGAGACTTACATTTTGATGTCTTTTACACTTGTTCTCTCACTATTCTGTGATATTCATTAGTATTTCCTCTGAATGACTACTGATTTCTAGCTGTTTCCTGTAATGGGCCTTCTTTTCTACTTGTGGGACTTCACCACATGTAGAAACAACTTTATATACTTTTCTCTGGACTTGCGAAGCTATATAAACTTGTCTTTCAACTGTTTTACAGTTGAGTACTACTTTTCAGTGAATTCTGTTGGTTTGAAACACTGGTTTCATGTGAACTATCTCTATTTCAAGGATTTCTGCAGTGTACAACATCCTTTCTAGACTAGAGACTTACATTTTGATGTCTTTTACACTTGTTCTCTCACTATTCTGTGATATTCATTAGTATTTCCTCTGAATGACTACTGATTTCTAGCTGTTTCCTATAATGGGCCTTCTTTTCTACTTGTGGAACTTCACCACATGTAGAAACAACTTTATATACTCTTTTCTGGACTTGTGAAGCTATATAAACTTGTCTTTCAACTGTTTTACAGTTGAATACTACTTTTCAGTGAATTCTGTTGGTTTGAAACACTGGTTTCATGTGAACTATCTCTATTTCAAGGATTTCTGCAGTGTGCAACATCCTTTCTAGACTAGAGACTTACATTTTGATGTCTTTTACACTTGTTCTCTCACTATTCTGTGATATTCATTAGTATTTGCTCTGAAATACTACTGATTTCTAGCTGTTTCCCATAATGGGCCTTCTTTTCTACTTGTGGGACTTCACCACATGTAGAAGAAACTTTATACACTCTTCTCTGAACTTGAGAAGCTATATACACTTGTCTTTCAACTGTTTTACTGTGAAATACTACTTTTCAGTGAATTCTGGTGGTTTGAAACACTGGTTTCATGTGAACTATCTCTACTTCAAGGATTTCTGCAGTGTGCAACATCCTTTCTAGACTAGAGACTTACATTTTGATGTCTTTTACACTTGTTCTCTCACTATTCTGTGACATTCTTTAGTATTTGCTCTGAAATACTACTGATTTCTAGCTGTTTCCCATAATGGGCCTTCTTTTCTACTTGTGGGACTTCACCACATGTAGAAGAAACTTTATACACTCTTCTCTGAACTTGAGAAGCTATATACACTTGTCTTTCAACTGTTTTACAGTTGAATACTACTTTTCAGTGAATTCTGGTGGTTTCAAACACTGGTTTCATGTGAACTAACTGTATTTCAAGGATTTGTGCAGTGTACAACATCCTTTCTAGACTAGAGACTTACATTTTGATGTCTTTTACACTTGTTCTCTCACTATTTTGTGAAATTCATTAGTATTTGCTCTGAATGACTACTGATTTCTAGCTGTTTCCTATAATGGGCCTTCTTTTCTACTTGTGGGACTTCACCACATGTAGAAACAACTTTATACATTCTTCTCTGAACTTGAGAAGCTATATACACTTGTCTTACAACTGTTTTACAATTAAATACTACATTTCAGTGAATTCTGTTGGTTTGAAACACTGGTTTCATGTGAACTAACTCTATTTCAAGGATTTCTGCAGTGTGCAACATCCTTTCTAGACTAGAGACTTACATTTTGATGTCTTTTACACTTGTTCTCTCACTATTCTGTGATATTCATTAGTATTTGCTCTGAAATACTACTGATTTCTAGCTGTTTCCCATAATGGGCCTTCTTTTCTACTTGTGGGACTTCACCACATGTAGAAGAAACTTTATACACTCTTCTCTGAACTTGAGAAGCTACATACACTTGTCTTTGAACTGTTTTACAGTTGAATACTACTTTTCAGTGAATTCTGTAGTTTGAAACACTGGTTTTATGTGAACTATCTCTATTTCAAGGATTTCTGCAGTGTACAACATCCTTTCTAGACTAGAGACTTACATTTTGAAGTCTTTTACACTTTTTCTCTCACTATTCTGTGATATTCATTAGTATTTGCTCTGAATGACTACTGATTTCTAGCTGTTTCCTATAATGGGACTTCTTTTTACTTGTGGGACTTCACCACATGTAGAAACAACTTTATACACTCTACTCTGAACTTGAGAAACTATATAAACTTGTCTTTCACCTGTTTTACAGTGGAATACTACTTTTCAGTGTATTCTAGTGGGTTGAAACACTGTTTTCTTGTGATGTAACTCTATTTCAACGATTTCTGTAGTGTATAACATCCTTTCTAGACTAGAAACTTACATTTTGATGTCTTTTACACTTGTTCTCTCACTATTCTGTGATATTCATTAGTATTTCCTCTGAATGACTACTGATTTCTAGCTGTTTCCTATAATGGGCCTTCTTTTCTACTTGTGGAACTTCACCACATGTAGAAACAACTTTATATACTCTTTTCTGGACTTGTGAAGGTATATAAACTTGTCTTTCAACTGTTTTACAGTTGAATACTACTTTTCAGTGAATTCTGTTGGTTTGAAACACTGGTTTCATGTGAACTATCTCTATTTCAAGGATTTCTGTAGTGTACAACATCCTTTCTAGACTAGAGACTTACATTTTGATGTCTTTTACACTTGTTCTCTCACTATTCTGTGATATTCATTAGTATTTCCTCTGAATGACTACTGATTTCTAGCTGTTTCCTATAATGGGCCTTCTTTTCTACTTGTGGAACTTCACCACATGTAGAAACAACTTTATATACTCTTTTCTGGACTTGTGAAGCTATATAAACTTGTCTTTCAACTGTTTTACAGTTGAATACTACTTTTCAGTGAATTCTGTTGGTTTGAAACACTGATTTCATGTGAACTATCTCTATTTCAAGGATTTCTGTAGTGTACAACATCCTTTCTAGACTAGAGACTTACATTTTGATGTCTTTTACACTTGTTCTCTCACTATTCTGTGATATTCATTAGTATTTGCTCTGAAATACTACTGATTTCTAGCTGTTTCCCATAATGGGCCTTCTTTTCTACTTGTGGGACTTCACCACATGTAGAAGAAACTTTATACACTCTTCTCTGAACTTGAGAAGCTATATACACTTGTCTTTCAACTGTTTTACTGTGAAATACTACTTTTCAGTGAATTCTGGTGGTTTGAAACACTGGTTTCATGTGAACTATCTCTACTTCAAGGATTTCTGCACTGTGCAACATCCTTTCTAGACTAGAGACTTACATTTTGATGTCTTTTACACTTGTTCTCTCACTATTCTGTGACATTCTTTAGTATTTGCTCTGAAATACTACTGATTTCTTTTTTTTTTTTTTTTTTAATTTTTTTTTTCAATTTTTTTTATTAAGGTATTATATGTGTACATATCTTACCATTGCCCTCCCCACACCCCACTCCCATATATGCCCCCACCCCCCAGAGTTTTGCATCCATTGGTTATGCTTATATGCATGCATACAAGTCCTTTGATTGATCTCTTATCTCCCCCACCTCTCCCTAACCTTCCCCTTGTAATTTGACAGTCTGTTTGATGCTTTACTGTCTCTGTATCTATCCTTTTGTTCAAGTTTATAATGTTCTTTATTATCCATAAATGAGTGAGATCATGTGGTATTTTTCTTTCATTGACTGACTTATTTCACTTAACATAATGTTCTCCAATTCCTCCCAGGTTGCTGCAAATGATGAGAATTCCTTCTTTTTTATGGCAGCATAGTATTCCATTGTGTAGATGTACCACAGTTTTCTGATCCAGTCATCTGCTGACGGGCACCTAGGCTGTTTCCAAATCTTAGCTATGGTGAATTGCGCTGCTATGAACATAGGGGTGCATATATCCTTTCTAATTGGTGTTTCTAGTTTCTTCGGATATATTCCCAGGAGTGGGATTACTGGGTCAAATGGGAGTTCCATTTTCAGTTTTTTGAGGAAACTCCATACTGTTCTCCACAGTGGCTGCACCAGTCTGCAATCCCACCAGCAGTGCACGAGGGTTCCTTTTTCTCCGCATCCTCGCCAACACTTGTCGTTTGTTGATTTGTTGATGATAGCCATTCTGACAGGTGTGAGATGGTACCGCATTGTTGTTTTGATTTGCATCTCTCGGATAATTAGTGACGTTGAGCATGTTTTCATGTGTCTCTTGGCCTTCCTTCTGTCTTCTTTTGAAAAGATTCTATTTAGGTCTGTTGCCCATTTTTTTATTGGATCATTTATCTTCCTTTTATTAAGTTGTATAAGCTGCCTGTAGATGTTGGAGATTAAACCTTTATCAGTGATGCCATTTGCAAATATGTTCTCCCATGCAGTGGGCCTTCTTGTTGTTTTGTTGATGGTTTCTTTTGCTGTGAAAAAGCTTTTTATTTTGATGTAGTCCCATTTGTTAATTCTCTCTTTAGCTTCCATTGCCCTAGGGGCAGTGTCAGTGAAGAATTTCTTTTGGCATATGTCTGACATTTTGCTGCCTGTGGATTGCTCTAGTATTTTTATGGTTTCCCGTCTTATGTTTAAGTCCTGTATCCATTTTGAGTTTATTTTTGTGTATGGCGTAAGTTGGTGATCAAGCTTCATTTTTTTGCATGTATCTGTCCAATTTTCCCAACACCATTTATTGAAGAGACTGTCTTTATTCCATTGTATGTTCATGCCTCCTTTGTCAAATATTAATTGAGCATAGTGGTTTGGGTCAATACCTGGATTCTCTATTCTGTTCCATTGATCTATATGTCTGTTCTTGTGCCAGTACCAGGCTGTTTTGAGAACAGTGGCTTTGTAATACAGCTTGAAATCTGGTATTGAGATCCCTCCTACTTTATTCTTCTTTCTCAGGATTGCTGTGGCTATTCGGGGTCTTTTTTTATTCCAGATGAATTTTTGGAGAGTTCTTTCAAGGTCTGTGAAATATGCCGTTGGTATTTTAATGGGGAGTGCATTGAATCTATAGATTGCTTTGGGTAGTGTGGACATTTTAATGATGTTGATTCTACCAATCCATGAACATGGTATGTTCTTCCATCTGTTTACGTCTTCCTCTATCTCTTTTTTCAGTGTCCTGTAGTTTTCCGTGTATAGGTCTTTTACCTCCTTAGTTAAGTTTATTCCTAGGTATCTTAATTTTTTTGGTGCGATGGTAAATGGGATTGCCTTTTTAGTCTCTCTGTCTGTAAGTTCACTATTGGTGTATAAAAAGGCCATAGATTTCTTGGCGTTAATTTTGTATCCTGCTACATTGCCGAATTCATTTATTAAGTCTATGAGTTTTTTGACGGAGTCTTTCGGATTTTTTATGTACAATATCATGTCGTCTGCAAATAAAGACAGCTTTACTTGTTCTTTTCCAATCTGGATGCCTTTTATTTCTTCTTCTTGTCTAATTGCAATGGCTAATACTTCCAGTACTATGTCAAACAGGAGTGGTGAGAGTGGGCATCCCTGTCTTGTTCCTGTTCTTAGGGGAAATGTCTTTAGTTTTTGTCCATTGAGTATGATGTTTGCTGTGGGTTTATCATATATAGCTTTTATTATGTTGAGGTATGAGCCATCTATTCCCACCTTGTTGAGAACTTTTATCAAGAAAGGGTGTTGGATTTTGTCAAATGCTTTTTCTGCATCAATTGATATGACTATGTGATTTTTATCTTTCAGTTTGTTTATGTGATGTATCACGTTTATTGATTTGCGGATATTGTACCATCCTTGCATTCCTGGGATAAATCCTACTTGGTCATGGTGTATGATCTTTCTGATGTACTGCTGGAGCCGATTTGCTAGAATTTTGTTGAGGATTTTGGCATCTATGTTCATGAGGGATATTGGTCTGTAATTCTCTTTCATTGTGTTGTCTTTATCTGGTTTTGGTATTAGGGTGATGCTGGCTTCATAGAAGGAGCTTGGAAGTGTTCCTTCCACTTGAATTTTTTGGAATAGTCTGAGGAGGATAGGTTTTAGTTCTTCCTTGAATGTTTGGTAAAACTCTCCTGTGAAGCCATCAGGCCCCGGGCTTTTGTTTGCTGGAAGCTTTTTGATGACTGCTTCAATTTCGTCCATAGTTATTGGCCTATTGAGCTGTTTAGATTCTTCTTGATTGATTTTTGGAAGGTTATATTTTTCTAGGAATATGTCCATTTCCTCCAGATTGTCCAGTTTGTTGGAATAGAGTTGTTCGTAGTATTTTGTAACAATCCTTTGTATCTCAGTGGGGTCTGTTGTTATTTCACCTCTTTCATTTCTGATTTTGTTTATTTGGGTCCTCTCTCTTTGCTTCTTGGTGAGCCTGGCTAGAGGTCCATCAATCTTGTTTATCCTTTCAAAGAACCAGCTCTTGGTTTTGTTGATCTTATGTATTGTTTCTTTGGTCTCTATGTCATTTATCTCCGCTCTGATCTTTGTTATTTCCTTCCTTCTGGTTACACTGGGCTTTTCTTGCTGCTCTTTTTCTAGCTCTTTGAGTTGTAGGGTTAAGTAATTTATTACCATTGTTTCTTGTTTTTTGCAATAGGCCTGTAGAGCTATGAACTTCCCTCTCAAGACTGCTTTCGCTGTGTCCCATAGATTTTGGATTGTTGTGTTTTCATTGTCATTTGTTGCCATGATGTTTTTTATTTCTTCCTTGATCTCTCTGGTGACCCAGTCCTTGTTTAATAGCATGCTGTTTAGTCTCCATGTGTTTGATTTCTTTGGATTGTTTTTATTGTAGTTGATTTCCAGTTTTATGCCACTGTGATCTGAGAAGATGCTTGATATAATTTCTATCTTCTTGAATTTGAAGAGACTTTGCCTGTGACCCAGCATATGGTCTATCTTTGAAAATGACCCATGTGCACTTGAGAAGAATGTATATTCTGTGGCTTTGGGGTGAAATGTTCTGAAGATGTCAATTAATTCCATCTGGTCTAGTGAGTCATTTAGGATTGCTGTTTCTTTGCTGATTTTTTGTTTAGAGGATTTGTCCAGTGGTGATAGTGGGGTATTAAAGTCTCCTACTATGATTGTGTTGCTATTAATCTCTCCCTTGATATCCTCCAGGAGTTTTTTTATGTATTTGGGTGCTCCTATATTGGGAGCGTATATGTTTACCAGAATTATTTCTTCTTGTTGGATTTCTCCCTTTAGTATTATGAAGTGGCCTTCCTTATCTCTTGTTATGGCATTTACTTTGAGGTCTATTTTGTCAGATATAAGTATTGCTACCCCAGCTTTTTTTTCATTTCCATTTGCCTGAAAGATATTTTTCCATCCCTTCACTTTCAATCTGTGTGAGTCTCTTGTTCTGAGGTGGGTCTCTTGTAGACAGCATATATATGGGTTGTGTTTTTTTATCCATTCAGCTACTCGATGTCTTTTGATTGGAGCATTTAGTCCGTTTACATTTAAAGTTATTACTGAAAGGTATTTGTTTGCAGTCATATCTATTTTTGTGTCTGTATTCCTTCTTACCTGTTTATTTCTTCTTTTTACAGTATTCCCTTTAGCAATTCTTGCATTGCTGGTTTGGTGGTGATAAACTCCCTGAGGCTTTTTTTGTCTGCAAAGCTCCTGATTTCCCCTTCAATTTTGATTGATAGTCTTGCTGGATATAGTATTCTTGGATTCAGTCCTTTGCTTTGCAACACTTTGTATACCTCCTTCCATTCACTTCTAGCTTGTTGTGTTTCTGATGAGTAATCATTTGACAATCTGATGGGTGTTCCTTTGTAGGTAACTCTCTGTCTCTCTCTTGCCGCCTTTAGGATTCTCTCTTTATCATTTATATTTGCCATTGAAATTATGACATGTCTTGGTGTGGGTCTTTTGGGGTTGATCCTGCTTGGGACTCTCTTTACTTGCGTAACTTTTATCTTTCCCATATCCGGGAAGTTTTCTGTCATTATTTCTTCAAATAGATTTTCTAATCCCTGCTGCTCTTCTTGTCCTTCTGGCAGCCCTATTATACGCATGTTACTTCGTTTCATGTTGTCCCGAAGCTCCCTTAGGCTTTCCTCCTGCTTTTTAATTTTTTTCTCCAATTGCTGTTCAGCTTGAGCTTGTTTCTGTACCTGATCTTCTAACTCACTAATTCGGTCCTCTGCTTCTTGTAATCTACTGTTGAAACTTTCCATGGTGTTTTTGATTGTAGCTATATCACTTTTCATTTCTTCCTGATTCTTGCATAAGTTGTTGATTTTCTCATCCATCCGATGTATAAATTCCATGACCATTACTCTGAACTCCTTTTCGGTCATGTTGCAAGCTTCATTTTCACTAATTTCCTTTCTTGGCGACTCCACATTTTCTTTCCTCTGTGAGTTATTTCGTTTCCCCATTCTGGCTATTACCAGAAAGCTCAAGCTTCTGTTTGCGTGGACCTGGGCCGTGTGCTGTGGGGACTTCGCTCCACCCTAGTTTCACTGAAGTGCTCTGACACTAGGACGTGTGACTGTCTTTGGTTGGTGGGAACCAAACTTGCCCAGGATCAGTGTCCCCAGTGTTCCGTGTGGTCTCGTGTGCACATTTAGAATCAGGGGCCCTGTCTGCACCACACTGTTGGTATGTGCCGAGAATGAGATCCTTAGCATGTGCCAGGAGTCAGAGTTTCCCTGTGTCTGCACCAAGACTCGAGTGTCAAAGTCTCTGTTGCCTTGTGCGGTTTCTCGTTGAGAATCAGGGTCCCTGTGTGTGCACGCACCAACAATTGGGGTCGCTGGCTCTTAGTGTGAATGCGCTGTGAGTCAGGGATCCCAGGCAGCTGTGTCCGGCGTGCCAAATTCCCTGAAGTGGGGCTGCGTCCTGTGTGTGCTCTCTCTACTGAGCCAAACCGGCTAGAGCGCACATTCTTAAAAACCTGAAGGTGAGCCGGCTCAGTGCACTCTCCCAAAGTCCCAGAAGGGGGGCGGAGTCCGTCCTGCGCGCCAAATTCCCCAAAGGGAAGCCCCTCTGTGCACGCTTTTAAGAATCTCTGAAGGGGGAGCTGTGCCCAGCGAGCCAAATTCCCCCAAATTCCCCGAAGGGGAGCCCTCTGTGCGCACTGACAGATTTCCCCGACGGGGAGCTGCTTCTGTCCCGTGCGCGAGCGCGCGCCAAATTCCCTAAGAGGGAGCGCGTCCCTGCGCAAAGCTCGGCAGCTTGGGCCAGGGGCAGGTCTATCAGTTACTATGGCACTGTCTGTGCGCGCGCCTGTGAGCAGCTTGGGCGAGGGGCGCGTCTATCAGTTACTATGGCGCTTTCCGCACGCCTGTGGGCGCTCAGCAGCTTGGGGGAGGGGCGCGTCTATCAGTTACTATGGCGCTATCAGCGCCTGCGAGGAGGGGGATAGGCTCTTTGACTCACGGAAATCTGCCGGGAAGTCTGGATTCTTGTTTGTTTGTCTGAAGCTGTGATAGCAGTTCTCTGTCCCCAGTGGCTGCAGGGTCCTGGTTTGTGTCAGAAGCCAGGATCCGAGTCTCGGGCAGCTCTGTTTCCCAAGATGGCGTGGTCTCTGCGTCCGCACCAGCCGCCGAGAAGTGTCCGCTTTGTGCGCGGGGCTCCGCCGTCTAGGGCTGCCCTGTTCCGGAGCCCCTTGGAAGACCTGCAGAATCTAACTGACCCTATCTCATACACACACACACACCACACACATCTACACTCTCCTCTATGGGTTCCTCACTCACACTCTCTCTCTCCCTACCTTCCTGCCGGTCGCCATCTTTTTCAAAGCATCAATACTACTGATTTCTAGCTGTTTCCCATAATGGGCCTTCTTTTCTACTTGTGGGACTTCACCACATGTAGAAGAAACTTTATACACTCTTCTCTGAACTTGAGAAGCTATATACACTTGTCTTTCAACTGTTTTACAGTTGAATACTACTTTTCAGTGAATTCTGGTGGTTTCAAACACTGGTTTCATGTGAACTAACTGTATTTCAAGGATTTGTGCAGTGTACAACATCCTTTCTAGACTAGAGACTTAAATTTTGATGTCTTTTACACTTGTTCTCTCACTAATCTGTGATATTCATTAGTATTTCCTCTGAATGACTACTGATTTCTAGCTGTTTCCTATAATGGGCCTTCTTTTCTACTTGTGGAACTTCACCACATGTAGAAACAACTTTATATACTCTTTTCTGGACTTGTGAAGCTATATAAACTTGTCTTTCAACTGTTTTACAGTTGAATACTACTTTTCAGTGAATTCTGTTGGTTTGAAACACTGGTTTCATGTGAACTATCTCTATTTCAAGGATTTCTGTAGTGTACAACATCCTTTCTAGACTAGAGACTTACATTTTGATGTCTTTTACACTTGTTCTCTCACTATTCTGTGATATTCATTAGTATTTGCTCTGAAATACTACTGATTTCTAGCTGTTTCCCATAATGGGCCTTCTTTTCTACTTGTGGGACTTCACCACATGTAGAAGAAACTTTATACACTCTTCTCTGAACTTGAGAAGCTATATACACTTGTCTTTCAACTGTTTTACTGTGAAATACTACTTTTCAGTGAATTCTGGTGGTTTGAAACACTGGTTTCATGTGAACTATCTCTACTTCAAGGATTTCTGCAGTGTGCAACATCCTTTCTAGACTAGAGACTTACATTTTGATGTCTTTTACACTTGTTCTCTCACTATTCTGTGACATTCTTTAGTATTTGCTCTGAAATACTACTGATTTCTAGCTGTTTCCCATAATGGGCCTTCTTTTCTACTTGTGGGACTTCACCACATGTAGAAGAAACTTTATACACTCTTCTCTGAACTTGAGAAGCTATATACACTTGTCTTTCAACTGTTTTACAGTTGAATACTACTTTTCAGTGAATTCTGGTGGTTTCAAACACTGGTTTCATGTGAACTAACTGTATTTCAAGGATTTGTGCAGTGTACAACATCCTTTCTAGACTAGAGACTTACATTTTGATGTCTTTTACACTTGTTCTCTCACTATTTTGTGAAATTCATTAGTATTTGCTCTGAATGACTACTGATTTCTAGCTGTTTCCTATAATGGGCCTTCTTTTCTACTTGTGGGACTTCACCACATGTAGAAACAACTTTATACATTCTTCTCTGAACTTGAGAAGCTATATACACTTGTCTTACAACTGTTTTACAATTAAATACTACATTTCAGTGAATTCTGTTGGTTTGAAACACTGGTTTCATGTGAACTAACTCTATTTCAAGGATTTCTGCAGTGTGCAACATCCTTTCTAGACTAGAGACTTTCATTTTGATGTCTTTTACACTTGTTCTCTCACTATTCTGTGATATTCATTAGTATTTGCTCTGAAATACTACTGATTTCTAGCTGTTTCCCATAATGGGCCTTCTTTTCTACTTGTGGGACTTCACCACATGTAGAAGAAACTTTATACACTCTTCTCTGAACTTGAGAAGCTACATACACTTCTCTTTGAACTGTTTTACAGTTGAATACTACTTTTCAGTGAATTCTGTAGTTTGAAACACTGGTTTTATGTGAACTATCTCTATTTCAAGGATTTCTGCAGTGTACAACATCCTTTCTAGACTAGAGACTTACATTTTGAAGTCTTTTACACTTGTTCTCTCACTATTCTGTGATATTCATTAGTATTTGCTCTGAATGACTACTGATTTCTAGCTGTTTCCTGTAATGGGCCTTCATTTCTACTTGTGGGACTTCACCACATGTAGAAACAACTTTATATACTTTTCTCTGGACTTGCGAAGCTATATAAACTTGTCTTTCAACTGTTTTACAGTTGAGTACTACTTTTCAGTGAATTCTGTTGGTTTGAAACACTGGTTTCATGTGAACTATCTCTATTTCAAGGATTTCTGCAGTGTACAACATCCTTTCTAGACTAGAGACTTACATTTTGATGTCTTTTACACTTGTTCTCTCACTATTCTGTGATATTCATTAGTATTTCCTCTGAATGACTACTGATTTCTAGCTGTTTCCTATAATGGGCCTTCTTTTCTACTTGTGGAACTTCACCACATGTAGAAACAACTTTATATACTCTTTTCTGGACTTGTGAAGCTATATAAACTTGTCTTTCAACTGTTTTACAGTTGAATACTACTTTTCAGTGAATTCTGTTGGTTTGAAACACTGGTTTCATGTGAACTATCTCTATTTCAAGGATTTCTGCAGTGTACAACATCCTTTCTAGACTAGAGACTTACATTTTGATGTCTTTTACACTTGTTCTCTCACTATTCTGTGATATTCATTAGTATTTCCTCTGAATGACTACTGATTTCTAGCTGTTTCCTATAATGGGCCTTCTTTTCTACTTGTGGAACTTCACCACATGTAGAAACAACTTTATATACTCTTTTCTGGACTTGTGAAGCTATATAAACTTGTCTTTCAACTGTTTTACAGTTGAATACTACTTTTCAGTGAATTCTGTTGGTTTGAAACACTGGTTTCATGTGAACTATCTCTATTTCAAGGATTTCTGTAGTGTACAACATCCTTTCTAGACTAGAGACTTACATTTTGATGTCTTTTACACTTGTTCTCTCACTATTTTGTGAAATTCATTAGTATTTGCTCTGAATGACTACTGATTTCTAGCTGTTTCCTATAATGGGCCTTCTTTTCTACTTGTGGGACTTCACCACATGTAGAAACAACTTTATACATTCTTCTCTGAACTTGAGAAGCTATATACACTTGTCTTACAACTGTTTTACAATTAAATACTACATTTCAGTGAATTCTGTTGGTTTGAAACACTGGTTTCATGTGAACTAACTCTATTTCAAGGATTTCTGCAGTGTGCAACATCCTTTCTAGACTAGAGACTTACATTTTGATGTCTTTTACACTTGTTCTCTCACTATTCTGTGATATTCATTAGTATTTGCTCTGAAATACTACTGATTTCTAGCTGTTTCCCATAATGGGCCTTCTTTTCTACTTGTGGGACTTCACCACATGTAGAAGAAACTTTATACACTCTTCTCTGAACTTGAGAAGCTACATACACTTGTCTTTGAACTGTTTTACAGTTGAATACTACTTTTCAGTGAATTCTGGTGGTTTCAAACACTGGTTTCATGTGAACTAACTGTATTTCAAGGATTTGTGCAGTGTACAACATCCTTTCTAGACTAGAGACTTAAATTTTGATGTCTTTTACACTTGTTCTCTCACTATTCTGTGATATTCATTAGTATTTGCTCTGAAATACTACTGATTTCTAGCTGTTTCCCATAATGGGCCTTCTTTTCTACTTGTGGGACTTCACCACATGTAGAAGAAACTTTATACACTCTTCTCTGAACTTGAGAAGCTATATACACTTGTCTTTCAACTGTTTTACTGTGAAATACTACTTTTCAGTGAATTCTGGTGGTTTGAAACACTGGTTTCATGTGAACTATCTCTATTTCAAGGATTTCTGCAGTGTACAACATCCTTTCTAGACTAGAGACTTACATTTTGATGTCTTTTACACTTGTTCTCTCACTATTCTGTGATATTCATTAGTATTTCCTCTGAATGACTACTGATTTCTAGCTGTTTCCTGTAATGGGCCTTCTTTTCTACTTGTGGGACTTCACCACATGTAGAAACAACTTTATATACTTTTCTCTGGACTTGCGAAGCTATATAAACTTGTCTTTCAACTGTTTTACAGTTGAGTACTACTTTTCAGTGAATTCTGTTGGTTTGAAACACTGGTTTCATGTGAAATATCTCTATTTCAAGGATTTCTGCAGTGTACAACATCCTTTCTAGACTAGAGACTTACATTTTGATGTCTTTTACACTTGTTCTCTCACTATTCTGTGATATTCATTAGTATTTGCTCTGAAATACTACTGATTTCTAGCTGTTTCCCATAATGGGCCTTCTTTTCTACTTGTGGGACTTCACCACATGTAGAAGAAACTTTATACACTCTTCTCTGAACTTGAGAAGCTATATACACTTGTCTTTCAACTGTTTTACTGTGAAATACTACTTTTCAGTGAATTCTGGTGGTTTGAAACACTGGTTTCATGTGAACTATCTCTATTTCAAGGATTTCTGCAGTGTACAACATCCTTTCTAGACTAGAGACTTAAATTTTGATGTCTTTTACACTTGTTCTCTCACTCTTCTGTGATATTCATTAGTATTTCCTCTGAATGACTACTGATTTCTAGCTGTTTCCTGTAATGGGCCTTCTTTTCTACTTGTGGGACTTCACCACATGTAGAAACAACTTTATATACTTTTCTCTGGACTTGCGAAGCTATATAAACTTGTCTTTCAACTGTTTTACAGTTGAGTACTACTTTTCAGTGAATTCTGTTGGTTTGAAACACTGGTTTCATGTGAACTATCTCTATTTCAAGGATTTCTGCAGTGTACAACATCCTTTCTAGACTAGAGACTTACATTTTGATGTCTTTTACACTTGTTCTCTCACTATTCTGTGATATTCATTAGTATTTCCTCTGAATGACTACTGATTTCTAGCTGTTTCCTATAATGGGCCTTCTTTTCTACTTGTGGAACTTCACCACATGTAGAAACAACTTATTATACTCTTTTCTGGACTTGTGAAGCTATATAAACTTGTCTTTCAACTGTTTTACAGTTGAATACTACTTTTCAGTGAATTCTGTTGGTTTGAAACACTGGTTTCATGTGAACTATCTCTATTTCAAGGATTTCTGTAGTGTACAACATCCTTTCTAGACTAGAGACTTACATTTTGATGTCTTTTACACTTGTTCTCTCACCATTCTGTGATATTCATTAGTATTTGCTCTGAAATACTACTGATTTCTAGCTGTTTCCCATAATGGGCCTTCTTTTCTACTTGTGGGACTTCACCACATGTAGAAGAAACTTTATACACTCTTCTCTGAACTTGAGAAGCTATATACACTTGTCTTTCAACTGTTTTACGGTGAAATACTACTTTTCAGTGAATTCTGGTGGTTTGAAACACTGGTTTCATGTGAACTATCTCTACTTCAAGGATTTCTGCAGTGTGCAACATCCTTTCTAGACTAGAGACTTACATTTTGATGTCTTTTACACTTGTTCTCTCACTATTCTGTGATATTCATTAGTATTTCCTCTGAATGACTAGTGATTTCTAGCTGTTTCCTATAATGGGCCTTCTTTTCTACTTGTGGAACTTCACCACATGTAGAAACAACTTTATATACTCTTTTCTGGACTTGTGAAGCTATATAAACTTGTCTTTCAACTGTTTTACAGTTGAATACTACTTTTCAGTGAATTCTGTTGGTTTGAAACACTGGTTTCATGTGAACTATCTCTATTTCAAGGATTTCTGTAGTGTACAACATCCTTTCTAGACTAGAGACTTACATTTTGATGTCTTTTACACTTGTTCTCTCACTATTTTGTGAAATTCATTAGTATTTGCTCTGAATGACTACTGATTTCTAGCTGTTTCCTATAATGGGCCTTCTTTTCTACTTGTGGGACTTCACCACATGTAGAAACAACTTTATACATTCTTCTCTGAACTTGAGAAGCTATATACACTTGTCTTACAACTGTTTTACAATTAAATACTACATTTCAGTGAATTCTGTTGGTTTGAAACACTGGTTTCATGTGAGCTAACTCTATTTCAAGGATTTCTGCAGTGTGCAACATCCTTTCTAGACTAGAGACATACATTTTGATGTCTTTTACACTTGTTCTCTCACTATTCTGTGATATTCATTAGTATTTGCTCTGAAATACTACTGATTTCTAGCTGTTTCCCATAATGGGCCTTCTTTTCTACTTGTGGGACTTCACCACATGTAGAAGAAACTTTATACACTCTTCTCTGAACTTGAGAAGCTACATACACTTGTCTTTGAACTGTTTTACAGTTGAATACTACTTTTCAGTGAATTCTGGTGGTTTCAAACACTGGTTTCATGTGAACTAACTGTATTTCAAGGATTTGTGCAGTATACAACATCCTTTCTAGACTAGAGACTTAAATTTTGATGTCTTTTACACTTGTTCTCTCACTATTCTGTGATATTCATTAGTATTTGCTCTGAAATACTACTGATTTCTAGCTGTTTCCCATAATGGGCCTTCTTTTCTACTTGTGGGACTTCACCACATGTAGAAGAAACTTTATACACTCTTCTCTGAACTTGAGAAGCTATATACACTTGTCTTTCAACTGTTTTACTGTGAAATACTACTTTTCAGTGAATTCTGGTGGTTTGAAACACTGGTTTCATGTGAACTATCTCTATTTCAAGGATTTCTGCAGTGTACAACATCCTTTCTAGACTAGAGACTTACATTTTGATGTCTTTTACACTTGTTCTCTCACTATTCTGTGATATTCATTAGTATTTCCTCTGAATGACTACTGATTTCTAGCTGTTTCCTGTAATGGGCCTTCTTTTCTACTTGTGGGACTTCACCACATGTAGAAACAACTTTATATACTTTTCTCTGGACTTGCGAAGCTATATAAACTTGTCTTTCAACTGTTTTACAGTTGAGTACTACTTTTCAGTGAATTCTGTTGGTTTGAAACACTGGTTTCATGTGAACTATCTCTATTTCAAGGATTTCTGCAGTGTACAACATCCTTTCTAGACTAGAGACTTACATTTTGATGTCTTTTACACTTGTTCTCTCACTATTCTGTGATATTCATTAGTATTTGCTCTGAAATACTACTGATTTCTAGCTGTTTCCCATAATGGGCCTTCTTTTCTACTTGTGGGACTTCACCACATGTAGAAGAAACTTTATACACTCTTCTCTGAACTTGAGAAGCTATATACACTTGTCTTTCAACTGTTTTACTGTGAAATACTACTTTTCAGTGAATTCTGGTGGTTTGAAACACTGGTTTCATGTGAACTATCTCTATTTCAAGGATTTCTGCAGTGTACAACATCCTTTCTAGACTAGAGACTTACATTTTGATGTCTTTTACACTTGTTCTCTCACTATTCTGTGATATTCATTAGTATTTCCTCTGAATGACTACTGATTTCTAGCTGTTTCCTGTAATGGGCCTTCTTTTCTACTTGTGGGACTTCACCACATGTAGAAACAACTTTATATACTTTTCTCTGGACTTGCGAAGCTATATAAACTTGTCTTTCAACTGTTTTACAGTTGAGTACTACTTTTCAGTGAATTCTGTTGGTTTGAAACACTGGTTTCATGTGAACTATCTCTATTTCAAGGATTTCTGCAGTGTACAACATCCTTTCTAGACTAGAGACTTACATTTTGATGTCTTTTACACTTGTTCTCTCACTATTCTGTGATATTCATTAGTATTTGCTCTGAAATACTACTGATTTCTAGCTGTTTCCCATAATGGGCCTTCTTTTCTACTTGTGGGACTTCACCACATGTAGAAGAAACTTTATACACTCTTCTCTGAACTTGAGAAGCTATATACACTTGTCTTTCAACAGTTTTACTGTGAAATACTACTTTTCAGTGAATTCTGGTGGTTTGAAACACTGGTTTCATGTGAACTATCTCTATTTCAAGGATTTCTGCAGTGTACAACATCCTTTCTAGACTAGAGACTTACATTTTGATGTCTTTTACACTTGTTCTCTCACTCTTCTGTGATATTCATTAGTATTTCCTCTGAATGACTACTGATTTCTAGCTGTTTCCTGTAATGGGCCTTCTTTTCTACTTGTGGGACTTCACCACATGTAGAAACAACTTTATATACTTTTCTCTGGACTTGCGAAGCTATATAAACTTGTCTTTCAACTGTTTTACAGTTGAGTACTACTTTTCAGTGAATTCTGTTGGTTTGAAACACTGGTTTCATGTGAACTATCTCTATTTCAAGGATTTCTGCAGTGTACAACATCCTTTCTAGACTAGAGACTTACATTTTGATGTCTTTTACACTTGTTCTCTCACTATTCTGTGATATTCATTACTATTTCCTCTGAATGACTACTGATTTCTAGCTGTTTCCTATAATGGGCCTTCTTTTCTACTTGTGGAACTTCACCACATGTAGAAACAACTTTATATACTCTTTTCTGGACTTGTGAAGCTATATAAACTTGTCTTTCAACTGTTTTACAGTTGAATACTACTTTTCAGTGAATTCTGTTGGTTTGAAACACTGGTTTCATGTGAACTATCTCTATTTCAAGGATTTCTGTAGTGTACAACATCCTTTCTAGACTAGAGACTTACATTTTGATGTCTTTTACACTTGTTCTCTCACTATTCTGTGATATTCATTAGTATTTGCTTTGAAATACTACTGATTTCTAGCTGTTTCCCATAATGGGCCTTCTTTTCTACTTGTGGGACTTCACCACATGTAGAAGAAACTTTATACACTCTTCGTTGAACTTGAGAAGCTATATACACTTGTCTTTCAACTGTTTTACTGTGAAATACTACTTTTCAGTGAATTCTGGTGGTTTGAAACACTGGTTTCATGTGAACTATCTCTACTTCAAGGATTTCTGCAGTGTGCAACATCCTTTCTAGACTAGAGACTTACATTTTGATGTCTTTTACACTTGTTCTCTCACTATTCTGTGACATTCTTTAGTATTTGCTCTGAAATACTACTGATTTCTAGCTGTTTCCCATAATGGGCCTTCTTTTCTACTTGTGGGACTTCACCACATGTAGAAGAAACTTTATACACTCTTCTCTGAACTTGAGAAGCTATATACACTTGTCTTTCAACTGTTTTACAGTTGAATACTACTTTTCAGTGAATTCTGGTGGTTTCAAACACTGGTTTCATGTGAACTAACTGTATTTCAAGGATTTGTGCAGTGTACAACATCCTTTCTAGACTAGAGACTTAAATTTTGATGTCTTTTACACTTGTTCTCTCACTATTCTGTGATATTCATTAGTATTTCCTCTGAATGACTACTGATTTCTAGCTGTTTCCTATAATGGGCCTTCTTTTCTACTTGTGGAACTTCACCACATGTAGAAACAACTTTATATACTCTTTTCTGGACTTGTGAAGCTATATAAACTTGTCTTTCAACTGTTTTACAGTTGAATACTACTTTTCAGTGAATTCTGTTGGTTTGAAACACTGGTTTCATGTGAACTATCTCTATTTCAAGGATTTCTGTAGTGTACAACATCCTTTCTAGACTAGAGACTTACATTTTGATGTCTTTTACACTTGTTCTCTCACTATTCTGTGATATTCATTAGTATTTGCTCTGAAATACTACTGATTTCTAGCTGTTTCCCATAATGGGCCTTCTTTTCTACTTGTGGGACTTCACCACATGTAGAAGAAACTTTATACACTCTTCTCTGAACTTGAGAAGCTATATACACTTGTCTTTCAACTGTTTTACTGTGAAATACTACTTTTCAGTGAATTCTGGTGGTTTGAAACACTGGTTTCATGTGAACTATCTCTACTTCAAGGATTTCTGCAGTGTGCAACATCCTTTCTAGACTAGAGACTTACATTTTGATGTCTTTTACACTTGTTCTCTCACTATTCTGTGACATTCTTTAGTATTTGCTCTGAAATACTACTGATTTCTAGCTGTTTCCCATAATGGGCCTTCTTTTCTACTTGTGGGACTTCACCACATGTAGAAGAAACTTTATACACTCTTCTCTGAACTTGAGAAGCTATATACACTTGTCTTTCAACTGTTTTACAGTTGAATACTACTTTTCAGTGAATTCTGGTGGTTTCAAACACTGGTTTCATGTGAACTAACTGTATTTCAAGGATTTGTGCAGTGTGCAACATCCTTTCTAGACTAGAGACTTTCATTTTGATGTCTTTTACACTTGTTCTCTCACTATTCTGTGATATTCATTAGTATTTGCTCTGAAATACTACTGATTTCTAGCTGTTTCCCATAATGGGCCTTCTTTTCTACTTGTGGGACTTCACCACATGTAGAAGAAACTTTATACACTCTTCTCTGAACTTGAGAAGCTACATACACTTGTCTTTGAACTGTTTTACAGTTGAATACTACTTTTCAGTGAATTCTGTAGTTTGAAACACTGGTTTTATGTGAACTATCTCTATTTCAAGGATTTCTGCAGTGTACAACATCCTTTCTAGACTAGAGACTTACATTTTGAAGTCTTTTACACTTGTTCTCTCACTATTCTGTGATATTCATTAGTATTTGCTCTGAATGACTACTGATTTCTAGCTGTTTCCTGTAATGGGCCTTCTTTTCTACTTGTGGGACTTCACCACATGTAGAAACAACTTTATATACTTTTCTCTGGACTTGCGAAGCTATATAAACTTGTCTTTCAACTGTTTTACAGTTGAGTACTACTTTTCAGTGAATTCTGTTGGTTTGAAACACTGGTTTCATGTGAACTATCTCTATTTCAAGGATTTCTGCAGTGTACAACATCCTTTCTAGACTAGAGACTTACATTTTGATGTCTTTTACACTTGTTCTCTCACTATTCTGTGATATTCATTAGTATTTCCTCTGAATGACTACTGATTTCTAGCTGTTTCCTATAATGGGCCTTCTTTTCTACTTGTGGAACTTCACCACATGTAGAAACAACTTTATATACTCTTTTCTGGACTTGTGAAGCTATATAAACTTGTCTTTCAACTGTTTTACAGTTGAATACTACTTTTCAGTGAATTCTGTTGGTTTGAAACACTGGTTTCATGTGAACTATCTCTATTTCAAGGATTTCTGTAGTGTACAACATCCTTTCTAGACTAGAGACTTACATTTTGATGTCTTTTACACTTGTTCTCTCACTATTTTGTGAAATTCATTAGTATTTGCTCTGAATGACTACTGATTTCTAGCTGTTTCCTATAATGAGCCTTCTTTTCTACTTGTGGGACTTCACCACATGTAGAAACAACTTTATACATTCTTCTCTGAACTTGAGAAGCTATATACACTTGTCTTACAACTGTTTTACAATTAAATACTACATTTCAGTGAATTCTGTTGGTTTGAAACACTGGTTTCATGTGAACTAACTCTATTTCAAGGATTTCTGCAGTGTGCAACATCCTTTCTAGACTAGAGACTTACATTTTGATGTCTTTTACACTTGTTCTCTCACTATTCTGTGATATTCATTAGTATTTGCTCTGAAATACTACTGATTTCTAGCTGTTTCCCATAATGGGCCTTCTTTTCTACTTGTGGGACTTCACCACATGTAGAAGAAACTTTATACACTCTTCTCTGAACTTGAGAAGCTACATACACTTGTCTTTGAACTGTTTTACAGTTGAATACTACTTTTCAGTGAATTCTGGTGGTTTCAAACACTGGTTTCATGTGAACTAACTGTATTTCAAGGATTTGTGCAGTGTACAACATCCTTTCTAGACTAGAGACTTAAATTTTGATGTCTTTTACACTTGTTCTCTCACTATTCTGTGATATTCATTAGTATTTGCTCTGAAATACTACTGATTTCTAGCTGTTTCCCATAATGGGCCTTCTTTTCTACTTGTGGGACTTCACCACATGTAGAAGAAACTTTATACACTCTTCTCTGAACTTGAGAAGCTATATACACTTGTCTTTCAACTGTTTTACTGTGAAATACTACTTTTCAGTGAATTCTGGTGGTTTGAAACACTGGTTTCATGTGAACTATCTCTACTTCAAGGATTTCTGCAGTGTGCAACATCCTTTCTAGACTAGAGACTTACATTTTGATGTCTTTTACACTTGTTCTCTCACTATTCTGTGACATTCTTTAGTATTTGCTCTGAAATACTACTGATTTCTAGCTGTTTCCCATAATGGGCCTTCTTTTCTACTTGTGGGACTTCACCACATGTAGAAGAAACTTTATACACTCTTCTCTGAACTTGAGAAGCTATATACACTTGTCTTTCAACTGTTTTACAGTTGAGTACTACTTTTCAGTGAATTCTGTTGGTTTGAAACACTGGTTTCATGTGAACTATCTCTATTTCAAGGATTTCTGTAGTGTACAACATCCTTTCTAGACTAGAGACTTACATTTTGATGTCTTTTACACTTGTTCTCTCACTATTCTGTGATATTCATTAGTATTTGCTCTGAAATACTACTGATTTCTAGCTGTTTCCCATAATGGGCCTTCTTTTCTACTTGTGGGACTTCACCACATGTAGAAGAAACTTTATACACTCTTCTCTGAACTTGAGAAGCTATATACACTTGTCTTTCAACTGTTTTACTGTGAAATACTACTTTTCAGTGAATTCTGGTGGTTTGAAACACTGGTTTCATGTGAACTATCTCTACTTCAAGGATTTCTGCAGTGTGCAACATCCTTTCTAGACTAGAGACTTACATTTTGATGTCTTTTACACTTGTTCTCTCACTATTTTGTGAAATTCATTAGTATTTCCTCTGAATGACTACTGATTTCTAGCTGTTTCCTATAATGGGCCTTCTTTTCTACTTGTGGGACTTCACCACAAGTAGAAACAACTTTATACATTCTTCTCTGAACTTGAGAAGCTATATACACTTGTCTTACACCTGTTTTACAATTAAATACTACATTTCAGTGAATTCTGTTGGTTTGAAACACTGGTTTCATGTGAACTAACTCTATTTCAAGGATTTCTGCAGTGTGCAACATCCTTTCTAGACTAGAGACTTACATTTTGATGTCTTTTACACTTGTTCTCTCACTATTCTGTGATATTCATTAGTATTTGCTCTGAAATACTACTGATTTCTAGCTGTTTCCCATAATGGGCCTTCTTTTCTACTTGTGGGACTTCACCACATGTAGAAACAACTTTATACATTCTTCTCTGAACTTGAGAAGCTATATACACTTGTCTTACAACTGTTTTACAATTAAATACTACATTTCAGTGAATTCTCTTGGTTTGAAACACTGGTTTCATGTGAACTAACTCTATTTCAAGGATTTCTGCAGTGTGCAACATCCTTTCTAGACTAGAGACTTACATTTTGATGTCTTTTACACTTGTTCTCTCACTATTCTGTGATATTCATTAGTATTTGCTCTGAAATACTACTGATTTCTAGCTGTTTCCCATAATGGGCCTTCTTTTCTACTTGTGGGACTTCACCACATGTAGAAGAAACTTTATACACTCTTCTCTGAACTTGAGAAGCTACATACACTTGTCTTTGAACTGTTTTACAGTTGAATACTACTTTTCAGTGAATTCTGTAGTTTGAAACACTGGTTTTATGTGAACTATCTCTATTTCAAGGATTTCTGCAGTGTACAACATCCTTTCTAGACTAGAGACTTACATTTTGAAGTCTTTTACACTTGTTCTCTCACTATTCTGTGATATTCATTAGTATTTGCTCTGAATGACTACTGATTTCTAGCTGTTTCCTATAATGGGACTTCTTTTTACTTGTGGGACTTCACCACATGTAGAAACAACTTTATACACTCTACTCTGAACTTGTGAAACTATATAAACTTGTCTTTCAACTGTTTTACAGTTGAATACTACTTTTCAGTGAATTCTGGTGGTTTCAAACACTGGTTTCATGTGAACTAACTGTATTTCAAGGATTTCTGTAGTGTACAACATCCTTTCTAGACTAGAGACTTACATTTTGATGTCTTTTACACTTGTTCTCTCACTATTCTGTGATATTCATTAGTATTTGCTCTGAAATACTACTGATTTCTAGCTGTTTCCCATAATGGGCCTTCTTTTCTACTTGTGGGACTTCACCACATGTAGAAACAACTTTATACATTCTTCTCTGAACTTGAGAAGCTATATACACTTGTCTTACAACTGTTTTACAATTAAATACTACATTTCAGTGAATTCTCTTGGTTTGAAACACTGGTTTCATGTGAACTAACTCTATTTCAAGGATTTCTGCAGTGTGCAACATCCTTTCTAGACTAGAGACTTACATTTTGATGTCTTTTACACTTGTTCTCTCACTATTCTGTGATATTCATTAGTATTTGCTCTGAAATACTACTGATTTCTAGCTGTTTCCCATAATGGGCCTTCTTTTCTACTTGTGGGACTTCACCACATGTAGAAGAAACTTTATACACTCTTCTCTGAACTTGAGAAGCTACATACACTTGTCTTTGAACTGTTTTACAGTTGAATACTACTTTTCAGTGAATTCTGTAGTTTGAAACACTGGTTTTATGTGAACTATCTCTATTTCAAGGATTTCTGCAGTGTACAACATCCTTTCTAGACTAGAGACTTACATTTTGAAGTCTTTTACACTTGTTCTCTCACTATTCTGTGATATTCATTAGTATTTGCTCTGAATGACTACTGATTTCTAGCTGTTTCCTGTAATGGGCCTTCTTTTCTACTTGTGGGACTTCACCACATGTAGAAACAACTTTATATACTTTTCTCTGGACTTGCGAAGCTATATAAACTTGTCTTTCAACTGTTTTACAGTTGAGTACTACTTTTCAGTGAATTCTGTTGGTTTGAAACACTGGTTTCATGTGAACTATCTCTATTTCAAGGATTTCTGCAGTGTACAACATCCTTTCTAGACTAGAGACTTACATTTTGATGTCTTTTACACTTGTTCTCTCACTATTCTGTGATATTCATTAGTATTTGCTCTGAATGACTACTGATTTCTAGCTGTTTCCTATAATGGGCCTTCTTTTCTACTTGTGGGACTTCACCACATGTAGAAACAACTTTATACATTCTTCTCTGAACTTGAGAAGCTATATACACTTGTCTTACAACTGTTTTACAATTAAATACTACATTTCAGTGAATTCTGTTTGTTTGAAACACTGGTTTCATGTGAACTAACTCTATTTCAAGGATTTCTGCAGTGTGCAACATCCTTTCTAGACTAGAGACTTACATTTTGATGTCTTTTACACTTGTTCTCTCACTATTCTGTGATATTCATTAGTATTTGCTCTGAAATACTACTGATTTCTAGCTGTTTCCCATAATGGGCCTTCTTTTCTACTTGTGGGACTTCACCACATGTAGAAGAAACTTTATACACTCTTCTCTGAACTTGAGAAGCTACATACACTTGTCTTTGAACTGTTTTACAGTTGAATACTACTTTTCAGTGAATTCTGGTGGTTTCAAACACTGGTTTCATGTGAACTAACTGTATTTCAAGGATTTGTGCAGTGTACAACATCCTTTCTAGACTAGAGACTTAAATTTTGATGTCTTTTACACTTGTTCTCTCACTATTCTGTGATATTCATTAGTATTTCCTCTGAATGACTACTGATTTCTAGCTGTTTCCTATAATGGGCCTTCTTTTCTACTTGTGGAACTTCACCACATGTAGAAACAACTTTATATACTCTTTTCTGGACTTGTGAAGCTATATAAACTTGTCTTTCAACTGTTTTACAGTTGAATACTACTTTTCAGTGAATTCTGGTGGTTTGAAACACTGGTTTCATGTGAACTATCTCTACTTCAAGGATTTCTGCAGTGTGCAACATCCTTTCTAGACTAGAGACTTACATTTTGATGTCTTTTACACTTGTTCTCTCACTATTCTGTGACATTCATTAGTATTTGCTCTGAAATACTACTGATTTCTAGCTGTTTCCCATAATGGGCCTTCTTTTCTACTTGTGGGACTTCACCACATGTAGAAGAAACTTTATACACTCTTCTCTGAACTTGAGAAGCTACATACACTTGTCTTTGAACTGTTTTACAGTTGAATACTACTTTTCAGTGAATTCTGGTGGTTTCAAACACTGGTTTCATGTGAACTAACTGTATTTCAAGGATTTGTGCAGTGTACAACATCCTTTCTAGACTAGAGACTTAAATTTTGATGTCTTTTACACTTGTTCTCTCACTATTCTGTGATATTCATTAGTATTTCCTCTGAATGACTACTGATTTCTAGCTGTTTCCTATAATGGGCCTTCTTTTCTACTTGTGGAACTTCACCACATGTAGAAACAACTTTATATACTCTTTTCTGGACTTGTGAAGCTATATAAACTTGTCTTTCAACTGTTTTACAGTTGAATACTACTTTTCAGTGAATTCTGGTGGTTTGAAACACTGGTTTCATGTGAACTATCTCTACTTCAAGGATTTCTGCAGTGTGCAACATCCTTTCTAGACTAGAGACTTACATTTTGATGTCTTTTACACTTGTTCTCTCACTATTCTGTGACATTCATTAGTATTTGCTCTGAAATACTACTGATTTCTAGCTGTTTCCCATAATGGGCCTTCTTTTCTACTTGTGGGACTTCACCACATGTAGAAGAAACTTTATACACTCTTCTCTGAACTTGAGAAGCTACATACACTTGTCTTTGAACTGTTTTACAGTTGAATACTACTTTTCAGTGAATTCTGTAGTTTGAAACACTGGTTTTATGTGAACTATCTCTATTTCAAGGATTTCTGCAGTGTACAACATCCTTTCTAGACTAGAGACTTACATTTTGAAGTCTTTTACACTTGTTCTCTCACTATTCTGTGATATTCATTAGTATTTGCTCTGAATGACTACTGATTTCTAGCTGTTTCCTGTAATGGGCCTTCTTTTCTACTTGTGGGACTTCACCACATGTAGAAACAACTTTATATACTTTTCTCTTGACTTGCGAAGCTATATAAACTTGTCTTTCAACTGTTTTACAGTTGAGTACTACTTTTCAGTGAATTCTGTTGGTTTGAAACACTGGTTTCATGTGAACTATCTCTATTTCAAGGATTTCTGCAGTGTACAACATCCTTTCTAGACTAGAGACTTACATTTTGATGTCTTTTACACTTGTTCTCTCACTATTCTGTGATATTCATTAGTATTTCCTCTGAATGACTACTGATTTCTAGCTGTTTCCTATAATGGGCCTTCTTTTCTACTTGTGGAACTTCACCACATGTAGAAACAACTTTATATACTCTTTTCTGGACTTGTGAAGCTATATAAACTTGTCTTTCAACTGTTTTACAGTTGAATACTACTTTTCAGTGAATTCTGTTGGTTTGAAACACTGGTTTCATGTGAACTATCTCTATTTCAAGGATTTCTGTAGTGTACAACATCCTTTCTAGACTAGAGACTTACATTTTGATGTCTTTTACACTTGTTCTCTCACTATTCTGTGATATTCATTAGTATTTGCTCTGAAATACTACTGATTTCTAGCTGTTTCCCATAATGGGCCTTCTTTTCTACTTGTGGGACTTCACCACATGTAGAAGAAACTTTATACACTCTTCTCTGAACTTGAGAAGCTACATACACTTGTCTTTGAACTGTTTTACAGTTGAATACTACTTTTCAGTGAATTCTGTAGTTTGAAACACTGGTTTTATGTGAACTATCTCTATTTCAAGGATTTCTGCAGTGTACAACATCCTTTCTAGACTAGAGACTTACATTTTGAAGTCTTTTACACTTGTTCTCTCACTATTCTGTGATATTCATTAGTATTTGCTCTGAATGACTACTGATTTCTAGCTGTTTCCTGTAATGGGCCTTCTTTTCTACTTGTGGGACTTCACCACATGTAGAAACAACTTTATATACTTTTCTCTGGACTTGCGAAGCTATGTAAACTTGTCTTTCAACTGTTTTACAGTTGAGTACTACTTTTCAGTGAATTCTGGTGGTTTCAAACACTGGTTTCATGTGAACTATCTCTATTTCAAGGATTTCTGCAGTGTACAACATCCTTTCTAGACTAGAGACTTACATTTTGATGTCTTTTACACTTGTTCTCTCACTATTCTGTGATATTCATTAGTATTTGCTCTGAATGACTACTGATTTCTAGCTGTTTCCTATAATGGGCCTTCTTTTCTACTTGTGGGACTTCACCACATGTAGAAACAACTTTATACATTCTTCTCTGAACTTGAGAAGCTATATACACTTGTCTTACAACTGTTTTACAATTAAATACTACATTTCAGTGAATTCTGTTTGTTTGAAACACTGGTTTCATGTGAACTAACTCTATTTCAAGGATTTCTGCAGTGTGCAACATCCTTTCTAGACTAGAGACTTACATTTTGATGTCTTTTACACTTGTTCTCTCACTATTCTGTGATATTCATTAGTATTTGCTCTGAAATACTACTGATTTCTAGCTGTTTCCCATAATGGGCCTTCTTTTCTACTTGTGGGACTTCACCACATGTAGAAGAAACTTTATACACTCTTCTCTGAACTTGAGAAGCTACATACACTTTTCTTTGAACTGTTTTACAGTTGAATACTACTTTTCAGTGAATTCTGGTGGTTTCAAACACTGGTTTCATGTGAACTAACTGTATTTCAAGGATTTGTGCAGTGTACAACATCCTTTCTAGACTAGAGACTTAAATTTTGATGTCTTTTACACTTGTTCTCTCACTATTCTGTGATATTCATTAGTATTTCCTCTGAATGACTACTGATTTCTAGCTGTTTCCTATAATGGGCCTTCTTTTCTACTTGTGGAACTTCACCACATGTAGAAACAACTTTATATACTCTTTTCTGGACTTGTGAAGCTATATAAACTTGTCTTTCAACTGTTTTACAGTTGAATACTACTTTTCAGTGAATTCTGTTGGTTTGAAACACTGGTTTCATGTGAACTATCTCTATTTCAAGGATTTCTGTAGTGTACAACATCCTTTCTAGACTAGAGACTTACATTTTGATGTCTTTTACACTTGTTCTCTCACTATTCTGTGATATTCATTAGTATTTGCTCTGAAATACTACTGATTTCTAGCTGTTTCCCATAATGGGCCTTCTTTTCTACTTGTGGGACTTCACCACATGTAGAAGAAACTTTATACACTCTTCTCTGAACTTGAGAAGCTATATACACTTGTCTTTCAACTGTTTTACTGTGAAATACTACTTTTCAGTGAATTCTGGTGGTTTGAAACACTGGTTTCATGTAAACTATCTCTACTTCAAGGATTTCTGCAGTGTGCAACATCCTTTCTAGACTAGAGACTTACATTTTGATGTCTTTTACACTTGTTCTCTCACTATTCTGTGACATTCATTAGTATTTGCTCTGAAATACTACTGATTTCTAGCTGTTTCCCATAATGGGCCTTCTTTTCTACTTGTGGGACTTCACCACATGTAGAAGAAACTTTATACACTCTTCTCTGAACTTGAGAAGCTACATACACTTGTCTTTGAACTGTTTTACAGTTGAATACTACTTTTCAGTGAATTCTGTAGTTTGAAACACTGGTTTTATGTGAACTATCTCTATTTCAAGGATTTCTGCAGTGTACAACATCCTTTCTAGACTAGAGACTTACATTTTGATGTCTTTTACACTTGTTCTCTCACTATTCTGTGATATTCATTAGTATTTCCTCTGAATGACTACTGATTTCTAGCTGTTTCCTATAATGGGCCTTCTTTTCTACTTGTGGAACTTCACCACATGTAGAAACAACTTTATATACTATTTTCTGGACTTGTGAAGCTATATAAACTTGTCTTTCAACTGTTTTACAGTTGAGTACTACTTTTCAGTGAATTCTGTTGGTTTGAAACACTGGTTTCATGTGAACTATCTCTATTTCAAGGATTTCTGTAGTGTACAACATCCTTTCTAGACTAGAGACTTACATTTTGATGTCTTTTACACTTGTTCTCTCACTATTTTGTGAAATTCATTAGTATTTGCTCTGAATGACTACTGATTTCTAGCTGTTTCCTATAATGGGCCTTCTTTTCTACTTGTGGGACTTCACCACATGTAGAAACAACTTTATACATTCTTCTCTGAACTTGAGAAGCTATATACACTTGTCTTACAACTGTTTTACAATTAAATACTACATTTCAGTGAATTCTGTTGGTTTGAAACACTGGTTTCATGTGAACTAACTCTATTTCAAGGATTTCTGCAGTGTGCAACATCCTTTCTAGACTAGAGACTTACATTTTGATGTCTTTTACACTTGTTCTCTCACTATTCTGTGATATTCATTAGTATTTGCTCTGAAATACTACTGATTTCTAGCTGTTTCCTATAATGGGCCTTCTTTTCTACTTGTGGGACTTCACCACATGTAGAAGAAACTTTATACACTCTTCTCTGAACTTGAGAAGCTACATACACTTGTCTTTGAACTGTTTTACAGTTGAATACTACTTTTCAGTGAATTCTGGTGGTTTCAAACACTGGTTTCATGTGAACTAACTGTATCTCAAGGATTTGTGCAGTGTACAACATCCTTTCTAGACTAGAGACTTAAATTTTGATGTCTTTTACACTTGTTCTCTCACTATTCTGTGATATTCATTAGTATTTCCTCTGAATGACTACTGATTTCTAGCTGTTTCCTATAATGGGCCTTCTTTTCTACTTGTGGAACTTCACCACATGTAGAAACAACTTTATATACTCTTTTCTGGACTTGTGAAGCTATATAAACTTGTCTTTCAACTGTTTTACAGTTGAATACTACTTTTCAGTGAATTCTATTGGTTTGAAACACTGGTTTCATGTGAACTATCTCTATTTCAAGGATTTCTGTAGTGTACAACATCCTTTCTAGACTAGAGACTTACATTTTGATGTCTTTTACACTTGTTCTCTCACTATTCTGTGATATTCATTAGTATTTGCTCTGAAATACTACTGATTTCTAGCTTTTTCCCATAATGGGCCTTCTTTTCTACTTGTGGGACTTCACCACATGTAGAAGAAACTTTATACACTCTTCTCTGAACTTGAGAAGCTATATACACTTGTCTTTCAACTGTTTTACTGTGAAATACTACTTTTCAGTGAATTCTGGTGGTTTGAAACACTGGTTTCATGTGAACTATCTCTACTTCAAGGATTTCTGCAGTGTGCAACATCCTTTCTAGACTAGAGACTTACATTTTGATGTCTTTTACACTTGTTCTCTCACTATTCTGTGACATTCTTTAGTATTTGCTCTGAAATACTACTGATTTCTAGCTGTTTCCCATAATGGGCCTTCTTTTCTACTTGTGGGACTTCACCACATGTACAAGAAACTTTATACACTCTTCTCTGAACTTGAGAAGCTATATACACTTGTCTTTCAACTGTTTTACAGTTGAATACTACTTTTCAGTGAATTCTGGTGGTTTCAAACACTGGTTTCATGTGAACTAACTGTATTTCAAGGATTTGTGCAGTGTACAACATCCTTTCTAGACTAGAGACTTAAATTTTGATGTCTTTTACACTTGTTCTCTCACTATTCTGTGATATTCATTAGTATTTCCTCTGAATGACTACTGATTTCTAGCTGTTTCCTATAATGGGCCTTCTTTTCTACTTGTGGAACTTCACCACATGTAGAAACAACTTTATATACTCTTTTCTGGACTTGTGAAGCTATATAAACTTGTCTTTCAACTGTTTTACAGTTGAATACTACTTTTCAGTGAATTCTGTTGGTTTGAAACACTGGTTTCATGTGAACTATCTCTATTTCAAGGATTTCTGTAGTGTACAACATCCTTTCTAGACTAGAGACTTACATTTTGATGTCTTTTACACTTGTTCTCTCACTATTCTGTGATATTCATTAGTATTTGCTCTGAAATACTACTGATTTCTAGCTGTTTCCCATAATGGGCCTTCTTTTCTACTTGTGGGACTTCACCACATGTAGAAGAAACTTTATACACTCTTCTCTGAACTTGAGAAGCTATATACACTTGTCTTTCAACTGTTTTACTGTGAAATACTACTTTTCAGTGAATTCTGGTGGTTTGAAACACTGGTTTCTTGTGAACTATCTCTACTTCAAGGATTTCTGCAGTGTGCAACATCCTTTCTAGACTAGAGACTTACATTTTGATGTCTTTTACACTTGTTCTCTCACTATTCTGTGACATTCTTTAGTATTTGCTCTGAAATACTACTGATTTCTAGCTGTTTCCCATAATGGGCCTTCTTTTCTACTTGTGGGACTTCACCACATGTAGAAGAAACTTTATACACTCTTCTCTGAACTTGAGAAGCTATATACACTTGTCTTTCAACTGTTTTACAGTTGAATACTACTTTTCAGTGAATTCTGGTGGTTTCAAACACTGGTTTCATGTGAACTAACTGTATTTCAAGGATTTGTGCAGTGTACAACATCCTTTCTAGACTAGAGACTTACATTTTGATGTCTTTTACACTTGTTCTCTCACTATTTTGTGAAATTCATTAGTATTTGCTCTGAATGACTACTGATTTCCAGCTGTTTCCTATAATGGGCCTTCTTTTCTACTTGTGGGACTTCACCACATGTAGAAACAACTTTATACATTCTTCTCTGAACTTGAGAAGCTATATACACTTGTCTCACAACTGTTTTACAATTAAATACTACATTTCAGTGAATTCTGTTGGTTTGAAACACTGGTTTCATGTGAACTAACTCTATTTCAAGGATTTCTGCAGTGTGCAACATCCTTTCTAGACTAGAGACTTACATTTTGATGTCTTTTACACTTGTTCTCTCACTATTCTGTGATATTCATTAGTATTTGCTCTGAAATACTACTGATTTCTAGCTGTTTCCCATAATGGGCCTTCTTTTCTACTTGTGGGACTTCACCACATGTAGAAGAAACTTTATACACTCTTCTCTGAACTTGAGAAGCTATATACACTTGTCTTTCAACTGTTTTACAGTTGAATACTACTTTTCAGTGAATTCTGGTGGTTTCAAACACTGGTTTCATGTGAACTAACTGTATTTCAAGGATTTGTGCAGTGTACAACATCCTTTCTAGACTAGAGACTTACATTTTGATGTCTTTTACACTTGTTCTCTCACTATTTTGTGAAATTCATTAGTATTTGCTCTGAATGACTACTGATTTCTAGCTGTTTCCTATAATGGGCCTTCTTTTCTACTTGTGGGACTTCACCACATCTAGAAACTACTTTATACACTCTTCTCTGAACTTGAGAAGCTATATACACTTGTCTTACAACTGTTTTACAGTAAAATACTACTTTTCAGTGAATTCCGGTGGTTTAAAACACTGGTTTCATGTGAACTAACTGTATTTCAAGGATTTGTGCAGTGTACAACATCCTTTCTAGACTAGAGACTTACATTTTGATGTCTTTTACACTTGGTCTCTCACTATTCTTTGATATTCATTAGTATTTCCTCTGAATGACTACTGATTTCTAGCTGTTTCCTATAATGGGCCTTCTTTTCTACTTGTGGAACTTCACCACATGTAGAAACAACTTTATATACTCTTTTCTGGACTTGTGAAGCTATATAAACTTGTCTTTCACCTGTTTTACAGTTGAATACTACTTTTCAGTGAATTCTGGTGGTTTGAAACACTGGTTTCATGTGAACTATCTCTATTTCAAGGATTTCTGTAGTGTACAACATCCTTTCTAGACTAGAGACTTACATTTTGATGTCTTTTACACTTGTTCTCTCACTATTCTGTGATATTCATTAGTATTTGCTCTGAAATACTACTGATTTCTAGCTGTTTCCCATAATGGGCCTTCTTTTCTACTTGTGGGACTTCACCACATGTAGAAGAAACTTTATACACTCTTCTCTGAACTTGAGAAGCTATATACACTTGTCTTTCAACTGTTTTACTGTGAAATACTACTTTTCAGTGAATTCTGGTGGTTTGAAACACTGGTTTCATGTGAACTATCCCTACTTCAAGGATTTCTGCAGTGTGCAACATCCTTTCTAGACTAGAGACTTACATTTTGATGTCTTTTACACTTGTTCTCTCACTATTCTGTGACATTCTTTAGTATTTGCTCTGAAATACTACTGATTTCTAGCTGTTTCCCATAATGGGCCTTCTTTTCTACTTGTGGGACTTCACCACATGTAGAAGAAACTTTATACACTCTTCTCTGAACTTGAGAAGCTATATACACTTGTCTTTCAACTGTTTTACAGTTGAATACTACTTTTCAGTGAATTCTGGTGGTTTCAAACACTGGTTTCATGCGAACTATCTCTATTTCAAGGATTTCTGCAGTGTACAACATCCTTTCTAGACTAGAGACTTACATTTTGATGTCTTTTACACTTGTTCTCTCACTATTCTGTGATATTCATTAGTATTTGCTCTGAATGACTACTGATTTCTAGCTGTTTCCTATAATGGGACTTCTTTTCTACTTGTGGGACTTCGCCACATGTAGAAACAACTTTATATACTCTTTTCTGGACTTGTGAAGCTATATAAACTTGTCTTTCAACTGTTTTACAGTTGAATACTACTTTTCAGTGAATTCTGTTGGTTTGAAACACTGGTTTCATGGGAACTATCTCTATTTCAAGGATTTCTGTAGTGTACAACATCCTTTCTAGACTAGAGACTTACATTTTGATGTCTTTTACACTTGTTCTCTCACTATTCTGTGATATTCATTAGTATTTGCTCTGAAATACTACTGATTTCTAGCTGTTTCCCATAATGGGCCTTCTTTTCTACTTGTGGGACTTCACCACATGTAGAAGAAACTTTATACACTCTTCTCTGAACTTGAGAAGCTATATACACTTGTCTTTCAACTGTTTTACTGTGAAATACTACTTTTCAGTGAATTCTGGTGGTTTGAAACACTGGTTTCATGTGAACTATCTCTACTTCAAGGATTTCTGCAGTGTGCAACATCCTTTCTAGACTAGAGACTTACATTTTGATGTCTTTTACACTTGTTCTCTCACTATTCTGTGACATTCTTTAGTATTTGCTCTGAAATACTACTGATTTCTAGCTGTTTCCCATAATGGGCCTTCTTTTCTACTTGTGGGACTTCACCACATGTAGAAGAAACTTTATACACTCTTCTCTGAACTTGAGAAGCTATATACACTTGTCTTTCAACTGTTTTACAGTTGAATACTACTTTTCAGTGAATTCTGGTGGTTTCAAACACTGGTTTCATGTGAACTAACTGTATTTCAAGGATTTGTGCAGTGTACAACATCCTTTCTAGACTAGAGACTTACATTTTGATGTCTTTTACACTTGTTCTCTCACTATTTTGTGAAATTCATTAGTATTTGCTCTGAATGACTACTGATTTCTAGCTGTTTCCTATAATGGGCCTTCTTTTCTACTTGTGGGACTTCACCACATGTAGAAACAACTTTATACATTCTTCTCTGAACTTGAGAAGCTATATACACTTGTCTTACATCTGTTTTACAATTAAATACTACATTTCAGTGAATTCTGTTGGTTTGAAACACTGGTTTCATGTGAACTAACTCTATTTCAAGGATTTCTGCAGTGTGCAACATCCTTTCTAGACTAGAGACTTACATTTTGATGTCTTTTACACTTGTTCTCTCACTATTCTGTGATATTCATTAGTATTTGCTCTGAAATACTACTGATTTCTAGCTGTTTCCCATAATGGGCCTTCTTTTCTACTTGTGGGACTTCACCACATGTAGAAGAAACTTTATACACTCTTCTCTGAACTTGAGAAGCTACATACACTTGTCTTACAACTGTTTTACAATTAAATACTACATTTCAGTGAATTCTCTTGGTTTGAAACACTGGTTTCATGTGAACTAACTCTATTTCAAGGATTTCTGCAGTGTGCAACATCCTTTCTAGACTAGAGACTTACATTTTGATGTCTTTTACACTTGTTCTCTCACTATTCTGTGATATTCATTAGTATTTGCTCTGAAATACTACTGATTTCTAGCTGTTTCCCATAATGGGCCTTCTTTTCTACTTGTGGGACTTCACCACATGTAGAAGAAACTTTATACACTCTTCTCTGAACTTGAGAAGCTACATACACTTGTCTTTGAACTGTTTTACAGTTGAATACTACTTTTCAGTGAATTCTGTAGTTTGAAACACTGGTTTTATGTGAACTATCTCTATTTCAAGGATTTCTGCAGTGTACAACATCCTTTCTAGACTAGAGACTTACATTTTGAAGTCTTTTACACTTGTTCTCTCACTATTCTGTGATATTCATTAGTATTTGCTCTGAATGACTACTGATTTCTAGCTGTTTCCTGTAATGGGCCTTCTTTTCTACTTGTGGGACTTCACCACATGTAGAAACAACTTTATATACTTTTCTCTGGACTTGCGAAGCTATGTAAACTTGTCTTTCAACTGTTTTACAGTTGAGTACTACTTTTCAGTGAATTCTGTTGGTTTGAAACACTGGTTTCATGTGAACTATCTCTATTTCAAGGATTTCTGCAGTGTACAACATCCTTTCTAGACTAGAGACTTACATTTTGATGTCTTTTACACTTGTTCTCTCACTATTCTGTGATATTCATTAGTATTTGCTCTGAATGACTACTGATTTCTAGCTGTTTCCTATAATGGGCCTTCTTTTCTACTTGTGGGACTTCACCACATGTAGAAACAACTTTATACATTCTTCTCTGAACTTGAGAAGCTATATACACTTGTCTTACAACTGTTTTACAATTAAATACTACATTTCAGTGAATTCTGTTGGTTTGAAACACTGGTTTCATGTGAACTAACTCTATTTCAAGGATTTCTGCAGTGTGCAACATCCTTTCTAGACTAGAGACTTACATTTTGATGTCTTTTACACTTGTTCTCTCACTATTCTGTGATATTCATTAGTATTTGCTCTGAAATACTACTGATTTCTAGCTGTTTCCTATAATGGGCCTTCTTTTCTACTTGTGGGACTTCACCACATGTAGAAGAAACTTTATACACTCTTCTCTGAACTTGAGAAGCTACATACACTTGTCTTTGAACTGTTTTACAGTTGAATACTACTTTTCAGTGAATTCTGTAGTTTGAAACACTGGTTTTATGTGAACTATCTCTATTTCAAGGATTTCTGCAGTGTACAACATCCTTTCTAGACTAGAGACTTACATTTTGAAGTCTTTTACACTTGTTCTCTCACTATTCTGTGATATTCATTAGTATTTGCTCTGAATGACTACTGATTTCTAGCTGTTTCCTGTAATGGGCCTTCTTTTCTACTTGTGGGACTTCACCACATGTAGAAACAACTTTATATACTTTTCTCTGGACTTGCGAAGCTATGTAAACTTGTCTTTCAACTGTTTTACAGTTGAGTACTACTTTTCAGTGAATTCTGTTGGTTTGAAACACTGGTTTCATGTGAACTATCTCTATTTCAAGGATTTCTGCAGTGTACAACATCCTTTCTAGACTAGAGACTTACATTTTGATGTCTTTTACACTTGTTCTCTCACTATTCTGTGATATTCATTAGTATTTGCTCTGAATGACTACTGATTTCTAGCTGTTTCCTATAATGGGCCTTCTTTTCTACTTGTGGGACTTCACCACATGTAGAAACAACTTTATACATTCTTCTCTGAACTTGAGAAGCTATATACACTTGTCTTACAACTGTTTTACAATTAAATACTACATTTCAGTGAATTCTGTTTGTTTGAAACACTGGTTTCATGTGAACTAACTCTATTTCAAGGATTTCTGCAGTGTGCAACATCCTTTCTAGACTAGAGACTTACATTTTGATGTCTTTTACACTTGTTCTCTCACTATTCTGTGATATTCATTAGTATTTGCTCTGAAATACTACTGATTTCTAGCTGTTTCCCATAATGGGCCTTCTTTTCTACTTGTGGGACTTCACCACATGTAGAAGAAACTTTATACACTCTTCTCTGAACTTGAGAAGCTACATACACTTGTCTTTGAACTGTTTTACAGTTGAATACTACTTTTCAGTGAATTCTGGTGGTTTCAAACACTGGTTTCATGTGAACTAACTGTATTTCAAGGATTTGTGCAGTGTACAACATCCTTTCTAGACTAGAGACTTAAATTTTGATGTCTTTTACACTTGTTCTCTCACTATTCTGTGATATTCATTAGTATTTCCTCTGAATGACTACTGATTTCTAGCTGTTTCCTATAATGGGCCTTCTTTTCTACTTGTGGAACTTCACCACATGTAGAAACAACTTTATATACTCTTTTCTGGACTTGTGAAGCTATATAAACTTGTCTTTCAACTGTTTTACAGTTGAATACTACTTTTCAGTGAATTCTGTTGGTTTGAAACACTGGTTTCATGTGAACTATCTCTATTTCAAGGATTTCTGTAGTGTACAACATCCTTTCTAGACTAGAGACTTACATTTTGATGTCTTTTACACTTGTTCTCTCACTATTCTGTGATATTCATTAGTATTTGCTCTGAAATACTACTGATTTCTAGCTGTTTCCCATAATGGGCCTTCTTTTCTACTTGTGGGACTTCACCACATGTAGAAGAAACTTTATACACTCTTCTCTGAACTTGAGAAGCTATATACACTTGTCTTTCAACTGTTTTACAGTTGAATACTACTTTTCAGTGAATTCTGGTGGTTTCAAACACTGGTTTCATGTGAACTAACTGTATTTCAAGGATTTGTGCAGTGTACAACATCCTTTCTAGACTAGAGACTTACATTTTGATGTCTTTTACACTTGTTCTCTCACTATTTTGTGAAATTCATTAGTATTTGCTCTGAATGACTACTGATTTTTAGCTGTTTCCTATAATGGGCCTTCTTTTCTACTTGTGGGACTTCACCACATGTAGAAACAACTTTATACATTCTTCTCTGAACTTGAGAAGCTATATACACTTGTCTTACAACTGTTTTACAATTAAATACTACATTTCAGTGAATTCTGTTGGTTTGAAACACTGGTTTCATGTGAACTAACTCTATTTCAAGGATTTCTGCAGTGTGCAACATCCTTTCTAGACTAGAGACTTACATTTTGATGTCTTTTACACTTGTTCTCTCACTATTCTGTGATATTCATTAGTATTTGCTCTGAAATACTACTGATTTCTAGCTGTTTCCCATAATGGGCCTTCTTTTCTACTTGTGGGACTTCACCACATGTAGAAGAAACTTTATACACTCTTCTCTGAACTTGAGAAGCTACATACACTTGTCTTTGAACTGTTTTACAGTTGAATACTACTTTTCAGTGAATTCTGTAGTTTGAAACACTGGTTTTATGTGAACTATCTCTATTTCAAGGATTTCTGCAGTGTACAACATCCTTTCTAGACTAGAGACTTACATTTTGAAGTCTTTTACACTTGTTCTCTCACTATTCTGTGATATTCATTAGTATTTGCTCTGAATGACTACTGATTTCTAGCTGTTTCCTGTAATGGGCCTTCTTTTCTACTTGTGGGACTTCACCACATGTAGAAACAACTTTATATACTTTTCTCTGGACTTGCGAAGCTATGTAAACTTGTCTTTCAACTGTTTTACAGTTGAGTACTACTTTTCAGTGAATTCTGTTGGTTTGAAACACTGGTTTCATGTGAACTATCTCTATTTCAAGGATTTCTGCAGTGTACAACATCCTTTCTAGACTAGAGACTTACATTTTGATGTCTTTTACACTTGTTCTCTCACTATTCTGTGATATTCATTAGTATTTGCTCTGAATGACTACTGATTTCTAGCTGTTTCCTATAATGGGCCTTCTTTTCTACTTGTGGGACTTCACCACATGTAGAAACAACTTTATACATTCTTCTCTGAACTTGAGAAGCTATATACACTTGTCTTACAACTGTTTTACAATTAAATACTACATTTCAGTGAATTCTGTTTGTTTGAAACACTGGTTTCATGTGAACTAACTCTATTTCAAGGATTTCTGCAGTGTGCAACATCCTTTCTAGACTAGAGACTTACATTTTGATGTCTTTTACACTTGTTCTCTCACTATTCTGTGATATTCATTAGTATTTGCTCTGAAATACTACTGATTTCTAGCTGTTTCCCATAATGGGCCTTCTTTTCTACTTGTGGGACTTCACCACATGTAGAAGAAACTTTATACACTCTTCTCTGAACTTGAGAAGCTACATACACTTGTCTTTGAACTGTTTTACAGTTGAATACTACTTTTCAGTGAATTCTGGTGGTTTCAAACACTGGTTTCATGTGAACTAACTGTATTTCAAGGATTTGTGCAGTGTACAACATCCTTTCTAGACTAGAGACTTAAATTTTGATGTCTTTTACACTTGTTCTCTCACTATTCTGTGATATTCATTAGTATTTCCTCTGAATGACTACTGATTTCTAGCTGTTTCCTATAATGGGCCTTCTTTTCTACTTGTGGAACTTCACCACATGTAGAAACAACTTTATATACTCTTTTCTGGACTTGTGAAGCTATATAAACTTGTCTTTCAACTGTTTTACAGTTGAATACTACTTTTCAGTGAATTCTGTTGGTTTGAAACACTGGTTTCATGTGAACTATCTCTATTTCAAGGATTTCTGTAGTGTACAACATCCTTTCTAGACTAGAGACTTACATTTTGATGTCTTTTACACTTGTTCTCTCACTATTCTGTGATATTCATTAGTATTTGCTCTGAAATACTACTGATTTCTAGCTGTTTCCCATAATGGGCCTTCTTTTCTACTTGTGGGACTTCACCACATGTAGAAGAAACTTTATACACTCTTCTCTGAACTTGAGAAGCTATATACACTTGTCTTTCAACTGTTTTACTGTGAAATACTACTTTTCAGTGAATTCTGGTGGTTTGAAACACTGGTTTCATGTGATCTATCTCTACTTCAAGGATTTCTGCAGTGTGCAACATCCTTTCTAGACTAGAGACTTACATTTTGATGTCTTTTACACTTGTTCTCTCACTATTCTGTGACATTCATTAGTATTTGCTCTGAAATACTACTGATTTCTAGCTGTTTCCCATAATGGGCCTTCTTTTCTACTTGTGGGACTTCACCACATGTAGAAGAAACTTTATACACTCTTCTCTGAACTTGAGAAGCTACATACACTTGTCTTTGAACTGTTTTACAGTTGAATACTACTTTTCAGTGAATTCTGTAGTTTGAAACACTGGTTTTATGTGAACTATCTCTATTTCAAGGATTTCTGCAGTGTACAACATCCTTTCTAGACTAGAGACTTACATTTTGAAGTCTTTTACACTTGTTCTCTCACTATTCTGTGATATTCATTAGTATTTGCTCTGAATGACTACTGATTTCTAGCTGTTTCCTGTAATGGGCCTTCTTTTCTACTTGTGGGACTTCACCACATGTAGAAACAACTTTATATACTTTTCTCTGGACTTGCGAAGCTATATAAACTTGTCTTTCAACTGTTTTACAGTTGAGTACTACTTTTCAGTGAATTCTGTTGGTTTGAAACACTGGTTTCATGTGAACTATCTCTATTTCAAGGATTTCTGCAGTGTACAACATCCTTTCTAGACTAGAGACTTACATTTTGATGTCTTTTACACTTGTTCTCTCACTATTCTGTGATATTCATTAGTATTTCCTCTGAATGACTACTGATTTCTAGCTGTTTCCTATAATGGGCCTTCTTTTCTACTTGTGGAACTTCACCACATGTAGAAACAACTTTATATACTATTTTCTGGACTTGTGAAGCTATATAAACTTGTCTTTCAACTGTTTTACAGTTGAGTACTACTTTTCAGTGAATTCTGTTGGTTTGAAACACTGGTTTCATGTGAACTATCTCTATTTCAAGGATTTCTGTAGTGTACAACATCCTTTCTAGACTAGAGACTTACATTTTGATGTCTTTTACACTTGTTCTCTCACTATTTTGTGAAATTCATTAGTATTTGCTCTGAATGACTACTGATTTCTAGCTGTTTCCTATAATGGGCCTTCATTTCTACTTGTGGGACTTCACCACATGTAGAAACAACTTTATACATTCTTCTCTGAACTTGAGAAGCTATATACACTTGTCTTACAACTGTTTTACAATTAAATACTACATTTCAGTGAATTCTGTTGGTTTGAAACACTGGTTTCATGTGAACTAACTCTATTTCAAGGATTTCTGCAGTGTGCAACATCCTTTCTAGACTAGAGACTTACATTTTGATGTCTTTTACACTTGTTCTCTCACTATTCTGTGATATTCATTAGTATTTGCTCTGAAATACTACTGATTTCTAGCTGTTTCCCATAATGGGCCTTCTTTTCTACTTGTGGGACTTCACCACATGTAGAAGAAACTTTATACACTCTTCTCTGAACTTGAGAAGCTACATACACTTGTCTTTGAACTGTTTTACAGTTGAATACTACTTTTCAGTGAATTCTGGTGGTTTCAAACACTGGTTTCATGTGAACTAACTGTATCTCAAGGATTTGTGCAGTGTACAACATCCTTTCTAGACTAGAGACTTAAATTTTGATGTCTTTTACACTTGTTCTCTCACTATTCTGTGATATTCATTAGTATTTCCTCTGAATGACTACTGATTTCTAGCTGTTTCCTATAATGGGCCTTCTTTTCTACTTGTGGAACTTCACCACATGTAGAAACAACTTTATATACTCTTTTCTGGACTTGTGAAGCTATATAAACTTGTCTTTCAACTGTTTTACAGTTGAATACTACTTTTCAGTGAATTCTATTGGTTTGAAACACTGGTTTCATGTGAACTATCTCTATTTCAAGGATTTCTGTAGTGTACAACATCCTTTCTAGACTAGAGACTTACATTTTGATGTCTTTTACACTTGTTCTCTCACTATTCTGTGATATTCATTAGTATTTGCTCTGAAATACTACTGATTTCTAGCTTTTTCCCATAATGGGCCTTCTTTTCTACTTGTGGGACTTCACCACATGTAGAAGAAACTTTATACACTCTTCTCTGAACTTGAGAAGCTATATACACTTGTCTTTCAACTGTTTTACTGTGAAATACTACTTTTCAGTGAATTCTGGTGGTTTGAAACACTGGTTTCATGTGAACTATCTCTACTTCAAGGATTTCTGCAGTGTGCAACATCCTTTCTAGACTAGAGACTTACATTTTGATGTCTTTTACACTTGTTCTCTCACTATTCTGTGACATTCTTTAGTATTTGCTCTGAAATACTACTGATTTCTAGCTGTTTCCCATAATGGGCCTTCTTTTCTACTTGTGGGACTTCACCACATGTACAAGAAACTTTATACACTCTTCTCTGAACTTGAGAAGCTATATACACTTGTCTTTCAACTGTTTTACAGTTGAATACTACTTTTCAGTGAATTCTGGTGGTTTCAAACACTGGTTTCATGTGAACTAACTGTATTTCAAGGATTTGTGCAGTGTACAACATCCTTTCTAGACTAGAGACTTAAATTTTGATGTCTTTTACACTTGTTCTCTCACTATTCTGTGATATTCATTAGTATTTCCTCTGAATGACTACTGATTTCTAGCTGTTTCCTATAATGGGCCTTCTTTTCTACTTGTGGAACTTCACCACATGTAGAAACAACTTTATATACTCTTTTCTGGACTTGTGAAGCTATATAAACTTGTCTTTCAACTGTTTTACAGTTGAATACTACTTTTCAGTGAATTCTGTTGGTTTGAAACACTGGTTTCATGTGAACTATCTCTATTTCAAGGATTTCTGTAGTGTACAACATCCTTTCTAGACTAGAGACTTACATTTTGATGTCTTTTACACTTGTTCTCTCACTATTCTGTGATATTCATTAGTATTTGCTCTGAAATACTACTGATTTCTAGCTGTTTCCCATAATGGGCCTTCTTTTCTACTTGTGGGACTTCACCACATGTAGAAGAAACTTTATACACTCTTCTCTGAACTTGAGAAGCTATATACACTTGTCTTTCAACTGTTTTACTGTGAAATACTACTTTTCAGTGAATTCTGGTGGTTTGAAACACTGGTTTCTTGTGAACTATCTCTACTTCAAGGATTTCTGCAGTGTGCAACATCCTTTCTAGACTAGAGACTTACATTTTGATGTCTTTTACACTTGTTCTCTCACTATTCTGTGACATTCTTTAGTATTTGCTCTGAAATACTACTGATTTCTAGCTGTTTCCCATAATGGGCCTTCTTTTCTACTTGTGGGACTTCACCACATGTAGAAGAAACTTTATACACTCTTCTCTGAACTTGAGAAGCTATATACACTTGTCTTTCAACTGTTTTACAGTTGAATACTACTTTTCAGTGAATTCTGGTGGTTTCAAACACTGGTTTCATGTGAACTAACTCTATTTCAAGGATTTGTGCAGTGTACAACATCCTTTCTAGACTAGAGACTTACATTTTGATGTCTTTTACACTTGTTCTCTCACTATTCTGTGATATTCATTAGTATTTGCTCTGAAATACTACTGATTTCTAGCTGTTTCCCATAATGGGCCTTCTTTTCTACTTGTGGGACTTCACCACATGTAGAAGAAACTTTATACACTCTTCTCTGAACTTGAGAAGCTATATACACTTGTCTTTCAACTGTTTTACTGTGAAATACTACTTTTCAGTGAATTCTGGTGGTTTGAAACACTGGTTTCTTGTGAACTATCTCTACTTCAAGGATTTCTGCAGTGTGCAACATCCTTTCTAGACTAGAGACTTACATTTTGATGTCTTTTACACTTGTTCTCTCACTATTCTGTGACATTCTTTAGTATTTGCTCTGAAATACTACTGATTTCTAGCTGTTTCCCATAATGGGCCTTCTTTTCTACTTGTGGGACTTCACCACATGTAGAAGAAACTTTATACACTCTTCTCTGAACTTGAGAAGCTATATACACTTGTCTTTCAACTGTTTTACAGTTGAATACTACTTTTCAGTGAATTCTGGTGGTTTCAAACACTGGTTTCATGTGAACTAACTTATTTCAAGGATTTGTGCAGTGTACAACATCCTTTCTAGACTAGAGACTTACATTTTGATGTCTTTTACACTTGTTCTCTCACTATTTTGTGAAATTCATTAGTATTTGCTCTGAATGACTACTGATTTCTAGCTGTTTCCTATAATGGGCCTTCTTTTCTACTTGTGGGACTTCACCACATCTAGAAACTACTTTATACACTCTTCTCTGAACTTGAGAAGCTATATACACTTGTCTTACAACTGTTTTACAGTAAAATACTACTTTTCAGTGAATTCCGGTGGTTTAAAACACTGGTTTCATGTGAACTAACTGTATTTCAAGGATTTGTGCAGTGTACAACATCCTTTCTAGACTAGAGACTTACATTTTGATGTCTTTTACACTTGGTCTCTCACTATTCTTTGATATTCATTAGTATTTCCTCTGAATGACTACTGATTTCTAGCTGTTTCCTATAATGGGCCTTCTTTTCTACTTGTGGAACTTCACCACATGTAGAAACAACTTTATATACTCTTTTCTGGACTTGTGAAGCTATATAAACTTGTCTTTCACCTGTTTTACAGTTGAATACTACTTTTCAGTGAATTCTGTTGGTTTGAAACACTGGTTTCATGTGAACTATCTCTATTTCAAGGATTTCTGTAGTGTACAACATCCTTTCTAGACTAGAGACTTACATTTTGATGTCTTTTACACTTGTTCTCTCACTATTCTGTGATATTCATTAGTATTTGCTCTGAAATACTACTGATTTCTAGCTGTTTCCCATAATGGGCCTTCTTTTCTACTTGTGGGACTTCACCACATGTAGAAGAAACTTTATACACTCTTCTCTGAACTTGAGAAGCTATATACACTTGTCTTTCAACTGTTTTACTGTGAAATACTACTTTTCAGTGAATTCTGGTGGTTTGAAACACTGGTTTCATGTGAACTATCTCTACTTCAAGGATTTCTGCAGTGTGCAACATCCTTTCTAGACTAGAGACTTACATTTTGATGTCTTTTACACTTGTTCTCTCACTATTCTGTGACATTCTTTAGTATTTGCTCTGAAATACTACTGATTTCTAGCTGTTTCCCATAATGGGCCTTCTTTTCTACTTGTGGGACTTCACCACATGTAGAAGAAACTTTATACACTCTTCTCTGAACTTGAGAAGCTATATACACTTGTCTTTCAACTGTTTTACAGTTGAATACTACTTTTCAGTGAATTCTGGTGGTTTCAAACACTGGTTTCATGTGAACTAACTCTATTTCAAGGATTTCTGCAGTGTGCAACATCCTTTCTAGACTAGAGACTTACATTTTGATGTCTTTTACACTTGTTCTCTCACTATTCTGTGATATTCATTAGTATTTGCTCTGAAATACTACTGATTTCTAGCTGTTTCCCATAATGGGCCTTCTTTTCTACTTGTGGGACTTCACCACATGTAGAAGAAACTTTATACACTCTTCTCTGAACTTGAGAAGCTACATACACTTGTCTTACAACTGTTTTACAATTAAATACTACATTTCAGTGAATTCTCTTGGTTTGAAACACTGGTTTCATGTGAACTAACTCTATTTCAAGGATTTCTGCAGTGTGCAACATCCTTTCTAGACTAGAGACTTACATTTTGATGTCTTTTACACTTGTTCTCTCACTATTCTGTGATATTCATTAGTATTTGCTCTGAAATACTACTGATTTCTAGCTGTTTCCCATAATGGGCCTTCTTTTCTACTTGTGGGACTTCACCACATGTAGAAGAAACTTTATACACTCTTCTCTGAACTTGAGAAGCTACATACACTTGTCTTTGAACTGTTTTACAGTTGAATACTACTTTTCAGTGAATTCTGTAGTTTGAAACACTGGTTTTATGTGAACTATCTCTATTTCAAGGATTTCTGCAGTGTACAACATCCTTTCTAGACTAGAGACTTACATTTTGAAGTCTTTTACACTTGTTCTCTCACTATTCTGTGATATTCATTAGTATTTGCTCTGAATGACTACTGATTTCTAGCTGTTTCCTGTAATGGGCCTTCTTTTCTACTTGTGGGACTTCACCACATGTAGAAACAACTTTATATACTTTTCTCTGGACTTGCGAAGCTATGTAAACTTGTCTTTCAACTGTTTTACAGTTGAGTACTACTTTTCAGTGAATTCTGTTGGTTTGAAACACTGGTTTCATGTGAACTATCTCTATTTCAAGGATTTCTGCAGTGTACAACATCCTTTCTAGACTAGAGACTTACATTTTGATGTCTTTTACACTTGTTCTCTCACTATTCTGTGATATTCATTAGTATTTGCTCTGAATGACTACTGATTTCTAGCTGTTTCCTATAATGGGCCTTCTTTTCTACTTGTGGGACTTCACCACATGTAGAAACAACTTTATACATTCTTATCTGAACTTGAGAAGCTATATACACTTGTCTTACAACTGTTTTACAATTAAATACTACATTTCAGTGAATTCTGTTTGTTTGAAACACTGGTTTCATGTGAACTAACTCTATTTCAAGGATTTCTGCAGTGTGCAACATCCTTTCTAGACTAGAGACTTACATTTTGATGTCTTTTACACTTGTTCTCTCACTATTCTGTGATATTCATTAGTATTTGCTCTGAAATACTACTGATTTCTAGCTGTTTCCCATAATGGGCCTTCTTTTCTACTTGTGGGACTTCACCACATGTAGAAGAAACTTTATACACTCTTCTCTGAACTTGAGAAGCTACATACACTTGTCTTTGAACTGTTTTACAGTTGAATACTACTTTTCAGTGAATTCTGGTGGTTTCAAACACTGGTTTCATGTGAACTAACTGTATTTCAAGGATTTGTGCAGTGTACAACATCCTTTCTAGACTAGAGACTTAAATTTTGATGTCTTTTACACTTGTTCTCTCACTATTCTGTGATATTCATTAGTATTTGCTCTGAAATACTACTGATTTCTAGCTGTTTCCTATAATGGGCCTTCTTTTCTACTTGTGGAACTTCACCACATGTAGAAACAACTTTATATACTCTTTTCTGGACTTGTGAAGCTATATAAATTTGTCTTTCAACTGTTTTACAGTTGAATACTACTTTTCAGTGAATTCTGTTGGTTTGAAACACTGGTTTCATGTGAACTATCTCTATTTCAAGGATTTCTGTAGTGTACAACATCCTTTCTAGACTAGAGACTTACATTTTGATGTCTTTTACACTTGTTCTCTCACTATTCTGTGATATTCATTAGTATTTGCTCTGAAATACTACTGATTTCTAGCTGTTTCCCATAATGGGCCTTCTTTTCTACTTGTGGGACTTCACCACATGTAGAAGAAACTTTATACACTCTTCTCTGAACTTGAGAAGCTATATACACTTGTCTTTCAACTGTTTTACTGTGAAATACTACTTTTCAGTGAATTCTGGTGGTTTGAAACACTGGTTTCATGTGAACTATCTCTACTTCAAGGATTTCTGCAGTGTGCAACATCCTTTCTAGACTAGAGACTTACATTTTGATGTCTTTTACACTTGTTCTCTCACTATTCTGTGACATTCATTAGTATTTGCTCTGAAATACTACTGATTTCTAGCTGTTTCCCATAATGGGCCTTCTTTTCTACTTGTGGGACTTCACCACATGTAGAAGAAACTTTATACACTCTTCTCTGAACTTGAGAAGCTACATACACTTGTCTTTGAACTGTTTTACAGTTGAATACTACTTTTCAGTGAATTCTGTAGTTTGAAACACTGGTTTTATGTGAACTATCTCTATTTCAAGGATTTCTGCAGTGTGCAACATCCTTTCTAGACTAGAGACTTACATTTTGAAGTCTTTTACACTTGTTCTCTCACTATTCTGTGATATTCATTAGTATTTGCTCTGAATGACTACTGATTTCTAGCTGTTTCCTGTAATGGGCCTTCTTTTCTACTTGTGGGACTTCACCACATGTAGAAACAACTTTATATACTTTTCTCTGGACTTGCGAAGCTATATAAACTTGTCTTTCAACTGTTTTACAGTTGAGTACTACTTTTCAGTGAATTCTGTTGGTTTGAAACACTGGTTTCATGTGAACTATCTCTATTTCAAGGATTTCTGCAGTGTACAACATCCTTTCTAGACTAGAGACTTACATTTTGATGTCTTTTACACTTGTTCTCTCACTATTCTGTGATATTCATTAGTATTTCCTCTGAATGACTACTGATTTCTAGCTGTTTCCTATAATGGGCCTTCTTTTCTACTTGTGGAACTTCACCACATGTAGAAACAACTTTATATACTATTTTCTGGACTTGTGAAGCTATATAAACTTGTCTTTCAACTGTTTTACAGTTGAGTACTACTTTTCAGTGAATTCTGTTGGTTTGAAACACTGGTTTCATGTGAACTATCTCTATTTCAAGGATTTCTGTAGTGTACAACATCCTTTCTAGAATAGAGACTTACATTTTGATGTCTTTTACACTTGTTCTCTCTCTATTCTGTGATATTCATTAGTATTTGCTCTGAATGACTACTGATTTCTAGCTGTTTCCTATAATGGGCCTTCTTTTCTACCTGTGGGACTTCACCACATGTAGAAACAACTTTATACACTCTTCACTGAACTTGAGAAGCTATATACACTTGTCTTTCAACTGTTTTACAGTTGAATACTACTTTTCAGTGCATTCTGGTAGTTTGAAACACTGGTTTTATGTGAACTAACTCTATTTCAAGGATTTCAGGAGTGTACAACATCCTTTCTAGACTACACAATTTCATTTTGATGTGTTTTACACTTGTTCTCTCACTATTCTGTGATATTCATTAGTATTTGCTCTGAATTACTAATGCTTTCTTGCAGTGTCCTATAATGGGCCTTCTGGTATACTTGTGGGACTTCACCACATGTAGAAACAACTTTATACACTCTTCCCTGAACTGGAGAAGCTATATACACTTGTCTTTCAACTGTTTTACAGTTGAATACTACTTTTCAGTGAATTCTAGTGGGCTGAAACACTGTTTTCTTGTGAAGTAACTCTATTTCAAGGATTTCTGTAGTGTATAACATCCTTTCAAGACTAGAGACTTACATTTTGATGTCTTTTACACTTGTTCTCACACAATTCTATGATATTCATTAGTATTTCCTCTGAATTACTACTGATTTCTAGCTGTTTCCTATAATGGGCCTTCTGCTCTACTTGTGGGACTTCACCACATGTAGAAACAACTTTATACAGTCTTCTGTGGACTTGCGAAGCTATATAAACTTGTCTTTCAACTGTTTTACAGTGGAATACTACTTTTCAGTGAATTCTAGTGGGTTGAAACACTGTTTTCTTGTGAATTAACTCTATTTCAAGGATTTCTGTAGTGTATAACATCCTTTCAAGACTAGAGACTTACATTTTGATGTCTTTTACACTTGTTCTCACACAATTCTATGATATTCATTAGTATTTCCTCTGAATTACTACTGATTTCTAGCTGTTTCCTCTAATGGGCCTTCTGCTCTACTTGTGGGACTTCACCACATGTAGAAACAACTTTATACACTTTTCTCTGAACTTGAGAAGCTATATACACTTGTCTCTCAACTGTTTTACAGTTGAATACTACTTTTCAGTGAATTCTAGTGGGTTGAAACACTGTTTTCTTGTGAAGTAACTCTATTTCAAGGATTTCTGCAGTGTACAACATCCTTTCTAGACTAGAGACTTACATTTTGATGTCTTTTACACTTGTTCTCTCTCTATTCTGTGATATTCATTAGTATTTGCTCTGAATGAGTACTGATTTCTAGCTGTTTCCTATAATGGGCCTTATTTTCTACTTGTGGGACTTCACCACATGTAGAAACAACTTTATACACTTTTCTCTTTACTTGAGAAGCTATATACACTTGTCTTTAAACTATTTTACAGTTGAATACTACTCTTCAGTGAATTCTAGTGGGTTGAAACACTGTTTTCTTGTGAAGTAACTCTATTTCAAGGATTTCTGCAGTGTACAACATCCTTTCTAGACTAGAGACTTACATTTTGATGTCTTTTACACTTGTTCTCTCTCTATTCTGTGATATTCATTAGTATTTGCTCTGAATGACTACTGATTTCTAGCTGTTTCCTATAATGGGCCTTCTTTTCTACCTGTGGGACTTCACCACATGTAGAAACAACTTTATACACTCTTCCCTGAACTGGAGAAGCTATATACACTTGTCTTTCAACTGTTTTACAGTTGAATACTTCTTTTCAGTGAATTCTAGTGGGTTGAAACACTGATTTCTTGTGAAGTAACTCTATTTCAAGGATTTCTGTAGTGTATAACATCCTTTCTAGACTAGAGACTTACATTTTGATGTCTTTTACACTTGTTCTCACACAATTCTATAATATTCATTAGTATTTCCTCTGAATTACTACTGATTTCTAGCTGTTTCCTATAATGGGCCTTCTGCTCTACTTGTGGAACTTCACCACATGTAGAAACAACTTTATACAGTCTTCTGTGGACTTGCGAAGCTATATAAACTTGTCTTTCAACTGTTTTACACTTGAATACTACTTTTCAGTGCATTCTGGTAGTTTGAAACACTGGTTTCATGTGAACTAACTCTATTTCAAGGATTTCAGCAGTGTACAACATCCTTTCTAGACTACACACTTTCATTTTGATGTGTTTTACACTTGTTCTCTCACTATTCTGTGATATTCATTAGTATTTGCTCTGAATTACTAATGCTTTCTTGCAGTGTCCTATAATGGGCCTTCTGGTATACTTGTGGGACTTCACCGCATGTAGAAACAACTTTATACAGTCTTCTGTGGACTTGCGAAGCTATATAAACTTGTCTTTCAACTGTTTTACAGTTAAATACTACTTTTCAGTGCATTCTGATGGTTTGAAACACTGGTTTCATGTGAAGTAACTCTATTTCAAGGATTTCTGCAGTGTACAACATCCTTTCTAGACTAGAGACTTACATTTTGATGTCTTTTACACTTGTTCTCTCTCTATTCTGTGATATTCATTAGTATTTGCTCTGAATGACTACTGATTTCTAGCTGTTTCCTATAATTGGCCTTCTTTTCTACTTGTGGGACTTCACCACATGTAGAAACAACTTTATACACTCTTCCCTGAACTGGAGAAGCTATATACACTTGTCTTTCAACTGTTTTACAGTGGAATACTACTTTTCAGTGAATTCTAGTGGGTTGAAACACTGTTTTCTTGTGAAGTAACTCTATTTCAAGGATTTCTGTAGTGTATAACATCCTTTCAAGACTAGAGACTTACATTTTGATGTCTTTTACACTTGTTCTCACACAATTCTATGACATTCATTAGTATTTCCTCTGAATTACTACTGATTTCTAGCTGTTTCCTATAATGGGCCTTCTGCTCTACTTGTGGGACTTCACCACATGTAGAAACAACTTTATACACTCTTCTCTGAACTTGAGAAGCTATATACACTTGTCTTTCAACTGTTTTACAGTGGAATACTACTTTTCAGTGAATTCTAGTGGGTTGAAACACTGTTTTCTTGTGAAGTAACTCTATTTCAAGGATTTCTGTAGTGTATAACATCCTTTCTAGACTAGAAACTTACATTTTGAGGTCTTATACACTTGTTCTCACACAATTCTATGATATTCATTACTATTTCCTCTGAACTACTACTGATTTCTAGCTGTTTCCTATAATGGGCCTTCTGCTCTACTTGTGGGACTTCACCACATGTAGAAACAACTTTATACAGTCTTCTGTGGACTTGCGAAGCTATATAAACTAGTCTTTCAACTGTTTTACAGTTAAATACTACTTTTCAGTGCATTCTGATGGTTTGAAAGACTGGTTTCATGTGAAGTAACTCTATTTCAAGGATTTGTGCAGTGTACAACATCCTTTCTAGACTAGAGACTTACATTTTGATGTCTTTTACACTTGTTCTCTCTCTATTCTGTGATATTCATTACTATTTCCTCTGAATTACTACTGATTTCTAGCTGTTTCCTATAATGGGCCTTCTGCTCTACTTGTGGGACTTCACCACATCTAGAAACTACTTTATACACTCTTCTCTGAACTTGAGAAGCTATGTACACTTGTCTTACAACTGTTTTACAGTTAAATACTACTTTTCAGTGAATTCCGGTGGTTTAAAACACTGGTTTCATGTGAACTAACTGTATTTCAAGGATTTGTGCAGTGTACAACATCCTTTCTAGACTAGAGACTTACATTTTGATGTCTTTTATACTTGTTCTCTCACTATTCTGTGATATTCATTAGTATTTCCTCTGAATGACTACTGATTTCTAGCTGTTTCCTGTAATGGGCCTTCTTTTCTACTTGTGGGACTTCACCACATGTAGAAACAACTTTATATACTTTTCTCTGGACTTGCGAAGCTATATAAACTTGTCTTTCAACTGTTTTACAGTTAAATACTACTTTTCAGGGAATCATGTTGGTTTGAAACACTGGTTTCATGTGAACTAGCTATATTTCAAGGATTTCTTCAGTGCACAACATCCTTTCTAGCCTAGAAACTTACATTTTGATGGTTATCCACTTGTTCTCACACAATTCTATGATATTCATTAGTATTTCCTCTGAATTACTACTGATTTCTAGCTGTTTCCTATAATGGGCCTTCTTTTCTACTTGTGGGACTTCACCACATGTAGATGAAACTTTATACACTTCTCTGAACTTTAGAAGCTATATACACTTGTCTTTCAACTGTTTTACAGTTGAATACTACTTTTCAGTGAATTCTGTTGGTTTGAAACACTGGTTTCATGTGAACTATCTCTATTTCAAGGATTTCTGTAGTGTACAACATCCTTTCTAGACTAGAGACTTACATTTTGATGTCTTTTACACTTGTTCTCTCACTATTCTGTGATATTCATTAGTATTTGCTCTGAAATACTACTGATTTCTAGCTGTTTCCCATAATGGGCCTTCTTTTCTACTTGTGGGACTTCACCACATGTAGAAGAAACTTTATACACTCTTCTCTGAACTTGAGAAGCTATATACACTTGTCTTTCAACTGTTTTACTGTGAAATACTACTTTTCAGTGAATTCTGGTGGTTTGAAACACTGGTTTCATGTGAACTATCTCTACTTCAAGGATTTCTGCAGTGTGCAACATCCTTTCTAGACTAGAGACTTACATTTTGATGTCTTTTACACTTGTTCTCTCACTATTCTGTGACATTCTTTAGTATTTGCTCTGAAATACTACTGATTTCTAGCTGTTTCCCATAATGGGCCTTCTTTTCTACTTGTGGGACTTCACCACATGTAGAAGAAACTTTATACACTCTTCTCTGAACTTGAGAAGCTATATACACTTGTCTTTCAACTGTTTTACAGTTGAATACTACTTTTCAGTGAATTCTGGTGGTTTCAAACACTGGTTTCATGTGAACTAACTGTATTTCAAGGATTTGTGCAGTGTACAACATCCTTTCTAGACTAGAGACTTACATTTTGATGTCTTTTACACTTGTTCTCTCACTATTTTGTGAAATTCATTAGTATTTGCTCTGAATGACTACTGATTTCTAGCTGTTTCCTATAATGGGCCTTCTTTTCTACTTGTGGGACTTCACCACATGTAGAAACAACTTTATACATTCTTCTCTGAACTTGAGAAGCTATATACACTTGTCTTACATCTGTTTTACAATTAAATACTACATTTCAGTGAATTCTGTTGGTTTGAAACACTGGTTTCATGTGAACTAACTCTATTTCAAGGATTTCTGCAGTGTGCAACATCCTTTCTAGACTAGAGACTTACATTTTGATGTCTTTTACACTTGTTCTCTCACTATTCTGTGATATTCATTAGTATTTGCTCTGAAATACTACTGATTTCTAGCTGTTTCCCATAATGGGCCTTCTTTTCTACTTGTGGGACTTCACCACATGTAGAAGAAACTTTATACACTCTTCTCTGAACTTGAGAAGCTACATACACTTGTCTTACAACTGTTTTACAATTAAATACTACATTTCAGTGAATTCTCTTGGTTTGAAACACTGGTTTCATGTGAACTAACTCTATTTCAAGGATTTCTGCAGTGTGCAACATCCTTTCTAGACTAGAGACTTACATTTTGATGTCTTTTACACTTGTTCTCTCACTATTCTGTGATATTCATTAGTATTTGCTCTGAAATACTACTGATTTCTAGCTGTTTCCCATAATGGGCCTTCTTTTCTACTTGTGGGACTTCACCACATGTAGAAACAACTTTATATACTTTTCTCTGGACTTGCGAAGCTATGTAAACTTGTCTTTCAACTGTTTTACAGTCGAGTACTACTTTTCAGTGAATTCTGTTGGTTTGAAACACTGGTTTCATGTGAACTATCTCTATTTCAAGGATTTCTGCAGTGTACAACATCCTTTCTAGACTAGAGACTTACATTTTGATGTCTTTTACACTTGTTCTCTCACTATTCTGTGATATTCATTAGTATTTGCTCTGAATGACTACTGATTTCTAGCTGTTTCCTATAATGGGCCTTCTTTTCTACTTGTGGGACTTCACCACATGTAGAAACAACTTTATACATTCTTCTCTGAACTTGAGAAGCTATATACACTTGTCTTACAACTGTTTTACAATTAAATACTACATTTCAGTGAATTCTGTTTGTTTGAAACACTGGTTTCATGTGAACTAACTCTATTTCAAGGATTTCTGCAGTGTGCAACATCCTTTCTAGACTAGAGACTTACATTTTGATGTCTTTTACACTTGTTCTCTCACTATTCTGTGATATTCATTAGTATTTGCTCTGAAATACTACTGATTTCTAGCTGTTTCCCATAATGGGCCTTCTTTTCTACTTGTGGGACTTCACCACATGTAGAAGAAACTTTATACACTCTTCTCTGAACTTGAGAAGCTACATACACTTGTCTTTGAACTGTTTTACAGTTGAATACTACTTTTCAGTGAATTCTGGTGGTTTCAAACACTGGTTTCATGTGAACTAACTGTATTTCAAGGATTTGTGCAGTGTACAACATCCTTTCTAGACTAGAGACTTAAATTTTGATGTCTTTTACACTTGTTCTCTCACTATTCTGTGATATTCATTAGTATTTGCTCTGAAATACTACTGATTTCTAGCTGTTTCCTATAATGGGCCTTCTTTTCTACCTGTGGAACTTCACCACATGTAGAAACAACTTTATATACTCTTTTCTGGACTTGTGAAGCTATATAAACTTGTCTTTCAACTGTTTTACAGTTGAATACTACTTTTCAGTGAATTCTGTTGGTTTGAAACACTGGTTTCATGTGAACTATCTCTATTTCAAGGATTTCTGTAGTGTACAACATCCTTTCTAGACTAGAGACTTACATTTTGATGTCTTTTACACTTGTTCTCTCACTATTCTGTGATATTCATTAGTATTTGCTCTGAAATACTACTGATTTCTAGCTGTTTCCCATAATGGGCCTTCTTTTCTACTTGTGGGACTTCACCACATGTAGAAGAAACTTTATACACTCTTCTCTGAACTTGAGAAGCTATATACACTTGTCTTTCAACTGTTTTACTGTGAAATACTACTTTTCAGTGAATTCTGGTGGTTTGAAACACTGGTTTCATGTGAACTATCTCTACTTCAAGGATTTCTGCAGTGTGCAACATCCTTTCTAGACTAGAGACTTACATTTTGATGTCTTTTACACTTGTTCTCTCACTATTCTGTGACATTCATTAGTATTTGCTCTGAAATACTACTGATTTCTAGCTGTTTCCCATAATGGGCCTTCTTTTCTACTTGTGGGACTTCACCACATGTAGAAGAAACTTTATACACTCTTCTCTGAACTTGAGAAGCTACATACACTTGTCTTTGAACTGTTTTACAGTTGAATGCTACTTTTCAGTGAATTCTGTAGTTTGAAACACTGGTTTTATGTGAACTATCTCTATTTCAAGGATTTCTGCAGTGTACAACATCCTTTCTAGACTAGAGACTTACATTTTGAAGTCTTTTACACTTGTTCTCTCACTATTCTGTGATATTCATTAGTATTTGCTCTGAATGACTACTGATTTCTAGCTGTTTCCTATAATGGGACTTCTTTTTACTTGTGGGACTTCACCACATGTAGAAACAACTTTATACACTCTACTCTGAACTTGAGAAACTATATAAACTTGTCTTTCAACTGTTTTACAGTGGAATACTACTTTTCAGTGTATTCTAGTGGGTTGAAACACTGTTTTCTTGTGATGTAACTCTATTTCAACGATTTCTGTAGTGTATAACATCCTTTCTAGACTAGAAACTTACATTTTGATGTCTTTTACACTTGTTCTCTCACGATTCTGTGATATTCATTAGTATTTGCTCTGAATGACTACTGATTTCTAGCTGTTTCCTATAATGGGACTTCTTTTCTACTTGTGGGACTTCGCCACATGTAGAAACAACTTTATATACTCTTTTCTGGACTTGTGAAGCTATATAAACTTGTCTTTCAACTGTTTTACAGTTGAATACTACTTTTCAGTGAATTCTGTTGGTTTGAAACACTGGTTTCATGGGAACTATCTCTATTTCAAGGATTTCTGTAGTGTACAACATCCTTTCTAGACTAGAGACTTACATTTTGATGTCTTTTACACTTGTTCTCTCACTATTCTGTGATATTCATTAGTATTTGCTCTGAAATACTACTGATTTCTAGCTGTTTCCCATAATGGGCCTTCTTTTCTACTTGTGGGACTTCACCACATGTAGAAGAAACTTTATACACTCTTCTCTGAACTTGAGAAGCTATATACACTTGTCTTTCAACTGTTTTACAGTTGAATACTACTTTTCAGTGAATTCTGGTGGTTTCAAACACTGGTTTCATGTGAACTAACTGTATTTCAAGGATTTGTGCAGTGTACAACATCCTTTCTAGACTAGAGACTTACATTTTGATGTCTTTTACACTTGTTCTCTCACTATTTTGTGAAATTCATTAGTATTTGCTCTGAATGACTACTGATTTCTAGCTGTTTCCTATAATGGGCCTTCTTTTCTACTTGTGGGACTTCACCACATCTAGAAACTACTTTATACACTCTTCTCTGAACTTGAGAAGCTATATACACTTGTCTTACAACTGTTTTACAGTAAAATACTACTTTTCAGTGAATTCCGGTGGTTTAAAACACTGGTTTCATGTGAACTAACTGTATTTCAAGGATTTGTGCAGTGTACAACATCCTTTCTAGACTAGAGACTTACATTTTGATGTCTTTTATACTTGTTCTCTCACTATTCTGTGATATTCATTAGTATTTCCTCTGAATGACTACTGATTTCTAGCTGTTTCCTGTAATGGGCCTTCTTTTCTACTTGTGGGACTTCACCACATGTAGAAACAACTTTATATACTTTTCTCTGGACTTGCGAAGCTATATAAACTTGTCTTTCAACTGTTTTACAGTTGAGTACTACTTTTCAGTGAATTCTGTTGGTTTGAAACACTGGTTTCATGTGAACTATCTCTATTTCAAGGATTTCTGCAGTGTACAACATCCTTTCTAGACTAGAGACTTACATTTTGATGTCTTTTACACTTGGTCTCTCACTATTCTTTGATATTCATTAGTATTTCCTCTGAATGACTACTGATTTCTAGCTGTTTCCTATAATGGGCCTTCTTTTCTACTTGTGGAACTTCACCACATGTAGAAACAACTTTATATACTCTTTTCTGGACTTGTGAAGCTATATAAACTTGTCTTTCACCTGTTTTACAGTTGAATACTACTTTTCAGTGAATTCTGTTGGTTTGAAACACTGGTTTCATGTGAACTATCTCTATTTCAAGGATTTCTGTAGTGTACAACATCCTTTCTAGACTAGAGACTTACATTTTGTTGTCTTTTACACTTGTTCTCTCACTATTCTGTGATATTCATTAGTATTTGCTCTGAAATACTACTGATTTCTAGCTGTTTCCCATAATGGGCCTTCTTTTCTACTTGTGGGACTTCACCACATGTAGAAGAAACTTTATACACTCTTCTCTGAACTTGAGAAGCTATATACACTTGTCTTTCAACTGTTTTACTGTGAAATACTACTTTCCAGTGAATTCTGGTGGTTTGAAACACTGGTTTCATGTGAACTATCTCTACTTCAAGGATTTCTGCAGTGTGCAACATCCTTTCTAGACTAGAGACTTACATTTTGATGTCTTTTACACTTGTTCTCTCACTATTCTGTGACATTCTTTAGTATTTGCTCTGAAATACTACTGATTTCTAGCTGTTTCCCATAATGGGCCTTCTTTTCTACTTGTGGGACTTCACCACATGTAGAAGAAACTTTATACACTCTTCTCTGAAGTTGAGAAGCTATATACACTTGTCTTTCAACTGTTTTACAGTTGAATACTACTTTTCAGTGAATTCTGGTGGTTTCAAACACTGGTTTCATGTGAACTAACTGTATTTCAAGGATTTGTGCAGTGTACAACATCCTTTCTAGACTAGAGACTTACATTTTGATGTCTTTTACACTTGTTCTCTCACTATTTTGTGAAATTCATTAGTATTTGCTCTGAATGACTACTGATTTCCAGCTGTTTCCTATAATGGGCCTTCTTTTCTACTTGTGGGACTTCACCACATGTAGAAACAACTTTATACATTCTTCTCTGAACTTGAGAAGCTATATACACTTGTCTTACAACTGTTTTACAATTAAATACTACATTTCAGTGAATTCTGTTGGTTTGAAACACTGGTTTCATGTGAACTAACTCTATTTCAAGGATTTCTGCAGTGTGCAACATCCTTTCTAGACTAGAGACTTACATTTTGATGTCTTTTACACTTGTTCTCTCACTATTCTGTGATATTCATTAGTATTTGCTCTGAAATACTACTGATTTCTAGCTGTTTCCCATAATGGGCCTTCTTTTCTACTTGTGGGACTTCACCACATGTAGAAGAAACTTTATACACTCTTCTCTGAACTTGAGAAGCTACATACACTTGTCTTTGAACTGTTTTACAGTTGAATGCTACTTTTCAGTGAATTCTGTAGTTTGAAACACTGGTTTTATGTGAACTATCTCTATTTCAAGGATTTCTGCAGTGTACAACATCCTTTCTAGACTAGAGACTTACATTTTGAAGTCTTTTACACTTGTTCTCTCACTATTCTGTGATATTCATTAGTATTTGCTCTGAATGACTACTGATTTCTAGCTGTTTCCTATAATGGGACTTCTTTTTACTTGTGGGACTTCACCACATGTAGAAACAACTTTATACACTCTACTCTGAACTTGAGAAACTATATAAACTTGTCTTTCAACTGTTTTACAGTGGAATACTACTTTTCAGTGTATTCTAGTGGGTTGAAACACTGTTTTCTTGTGATGTAACTCTATTTCAACGATTTCTGTAGTGTATAACATCCTTTCTAGACTAGAAACTTACATTTTGATGTCTTTTACACTTGTTCTCTCACTATTCTGTGATATTCATTAGTATTTGCTCTGAATGACTACTGATTTCTAGCTGTTTCCTATAATGGGACTTCTTTTCTACTTGTGGGACTTCGCCACATGTAGAAACAACTTTATATACTCTTTTCTGGACTTGTGAAGCTATATAAACTTGTCTTTCAACTGTTTTACAGTTGAATACTACTTTTCAGTGAATTCTGTTGGTTTGAAACACTGGTTTCATGGGAACTATCTCTATTTCAAGGATTTCTGTAGTGTACAACATCCTTTCTAGACTAGAGACTTACATTTTGATGTCTTTTACACTTGTTCTCTCACTATTCTGTGATATTCATTAGTATTTGCTCTGAAATACTACTGATTTCTAGCTGTTTCCCATAATGGGCCTTCTTTTCTACTTGTGGGACTTCACCACATGTAGAAGAAACTTTATACACTCTTCTCTGAACTTGAGAAGCTATATACACTTGTCTTTCAACTGTTTTACAGTTGAATACTACTTTTCAGTGAATTCTGGTGGTTTCAAACACTGGTTTCATGTGAACTAACTGTATTTCAAGGATTTGTGCAGTGTACAACATCCTTTCTAGACTAGAGACTTACATTTTGATGTCTTTTACACTTGTTCTCTCACTATTTTGTGAAATTCATTAGTATTTGCTCTGAATGACTACTGATTTCTAGCTGTTTCCTATAATGGGCCTTCTTTTCTACTTGTGGGACTTCACCACATCTAGAAACTACTTTATACACTCTTCTCTGAACTTGAGAAGCTATATACACTTGTCTTACAACTGTTTTACAGTAAAATACTACTTTTCAGTGAATTCCGGTGGTTTAAAACACTGGTTTCATGTGAACTAACTGTATTTCAAGGATTTGTGCAGTGTACAACATCCTTTCTAGACTAGAGACTTACATTTTGATGTCTTTTACACTTGTTCTCTCACTATTCTGTGACATTCTTTAGTATTTGCTCTGAAATACTACTGATTTCTAGCTGTTTCCCATAATGGGCCTTCTTTTCTACTTGTGGGACTTCACCACATGTAGAAGAAACTTTATACACTCTTCTCTGAACTTGAGAAGCTATATACACTTGTCTTTCAACTGTTTTACAGTTGAATACTACTTTTCAGTGAATTCTGGTGGTTTCAAACACTGGTTTCATGTGAACTAACTGTATTTCAAGAATTTGTGCAGTGTACAACATCCTTTCTAGACTAGAGACTTAAATTTTGATGTCTTTTACACTTGTTCTCTCACTACTCTGTGATATTCATTAGTATTTGCTCTGAATGACTACTGATTTCTAGCTGTTTCCTATAATGGGCCTTCTTTTCTACTTGTGGAACTTCACCACATGTAGAAACAACTTTATATACTCTTTTCTGGACTTGTGAAGCTATATAAACTTGTCTTTCAACTGTTTTACAGTTGAATACTACTTTTCAGTGAATTCTGTTGGTTTGAAACACTGGTTTCATGTGAACTATCTCTATTTCAAGGATTTCTGTAGTGTACAACATCCTTTCTAGACTAGAGACTTACATTTTGATGTCTTTTACACTTGTTCTCTCACTATTCTGTGATATTCATTAGTATTTGCTCTGAAATACTACTGATTTCTAGCTGTTTCCCATAATGGGCCTTCTTTTCTACTTGTGGGACTTCACCACATGTAGAAGAAACTTTATACACTCTTCTCTGAACTTGAGAAGCTATATACACTTGTCTTTCAACTGTTTTACTGTGAAATACTACTTTTCAGTGAATTCTGGTGGTTTGAAACACTGGTTTCATGTGAACTATCTCTACTTCAAGGATTTCTGCAGTGTGCAACATCCTTTCTAGACTAGAGACTTACATTTTGATGTCTTTTACACTTGTTCTCTCACTATTCTGTGACATTCTTTAGTATTTGCTCTGAAATACTACTGATTTCTAGCTGTTTCCCATAATGGGCCTTCTTTTCTACTTGTGGGACTTCACCACATGTAGAAGAAACTTTATACACTCTTCTCTGAACTTGAGAAGCTATATACACTTGTCTTTCAACTGTTTTACAGTTGAATACTACTTTTCAGTGAATTCTGGTGGTTTCAAACACTGGTTTCATGTGAACTAACTGTATTTCAAGGATTTGTGCAGTGTACAACATCCTTTCTAGACTAGAGACTTACATTTTGATGTCTTTTACACTTGTTCTCTCACTATTTTGTGAAATTCATTAGTATTTGCTCTGAATGACTACTGATTTCCAGCTGTTTCCTATAATGGGCCTTCTTTTCTACTTGTGGGACTTCACCACATGTAGAAACAACTTTATACATTCTTCTCTGAACTTGAGAAGCTATATACACTTGTCTTACAACTGTTTTACAATTAAATACTACATTTCAGTGAATTCTGTTGGTTTGAAACACTGGTTTCATGTGAACTAACTCTATTTCAAGGATTTCTGCAGTGTGCAACATCCTTTCTAGACTAGAGACTTACATTTTGATGTCTTTTACACTTGTTCTCTCACTATTCTGTGATATTCATTAGTATTTGCTCTGAAATACTACTGATTTCTAGCTGTTTCCCATAATGGGCCTTCTTTTCTACTTGTGGGACTTCACCACATGTAGAAGAAACTTTATACACTCTTCTCTGAACTTGAGAAGCTACATACACTTGTCTTTGAACTGTTTTACAGTTGAATGCTACTTTTCAGTGAATTCTGTAGTTTGAAACACTGGTTTTATGTGAACTATCTCTATTTCAAGGATTTCTGCAGTGTACAACATCCTTTCTAGACTAGAGACTTACATTTTGAAGTCTTTTACACTTGTTCTCTCACTATTCTGTGATATTCATTAGTATTTGCTCTGAATGACTACTGATTTCTAGCTGTTTCCTATAATGGGACTTCTTTTTACTTGTGGGACTTCACCACATGTAGAAACAACTTTATACACTCTACTCTGAACTTGAGAAACTATATAAACTTGTCTTTCAACTGTTTTACAGTGGAATACTACTTTTCAGTGTATTCTAGTGGGTTGAAACACTGTTTTCTTGTGATGTAACTCTATTTCAACGATTTCTGTAGTGTATAACATCCTTTCTAGACTAGAAACTTACATTTTGATGTCTTTTACACTTGTTCTCTCACTATTCTGTGATATTCATTAGTATTTGCTCTGAATGACTACTGATTTCTAGCTGTTTCCTATAATGGGACTTCTTTTCTACTTGTGGGACTTCGCCACATGTAGAAACAACTTTATATACTCTTTTCTGGACTTGTGAAGCTATATAAACTTGTCTTTCAACTGTTTTACAGTTGAATACTACTTTTCAGTGAATTCTGTTGGTTTGAAACACTGGTTTCATGGGAACTATCTCTATTTCAAGGATTTCTGTAGTGTACAACATCCTTTCTAGACTAGAGACTTACATTTTGATGTCTTTTACACTTGTTCTCTCACTATTCTGTGATATTCATTAGTATTTGCTCTGAAATACTACTGATTTCTAGCTGTTTCCCATAATGGGCCTTCTTTTCTACTTGTGGGACTTCACCACATGTAGAAGAAACTTTATACACTCTTCTCTGAACTTGAGAAGCTATATACACTTGTCTTTCAACTGTTTTACAGTTGAATACTACTTTTCAGTGAATTCTGGTGGTTTCAAACACTGGTTTCATGTGAACTAACTGTATTTCAAGGATTTGTGCAGTGTACAACATCCTTTCTAGACTAGAGACTTACATTTTGATGTCTTTTACACTTGTTCTCTCACTATTTTGTGAAATTCATTAGTATTTGCTCTGAATGACTACTGATTTCTAGCTGTTTCCTATAATGGGCCTTCTTTTCTACTTGTGGGACTTCACCACATCTAGAAACTACTTTATACACTCTTCTCTGAACTTGAGAAGCTATATACACTTGTCTTACAACTGTTTTACAGTAAAATACTACTTTTCAGTGAATTCCGGTGGTTTAAAACACTGGTTTCATGTGAACTAACTGTATTTCAAGGATTTGTGCAGTGTACAACATCCTTTCTAGACTAGAGACTTACATTTTGATGTCTTTTATACTTGTTCTCTCACTATTCTGTGATATTCATTAGTATTTCCTCTGAATGACTACTGATTTCTAGCTGTTTCCTGTAATGGGCCTTCTTTTCTACTTGTGGGACTTCACCACATGTAGAAACAACTTTATATACTTTTCTCTGGACTTGCGAAGCTATATAAACTTGTCTTTCAACTGTTTTACAGTTGAGTACTACTTTTCAGTGAATTCTGTTGGTTTGAAACACTGGTTTCATGTGAACTATCTCTATTTCAAGGATTTCTGCAGTGTACAACATCCTTTCTAGACTAGAGACTTACATTTTGATGTCTTTTACACTTGGTCTCTCACTATTCTTTGATATTCATTAGTATTTCCTCTGAATGACTACTGATTTCTAGCTGTTTCCTATAATGGGCCTTCTTTTCTACTTGTGGAACTTCACCACATGTAGGAACAACTTTATATACTCTTTTCTGGACTTGTGAAGCTATATAAACTTGTCTTTCACCTGTTTTACAGTTGAATACTACTTTTCAGTGAATTCTGTTGTTTTGAAACACTGGTTTCATGTGAACTATCTCTATTTCAAAGATTTCTGTAGTGTACAACATCCTTTCTAGACTAGAGACTTACATTTTGTTGTCTTTTACACTTGTTCTCTCACTATTCTGTGATATTCATTAGTATTTGCTCTGAAATACTACTGATTTCTAGCTGTTTCCCATAATGGGCCTTCTTTTCTACTTGTGGGACTTCACCACATGTAGAAGAAACTTTATACACTCTTCTCTGAACTTGAGAAGCTATATACACTTGTCTTTCAACTGTTTTACTGTGAAATACTACTTTCCAGTGAATTCTGGTGGTTTGAAACACTGGTTTCATGTGAACTATCTCTACTTCAAGGATTTCTGCAGTGTGCAACATCCTTTCTAGACTAGAGACTTACATTTTGATGTCTTTTACACTTGTTCTCTCACTATTCTGTGACATTCTTTAGTATTTGCTCTGAAATACTACTGATTTCTAGCTGTTTCCCATAATGGGCCTTCTTTTCTACTTGTGGGACTTCACCACATGTAGAAGAAACTTTATACACTCTTCTCTGAACTTGAGAAGCTATATACACTTGTCTTTCAACTGTTTTACAGTTGAATACTACTTTTCAGTGAATTCTGGTGGTTTCAAACACTGGTTTCATGTGAACTAACTGTATTTCAAGGATTTGTGCAGTGTACAACATCCTTTCTAGACTAGAGACTTACATTTTGATGTCTTTTACACTTGTTCTCTCACTATTTTGTGAAATTCATTAGTATTTGCTCTGAATGACTACTGATTTCCAGCTGTTTCCTATAATGGGCCTTCTTTTCTACTTGTGGGACTTCACCACATGTAGAAACAACTTTATACATTCTTCTCTGAACTTGAGAAGCTATATACACTTGTCTTACAACTGTTTTACAATTAAATACTACATTTCAGTGAATTCTGTTGGTTTGAAACACTGGTTTCATGTGAACTAACTCTATTTCAAGGATTTCTGCAGTGTGCAACATCCTTTCTAGACTAGAGACTTACATTTTGATGTCTTTTACACTTGTTCTCTCACTATTCTGTGATATTCATTAGTATTTGCTCTGAAATACTACTGATTTCTAGCTGTTTCCCATAATGGGCCTTCTTTTCTACTTGTGGGACTTCACCACATGTAGAAGAAACTTTATACACTCTTCTCTGAACTTGAGAAGCTACATACACTTGTCTTTGAACTGTTTTACAGTTGAATGCTACTTTTCAGTGAATTCTGTAGTTTGAAACACTGGTTTTATGTGAACTATCTCTATTTCAAGCATTTCTGCAGTGTACAACATCCTTTCTAGACTAGAGACTTACATTTTGAAGTCTTTTACACTTGTTCTCTCACTATTCTGTGATATTCATTAGTATTTGCTCTGAATGACTACTGATTTCTAGCTGTTTCCTATAATGGGACTTCTTTTTACTTGTGGGACTTCACCACATGTAGAAACAACTTTATACACTCTACTCTGAACTTGAGAAACTATATAAACTTGTCTTTCAACTGTTTTACAGTGGAATACTACTTTTCAGTGTATTCTAGTGGGTTGAAACACTGTTTTCTTGTGATGTAACTCTATTTCAACGATTTCTGTAGTGTATAACATCCTTTCTAGACTAGAAACTTACATTTTGATGTCTTTTACACTTGTTCTCTCACTATTCTGTGATATTCATTAGTATTTGCTCTGAATGACTACTGATTTCTAGCTGTTTCCTATAATGGGACTTCTTTTCTACTTGTGGGACTTCGCCACATGTAGAAACAACTTTATATACTCTTTTCTGGACTTGTGAAGCTATATAAACTTGTCTTTCAACTGTTTTACAGTTGAATACTACTTTTCAGTGAATTCTGTTGGTTTGAAACACTGGTTTCATGGGAACTATCTCTATTTCAAGGATTTCTGTAGTGTACAACATCCTTTCTAGACTAGAGACTTACATTTTGATGTCTTTTACACTTGTTCTCTCACTATTCTGTGATATTCATTAGTATTTGCTCTGAAATACTACTGATTTCTAGCTGTTTCCCATAATGGGCCTTCTTTTCTACTTGTGGGACTTCACCACATGTAGAAGAAACTTTATACACTCTTCTCTGAAGTTGAGAAGCTATATACACTTGTCTTTCAACTGTTTTACAGTTGAATACTACTTTTCAGTGAATTCTGGTGGTTTCAAACACTGGTTTCATGTGAACTAACTGTATTTCAAGGATTTGTGCAGTGTACAACATCCTTTCTAGACTAGAGACTTACATTTTGATGTCTTTTACACTTGTTCTCTCACTATTTTGTGAAATTCATTAGTATTTGCTCTGAATGACTACTGATTTCTAGCTGTTTCCTATAATGGGCCTTCTTTTCTACTTGTGGGACTTCACCACATCTAGAAACTACTTTATACACTCTTCTCTGAACTTGAGAAGCTATATACACTTGTCTTACAACTGTTTTACAGTAAAATACTACTTTTCAGTGAATTCCGGTGGTTTAAAACACTGGTTTCATGTGAACTAACTGTATTTCAAGGATTTGTGCAGTGTACAACATCCTTTCTAGACTAGAGACTTACATTTTGATGTCTTTTATACTTGTTCTCTCACTATTCTGTGATATTCATTAGTATTTCCTCTGAATGACTACTGATTTCTAGCTGTTTCCTGTAATGGGCCTTCTTTTCTACTTGTGGGACTTCACCACATGTAGAAACAACTTTATATACTTTTCTCTGGACTTGCGAAGCTATATAAACTTGTCTTTCAACTGTTTTACAGTTGAGTACTACTTTTCAGTGAATTCTGTTGGTTTGAAACACTGGTTTCATGTGAACTATCTCTATTTCAAGGATTTCTGCAGTGTACAACATCCTTTCTAGACTAGAGACTTACATTTTGATGTCTTTTACACTTGTTCTCTCACTATTCTGTGATATTCATTAGTATTTGCTCTGAAATACTACTGATTTCTAGCTGTTTCCCATAATGGGCCTTCTTTTCTACTTGTGGGACTTCACCACATGTAGAAGAAACTTTATACACTCTTCTCTGAAGTTGAGAAGCTATATACACTTGTCTTTCAACTGTTTTACAGTTGAATACTACTTTTCAGTGAATTCTGGTGGTTTCAAACACTGGTTTCATGTGAACTAACTGTATTTCAAGGATTTGTGCAGTGTACAACATCCTTTCTAGACTAGAGACTTACATTTTGATGTCTTTTACACTTGTTCTCTCACTATTTTGTGAAATTCATTAGTATTTGCTCTGAATGACTACTGATTTCTAGCTGTTTCCTATAATGGGCCTTCTTTTCTACTTGTGGGACTTCACCACATCTAGAAACTACTTTATACACTCTTCTCTGAACTTGAGAAGCTATATACACTTGTCTTACAACTGTTTTACAGTAAAATACTACTTTTCAGTGAATTCCGGTGGTTTAAAACACTGGTTTCATGTGAACTAACTGTATTTCAAGGATTTGTGCAGTGTACAACATCCTTTCTAGACTAGAGACTTACATTTTGATGTCTTTTATACTTGTTCTCTCACTATTCTGTGATATTCATTAGTATTTCCTCTGAATGACTACTGATTTCTAGCTGTTTCCTGTAATGGGCCTTCTTTTCTACTTGTGGGACTTCACCACATGTAGAAACAACTTTATATACTTTTCTCTGGACTTGCGAAGCTATATAAACTTGTCTTTCAACTGTTTTACAGTTGAGTACTACTTTTCAGTGAATTCTGTTGGTTTGAAACACTGGTTTCATGTGAACTATCTCTATTTCAAGGATTTCTGCAGTGTACAACATCCTTTCTAGACTAGAGACTTACATTTTGATGTCTTTTACACTTGGTCTCTCACTATTCTTTGATATTCATTAGTATTTCCTCTGAATGACTACTGATTTCTAGCTGTTTCCTATAATGGGCCTTCTTTTCTACTTGTGGAACTTCACCACATGTAGAAACAACTTTATATACTCTTTTCTGGACTTGTGAAGCTATATAAACTTGTCTTTTACCTGTTTTACAGTTGAATACTACTTTTCAGTGAATTCTGTTGGTTTGAAACACTGGTTTCATGTGAACTATCTCTATTTCAAGGATTTCTGTAGTGTACAACATCCTTTCTAGACTAGAGACTTACATTTTGATGTCTTTTACACTTGTTCTCTCACTATTCTGTGATATTCATTAGTATTTGCTCTGAAATACTACTGATTTCTAGCTGTTTCCCATAATGGGCCTTCTTTTCTACTTGTGGGACTTCACCACATGTAGAAGAAACTTTATACACTCTTCTCTGAACTTGAGAAGCTATATACACTTGTCTTTCAACTGTTTTACTGTGAAATACTACTTTTCAGTGAATTCTGGTGGTTTGAAACACTGGTTTCATTTGAACTATCTCTACTTCAAGGATTTCTGCAGTGTGCAACATCCTTTCTAGACTAGAGACTTACATTTTGATGTCTTTTACACTTGTTCTCTCACTATTCTGTGACATTCTTTAGTATTTGCTCTGAAATACTACTGATTTCTAGCTGTTTCCCATAATGGGCCTTCTTTTCTACTTGTGGGACTTCACCACATGTAGAAGAAACTTTATACACTCTTCTCTGAACTTGAGAAGCTATATACACTTGTCTTTCAACTGTTTTACAGTTGAATACTACTTTTCTGTGAATTCTGGTGGTTTCAAACACTGGTTTCATGTGAACTAACTGTATTTCAAGGATTTGTGCAGTGTACAACATCCTTTCTAGACTAGAGACTTACATTTTGATGTCTTTTACACTTGTTCTCTCACTATTTTGTGAAATTCATTAGTATTTGCTCTGAATGACTACTGATTTCTAGCTGTTTCCTATAATGGGCCTTCTTTTCTACTTGTGGGACTTCACCACATCTAGAAACTACTTTATACACTCTTCTCTGAACTTGAGAAGCTATATACACTTGTCTTACAACTGTTTTACAGTAAAATACTACTTTTCAGTGAATTCCGGTGGTTTAAAACACTGGTTTCATGTGAACTAACTGTATTTCAAGGATTTGTGCAGTGTACAACATCCTTTCTAGACTAGAGACTTACATTTTGATGTCTTTTATACTTGTTCTCTCACTATTCTGTGATATTCATTAGTATTTCCTCTGAATGACTACTCATTTCTAGCTGTTTCCTGTAATGGGCCTTCTTTTCTACTTGTGGGACTTCACCACATGTAGAAACAACTTTATATACTTTTCTCTGGACTTGCGAAGCTATATAAACTTGTCTTTCAACTGTTTTACAGTTGAGTACTACTTTTCAGTGAATTCTGTTGGTTTGAAACACTGGTTTCATGTGAACTATCTCTATTTCAAGGATTTCTGCAGTGTACAACATCCTTTCTGGACTAGAGACTTACATTTTGATGTCTTTTACACTTGGTCTCTCACTATTCTTTGATATTCATTAGTATTTCCTCTGAATGACTACTGATTTCTAGCTGTTTCCTATAATGGGCCTTCTTTTCTACTTGTGGAACTTCACCACATGTAGAAACAACTTTATACATTCTTCTCTGAACTTGAGAAGCTATATACACTTGTCTTACAACTGTTTTACAATTAAATACTACATTTCAGTGAATTCTGTTGGTTTGAAACACTGGTTTCATGTGAACTAACTCTATTTCAAGGATTTCTGCAGTGTGCAACATCCTTTCTAGACTAGAGACTTACATTTTGATGTCTTTTACACTTGTTCTCTCACTATTCTGTGATATTCATTAGTATTTGCTCTGAAATACTACTGATTTCTAGCTGTTTCCCATAATGGGCCTTCTTTTCTACTTGTGGGACTTCACCACATGTAGAAGAAACTTTATACACTCTTCTCTGAACTTGAGAAGCTACATACACTTGTCTTTGAACTGTTTTACAGTTGAATGCTACTTTTCAGTGAATTCTGTAGTTTGAAACACTGGTTTTATGTGAACTATCTCTATTTCAAGGATTTCTGCAGTGTACAACATCCTTTCTAGACTAGAGACTTACATTTTGAAGTCTTTTACACTTGTTCTCTCACTATTCTGTGATATTCATTAGTATTTGCTCTGAATGACTACTGATTTCTAGCTGTTTCCTATAATGGGACTTCTTTTTACTTGTGGGACTTCACCACATGTAGAAACAACTTTATACACTCTACTCTGAACTTGAGAAACTATATAAACTTGTCTTTCAACTGTTTTACAGTGGAATACTACTTTTCAGTGTATTCTAGTGGGTTGAAACACTGTTTTCTTGTGATGTAACTCTATTTCAACGATTTCTGTAGTGTATAACATCCTTTCTAGACTAGAAACTTACATTTTGATGTCTTTTACACTTGTTCTCTCACTATTCTGTGATATTCATTAGTATTTGCTCTGAATGACTACTGATTTCTAGCTGTTTCCTATAATGGGACTTCTTTTCTACTTGTGGGACTTCGCCACATGTAGAAACAACTTTATATACTCTTTTCTGGACTTGTGAAGCTATATAAACTTGTCTTTCAACTGTTTTACAGTTGAATACTACTTTTCAGTGAATTCTGTTGGTTTGAAACACTGGTTTCATGGGAACTATCTCTATTTCAAGGATTTCTGTAGTGTACAACATCCTTTCTAGACTAGAGACTTACATTTTGATGTCTTTTACACTTGTTCTCTCACTATTCTGTGATATTCATTAGTATTTGCTCTGAAATACTACTGATTTCTAGCTGTTTCCCATAATGGGCCTTCTTTTCTACTTGTGGGACTTCACCACATGTAGAAGAAACTTTATACACTCTTCTCTGAAGTTGAGAAGCTATATACACTTGTCTTTCAACTGTTTTACAGTTGAATACTACTTTTCAGTGAATTCTGGTGGTTTCAAACACTGGTTTCATGTGAACTAACTGTATTTCAAGGATTTGTGCAGTGTACAACATCCTTTCTAGACTAGAGACTTACATTTTGATGTCTTTTACACTTGTTCTCTCACTATTTTGTGAAATTCATTAGTATTTGCTCTGAATGACTACTGATTTCTAGCTGTTTCCTATAATGGGCCTTCTTTTCTACTTGTGGGACTTCACCACATCTAGAAACTACTTTATACACTCTTCTCTGAACTTGAGAAGCTATATACACTTGTCTTACAACTGTTTTACAGTAAAATACTACTTTTCAGTGAATTCCGGTGGTTTAAAACACTGGTTTCATGTGAACTAACTGTATTTCAAGGATTTGTGCAGTGTACAACATCCTTTCTAGACTAGAGACTTACATTTTGATGTCTTTTATACTTGTTCTCTCACTATTCTGTGATATTCATTAGTATTTCCTCTGAATGACTACTGATTTCTAGCTGTTTCCTGTAATGGGCCTTCTTTTCTACTTGTGGGACTTCACCACATGTAGAAACAACTTTATATACTTTTCTCTGGACTTGCGAAGCTATATAAACTTGTCTTTCAACTGTTTTACAGTTGAGTACTACTTTTCAGTGAATTCTGTTGGTTTGAAACACTGGTTTCATGTGAACTATCTCTATTTCAAGGATTTCTGCAGTGTACAACATCCTTTCTAGACTAGAGACTTACATTTTGATGTCTTTTACACTTGGTCTCTCACTATTCTTTGATATTCATTAGTATTTCCTCTGAATGACTACTGATTTCTAGCTGTTTCCTATAATGGGCCTTCTTTTCTACTTGTGGAACTTCACCACATGTAGAAACAACTTTATATACTCTTTTCTGGACTTGTGAAGCTATATAAACTTGTCTTTCACCTGTTTTACAGTTGAATACTACTTTTCAGTGAATTCTGTTGGTTTGAAACACTGGTTTCATGTGAACTATCTCTATTTCAAGGATTTCTGTAGTGTACAACATCCTTTCTAGACTAGAGACTTACATTTTGATGTCTTTTACACTTGTTCTCTCACTATTCTGTGATATTCATTAGTATTTGCTCTGAAATACTACTGATTTCTAGCTGTTTCCCATAATGGGCCTTCTTTTCTACTTGTGGGACTTCACCACATGTAGAAGAAACTTTATACACTCTTCTCTGAACTTGAGAAGCTATATACACTTGTCTTTCAACTGTTTTACTGTGAAATACTACTTTTCAGTGAATTCTGGTGGTTTGAAACACTGGTTTCATGTGAACTATCTCTACTTCAAGGATTTCTGCAGTGTGCAACATCCTTTCTAGACTAGAGACTTACATTTTGATGTCTTTTACACTTGTTCTCTCACTATTCTGTGACATTCTTTAGTATTTGCTCTGAAATACTACTGATTTCTAGCTGTTTCCCATAATGGGCCTTCTTTTCTACTTGTGGGACTTCACCACATGTAGAAGAAACTTTATACACTCTTCTCTGAACTTGAGAAGCTATATACACTTGTCTTTCAACTGTTTTACAGTTGAATACTACTTTTCAGTGAATTCTGGTGGTTTCAAACACTGGTTTCATGTGAACTATCTCTACTTCAAGGATTTCTGCAGTGTGCAACATCCTTTCTAGACTAGAGACTTACATTTTGATGTCTTTTACACTTGTTCTCTCACTATTCTGTGACATTCTTTAGTATTTGCTCTGAAATACTACTGATTTCTAGCTGTTTCCCATAATGGGCCTTCTTTTCTACTTGTGGGACTTCACCACATGTAGAAGAAACTTTATACACTCTTCTCTGAACTTGAGAAGCTATATACACTTGTCTTTCAACTGTTTTACAGTTGAATACTACTTTTCAGTGAATTCTGGTGGTTTCAAACACTGGTTTCATGTGAACTAACTGTATTTCAAGGATTTGTGCAGTGTACAACATCCTTTCTAGACTAGAGACTTACATTTTGATGTCTTTTACACTTGTTCTCTCACTATTTTGTGAAATTCATTAGTATTTGCTCTGAATGACTACTGATTTCTAGCTGTTTCCTATAATGGGCCTTCTTTTCTACTTGTGGGACTTCACCACATGTAGAAACAACTTTATACATTCTTCTCTGAACTTGAGAAGCTATATACACTTGTCTTACATCTGTTTTACAATTAAATACTACATTTCAGTGAATTCTGTTGGTTTGAAACACTGGTTTCATGTGAACTAACTCTATTTCAAGGATTTCCGCAGTGTGCAACATCCTTTCTAGACTAGAGACTTACATTTTGATGTCTTTTACACTTGTTCTCTCACTATTCTGTGATATTCATTAGTATTTGCTCTGAAATACTACTGATTTCTAGCTGTTTCCCATAATGGGCCTTCTTTTCTACTTGTGGGACTTCACCACATGTAGAAGAAACTTTATACACTCTTCTCTGAACTTGAGAAGCTACATACACTTGTCTTTGAACTGTTTTACAGTTGAATACTACTTTTCAGTGAATTCTGTAGTTTGAAACACTGGTTTTATGTGAACTATCTCTATTTCAAGGATTTCTGCAGTGTACAACATCCTTTCTAGACTAGAGACTTACATTTTGAAGTCTTTTACACTTGTTCTCTCACTATTCTGTGATATTCATTAGTATTTGCTCTGAATGACTACTGATTTCTAGCTGTTTCCTATAATGGGACTTCTTTTTACTTGTGGGACTTCACCACATGTAGAAACAACTTTATACACTCTACTCTGAACTTGAGAAACTATATAAACTTGTCTTTCAACTGTTTTACAGTGGAATACTACTTTTCAGTGTATTCTAGTGGGTTGAAACACTGTTTTCTTGTGATGTAACTCTATTTCAACGATTTCCGTAGTGTATAACATCCTTTCTAGACTAGAAACTTACATTTTGATGTCTTTTACACTTGTTCTCTCACTATTCTGTGATATTCATTAGTATTTGCTCTGAATGACTACTGATTTCTAGCTGTTTCCTATAATGGGACTTCTTTTCTACTTGTGGGACTTCGCCACATGTAGAAACAACTTTATATACTCTTTTCTGGACTTGTGAAGCTATATAAACTTGTCTTTCAACTGTTTTACAGTTGAATACTACTTTTCAGTGAATTCTGTTGGTTTGAAACACTGGTTTCATGGGAACTATCTCTATTTCAAGGATTTCTGTAGTGTACAACATCCTTTCTAGACTAGAGACTTACATTTTGATGTCTTTTACACTTGTTCTCTCACTATTCTGTGATATTCATTAGTATTTGCTCTGAAATACTACTGATTTCTAGCTGTTTCCCATAATGGGCCTTCTTTTCTACTTGTGGGACTTCACCACATGTAGAAGAAACTTTATACACTCTTCTCTGAACTTGAGAAGCTATATACACTTGTCTTTCAACTGTTTTACAGTTGAATACTACTTTTCAGTGAATTCTGGTGGTTTCAAACACTGGTTTCATGTGAACTAACTGTATTTCAAGGATTTGTGCAGTGTACAACATCCTTTCTAGACTAGAGACTTACATTTTGATGTCTTTTACACTTGTTCTATCACTATTTTGTGAAATTCATTAGTATTTGCTCTGAATGACTACTGATTTCTAGCTGTTTCCTATAATGGGCCTTCTTTTCTACTTGTGGGACTTCACCACATCTAGAAACTACTTTATACACTCTTCTCTGAACTTGAGAAGCTATATACACTTGTCTTACAACTGTTTTACAGTTAAATACTACTTTTCAGTGAATTCCGGTGGTTTAAAACACTGGTTTCATGTGAACTAACTGTATTTCAAGGATTTGTGCAGTGTACAACATCCTTTCTAGACTAGAGACTTACATTTTGATGTCTTTTATACTTGTTCTCTCACTATTCTGTGATATTCATTAGTATTTCCTCTGAATGACTACTGATTTCTAGCTGTTTCCTGTAATGGGCCTTCTTTTCTACTTGTGGGACTTCACCACATGTAGAAACAACTTTATATACTTTTCTCTGGACTTGCGAAGCTATATAAACTTGTCTTTCAACTGTTTTACAGTTAAATACTACTTTTCAGGGAATCATGTTGGTTTGAAACACTGGTTTCATGTGAACTAGCTATATTTCAAGGATTTCTTCAGTGCACAACATCCTTTCTAGCCTAGAAACTTACATTTTGATGGTTATCCACTTGTTCTCACACAATTCTATGATATTCATTAGTATTTCCTCTGAATTACTACTGATTTCTAGCTGTTTCCTATAATGGGCCTTCTTTTCTACTTGTGGGACTTCACCACATGTAGATGAAACTTTATACACTTCTCTGAACTTTAGAAGCTATATACACTTGTCTTTCAACTGTTTTACAGTTGAATACTACTTTTCAGTGAATTCTGTTGGTTTGAAACACTGGTTTCATGTGAACTATCTCTATTTCAAGGATTTCTGTAGTGTACAACATCCTTTCTAGACTAGAGACTTACATTTTGATGTCTTTTACACTTGTTCTCTCACTATTCTGTGATATTCATTAGTATTTGCTCTGAATGACTACTGATTTCTAGCTGTTTCCCATAATGGGCCTTCTTTTCTACTTGTGGGACTTCACCACATGTAGAAGAAACTTTATACACTCTTCTCTGAACTTGAGAAGCTATATACACTTGTCTTTCAACTGTTTTACTGTGAAATACTACTTTTCAGTGAATTCTGGTGGTTTGAAACACTGGTTTCATGTGAACTATCTCTACTTCAAGGATTTCTGCAGTGTGCAACATCCTTTCTAGACTAGAGACTTACATTTTGATGTCTTTTACACTTGTTCTCTCACTATTCTGTGACATTCTTTAGTATTTGCTCTGAAATACTACTGATTTCTAGCTGTTTCCCATAATGGGCCTTCTTTTCTACTTGTGGGACTTCACCACATGTAGAAGAAACTTTATACACTCTTCTCTGAACTTGAGAAGCTATATACACTTGTCTTTCAACTGTTTTACAGTTGAATACTACTTTTCAGTGAATTCTGGTGGTTTCAAACACTGGTTTCATGTGAACTAACTGTATTTCAAGGATTTGTGCAGTGTACAACATCCTTTCTAGACTAGAGACTTACATTTTGATGTCTTTTACACTTGTTCTCTCACTATTTTGTGAAATTCATTAGTATTTGCTCTGAATGACTACTGATTTCTAGCTGTTTCCTATAATGGGCCTTCTTTTCTACTTGTGGGACTTCACCACATGTAGAAACAACTTTATACATTCTTCTCTGAACTTGAGAAGCTATATACACTTGTCTTACATCTGTTTTACAATTAAATACTACATTTCAGTGAATTCTGTTGGTTTGAAACACTGGTTTCATGTGAACTAACTCTATTTCAAGGATTTCTGCAGTGTGCAACATCCTTTCTAGACTAGAGACTTACATTTTGATGTCTTTTACACTTGTTCTCTCACTATTCTGTGATATTCATTAGTATTTGCTCTGAAATACTACTGATTTCTAGCTGTTTCCCATAATGGGCCTTCTTTTCTACTTGTGGGACTTCACCACATGTAGAAGAAACTTTATACACTCTTCTCTGAACTTGAGAAGCTACATACACTTGTCTTTGAACTGTTTTACAGTTGAATACTACTTTTCAGTGAATTCTGTAGTTTGAAACACTGGTTTTATGTGAACTAACTGTATTTCAAGGATTTGTGCAGTGTACAACATCCTTTCTAGACTAGAGACTTACATTTTGAAGTCTTTTACACTTGTTCTCTCACTATTCTGTGATATTCATTAGTATTTGCTCTGAATGACTACTGATTTCTAGCTGTTTCCTATAATGGGACTTCTTTTTACTTGTGGGACTTCACCACATGTAGAAACAACTTTATACACTCTACTCTGAACTTGAGAAACTATATAAACTTGTCTTTCAACTGTTTTACAGTGGAATACTACTTTTCAGTGTATTCTAGTGGGTTGAAACACTGTTTTCTTGTGATGTAACTCTATTTCAACGATTTCCGTAGTGTATAACATCCTTTCTAGACTAGAAACTTACATTTTGATGTCTTTTACACTTGTTCTCTCACTATTCTGTGATATTCATTAGTATTTGCTCTGAATGACTACTGATTTCTAGCTGTTTCCTATAATGGGACTTCTTTTCTACTTGTGGGACTTCGCCACATGTAGAAACAACTTTATATACTCTTTTCTGGACTTGTGAAGCTATATAAACTTGTCTTTCAACTGTTTTACAGTTGAATACTACTTTTCAGTGAATTCTGTTGGTTTGAAACACTGGTTTCATGTGAACTATCTCTATTTCAAGGATTTCTGTAGTGTACAACATCCTTTCTAGACTAGAGACTTACATTTTGATGTCTTTTACACTTGTTCTCTCACTATTCTGTGATATTCATTAGTATTTGCTCTGAAATACTACTGATTTCTAGCTGTTTCCCATAATGGGCCTTCTTTTCTACTTGTGGGACTTCACCACATGTAGAAGAAACTTTATACACTCTTCTCTGAACTTGAGAAGCTATATACACTTGTCTTTCAACTGTTTTACAGTTGAATACTACTTTTCAGTGAATTCTGGTGGTTTCAAACACTGGTTTCATGTGAACTAACTGTATTTCAAGGATTTGTGCAGTGTACAACATCCTTTCTAGACTAGAGACTTACATTTTGATGTCTTTTACACTTGTTCTCTCACTATTTTGTGAAATTCATTAGTATTTGCTCTGAATGACTACTGATTTCTAGCTGTTTCCTATAATGGGCCTTCTTTTCTACTTGTGGGACTTCACCACATCTAGAAACTACTTTATACACTCTTCTCTGAACTTGAGAAGCTATATACACTTGTCTTACAACTGTTTTACAGTTAAATACTACTTTTCAGTGAATTCCGGTGGTTTAAAACACTGGTTTCATGTGAACTAACTGTATTTCAAGGATTTGTGCAGTGTACAACATCCTTTCTAGACTAGAGACTTACATTTTGATGTCTTTTACACTTGTTCTCTCACTATTCTGTGATATTCATTAGTATTTCCTCTGAATGACTACTGATTTCTAGCTGTTTCCTGTAATGGGCCTTCTTTTCTACTTGTGGGACTTCACCACATGTAGAAACAACTTTATATACTTTTCTCTGGACTTGCGAAGCTATATAAACTTGTCTTTCAACTGTTTTACAGTTAAATACTTCTTTTCAGGGAATCATGTTGGTTTGAAACACTGGTTTCATGTGAACTAGCTATATTTCAAGGATTTCTTCAGTGCACAACATCCTTTCTAGCCTAGAAACTTACATTTTGATGGTTATCCACTTGTTCTCACACAATTCTATGATATTCATTAGTATTTCCTCTGAATTACTACTGATTTCTAGCTGTTTCCTATAATGGGCCTTCTTTTCTACTTGTGGGACTTCACCACATGTAGATGAAACTTTATACACTTCTCTGAACTTTAGAAGCTATATACACTTGTCTTTCAACTGTTTTACAGTTGAATACTACTTTTCAGTGAATTCTGTTGGTTTGAAACACTGGTTTCATGTGAACTATCTCTATTTCAAGGATTTCTGTAGTGTACAACATCCTTTCTAGACTAGAGACTTACATTTTGATGTCTTTTACACTTGTTCTCTCACTATTCTGTGATATTCATTAGTATTTGCTCTGAAATACTACTGATTTCTAGCTGTTTCCCATAATGGGCCTTCTTTTCTACTTGTGGGACTTCACCACATGTAGAAGAAACTTTATACACTCTTCTCTGAACTTGAGAAGCTATATACACTTGTCTTTCAACTGTTTTACTGTGAAATACTACTTTTCAGTGAATTCTGGTGGTTTGAAACACTGGTTTCATGTGAACTATCTCTACTTCAAGGATTTCTGCAGTGTGCAACATCCTTTCTAGACTAGAGACTTACATTTTGATGTCTTTTACACTTGTTCTCTCACTATTCTGTGACATTCTTTAGTATTTGCTCTGAAATACTACTGATTTCTAGCTGTTTCCCATAATGGGCCTTCTTTTCTACTTGTGGGACTTCACCACATGTAGAAGAAACTTTATACACTCTTCTCTGAACTTGAGAAGCTATATACACTTGTCTTTCAACTGTTTTACAGTTGAATACTACTTTTCAGTGAATTCTGGTGGTTTCAAACACTGGTTTCATGTGAACTAACTGTATTTCAAGGATTTGTGCAGTGTACAACATCCTTTCTAGACTAGAGACTTACATTTTGATGTCTTTTACACTTGTTCTCTCACTATTTTGTGAAATTCATTAGTATTTGCTCTGAATGACTACTGATTTCTAGCTGTTTCCTATAATGGGCCTTCTTTTCTACTTGTGGGACTTCACCACATGTAGAAACAACTTTATACATTCTTCTCTGAACTTGAGAAGCTATATACACTTGTCTTACATCTGTTTTACAATTAAATACTACATTTCAGTGAATTCTGTTGGTTTGAAACACTGGTTTCATGTGAACTAACTCTATTTCAAGGATTTCTGCAGTGTGCAACATCCTTTCTAGACTAGAGACTTACATTTTGATGTCTTTTACACTTGTTCTCTCACTATTCTGTGATATTCATTAGTATTTGCTCTGAAATACTACTGATTTCTAGCTGTTTCCCATAAAGGGCCTTCTTTTCTACTTGTGGGACTTCACCACATGTAGAAGAAACTTTATACACTCTTCTCTGAACTTGAGAAGCTACATACACTTGTCTTTGAACTGTTTTACAGTTGAATACTACTTTTCAGTGAATTCTGTAGTTTGAAACACTGGTTTTATGTGAACTAACTGTATTTCAAGGATTTGTGCAGTGTACAACATCCTTTCTAGACTAGAGACTTACATTTTGAAGTCTTTTACACTTGTTCTCTCACTATTCTGTGATATTCATTAGTATTTGCTCTGAATGACTACTGATTTCTAGCTGTTTCCTATAATGGGACTTCTTTTTACTTGTGGGACTTCACCACATGTAGAAACAACTTTATACACTCTACTCTGAACTTGAGAAACTATATAAACTTGTCTTTCAACTGTTTTACAGTGGAATACTACTTTTCAGTGTATTCTAGTGGGTTGAAACACTGTTTTCTTGTGATGTAACTCTATTTCAACGATTTCCGTAGTGTATAACATCCTTTCTAGTCTAGAAACTTACATTTTGATGTCTTTTACACTTGTTCTCTCACTATTCTGTGATATTCATTAGTATTTGCTCTGAATGACTACTGATTTCTAGCTGTTTCCTATAATGGGACTTCTTTTCTACTTGTGGGACTTCGCCACATGTAGAAACAACTTTATATACTCTTTTCTGGACTTGTGAAGCTATATAAACTTGTCTTTCAACTGTTTTACAGTTGAATACTACTTTTCAGTGAATTCTGTTGGTTTGAAACACTGGTTTCATGTGAACTATCTCTATTTCAAGGATTTCTGTAGTGTACAACATCCTTTCTAGACTAGAGACTTACATTTTGATGTCTTTTACACTTGTTCTCTCACTATTCTGTGATATTCATTAGTATTTCCTCTGAATGACTACTGATTTCTAGCTGTTTCCTGTAATGGGCCTTCTTTTTTACTTGTGGGACTTCACCACATGTAGAAACAAGTTTATATACTTTTCTCTGGACTTGCGAAGCTATATAAACTTGTCTTTCAACTGTTTTACAGTTAAATACTACTTTTCAGGGAATCATGTTGGTTTGAAACACTGGTTTCATGTGAACTAGCTATATTTCAAGGATTTCTTCAGTGCACAACATCCTTTCTAGCCTAGAAACTTACATTTTGATGGTTATCCACTTGTTCTCACACAATTCTATGATATTCATTAGTATTTCCTCTGAATTACTACTGATTTCTAGCTGTTTCCTATAATGGGCCTTCTTTTCTACTTGTGGGACTTCACCACATGTAGATGAAACTTTATACACTTCTCTGAACTTTAGAAGCTATATACACTTGTCTTTCAACTGTTTTACAGTTAAATACTACTTTTCAGTGAATTCTGGTGGTTTGAAACACTGGTTTCATGTGAACTAACTCTATTTCAAGGATTTCTGCAGTGTGCAACATCCTTTCTAGACTAGAGACTTACATTTTGATGTCTTTTACACTTGTTCTCTCACTATTCTGTGATATTCATTAGTATTTGCTCTGAATTAGTAATGCTTTCTTGCAGTGACCTATAGTGGGCCTTCTTTTCTACTTGTGGGACTTCACCACATGTAGAAACAACTTTATATACTCTTCTCTGAACTTGAGAATCTATATAAACTTGTCTTTCAACTGTTTTACAGTTGAATACTACGTTTCAGTGAATTCCGGTGGTTTGAAACACTGGTTTCATGTGAACTAGCTCTATTTCAAGGATTTCGTCAGTGTACAACATCCTTTCTAGCCTAGAAACTTACATTTTGATGATTTTCCACTTGTTCTCACACAATTCTATGATATTCATTAGTATTTCCTCTGAATTACTACTGATTTCGGGCTGTTCCTATAAAGGGCCTTCTGCTCTACTTGTGGGACTTCACCACTTGTAGAAACAAGTTTATACACTCTTGTCTGGACTTGCGAAGCTACATAAACCTGTCTTTCAACGGTTTTCCAGTTAAATACTACTTTTCAGTGAATTCTGGTGGTTTGAAGCACTGGTTTCATGTGAACTAACTCTATTTCAAGGATTTCTGCAGTGTGCAACATCCTTTCTAGACTAGAGACTTACATTTTCATGTCTTTTACACTTGTTCTCTCACTATTCTGTGATATTCATTAGTATTTCCTCTGAATGACTACTGATTTCCAGCTGTTTCCTATAATGGGCCTTCTTTTCTACTTGTGGGACTTCACCACATGTAGAAACAACTTTATACACTCTTCTCTAGACTTGCGAAGCTATATAAACTTGTCTTTCAACTGTTTTACAGTTAAATACTACTTTTCAGTGAATTCTTTTGGTTTGAAACACTGGTTTCATGTGAACTAACTGTATTTCAAGGATATCTGCAGTGTGCAACATCCTTTCTAGACTAGAGACTTACATTTTGATGTCTTTTACACTTGTTCTCTCACTATTCTGTGATATTCATTAGTATTTGCTCTGAATTAGTAATGTTTTCTTGCAGTGTCCTATAGTGGGCCTTCTGGTATACTTGTGGGACTTCACCACATGTGGAAGAAACTTTATACACTTCTCTGAACTTTAGAAGCTATATACACTTGTCTTACAACTGTTTTACAGTTAAATACTACTTTTCAGTGAATTCCGGTGCTTTGAAACACTGGTTTCATGTGAAATAACTGTATTTCAAGGATTTCTGCAGTGTACAACATCCTTTCTAGACTAGAGACTTACATTTTGATGTCTTTTACACTTGTTCTCTCACTATTCTGTGATATTCATTAGTATTTCCTCTGAATGACTACTGATTTCTAGCTGTTTCCTATAATGGGCCTTCTTTTCTACTTGTGGAACTTCACCACATGTAGAAACAACTTTATATACTCTTTTCTGGACTTGTGAAGCTATATAAACTTGTCTTTCAACTGTTTTACAGTTGAATACTACTTTTCAGTGAATTCTGTTGGTTTGAAACACTGGTTTCATGTGAGCTATCTCTATTTCAAGGATTTCTATAGTGTACAACATCCTTTCTAGACTAGAGACTTACATTTTGATGTCTTTTACACTTGTTCTCTCACTATTCTGTGATATTCATTAGTATTTGCTCTGAAATACTACTGATTTCTAGCTGTTTCCCATAATGGGCCTTCTTTTCTACTTGTGGGACTTCACCACATGTAGAAGAAACTTTATACACTCTTCTCTGAACTTGAGAAGCTATATACACTTGTCTTTCAACTGTTTTACAGTTGAATACTACTTTTCAGTGAATTCTGGTGGTTTCAAACACTGGTTTCATGTGAACTAACTGTATTTCAAGGATTTGTGCAGTGTACAACATCCTTTCTAGACTAGAGACATAAATTTTGATGTCTTTTACACTTGTTCTCTCACTATTTTGTGAAATTCATTAGTATTTGCTCTGAATGACTACTGATTTCTAGCTGTTTCCTATAATGGTCCTTCTTTTCTACTTGTGGGACTTCACCACATCTAGAAACTACTTTATACACTCTTCTCTGAACTTGAGAAGCTATATACACTTGTCTTACAACTGTTTTACAGTTAAATACTACTTTTCAGTGAATTCCGGTGGTTTAAAACACTGGTTTCATGTGAACTAACTGTATTTCAAGGATTTGTGCAGTGTACAACATCCTTTCTAGACTAGAGACTTACATTTTGATGTCTTTTACACTTGTTCTCTCACTATTCTGTGATATTCATTAGTATTTCCTCTGAATGACTACTGATTTCTAGCTGTTTCCTGTAATGGGCCTTCTTTTCTACTTGTGGGACTTCACCACATGTAGAAACAACTTTATATACTTTTCTCTGGACTTGCGAAGCTATATAAACTTGTCTTTCAACTGTTTTACAGTTAAATACTACTTTTCAGGGAATCCTGTTGGTTTGAAACACTGGTTTCATGTGAACTAGCTATATTTCAAGGATTTCTTCAGTGCACAACATCCTTTCTAGCCTAGAAACTTATATTTTGATGGTTATCCACTTGTTCTCACACAATTCTATGATATTCATTAGTATTTCCTCTGAATTACTACTGATTTCTGGCTGTTTCCTATAAAGGGCCTTCTGCTCTACTTGTGGTACTTCACCACATGTAGAAACAACTTTATACACTCTTGTCTGGACTTGCGAAGCTACATAAACCTGTCTTTCAACGGTTTTCCAGTTAAATACTACTTTTCAGTGAATTCTGGTGGTTTGAAACACTGGTTTCATGTGAACTAACTCTATTTCAAGGATTTCTGCAGTGTGCAACATCCTTTCTAGACTAGAGACTTACATTTTGATGTCCTTTACACTTGTTCTCTCACTATTCTGTGATATTCATTAGTATTTGCTCTGAATTAGTAATGTTTTCTTGCAGTGTCCTATAGTGGGCCTTCTGGTATACTTGTGGAACTTCACCACATGTGGAAGAAACTTTATACACTTCTCTGAACTTTAGAAGCTATATACACTTGTCTTACAACTGTTTTACAGTTAAATACTACTTTTCAGTGAATTCCGGTGGTTTAAAACACTGGTTTCATGTGAACTAACTGTATTTCATGGATTTGTGCAGTGTACAACATCCTTTCTAGACTATAGACTTACATTTTGATGTCTTTTACACTTGTTCTCTCACTATTCTGTGATATTCATTAGTATTTCCTCTGAATGACTACTGATTTCTAGCTGTTTCCTGTAATGGGCCTTCTTTTCTACTTGTGGGACTTCACCACATGTAGAAACAACTTTATACATTCTTCTCTGAACTTGAGAAGCTATATACACTTGTCTTTCAACTGTTTTACAGTTAAATACTACTTTTCAGTGAATTCCGGTGGTTTGAAACACTGGTTTCATGTGAAATAACTGTATTTCAAGGATTTGTGTAGTGTACAACATCCTTTCTATACTAGAGACTTACATTTTGATGTCTTTTACACTTGTTCTCTCACTATTCTGTGATATTCATTAGTATTTACTCTGAATGACTACTGATTTCTAGCTGTTTCCTATAATGGGCCTTCTTTTCTACTTGTGGGACTTCACAACATCTAGAAACTACTTTATACACTCTTCTCTAGACTTGCGAAGCTATATAAACTTGTCTTTCAACTGTTTTACAGTTAAATGCTACTTTTCAGTGAATTCTGTTGGTATGAAACACTGGTTTCATGTGAACTAACTCTATTTCAAGGATTTCTGCAGTGTGCAACATCCTTTCTAGACTAGAGACTTGCATTTTGATGTCTTTTACACTTGTTCTCTCACTATTCTGTGATATTCATTAGTATTTGCTCTGAATTAGTAATGCTTTCTTGCAGTGTCCTATAGTGGGCCTTCTGGTATACTTGTGGGACTTCACCACATGTAGAAACAACTTTATATACTCTTCTCTGAACTTGTGAATCTATATAAACTTGTCTTCCAACTGTTTTACAGTTGAATACTACTTTTCAGTGAATTCCGGTGGTTTGAAACACTGGTTTCATGTGAACTAGCTCTATTTCAAGGATTTCGTCAGTGTACAACATCCTTTCTAGCCTAGAAACTTACATTTTGATGGTTTTCCACTTGTTCTCACACAATTCTATGATATTCATTAGTATTTCCTCTGAATTACTACTGATTTCTGGCTATTTCCTATAAAGGGCCTTCTGCTCTACTTGTGGGACTTCACCACATGTAGAAACAACTTTATACACTCTTGTCTGGACTTGCGAAGCTACATAAACCTGTCTTTCAACGGTTTTCCAGTTAAATACTACTTTTCAGTGAATTCTGGTGGTTTGAAACACTGGTTTCATGTGAACTAACTCTATTTCAAGGATTTCTGCAGTGTGCAACATCCTTTCTAGACTAGAGACTTACATTTTGATGTCCTTTACACTTGTTCTCTCACTATTCTGTGATATTCATTAGTATTTGCTCTGAATTAGTAATGTTTTCTTGCAGTGTCCTATAGTGGGCCTTCTGGTATACTTGTGGAACTTCACCACATGTGGAAGAAACTTTATACACTTCTCTGAACTTTAGAAGCTATATACACTTGTCTTACAACTGTTTTACAGTTAAATACTACTTTTCAGTGAATTCCGGTGGTTTAAAACACTGGTTTCATGTGAACTAACTGTATTTCATGGATTTGTGCAGTGTACAACATCCTTTCTAGACTATAGACTTACATTTTGATGTCTTTTACACTTGTTCTCTCACTATTCTGTGATATTCATTAGTATTTCCTCTGAATGACTACTGATTTCTAGCTGTTTCCTGTAATGGGCCTTCTTTTCTACTTGTGGGACTTCACCACATGTAGAAACAACTTTATACATTCTTCTCTGAACTTGAGAAGCTATATACACTTGTCTTTCAACTGTTTTACAGTTAAATACTACTTTTCAGTGAATTCCGGTGGTTTGAAACACTGGTTTCATGTGAAATAACTGTATTTCAAGGATTTGTGTAGTGTACAACATCCTTTCTATACTAGAGACTTACATTTTGATGTCTTTTACACTTGTTCTCTCACTATTCTGTGATATTCATTAGTATTTACTCTGAATGACTACTGATTTCTAGCTGTTTCCTATAATGGGCCTTCTTTTCTACTTGTGGGACTTCACAACATCTAGAAACTACTTTATACACTCTTCTCTAGACTTGCGAAGCTATATAAACTTGTCTTTCAACTGTTTTACAGTTAAATGCTACTTTTCAGTGAATTCTGTTGGTATGAAACACTGGTTTCATGTGAACTAACTCTATTTCAAGGATTTCTGCAGTGTGCAACATCCTTTCTAGACTAGAGACTTGCATTTTGATGTCTTTTACACTTGTTCTCTCACTATTCTGTGATATTCATTAGTATTTGCTCTGAATTAGTAATGCTTTCTTGCAGTGTCCTATAGTGGGCCTTCTGGTATACTTGTGGGACTTCACCACATGTAGAAACAACTTTATATACTCTTCTCTGAACTTGTGAATCTATATAAACTTGTCTTCCAACTGTTTTACAGTTGAATACTACTTTTCAGTGAATTCCGGTGGTTTGAAACACTGGTTTCATGTGAACTAGCTCTATTTCAAGGATTTCGTCAGTGTACAACATCCTTTCTAGCCTAGAAACTTACATTTTGATGGTTTTCCACTTGTTCTCACACAATTCTATGATATTCATTAGTATTTCCTCTGAATTACTACTGATTTCTGGCTATTTCCTATAAAGGGCCTTCTGCTCTACTTGTGGGACTTCACCACATGTAGAAACAAATTTATACATTCTTCTCTGAACTTGAGAAGCTATATACACTTGTCTTTCAACTGTTTTACAGTTAAATACTACTTTTCAGTGAATTCCGGTGGTTTGAAACACTGGTTTCATGTGAAATAACTCTATTTCAAGGATTTGTGCAGTGTACAACATCTTTTCTATACTAGAGACTTACATTTTGATGTCTTTTACACTTGTTCTCTCACTATTCTGTGACATTCTTTAGTATTTGCTCTGAAATACTACTGATTTCTAGCTGTTTCCCATAATGGGCGTTCTTTTCTACTTGTGGGACTTCAGCACATGTAGAAGAAACTTTATACACTCTTCTCTGAACTTGAGAAGCTATATACACTTGTCTTTCAACTGTTTTACAGTTGAATACTACTTTTCAGTGAATTCTGGTGGTTTCAAACACTGGTTTCATGTGAACTAACTGTATTTCAAGGATTTGTGCAGTGTACAACATCCTTTCTAGACTAGAGACTTATATTTTGATGTCTTTTACACTTGTTCTCTCACTATTTTGTGAAATTCATTAGTATTTGCTCTGAATGACTACTGATTTCTAGCTGTTTCCTATAATGGGCCTTCTTTTCTACTTGTATGGACTTCACCACATCTAGAAACTACTTTATACACTCTTCTCTGAACTTGAGAAGCTATATACACTTGTCTTACAACTGTTTTACAGTTAAATACTACTTTTCAGTGAATTCCGGTGGTTTAAAACACTGGTTTCATGTGAACTAACTGTATTTCAAGGATTTGTGCAGTGTACAACATCCTTTCTAGACTAGAGACTTACATTTTGGTGTCTTTTACACTTGTTCTCTCACTATTCTGTGATATTCATTAGTATTTCCTCTAAATGACTACTGATTTCTAGCTGTTTCCTGTAATGGGCCTTCTATTCTACTTGTGGGACTTCACCACATGTAGAAACAACTTTATATACTTTTCTCTGGACTTGAGAAGCTATATAAACTTGTCTTTCAACTGTTTTACAGTTAAATACTACTTTTCAGGGAATCCTGTTGGTTTGAAACACTGGTTTCATGTGAACTAGCTATATTTCAAGGATTTCTTCAGTGCACAACATCCTTTCTAGCCTAGAAACTTACATTTTGATGGTTATCCACTTGTTCTCACACAATTCTATGATATTCATTAGTATTTCCTCTGAATTACTACTGATTTCTAGCTGTTTCCTATAATGGGCCTTCTTTTCTACTTGTGGGACTTCACCACATGTAGATGAAACTTTATACACTTCTCTGAACTTTAGAAGCTATATACACTTGTCTTTCAACTGTTTTACAGTTAAATACTACTTTTCAGTGAATTCTGGTGGTTTGAAACACTGGTTTCATGTGAACTAACTTTATTTCAAGGATTTCTGCAGTGTGCAACATCCTTTCTAGACTAGAGACTTACATTTTGATGTCTTTTACACTTGTTCTCTCACTATTCTGTGATATTCATTAGTATTTGCTCTGAAATACTACTGATTTCTAGCTGTTTCCCATAATGGGCGTTCTTTTCTACTTGTGGGACTTCAGCACATGTAGAAGAAACTTTATACACTCTTCTCTGAACTTGAGAAGCTATATACACTTGTCTTTCAACTGTTTTACAGTTGAATACTACTTTTCAGTGAATTCTGGTGGTTTCAAACACTGGTTTCATGTGAACTAACTGTATTTCAAGGATTTGTGCAGTGTACAACATCCTTTCTAGACTAGAGACTTACATTTTGATGTCTTTTACACTTGTTCTCTCACTATTTTGTGAAATTCATTAGTATTTGCTCTGAATGACTACTGATTTCTAGCTGTTTCCTATAATGGGCCTTCTTTTCTACTTGTGGGACTTCACCACATCTAGAAACTACTTTATACACTCTTCTCTGAACTTGAGAAGCTATATACACTTGTCTTTCAACTGTTTTACAGTTGAATACTACTTTTCAGTGAATTCTGGTGGTTTCAAACACTGGTTTCATGTGAACTAACTGTATTTCAAGGATTTGTGCAGTGTACAACATCCTTTCTAGACTAGAGACTTATATTTTGATGTCTTTTACACTTGTTCTCTCACTATTTTGTGAAATTCATTAGTATTTGCTCTGAATGACTACTGATTTCTAGCTGTTTCCTATAATGGGCCTTCTTTTCTACTTGTATGGACTTCACCACATCTAGAAACTACTTTATACACTCTTCTCTGAACTTGAGAAGCTATATACACTTGTCTTACAACTGTTTTACAGTTAAATACTACTTTTCAGTGAATTCCGGTGGTTTAAAACACTGGTTTCATGTGAACTAACTGTATTTCAAGGATTTGTGCAGTGTACAACATCCTTTCTAGACTAGAGACTTACATTTTGATGTCTTTTACACTTGTTCTCTCACTATTCTGTGATATTCATTAGTATTTCCTCTAAATGACTACTGATTTCTAGCTGTTTCCTGTAATGGGCCTTCTATTCTACTTGTGGGACTTCACCACATGTAGAAACAACTTTATATACTTTTCTCTGGACTTGAGAAGCTATATAAACTTGTCTTTCAACTGTTTTACAGTTAAATACTACTTTTCAGGGAATCCTGTTGGTTTGAAACACTGGTTTCATGTGAACTAGCTATATTTCAAGGATTTCTTCAGTGCACAACATCCTTTCTAGCCTAGAAACTTACATTTTGATGGTTATCCACTTGTTCTCACACAATTCTATGATATTCATTAGTATTTCCTCTGAATTACTACTGATTTCTAGCTGTTTCCTATAATGGGCCTTCTTTTCTACTTGTGGGACTTCACCACATGTAGATGAAACTTTATACACTTCTCTGAACTTTAGAAGCTATATACACTTGTCTTTCAACTGTTTTACAGTTAAATACTACTTTTCAGTGAATTCTGGTGGTTTGAAACACTGGTTTCATGTGAACTAACTTTATTTCAAGGATTTCTGCAGTGTGCAACATCCTTTCTAGACTAGAGACTTACATTTTGATGTCTTTTACACTTGTTCTCTCACTATTCTGTGATATTCATTAGTATTTGCTCTGAAATACTACTGATTTCTAGCTGTTTCCCATAATGGGCGTTCTTTTCTACTTGTGGGACTTCAGCACATGTAGAAGAAACTTTATACACTCTTCTCTGAACTTGAGAAGCTATATACACTTGTCTTTCAACTGTTTTACAGTTGAATACTACTTTTCAGTGAATTCTGGTGGTTTCAAACACTGGTTTCATGTGAACTAACTGTATTTCAAGGATTTGTGCAGTGTACAACATCCTTTCTAGACTAGAGACTTACATTTTGATGTCTTTTACACTTGTTCTCTCACTATTTTGTGAAATTCATTAGTATTTGCTCTGAATGACTACTGATTTCTAGCTGTTTCCTATAATGGGCCTTCTTTTCTACTTGTGGGACTTCACCACATCTAGAAACTACTTTATACACTCTTCTCTGAACTTGAGAAGCTATATACACTTGTCTTACAACTGTTTTACAGTTAAATACTACTTTTCAGTGAATTCCGGTGGTTTAAAACACTGGTTTCATGTGAACTAACTGTATTTCAAGGATTTGTGCAGTGTACAACATCCTTTCTAGACTAGAGACTTACATTTTGATGTCTTTTACACTTGTTCTCTCACTATTCTGTGATATTCATTAGTATTTCCTCTGAATGACTACTGATTTCTAGCTGTTTCCTGTAATGGGCCTTCTTTTCTACTTGTGGGACTTCACCACATGTAGAAACAATTTATATACTTTTCTCTGGACTTGCGAAGCTATATAAACTTGTCTTTCAACTGTTTTACAGTTAAATACTACTTTTCAGGGAATCCTGTTGGTTTGAAACACTGGTTTCATGTGAACTAGCTATATTTCAAGGATTTCTTCAGTGCACAACATCCTTTCTAGCCTAGAAACTTACATTTTGATGGTTATCCACTTGTTCTCACACAATTCTATGATATTCATTAGTATTTCCTCTGAATTACTACTGATTTCTGGCTTTTTCCTATAAAGGGCCTTCTGCTCTACTTGTGGGACTTCACCACATGTAGAAACAACTTTATACACTCTTGTCTGGACTTGCGAAGCTACATAAACCTGTCTTTCAACGGTTTTACAGTTAAATACTACTTTTCAGTGAATTCTGGTGGTTTGAAACACTGGTTTCATGTGAACTAACTCTATTTCAAGGATTTCTGCAGTGTGCAACATCCTTTCTAGACTAGAGACTTACATTTTGATGTCTTTTACACTTGTTCTCTCACTATTCTGTGATATTCATTAGTATTTGCTCTGAATTAGTAATGTTTTCTTGCAGTGTCCTATAGTGGGCCTTCTGGTATACTTGTGGGACTTCACCACATGTGGAAGAAACTTTATACACTTCTCTGAACTTTAGAAGCTATATACACTTGTCTTACAACTGTTTTACAGTTAAATACTACTTTTCAGTGAATTCCGGTGGTTTAAAACACTGGTTTCATGTGAACTAACTGTATTTCAAGGATTTGTGCAGTGTACAACATCCTTTCTAGACTAGAGACTTACATTTTGGTGTCTTTTACACTTGTTCTCTCACTATTCTGTGATATTCATTAGTATTTCCTCTAAATGACTACTGATTTCTAGCTGTTTCCTGTAATGGGCCTTCTATTCTACTTGTGGGACTTCACCACATGTAGAAACAACTTTATATACTTTTCTCTGGACTTGAGAAGCTATATAAACTTGTCTTTCAACTGTTTTACAGTTAAATACTACTTTTCAGGGAATCCTGTTGGTTTGAAACACTGGTTTCATGTGAACTAGCTATATTTCAAGGATTTCTTCAGTGCACAACATCCTTTCTAGCCTAGAAACTTACATTTTGATGGTTATCCACTTGTTCTCACACAATTCTATGATATTCATTAGTATTTCCTCTGAATTACTACTGATTTCTAGCTGTTTCCTATAATGGGCCTTCTTTTCTACTTGTGGGACTTCACCACATGTAGATGAAACTTTATACACTTCTCTGAACTTTAGAAGCTATATACACTTGTCTTTCAACTGTTTTACAGTTAAATACTACTTTTCAGTGAATTCTGGTGGTTTGAAACACTGGTTTCATGTGAACTAACTTTATTTCAAGGATTTCTGCAGTGTGCAACATCCTTTCTAGACTAGAGACTTACATTTTGATGTCTTTTACACTTGTTCTCTCACTATTCTGTGATATTCATTAGTATTTGCTCTGAAATACTACTGATTTCTAGCTGTTTCCCATAATGGGCGTTCTTTTCTACTTGTGGGACTTCAGCACATGTAGAAGAAACTTTATACACTCTTCTCTGAACTTGAGAAGCTATATACACTTGTCTTTCAACTGTTTTACAGTTGAATACTACTTTTCAGTGAATTCTGGTGGTTTCAAACACTGGTTTCATGTGAACTAACTGTATTTCAAGGATTTGTGCAGTGTACAACATCCTTTCTAGACTAGAGACTTACATTTTGATGTCTTTTACACTTGTTCTCTCACTATTTTGTGAAATTCATTAGTATTTGCTCTGAATGACTACTGATTTCTAGCTGTTTCCTATAATGGGCCTTCTTTTCTACTTGTGGGACTTCACCACATCTAGAAACTACTTTATACACTCTTCTCTGAACTTGAGAAGCTATATACACTTGTCTTTCAACTGTTTTACAGTTGAATACTACTTTTCAGTGAATTCTGGTGGTTTCAAACACTGGTTTCATGTGAACTAACTGTATTTCAAGGATTTGTGCAGTGTACAACATCCTTTCTAGACTAGAGACTTATATTTTGATGTCTTTTACACTTGTTCTCTCACTATTTTGTGAAATTCATTAGTATTTGCTCTGAATGACTACTGATTTCTAGCTGTTTCCTATAATGGGCCTTCTTTTTTACTTGTATGGACTTCACCACATCTAGAAACTACTTTATACACTCTTCTCTGAACTTGAGAAGCTATATACACTTGTCTTACAACTGTTTTACAGTTAAATACTACTTTTCAGTGAATTCCGGTGGTTTAAAACACTGGTTTCATGTGAACTAACTGTATTTCAAGGATTTGTGCAGTGTACAACATCCTTTCTAGACTAGAGACTTACATTTTGATGTCTTTTACACTTGTTCTCTCACTATTCTGTGATATTCATTAGTATTTCCTCTAAATGACTACTGATTTCTAGCTGTTTCCTGTAATGGGCCTTCTATTCTACTTGTGGGACTTCACCACATGTAGAAACAACTTTATATACTTTTCTCTGGACTTGAGAAGCTATATAAACTTGTCTTTCAACTGTTTTACAGTTAAATACTACTTTTCAGGGAATCCTGTTGGTTTGAAACACTGGTTTCATGTGAACTAGCTATATTTCAAGGATTTCTTCAGTGCACAACATCCTTTCTAGCCTAGAAACTTACATTTTGATGGTTATCCACTTGTTCTCACACAATTCTATGATATTCATTAGTATTTCCTCTGAATTACTACTGATTTCTAGCTGTTTCCTATAATGGGCCTTCTTTTCTACTTGTGGGACTTCACCACATGTAGATGAAACTTTATACACTTCTCTGAACTTTAGAAGCTATATACACTTGTCTTTCAACTGTTTTACAGTTAAATACTACTTTTCAGTGAATTCTGGTGGTTTGAAACACTGGTTTCATGTGAACTAACTTTATTTCAAGGATTTCTGCAGTGTGCAACATCCTTTCTAGACTAGAGACTTACATTTTGATGTCTTTTACACTTGTTCTCTCACTATTCTGTGATATTCATTAGTATTTGCTCTGAAATACTACTGATTTCTAGCTGTTTCCCATAATGGGCGTTCTTTTCTACTTGTGGGACTTCAGCACATGTAGAAGAAACTTTATACACTCTTCTCTGAACTTGAGAAGCTATATACACTTGTCTTTCAACTGTTTTACAGTTGAATACTACTTTTCAGTGAATTCTGGTGGTTTCAAACACTGGTTTCATGTGAACTAACTGTATTTCAAGGATTTGTGCAGTGTACAACATCCTTTCTAGACTAGAGACTTACATTTTGATGTCTTTTACACTTGTTCTCTCACTATTTTGTGAAATTCATTAGTATTTGCTCTGAATGACTACTGATTTCTAGCTGTTTCCTATAATGGGCCTTCTTTTCTACTTGTGGGACTTCACCACATCTAGAAACTACTTTATACACTCTTCTCTGAACTTGAGAAGCTATATACACTTGTCTTACAACTGTTTTACAGTTAAATACTACTTTTCAGTGAATTCCGGTGGTTTAAAACACTGGTTTCATGTGAACTAACTGTATTTCAAGGATTTGTGCAGTGTACAACATCCTTTCTAGACTAGAGACTTACATTTTGATGTCTTTTACACTTGTTCTCTCACTATTCTGTGATATTCATTAGTATTTCCTCTGAATGACTACTGATTTCTAGCTGTTTCCTTAATGGGCCTTCTTTTCTACTTGTGGGACTTCACCACATGTAGAAACAATTTATATACTTTTCTCTGGACTTGCGAAGCTATATAAACTTGTCTTTCAACTGTTTTACAGTTAAATACTACTTTTCAGGGAATCCTGTTGGTTTGAAACACTGGTTTCATGTGAACTAGCTATATTTCAAGGATTTCTTCAGTGCACAACATCCTTTCTAGCCTAGAAACTTACATTTTGATGGTTATCCACTTGTTCTCACACAATTCTATGATATTCATTAGTATTTCCTCTGAATTACTACTGATTTCTGGCTTTTTCCTATAAAGGGCCTTCTGCTCTACTTGTGGGACTTCACCACATGTAGAAACAACTTTATACACTCTTGTCTGGACTTGCGAAGCTACATAAACCTGTCTTTCAACGGTTTTACAGTTAAATACTACTTTTCAGTGAATTCTGGTGGTTTGAAACACTGGTTTCATGTGAACTAACTCTATTTCAAGGATTTCTGCAGTGTGCAACATCCTTTCTAGACTAGAGACTTACATTTTGATGTCTTTTACACTTGTTCTCTCACTATTCTGTGATATTCATTAGTATTTGCTCTGAATTAGTAATGTTTTCTTGCAGTGTCCTATAGTGGGCCTTCTGGTATACTTGTGGGACTTCACCACATGTGGAAGAAACTTTATACACTTCTCTGAACTTTAGAAGCTATATACACTTGTCTTACAACTGTTTTACAGTTAAATACTACTTTTCAGTGAATTCCGGTGGTTTAAAACACTGGTTTCATGTGAACTAACTGTATTTCAAGGATTTGTGCAGTGTACAACATCCTTTCTAGACTAGAGACTTACATTTTGATGTCTTTTACACTTGTTCTCTCACTATTCTGTGATATTCATTAGTATTTCCTCTGAATGACTACTGATTTCTAGCTGTTTCCTGTAATGGGCCTTCTTTTCTACTTGTGGGACTTCACCACATGTAGAAACAACTTTATACATTCTTCTCCGAACTTGAGAAGCTATATACACTTGTCTTTCAACTGTTTTACAGTTAAATACTACTTTTCAGTGAATTCCGGTGGTTTGAAACACTGGTTTCATGTGAAATAACTGTATTTCAAGGATTTGTGTAGTGTACAACATCCTTTCTATACTAGAGACTTACATTTTGATGTCTTTTACACTTGTTCTCTCACTATTCTGTGATATTCATTAGTATTTGCTCTGAATGACTACTGATTTCTAGCTGTTTCCTATAATGGGCCTTCTTTTCTACTTGTGGGACTTCACAACATCTAGAAACTACTTTATACACTCTTCTCTAGACTTGCGAAGCTATATAAACTTGTCTTTCAACTGTTTTACAGTTAAATGCTACTTTTCAGTGAATTCTGTTGGTATGAAACACTGGTTTCATGTGAACTAACTCTATTTCAAGGATTTCTGCAGTGTGCAACATCCTTTCTAGACTAGAGACTTACATTTTGATGTCTTTTACACTTGTTCTCTCACTATTCTGTGATATTCATTAGTATTTGCTCTGAATTAGTAATGCTTTCTTGCAGTGTCCTATAGTGGGCCTTCTGGTATACTTGTGGGACTTCACCACATGTAGAAACAACTTTATATACTCTTCTCTGAACTTGTGAATCTATATAAACTTGTCTTCCAACTGTTTTACAGTTGAATACTACTTTTCAGTGAATTCCGGTGTTTTGAAACACTGGTTTCATGTGAACTAGCTCTATTTCAAGGATTTCGTCAGTGTACAACATCCTTTCTAGCCTAGAAACTTACATTTTGATGGTTTTCCACTTGTTCTCACACAATTCTATGATATTCATTAGTATTTCCTCTGAATTACTACTGATTTCTGGCTGTTTCCTATAAAGGGCCTTCTGCTCTACTTGTGGGACTTCACCACATGTAGAAACAACTTTATACATTCTTCTCTGAACTTGAGAAGCTATATACACTTGTCTTTCAACTGTTTTACAGTTAAATACTACTTTTCAGTGAATTCCGGTGGTTTGAAACACTGGTTTCATGTGAAATAACTGTATTTCAAGGATTTGTGCAGTGTACAACATCTTTTCTATACTAGAGACTTACATTTTGATGTCTTTTACACTTGTTCTCTCACTATTCTGTGACATTCTTTAGTATTTGCTCTGAAATACTACTGATTTCTAGCTGTTTCCCATAATGGGCGTTCTTTTCTACTTGTGGGACTTCAGCACATGTAGAAGAAACTTTATACACTCTTCTCTGAACTTGAGAAGCTATATACACTTGTCTTTCAACTGTTTTACAGTTGAATACTACTTTTCAGTGAATTCTGGTGGTTTCAAACACTGGTTTCATGTGAACTAACTCTATTTCAAGGATTTGTGCAGTGTACAACATCCTTTCTAGACTAGAGACTTACATTTTGATGTCTTTTACACTTGTTCTCTCACTATTTTGTGAAATTCATTAGTATTTGCTCTGAATGACTACTGATTTCTAGCTGTTTCCTATAATGGGCCTTCTTTTCTACTTGTGGGACTTCACCACATCTAGAAACTACTTTATACACTCTTCTCTGAACTTTAGAAGCTATATACACTTGTCTTACAACTGTTTTACAGTTAAATACTACTTTTCAGTGAATTCCGGTGGTTTAAAACACTGGTTTCATGTGAACTAACTGTATTTCAAGGATTTGTGCAGTGTACAACATCCTTTCTAGACTAGAGACTTACATTTTGATGTCTTTTACACTTGTTCTCTCACTATTCTGTGATATTCATTAGTATTTCCTCTGAATGACTACTGATTTCTAGCTGTTTCCTATAATCGGCCTTCTTTTCTACTTGTGGGACTTCACAACATCTAGAAACTACTTTATACACTCTTCTCTAGACTTGCGAAGCTATATAAACTTGTCTTTCAACTGTTTTACAGTTAAATGCTACTTTTCAGTGAATTCTGTTGGTATGAAACACTGGTTTCATGTGAACTAACTCTATTTCAAGGATTTCTGCAGTGTGCAACATCCTTTCTAGACTAGAGACTTACATTTTGATGTCTTTTACACTTGTTCTCTCACTATTCTGTGATATTCATTAGTATTTGCTCTGAATTAGTAATGCTTTCTTGCAGTGTCCTATAGTGGGCCTTCTGGTATACTTGTGGGACTTCACCACATGTAGAAACAACTTTATATACTCTTCTCTGAACTTGTGAATCTATATAAACTTGTCTTCCAACTGTTTTACAGTTGAATACTACTTTTCAGTGAATTCCGGTGGTTTGAAACACTGGTTTCATGTGAACTAGCTCTATTTCAAGGATTTCGTCAGTGTACAACATCCTTTCTAGCCTAGAAACTTACATTTTGATGGTTTTCCACTTGTTCTCACACAATTCTATGATATTCATTAGTATTTCCTCTGAATTACTACTGATTTCTGGCTATTTCCTTTAAAGGGCCTTCTGCTCTACTTGTGGGACTTCACCACATGTAGAAACAACTTTATACATTCTTCTCTGAACTTGAGAAGCTATATACACTTGTCTTTCAACTGTTTTACAGTTAAATACTACTTTTCAGTGAATTCCGGTGGTTTGAAACACTGGTTTCATGTGAAATAACTGTATTTCAAGGATTTGTGCAGTGTACAACATCTTTTCTATACTAGAGACTTACATTTTGATGTCTTTTACACTTGTTCTCTCACTATTCTGTGACATTCTTTAGTATTTGCTCTGAAATACTACTGATTTCTAGCTGTTTCCCATAATGGGCGTTCTTTTCTACTTGTGGGACTTCAGCACATGTAGAAGAAACTTTATACACTCTTCTCTGAACTTGAGAAGCTATATACACTTGTCTTTCAACTGTTTTACAGTTGAATACTACTTTTCAGTGAATTCTGGTGGTTTCAAACACTGGTTTCATGTGAACTAACTGTATTTCAAGGATTTGTGCAGTGTACAACATCCTTTCTAGACTAGAGACTTACATTTTGATGTCTTTTACACTTGTTCTCTCACTATTTTGTGAAATTCATTAGTATTTGCTCTGAATGACTACTGATTTCTAGCTGTTTCCTATAATGGGCCTTCTTTTCTACTTGTGGGACTTCACCACATCTAGAAACTACTTTATACACTCTTCTCTGAACTTTAGAAGCTATATACACTTGTCTTACAACTGTTTTACAGTTAAATACTACTTTTCAGTGAATTCCGGTGGTTTAAAACACTGGTTTCATGTGAACTAACTGTATTTCAAGGATTTGTGCAGTGTACAACATCCTTTCTAGACTAGAGACTTACATTTTGATGTCTTTTACACTTGTTCTCTCACTATTCTGTGATATTCATTAGTATTTCCTCTGAATGACTACTGATTTCTAGCTGTTTCCTATAATGGGCCTTCTTTTCTACTTGTGGGACTTCACAACATCTAGAAACTACTTTATACACTCTTCTCTAGACTTGCGAAGCTATATAAACTTGTCTTTCAACTGTTTTACAGTTAAATGCTACTTTTCAGTGAATTCTGTTGGTATGAAACACTGGTTTCATGTGAACTAACTCTATTTCAAGGATTTCTGCAGTGTGCAACATCCTTTCTAGACTAGAGACTTACATTTTGATGTCTTTTACACTTGTTCTCTCACTATTCTGTGATATTCATTAGTATTTGCTCTGAATTAGTAATGCTTTCTTGCAGTGTCCTATAGTGGGCCTTCTGGTATACTTGTGGGACTTCACCACATGTAGAAACAACTTTATATACTCTTCTCTGAACTTGTGAATCTATATAAACTTGTCTTCCAACTGTTTTACAGTTGAATACTACTTTTCAGTGAATTCCGGTGGTTTGAAACACTGGTTTCATGTGAACTAGCTCTATTTCAAGGATTTCGTCAGTGTACAACATCCTTTCTAGCCTAGAAACTTACATTTTGATGGTTTTCCACTTGTTCTCACACAATTCTATGATATTCATTAGTATTTCCTCTGAATTACTACTGATTTCTGGCTATTTCCTTTAAAGGGCCTTCTGCTCTACTTGTGGGACTTCACCACATGTAGAAACAACTTTATACATTCTTCTCTGAACTTGAGAAGCTATATACACTTGTCTTTCAACTGTTTTACAGTTAAATACTACTTTTCAGTGAATTCCGGTGGTTTGAAACACTGGTTTCATGTGAACTAACTGTATTTCAAGGATTTGTGCAGTGTACAACATCCTTTCTAGACTAGAGACTTATATTTTGATGTCTTTTACACTTGTTCTCTCACTATTTTGTGAAATTCATTAGTATTTGCTCTGAATGACTACTGATTTCTAGCTGTTTCCTATAATGGGCCTTCTTTTCTACTTGTGGGACTTCACCACATCTAGAAACTACTTTATACACTCTTCTCTGAACTTCAGAAGCTATATACACTTGTCTTACAACTGTTTTACAGTTAAATACTACTTTTCAGTGAATTCCGGTGGTTTAAAACACTGGTTTCATGTGAACTAACTGTATTTCAAGGATTTGTGCAGTGTACAACATCCTTTCTAGACTAGAGACTTACATTTTGATGTCTTTTACACTTGTTCTCTCACTATTCTGTGATATTCATTAGTATTTCCTCTAAATGACTACTGATTTCTAGCTGTTTCCTGTAATGGGCCTTCTATTCTACTTGTGGGACTTCACCACATGTAGAAACAACTTTATATACTTTTCTCTGGACTTGAGAAGCTATATAAACTTGTCTTTCAACTGTTTTACATTTAAATACTACTTTTCAGGGAATCCTGTTGGTTTGAAACACTGGTTTCATGTGAACTAGTTATATTTCAAGGATTTCTTCAGTGCACAACATCCTTTCTAGCCTAGAAACTTACATTTTGATGGTTATCCACTTGTTCTCACACAATTCTATGATATTCATTAGTATTTCCTCTGAATTACTACTGATTTCTAGCTGTTTCCTATAATGGGCCTTCTTTTCTACTTGTGGGACTTCACCACATGTAGATGAAACTTTATACACTTCTCTGAACTTTAGAAGCTATATACACTTGTCTTTCAACTGTTTTACAGTTAAATACTACTTTTCAGTGAATTCCGGTGGTTTGAAACACTGGTTTCATGTGAAATAACTGTATTTCAAGGATTTGTGTAGTGTACAACATCCTTTCTATACTAGAGACTTACATTTTGATGTCTTTTACACTTGTTCTCTCACTATTCTGTGATATTCATTAGTATTTGCTCTGAATTAGTAATGTTTTCTTGCAGTGTCCTATAGTGGGCCTTCTGGTATACTTGTGGGACTTCACCACATGTGGAAGAAACTTTATACACTTCTCTGAACTTTAGAAGCTATATACACTTGTCTTTCAACTGTTTTACAGTTAAATACTACTTTTCAGTGAATTCCGGTGGTTTGAAACACTGGTTTCATGTGAAATAACTGTATTTCAAGGATTTGTGTAGTGTACAACATCCTTTCTATACTAGAGACTTACATTTTGATGTCTTTTACACTTGTTCTCTCACTATTCTGTGATATTCATTAGTATTTGCTCTGAATGACTACTGATTTCTAGCTGTTTCCTATAATGGGCCTTCTTTTCTACTTGTGGGACTTCACAACATCTAGAAACTACTTTATACACTCTTCTCTAGACTTGCGAAGCTATATAAACTTGTCTTTCAACTGTTTTACAGTTAAATGCTACTTTTCAGTGAATTCTGTTGGTATGAAACACTGGTTTCATGTGAACTAACTCTATTTCAAGGATTTCTGCAGTGTGCAACATCCTTTCTAGACTAGAGACTTACATTTTGATGTCTTTTACACTTGTTCTCTCACTATTCTGTGATATTCATTAGTATTTGCTCTGAATTAGTAATGCTTTCTTGCAGTGTCCTATAGTGGGCCTTCTGGTATACTTGTGGGACTTCACCACATGTAGAAACAACTTTATATACTCTTCTCTGAACTTGTGAATCTATATAAACTTGTCTTCCAACTGTTTTACAGTTGAATACTACTTTTCAGTGAATTCCGGTGGTTTGAAACACTGGTTTCATGTGAACTAGCTCTATTTCAAGGATTTCGTCAGTGTACAACATCCTTTCTAGCCTAGAAACTTACATTTTGATGGTTTTCCACTTGTTCTCACACAATTCTATGATATTCATTAGTATTTCCTCTGAATTACTACTGATTTCTGGCTGTTTCCTATAAAGGGCCTTCTGCTCTACTTGTGGGACTTCACCACATGTAGAAACAACTTTATACATTCTTCTCTGAACTTGAGAAGCTATATACACTTGTCTTTCAACTGTTTTACAGTTAAATACTACTTTTCAGTGAATTCCGGTGGTTTGAAACACTGGTTTCATGTGAAATAACTGTATTTCAAGGATTTGTGCAGTGTACAACATCTTTTCTATACTAGAGACTTACATTTTGATGTCTTTTACACTTGTTCTCTCACTATTCTGTGACATTCTTTAGTATTTGCTCTGAAATACTACTGATTTCTAGCTGTTTCCCATAATGGGCGTTCTTTTCTACTTGTGGGACTTCAGCACATGTAGAAGAAACTTTATACACTCTTCTCTGAACTTGAGAAGCTATATACACTTGTCTTTCAACTGTTTTACAGTTGAATACTACTTTTCAGTGAATTCTGGTGGTTTCAAACACTGGTTTCATGTGAACTAACTGTATTTCAAGGATTTGTGCAGTGTACAACATCCTTTCTAGACTAGAGACTTACATTTTGATGTCTTTTACACTTGTTCTCTCACTATTTTGTGAAATTCATTAGTATTTGCTCTGAATGACTACTGATTTCTAGCTGTTTCCTATAATGGGCCTTCTTTTCTACTTGTGGGACTTCACCACATCTAGAAACTACTTTATACACTCTTCTCTGAACTTGAGAAGCTATATACACTTGTCTTAAAACTGTTTTACAGTTAAATACTACTTTTCAGTGAATTCCGGTGGTTTAAAACACTGGTTTCATGTGAACTAACTGTATTTCAAGGATTTGTGCAGTGTACAACATCCTTTCTAGACTAGAGACTTACATTTTGATGTCTTTTACACTTGTTCTCTCACTATTCTGTGATATTCATTAGTATTTCCTCTAAATGACTACTGATTTCTAGCTGTTTCCTGTAATGGGCCTTCTTTTCTACTTGTGGGACTTCACCACATGTAGAAACAACTTTATATACTTTTCTCTGGACTTGCCAAGCTATATAAACTTGTCTTTCAACTGTTTTACAGTTAAATACTACTTTTCAGGGAATCCTGTTGGTTTGAAACACTGGTTTCATGTGAACTAGCTATATTTCAAGGATTTCTTCAGTGCACAACATCCTTTCTAGCCTAGAAACTTACATTTTGATGGTTATCCACTTGTTCTCACACAATTCTATGATATTCATTAGTATTTCCTCTGAATTACTACTGATTTCTAGCTGTTTCCTATAATGGGCCTTCTTTTCTACTTGTGGGACTTCACCACATGTAGATGAAACTTTATACACTTCTCTGAACTTTAGAAGCTATATACACTTGTCTTTCAACTGTTTTACAGTTAAATACTACTTTTCAGTGAATTCTGGTGGTTTGAAACACTGGTTTCATGTGAACTAACTTTATTTCAAGGATTTCTGCAGTGTGCAACATCCTTTCTAGACTAGAGACTTACATTTTGATGTCTTTTACACTTGTTCTCTCACTATTCTGTGATATTCATTAGTATTTGCTCTGAAATACTACTGATTTCTAGCTGTTTCCCATAATGGGCGTTCTTTTCTACTTGTGGGACTTCAGCACATGTAGAAGAAACTTTATACACTCTTCTCTGAACTTGAGAAGCTATATACACTTGTCTTTCAACTGTTTTACAGTTGAATACTACTTTTCAGTGAATTCTGGTGGTTTCAAACACTGGTTTCATGTGAACTAACTGTATTTCAAGGATTTGTGCAGTGTACAACATCCTTTCTAGACTAGAGACTTACATTTTGATGTCTTTTACACTTGTTCTCTCACTATTTTGTGAAATTCATTAGTATTTGCTCTGAATGACTACTGATTTCTAGCTGTTTCCTATAATGGGCCTTCTTTTCTACTTGTGGGACTTCACCACATCTAGAAACTACTTTATACACTCTTCTCTGAACTTGAGAAGCTATATACACTTGTCTTACAACTGTTTTACAGTTAAATACTACTTTTCAGTGAATTCCGGTGGTTTAAAACACTGGTTTCATGTGAACTAACTGTATTTCAAGGATTTGTGCAGTGTACAACATCCTTTCTAGACTAGAGACTTACATTTTGATGTCTTTTACACTTGTTCTCTCACTATTCTGTGATATTCATTAGTATTTCCTCTAAATGACTACTGATTTCTAGCTGTTTCCTGTAATGGGCCTTCTTTTCTACTTGTGGGACTTCACCACATGTAGAAACAACTTTATATACTTTTCTCTGGACTTGCGAAGCTATATAAACTTGTCTTTCAACTGTTTTACAGTTAAATACTACTTTTCAGGGAATCCTGTTGGTTTGAAACACTGGTTTCATGTGAACTAGCTATATTTCAAGGATTTCTTCAGTGCACAACATCCTTTCTATCCTAGAAACTTACATTTTGATGGTTATCCACTTGTTCTCACACAATTCTATGATATTCATTAGTATTTCCTCTGAATTACTACTGATTTCTAGCTGTTTCCTATAATGGGCCTTCTTTTCTACTTGTGGGACTTCACCACATGTAGATGAAACTTTATACACTTCTCTGAACTTGTGAATCTATATAAACTTGTCTTCCAACTGTTTTACAGTTCAATACTACTTTTCAGTGAATTCCGGTGGTTTGAAACACTGGTTTCATGTGAACTAGCTCTATTTCAAGGATTTCGTCAGTGTACAACATCCTTTCTAGCCTAGAAACTTACATTTTGATGGTTTTCCACTTGTTCTCACACAATTCTATGATATTCATTAGTATTTCCTCTGAATTACTACTGATTTCTGGCTGTTTCCTATAAAGGGCCTTCTGCTCTACTTGTGGGACTTCACCACATGTAGAAACAACTTTATACACTCTTCTCTGGACTTGCGAAGCTATATAAACTTGTCTTTCAACGGTTTTACAGTTAAATAATACTTTTCAGTGAATTCTGGTGGTTTCAAACACTGGTTTTATGTGAACTAACTCTATTTCAAGGATTTCTGCAGTGTACAACATCCTTTCTAGACTAGAGACTTACATTTGGTGTCTTTTACACTTGTTCTCTCACTATTCTGTGATATTCATTAGTATTTCCTCTGAATGACTACTGATTTCTAGCTGTTTCCTATAATGGGCCTTCTTTTCTACTTGTGGGACTTCACCACATGTAGAAACAACTTTATACATTCTTCTCTGAACTTGAGAAGCTATATACACTTGTCTTTCAACTGTTTTACAGTTAAATACTACTTTTCAGTGAATTCCGGTGGTTTGAAACACTGGTTTCATGTGAAATAACTGTATTTCAAGGATTTGTGCAGTGTACAACATCTTTTCTATACTAGAGACTTACATTTTGATGTCTTTTACACTTGTTCTCTCACTATTCTGTGACATTCTTTAGTATTTGCTCTGAAATACTACTGATTTCTAGCTGTTTCCCATAATGGGCGTTCTTTTCTACTTGTGGGACTTCACCACATGTAGAAGAAACTTTATACACTCTTCTCTGAACTTGAGAAGCTATATACACTTGTCTTTCAACTGTTTTACAGTTGAATACTACTTTTCAGTGAATTCTGGTGGTTTCAAACACTGGTTTCATGTGAACTAACTCTATTTCAAGGATTTCTGCAGTGTGCAACATCCTTTCTAGACTAGAGACTTACATTTTGATGTCTTTTACACTTGTTCTCTCACTATTCTGTGATATTCATTAGTATTTGCTCTGAATTAGTAATGCTTTCTTGCAGTGTCCTATAGTGGGCCTTCTGGTATACTTGTGGGACTTCACCACATGTAGAAACAACTTTATATACTCTTCTCTGAACTTGTGAATCTATATAAACTTGTCTTCCAACTGTTTTACAGTTGAATACTACTTTTCAGTGAATTCCGGTGGTTTGAAACACTGGTTTCATGTGAACTAGCTCTATTTCAAGGATTTCGTCAGTGTACAACATCCTTTCTAGCCTAGAAACTTACATTTTGATGGTTTTCCACTTGTTCTCACACAATCCTATGATATTCATTAGTATTTCCTCTCAATTACTACTGATTTCTGGCTGTTTCCTATAAAGGGCCTTCTGCTCTACTTGTGGGACTTCACCACATGTAGAAACAACTTTATACATTCTTCTCTGAACTTGAGAAGCTATATACACTTGTCTTTCAACTGTTTTACAGTTAAATACTACTTTTCAGTGAATTCCGGTGGTTTGAAACACTGGTTTCATGTGAAATAACTGTATTTCAAGGATTTGTGCAGTGTACAACATCTTTTCTATACTAGAGACTTACATTTTGATGTCTTTTACACTTGTTCTCTCACTATTCTGTGACATTCTTTTGTATTTGCTCTGAAATACTACTGATTTCTAGCTGTTTCCCATAATGGGCGTTCTTTTCTACTTGTGGGACTTCAGCACATGTAGAAGAAACTTTATACACTCTTCTCTGAACTTGAGAAGCTATATACACTTGTCTTTCAACTGTTTTACAGTTGAATACTACTTTTCAGTGAATTCTGGTGGTTTCAAACACTGGTTTCATGTGAACTAACTGTATTTCAAGGATTTGTGCAGTGTACAACATCCTTTCTAGACTAGAGACTTACATTTTGATGTCTTTTACACTTGTTCTCTCACTATTTTGTGAAATTCATTAGTATTTGCTCTGAATGACTACTGATTTCTAGCTGTTTCCTATAATGGGCCTTCTTTTCTACTTGTGGGACTTCACCACATCTAGAAACTACTTTATACACTCTTCTCTGAACTTGAGAAGCTATATACACTTGTCTTACAACTGTTTTACAGTTAAATACTACTTTTCAGTGAATTCCGGTGGTTTAAAACACAGGTTTCATGTGAACTAACTGTATTTCAAGGATTTGTGCAGTGTACAACATCCTTTCTAGACTAGAGACTTACATTTTGATGTCTTTTACACTTGTTCTCTCACTATTCTGTGATATTCATTAGTATTTCCTCTAAATGACTACTGATTTCTAGCTGTTTCCTGTAATGGGCCTTCTTTTCTACTTGTGGGACTTCACCACATGTAGAAGCAACTTTATATACTTTTCCCTGGACTTGCGAAGCTATATAAACTTGTCTTTCAACTGTTTTACAGTTAAATACTACTTTTCAGGGAATCCTGTTGGTTTGAAACACTGGTTTCATGTGAACTAGCTATATTTCAAGGATTTCTTCAGTGCACAACATCCTTTCTAGCCTAGAAACTTACATTTTGATGGTTATCCACTTGTTATCACACAATTCTATGATATTCATTAGTATTTCCTCTGAATTACTACTGATTTCTAGCTGTTTCCTATAAAGGGCCTTCTGCTCTACTTGTGGGACTTCACCAGATGTAGAAACAACTTTATACACTCTTCTCTGGACTTGCGAAACTATATAATCTTGTCTTTCAACGGTTTTACACTTAAATACTACTTTTCAGTGAATTCTGGTGGTTTGAAACAATGGTTTCATGTGAACTAACTCTATTTCAAGGATTTCTGCAGTGTACAACATCCTTTCTAGACTAGAGACTTACATATTGGTGTCTTTTACACTTGTTATTCTCACTATTATGTGATATTCATTAATATTTCCTCTGAATGACTACTGATTTCTAGCTGTTTCCTATAATGGGCCTTCTTTTCTACTTGTGGGACTTCACCACATGTAGAAACAACTTTATACATTCTTCTCTGAACTTGAGAAGCTATATACACTTGTCTTTCAACTGTTTTACTGTGAAATACTACTTTTCAGTGAATTCTGGTGGTTTGAAACACTGGTTTCATGTGAACTATCTCTATTTCAAGGATTTCTGCAGTGTGCAACATCCTTTCTAGACTAGAGACTTACATTTTGATGTCTTTTACACTTGTTCTCTCACTATTCTGTGATATTCATTAGTATTTGCTCTGAAATACTACTGATTTCTAGCTGTTTCCCATAATGGGCCTTCTTTTCTACTTGTGGGACTTCACCACATGTAGAAGAAACTTTATACACTCTTCTCTGAACTTGAGAAGCTATATACACTTGTCTTTCAACTGTTTTACAGTTGAATACTACTTTTCAGTGAATTCTGGTGGTTTCAAACACTGGTTTCATGTGAACTAACTGTATTTCAAGGATTTGTGCAGTGTACAACATCCTTTCTAGACTAGAGACTTACATTTTGATGTGTTTTACACTTGTTCTCTCACTATTTTGTGAAATTCATTAGTATTTGCTCTGAATGACTACTGATTTCTAGCTGTTTCCTATAATGGGCCTTCTTTTCTACTTGTGGGACATCACCACATGTAGAAACAACTTTATACATTCTTCTCTGAACTTGAGAAGCTATATACACTTGTCTTTCAACTGTTTTACAATTAAATACTACATTTCAGTGAATTCTGTTGGTTTGAAACACTGGTTTCATGTGAACTAACTCTATTTCAAGGATTTCTGCAGTGTGCAACATCCTTTCTAGACTAGAGACTTACATTTTGATGTCTTTTACACTTGTTCTCTCACTATTCTGTGATATTCATTAGTATTTCCTCTGAATGACTACTGATTTCTAGCTGTTTCCTATAATGGCCTTCTTTTCTACTTGTGGGACTTCACCACATGTAGAAACAACTTTATATACTCTTCTCTGGACTTGCGAAGCTATATAAACTTGTCTTTCAACTGTTTTACAGTTAAATGCTACTTTTCAGTGAATTCTGGTGGTTTGAAACAGTGGTTTCATGTGAACTAACTCTATTTCAAGGATTTCTGCAGTGTACAACATCCTTTCTAGACTAGAGACTTACATTTTGGTGTCTTTTACACTTGTTCTCTCACTATTCTGTGATATTCATTAGTATTTCCTCTGAATGACTACTGATTTCTAGCTGTTTCCTATAATGGGCCTTCTTTTCTACTTGTGGGACTTCACCACATGTAGAAACAACTTAATATACTCTTCTCTGAACTTTTGAATCTATATAAACTTGTCTTTCAACTGTTTTACAGTTGAATACTACTTTTCAGTGAATTCCGGTGGTTTGAAACACTGGTTTCATGTGAAATAACTGTATTACAAGGATTTGTGCAGTGTACAACATCCATTCTATACTAGAGACTTACATTTTGATGTCTTTTACACTTGTTCTCTCACTATTCTGTGATATTCATTAGTATTTGCTCTGAATGACTACTGATTTCAGCTGTTTCCTATAATGGGCCTTCTTTTCTACTTGTGGGACTTCACAACATCTAGAAACTACTTTATACACTCTTCTCTAGACTTGCGAAGCTATAGAAACTTGTCTTTCAACGGTTTTACAGTTAAATACTACTTTTCAGTGATTTCTTTTGGTTTGAAACACTGGTTTCATGTGAACTAACTCTATTGCAAGGATTTCTGCAGTGTGCAACATCCTTTCTAGACTAGAGACTTACATTTTGATGTCTTTTATACTTGTTCTCTCACTATTCTGTGATATTCATTAGTATTTGCTCTGAATTAGTAATGCTTTCTTGCAGTGTCCTATAGTAGGCCTTCTGGTATACTTGTGGGACTTCACCACATGTAGAAACAACTTTATACATTCTTCTCTGAACTTGAGAAGCTATATACACTTGTCTTTCAACTCTTTTACAGTAGAATACTACTTTTCAGTGAATTCTGTTGGTTTGCAACACTGGTTTCATGTGAACTAACTCTATTTCAAGGATTTCTGCAGTGTGCAACATCCTTTCTAGACTAGCGACTTACATATTGGTGTCTTTTACACTTGTTATGCTCACTATTCTGTGATATTCATTAGTATTTCCTCTGAATGACTACTGATTTCTAGCTGTTTCCTATAATGGGCCTTCTTTTCTACTTGTGGGACTTCACCACATGTAGAAACTTTATACATTCTTCTCTGAACTTGAGAAGCTATATACACTTGTTTTTCAACTCTTTTACAGTTAAATACTACTTTTCATTGAATTCCGGTGGTTTTAAACACTGGTTTCATGTGAACTAACTGTATTTCAAGGATTTGTGCAGTGTACAACATCCTTTCTATACTAGAGACTTACATTTTGATGTCTTTTACACTTGTTCTCTCACTATTCTGTGATATTCATTAGTATTTGCTCTGAATTAGTAATGTTTTCTTGCAGTGTCCTATAGTGGGCCTTCTGGTATACTTGTGGGACTTCACCACATGTGGAAGAAACTTTATACACTTCTCTGAACTTTAGAAGCTATATACACTTGTCTTTCAACTGTTTTACAGTTAAATACTACTTTTCAGTGAATTCTGGTGGTTTGAAACAGTGGTTTCATGTGAACTAACTCTATTTCAAGGATTTCTGCAGTGTACAACATCCTTTCTAGACTAGAGACTTACATTTTGGTGTCTTTTACACTTGTTCTCTCACTATTCTGTGATATTCATTAGTATTTCCTCTGAATGACTACTGATTTCTAGCTGTTTCCTATAATGGGCCTTCTTTTCTACTTGTGGGACTTCACCACATGTAGAAACAACTTTATACATTCTTCTCTGAACTTGAGAAGCTATATACACTTGTCTTTCAACTGTTTTACAGTTAAATACTACTTTTCAGTGAATTCTGCTGGTTTGAAACACTGGTTTCATGTGAACTAACTGTATTTCAAGGATTTCTGCAGTGTGCAACATCCTTTCTAGACTAGAGACTTACATTTTGGTGTCTTTTACACTTGTTCTCTCACTATTCTGTGATATTCATTAGTATTTGCTCTGAATTAGTAATGCTTTCTTGCAGTGTCCTATATTGGGCCTTCTTTTCTACTTGTGGGACTTCACCACATGTAGAAACAACTTAATATACTCTTCTCTGAACTTTTGAATCTATATAAACTTGTCTTTCAACTGTTTTACAGTTGAATACTACTTTTCAGTGAATTCCGGTGGTTTGAAACACTGGTTTCATGTGAAATAACTGTATTTCAAGGATTTGTGCAGTGTACAACATCCATTCTATACTAGAGACTTACATTTTGATGTCTTTTACACTTGTTCTCTCACTATTCTGTGATATTCATTAGTATTTGCTCTGAATGACTACTGATTTCAGCTGTTTCCTATAATGGGCCTTCTTTTCTACTTGTGGGACTTCACAACATCTAGAAACTACTTTATACACTCTTCTCTAGACTTGCGAAGCTATAGAAACTTGTCTTTCAACGGTTTTACAGTTAAATACTACTTTTCAGTGATTTCTTTTGGTTTGAAACACTGGTTTCATGTGAACTAACTCTATTGCAAGGATTTCTGCAGTGTGCAACATCCTTTCTAGACTAGAGACTTACATTTTGATGTCTTTTATACTTGTTCTCTCACTATTCTGTGATATTCATTAGTATTTGCTCTGAATTAGTAATGCTTTCTTGCAGTGTCCTATAGTAGGCCTTCTGGTATACTTGTGGGACTTCACCACATGTAGAAACAACTTTATACATTCTTCTCTGAACTTGAGAAGCTATATACACTTGTCTTTCAACTCTTTTACAGTAGAATACTACTTTTCAGTGAATTCTGTTGGTTTGCAACACTGGTTTCATGTGAACTAACTCTATTTCAAGGATTTCTGCAGTGTGCAACATCCTTTCTAGACTAGCGACTTACATATTGGTGTCTTTTACACTTGTTATGCTCACTATTCTGTGATATTCATTAGTATTTCCTCTGAATGACTACTGATTTCTAGCTGTTTCCTATAATGGGCCTTCTTTTCTACTTGTGGGACTTCACCACATGTAGAAACTTTATACATTCTTCTCTGAACTTGAGAAGCTATATACACTTGTTTTTCAACTCTTTTACAGTTAAATACTACTTTTCATTGAATTCCGGTGGTTTTAAACACTGGTTTCATGTGAACTAACTGTATTTCAAGGATTTGTGCAGTGTACAACATCCTTTCTATACTAGAGACTTACATTTTGATGTCTTTTACACTTGTTCTCTCACTATTCTGTGATATTCATTAGTATTTGCTCTGAATTAGTAATGTTTTCTTGCAGTGTCCTATAGTGGGCCTTCTGGTATACTTGTGGGACTTCACCACATGTGGAAGAAACTTTATACACTTCTCTGAACTTTAGAAGCTATATACACTTGTCTTTCAACTGTTTTACAGTTAAATACTACTTTTCAGTGAATTCTGGTGGTTTGAAACAGTGGTTTCATGTGAACTAACTCTATTTCAAGGATTTCTGCAGTGTACAACATCCTTTCTAGACTAGAGACTTACATTTTGGTGTCTTTTACACTTGTTCTCTCACTATTCTGTGATATTCATTAGTATTTCCTCTGAATGACTACTGATTTCTAGCTGTTTCCTATAATGGGCCTTCTTTTCTACTTGTGGGACTTCACCACATGTAGAAACAACTTTATACATTCTTCTCTGAACTTGAGAAGCTATATACACTTGTCTTTCAACTGTTTTACAGTTAAATACTACTTTTCAGTGAATTCTGCTGGTTTGAAACACTGGTTTCATGTGAACTAACTGTATTTCAAGGATTTCTGCAGTGTGCAACATCCTTTCTAGACTAGAGACTTACATTTTGGTGTCTTTTACACTTGTTCTCTCACTATTCTGTGATATTCATTAGTATTTCCTCTGAATGACTACTGATTTCTAGCTGTTTCCTATAATGGGCCTTCTTTTCTACTTGTGGGACTTCACCACATGTAGAAACAACTTAATATACTCTTCTCTGAACTTTTGAATCTATATAAACTTGTCTTTCAACTGTTTTACAGTTGAATACTACTTTTCAGTGAATTCCGGTGGTTTGAAACACTGGTTTCATGTGAAATAACTGTATTACAAGGATTTGTGCAGTGTACAACATCCATTCTATACTAGAGACTTACATTTTGATGTCTTTTACACTTGTTCTCTCACTATTCTGTGATATTCATTAGTATTTGCTCTGAATGACTACTGATTTCAGCTGTTTCCTATAATGGGCCTTCTTTTCTACTTGTGGGACTTCACAACATCTAGAAACTACTTTATACACTCTTCTCTAGACTTGCGAAGCTATAGAAACTTGTCTTTCAACGGTTTTACAGTTAAATACTACTTTTCAGTGATTTCTTTTGGTTTGAAACACTGGTTTCATGTGAACTAACTCTATTGCAAGGATTTCTGCAGTGTGCAACATCCTTTCTAGACTAGAGACTTACATTTTGATGTCTTTTATACTTGTTCTCTCACTATTCTGTGATATTCATTAGTATTTGCTCTGAATTAGTAATGCTTTCTTGCAGTGTCCTATAGTAGGCCTTCTGGTATACTTGTGGGACTTCACCACATGTAGAAACAACTTTATACATTCTTCTCTGAACTTGAGAAGCTATATACACTTGTCTTTCAACTCTTTTACAGTAGAATACTACTTTTCAGTGAATTCTGTTGGTTTGCAACACTGGTTTCATGTGAACTAACTCTATTTCAAGGATTTCTGCAGTGTGCAACATCCTTTCTAGACTAGCGACTTACATATTGGTGTCTTTTACACTTGTTATGCTCACTATTCTGTGATATTCATTAGTATTTCCTCTGAATGACTACTGATTTCTAGCTGTTTCCTATAATGGGCCTTCTTTTCTACTTGTGGGACTTCACCACATGTAGAAACTTTATACATTCTTCTCTGAACTTGAGAAGCTATATACACTTGTTTTTCAACTCTTTTACAGTTAAATACTACTTTTCATTGAATTCCGGTGGTTTTAAACACTGGTTTCATGTGAACTAACTGTATTTCAAGGATTTGTGCAGTGTACAACATCCTTTCTATACTAGAGACTTACATTTTGATGTCTTTTACACTTGTTCTCTCACTATTCTGTGATATTCATTAGTATTTGCTCTGAATTAGTAATGTTTTCTTGCAGTGTCCTATAGTGGGCCTTCTGGTATACTTGTGGGACTTCACCACATGTGGAAGAAACTTTATACACTTCTCTGAACTTTAGAAGCTATATACACTTGTCTTTCAACTGTTTTACAGTTAAATACTACTTTTCAGTGAATTCTGGTGGTTTGAAACAGTGGTTTCATGTGAACTAACTCTATTTCAAGGATTTCTGCAGTGTACAACATCCTTTCTAGACTAGAGACTTACATTTTGGTGTCTTTTACACTTGTTCTCTCACTATTCTGTGATATTCATTAGTATTTCCTCTGAATGACTACTGATTTCTAGCTGTTTCCTATAATGGGCCTTCTTTTCTACTTGTGGGACTTCACCACATGTAGAAACAACTTTATACATTCTTCTCTGAACTTGAGAAGCTATATACACTTGTCTTTCAACTGTTTTACAGTTAAATACTACTTTTCAGTGAATTCTGCTGGTTTGAAACACTGGTTTCATGTGAACTAACTGTATTTCAAGGATTTCTGCAGTGTGCAACATCCTTTCTAGACTAGAGACTTACATTTTGATGTCTTTTACACTTGTTCTCTCACTATTCTGTGATATTCATTAGTATTTGCTCTGAATTAGTAATGCTTTCTTGCAGTGTCCTATATTGGGCCTTCTTTTCTACTTGTGGGACTTCACCACATGTAGAAACAACTTAATATACTCTTCTCTGAACTTTTGAATCTATATAAACTTGTCTTTCAACTGTTTTACAGTTGAATACTACTTTTCAGTGAATTCCGGTGGTTTGAAACACTGGTTTCATGTGAAATAACTGTATTTCAAGGATTTGTGCAGTGTACAACATCCATTCTATACTAGAGACTTACATTTTGATGTCTTTTACACTTGTTCTCTCACTATTCTGTGATATTCATTAGTATTTGCTCTGAATGACTACTGATTTCAGCTGTTTCCTATAATGGGCCTTCTTTTCTACTTGTGGGACTTCACCACATGTAGGAGAAACTTTATACACTCTTCTCTGAACTTGAGAAGCTATATACACTTGTCTTTCAACTGTTTTACAGTTGAATACTACTTTTCAGTGAATTCTGGTGGTTTCAAACACTGGTTTCATGTGAACTAACTCTATTTCAAGGATTTCTGCAGTGTGCAACATCCTTTCTAGACTAGAGACTTACATTTTGATGTCTTTTACACTTGTTCTCTCACTATTCTGTGATATTCATTAGTATTTCCTCTGAATGACTACTGATTTCTAGCTGTTTCCTATAATGGCCTTCTTTTCTACTTGTGGGACTTCACCACATGTAGAAACAACTTTATATACTCTTCTCTGGACTTGCGAAGCTATATAAACTTGTCTTTCAACTGTTTTACAGTTAAATGCTACTTTTCAGTGAATTCTGGTGGTTTGAAACAGTGGTTTCATGTGAACTAACTCTATTTCAAGGATTTCTGCAGTGTACAACATCCTTTCTAGACTAGAGACTTACATTTTGGTGTCTTTTACACTTGTTCTCTCACTATTCTGTGATATTCATTAGTATTTCCTCTGAATGACTACTGATTTCTAGCTGTTTCCTATAATGGGCCTTCTTTTCTACTTGTGGGACTTCACAACATCTAGAAACTACTTTATACACTCTTCTCTAGACTTGCGAAGCTATAGAAACTTGTCTTTCAACGGTTTTACAGTTAAATACTACTTTTCAGTGATTTCTTTTGGTTTGAAACACTGGTTTCATGTGAACTAACTCTATTGCAAGGATTTCTGCAGTGTGCAACATCCTTTCTAGACTAGAGACTTACATTTTGATGTCTTTTATACTTGTTCTCTCACTATTCTGTGATATTCATTAGTATTTGCTCTGAATTAGTAATGCTTTCTTGCAGTGTCCTATAGTAGGCCTTCTGGTATACTTGTGGGACTTCACCACATGTAGAAACAACTTTATACATTCTTCTCTGAACTTGAGAAGCTATATACACTTGTCTTTCAACTCTTTTACAGTAGAATACTACTTTTCAGTGAATTCTGTTGGTTTGCAACACTGGTTTCATGTGAACTAACTCTATTTCAAGGATTTCTGCAGTGTGCAACATCCTTTCTAGACTAGCGACTTACATATTGGTGTCTTTTACACTTGTTATGCTCACTATTCTGTGATATTCATTAGTATTTCCTCTGAATGACTACTGATTTCTAGCTGTTTCCTATAATGGGCCTTCTTTTCTACTTGTGGGACTTCACCACATGTAGAAACTTTATACATTCTTCTCTGAACTTGAGAAGCTATATACACTTGTTTTTCAACTCTTTTACAGTTAAATACTACTTTTCATTGAATTCCGGTGGTTTTAAACACTGGTTTCATGTGAACTAACTGTATTTCAAGGATTTGTGCAGTGTACAACATCCTTTCTATACTAGAGACTTACATTTTGATGTCTTTTACACTTGTTCTCTCACTATTCTGTGATATTCATTAGTATTTGCTCTGAATTAGTAATGTTTTCTTGCAGTGTCCTATAGTGGGCCTTCTGGTATACTTGTGGGACTTCACCACATGTGGAAGAAACTTTATACACTTCTCTGAACTTTAGAAGCTATATACACTTGTCTTTCAACAGTTTTACACTTAAATACTACTTTTCAGTGAATTCTGGTGGTTTGAAACAGTGGTTTCATGTGAACTAACTCTATTTCAAGGATTTCTGCAGTGTACAACATCCTTTCTAGACTAGAGACTTACATTTTGGTGTCTTTTACACTTGTTCTCTCACTATTCTGTGATATTCATTAGTATTTCCTCTGAATGACTACTGATTTCTAGCTGTTTCCTATAATGGGCCTTCTTTTCTACTTGTGGGACTTCACCACATGTAGAAACAACTTTATACATTCTTCTCTGAACTTGAGAAGCTATATACACTTGTCTTTCAACTGTTTTACAGTTAAATACTACTTTTCAGTGAATTCTTTTGGTTTGAAACACTGGTTTCATGTGAACTAACTGTATTTCAAGGATTTGTGCAGTGTACAACATCCTTTCTAGACTAGAGACTTACATTTTGATGTCTTTTATACTTGTTCTCTCACTATTCTGTGATATTCATTAGTATTTGCTCTGAATTAGTAATGTTTTCTTGCAGTGTCCTATAGTGGGCCTTCTGGTATACTTGTGGGACTTCACCACATGTGGAAGAAACTTTATACACTTCTCTGAACTTTAGAAGCTATATACACTTGTCTTTCAACTGTTTTACAGTTAAATACTACTTTTCAGTGAATTCCGGTGGTTTAAAACACTGGTTTCATGTGAACTAACTGTATTTCAAGGATTTGTGCAGTGTACAACATCCTTTCTAGACTAGAGACTTACATTTTGATGTCTTTTACACTTGTTCTCTCACTATTCTGTGATATTCATTAGTATTTCCTCTGAATGACTACTGATTTCTAGCTGTTTCCTGTAATGGGCCTTCTTTTCTACTTGTGGGACTTCACCACATGTAGAAACAACTTTATATACTTTTCTCTGGACTTGCGAAGCTATATAAACTTGTCTTTCAACTGTTTTACAGTTAAATACTACTTTTCAGGGAATCCTGTTGGTTTGAAACACTGGTTTCATGTGAACTAGCTATATTTCAAGGATTTCTTCAGTGCACAACATCCTTTCTAGCCTAGAAACTTACATTTTGATGGTTATCCACTTGTTCTCACACAATTCTATGATATTCATTAGTATTTCCTCTGAATTACTACTGATTTCTAGCTGTTTCCTATAAAGGGCCTTCTGCTCTACTTGTGGGACTTCACCAGATGTAGAAACAACTTTATACACTCTTCTCTGGACTTGCGAATCTATATAAACTTGTCTTTCAACGGTTTTACACTTAAATACTACTTTTCAGTGAATTCTGGTGGTTTGAAACACTGGTTTCATGTGAACTAACTCTATTTCAAGGATTTCTGCAGTGTACAACATCCTTTCTAGACTAGAGACTTACATATTGGTGTCTTTTACACTTGTTATTCTCACTATTATGTGATATTCATTAATATTTCCTCTGAATGACTACTGATTTCTAGCTGTTTCCTATAATGGGCCTTCTTTTCTACTTGTGGGACTTCACCACATGTAGAAACAACTTTATACATTCTTCTCTGAACTTGAGAAGCTATATAAACTTGTCTTTCAACTGTTTTATTGTGAAATAAAACTTTTCAGTGAATTCTGGTGGTTTGAAACACTGGTTTCATGTGAACTATCTCTATTTCAAGGATTTCTGCAGTGTGCAACATCCTTTCTAGACTAGAGACTTACATTTTGATGTCTTTTACACTTGTTCTCTCACTATTCTGTGATATTCATTAGTATTTGCTCTGAAATACTACTGATTTCTAGCTGTTTCCCATAATGGGCCTTCTTTTCTACTTGTGGGACTTCAGCACATGTAGAAGAAACTTTATACACTCTTCTCTGAACTTGAGAAGCTATATACACTTGTCTTTCAACTGTTTTACAGTTGAATACTACTTTTCAGTGAATTCTGGTGGTTTAAAACACTGGTTTCATGTGAACTAACTGTATTTTAAGGATTTCTGCAGTGTACAACATCCTTTCTAGACTAGAGACTTACATTTTGATGTGTTTTACACTTGTTCTCTCACTATTTTGTGAAATTCATTAGTATTTGCTCTGAATGACTACTGATTTCTAGCTCTTTCCTATAATGGGCCTTCTTCTCTACTTGTGGGACATCACCACATGTAGAAACAACTTTATACATTCTTCTCTGAACTTGAGAAGCTATATACACTTGTCTTTCAACTGTTTTACAATTAAATACTACATTTCAGTGAATTCTGTTGGTTTGAAACACTGGTTTCATGTGAACTAACTCTATTTCAAGGATTTCTGCAGTGTGCAACATCCTTTCTAGACTAGAGACTTACATTTTGATGTCTTTTACACTTGTTCTCTCACTATTCTGTGATATTCATTAGTATTTCCTCTGAATGACTACTGATTTCTAGCTGTTTCCTATAATGGGCCTTCTTTTCTACTTGTGGGACTTCACCACATGTAGAAACTTTATACATTCTTCTCTGAACTTGAGAAGCTATATACACTTGTTTTTCAACTCTTTTACAGTTAAATACTACTTTTCATTGAATTCCGGTGGTTTTAAACACTGGTTTCATGTGAACTAACTGTATTTCAAGGATTTGTGCAGTGTACAACATCCTTTCTATACTAGAGACTTACATTTTGATGTCTTTTACACTTGTTCTCTCACTATTCTGTGATATTCATTAGTATTTGCTCTGAATTAGTAATGTTTTCTTGCAGTGTCCTATAGTGGGCCTTCTGGTATACTTGTGGGACTTCACCACATGTGGAAGAAACTTTATACACTTCTCTGAACTTTAGAAGCTATATACACTTGTCTTTCAACTGTTTTACAGTTAAATACTACTTTTCAGTGAATTCTGGTGGTTTGAAACAGTGGTTTCATGTGAACTAACTCTATTTCAAGGATTTCTGCAGTGTACAACATCCTTTCTAGACTAGAGACTTACATTTTGGTGTCTTTTACACTTGTTCTCTCACTATTCTGTGATATTCATTAGTATTTCCTCTGAATGACTACTGATTTCTAGCTGTTTCCTATAATGGGCCTTCTTTTCTACTTGTGGGACTTCACCACATGTAGAAACAACTTTATACATTCTTCTCTGAACTTGAGAAGCTATATACACTTGTCTTTCAACTGTTTTACAGTTAAATACTACTTTTCAGTGAATTCTTTTGGTTTGAAACACTGGTTTCATGTGAACTAACTGTATTTCAAGGATTTGTGCAGTGTACAACATCCTTTCTAGACTAGAGACTTACATTTTGATGTCTTTTATACTTGTTCTCTCACTATTCTGTGATATTCATTAGTATTTGCTCTGAATTAGTAATGTTTTCTTGCAGTGTCCTATAGTGGGCCTTCTGGTATACTTGTGGGACTTCACCACATGTGGAAGAAACTTTATACACTTCTCTGAACTTTAGAAGCTATATACACTTGTCTTTCAACTGTTTTACAGTTAAATACTACTTTTCAGTGAATTCTGGTGGTTTGAAACAGTGGTTTCATGTGAACTAACTCTATTTCAAGGATTTCTGCAGTGTGCAACATCCTTTCTAGACTAGAGACTTACATTTTGATGTCTTTTACACTTGTTCTCTCACTATTCTGTGATATTCATTAGTATTTGCTCTGAATTAGTAATGCTTTCTTGCAGTGTCCTATATTGGGCCTTCTTTTCTACTTGTGGGACTTCACCACATGTAGAAACAACTTAATATACTCTTCTCTGAACTTTTGAATCTATATAAACTTGTCTTTCAACTGTTTTACAGTTGAATACTACTTTTCAGTGAATTCCGGTGGTTTGAAACACTGGTTTCATGTGAAATAACTGTATTTCAAGGATTTGTGCAGTGTACAACATCCATTCTATACTAGAGACTTACATTTTGATGTCTTTTACACTTGTTCTCTCACTATTCTGTGATATTCATTAGTATTTGCTCTGAATGACTACTGATTTCAGCTGTTTCCTATAATGGGCCTTCTTTTCTACTTGTGGGACTTCACCACATGTAGGAGAAACTTTATACACTCTTCTCTGAACTTGAGAAGCTATATACACTTGTCTTTCAACTCTTTTACAGTTGAATACTACTTTTCAGTGAATTCTGGTGGTTTCAAACACTGGTTTCATGTGAACTAACTCTATTTCAAGGATTTCTGCAGTGTGCAACATCCTTTCTAGACTAGAGACTTACATTTTGATGTCTTTTACACTTGTTCTCTCACTATTCTGTGATATTCATTAGTATTTCCTCTGAATGACTACTGATTTCTAGCTGTTTCCTATAATGGCCTTCTTTTCTACTTGTGGGACTTCACCACATGTAGAAACAACTTTATATACTCTTCTCTGGACTTGCGAAGCTATATAAACTTGTCTTTCAACTGTTTTACAGTTAAATGCTACTTTTCAGTGAATTCTGGTGGTTTGAAACAGTGGTTTCATGTGAACTAACTCTATTTCAAGGATTTCTGCAGTGTACAACATCCTTTCTAGACTAGAGACTTACATTTTGGTGTCTTTTACACTTGTTCTCTCACTATTCTGTGATATTCATTAGTATTTCCTCTGAATGACTACTGATTTCTAGCTGTTTCCTATAATGGGCCTTCTTTTCTACTTGTGGGACTTCACAACATCTAGAAACTACTTTATACACTCTTCTCTAGACTTGCGAAGCTATAGAAACTTGTCTTTCAACGGTTTTACAGTTAAATACTACTTTTCAGTGATTTCTTTTGGTTTGAAACACTGGTTTCATGTGAACTAACTCTATTGCAAGGATTTCTGCAGTGTGCAACATCCTTTCTAGACTAGAGACTTACATTTTGATGTCTTTTATACTTGTTCTCTCACTATTCTGTGATATTCATTAGTATTTGCTCTGAATTAGTAATGCTTTCTTGCAGTGTCCTATAGTAGGCCTTCTGGTATACATGTGGGACTTCACCACATGTAGAAACAACTTTATACATTCTTCTCTGAACTTGAGAAGCTATATACACTTGTCTTTCAACTCTTTTACAGTAGAATACTACTTTTCAGTGAATTCTGTTGGTTTGCAACACTGGTTTCATGTGAACTAACTCTATTTCAAGGATTTCTGCAGTGTGCAACATCCTTTCTAGACTAGCGACTTACATATTGGTGTCTTTTACACTTGTTATGCTCACTATTCTGTGATATTCATTAGTATTTCCTCTGAATGACTACTGATTTCTAGCTGTTTCCTATAATGGGCCTTCTTTTCTACTTGTGGGACTTCACCACATGTAGAAACTTTATACATTCTTCTCTGAACTTGAGAAGCTATATACACTTGTTTTTCAACTCTTTTACAGTTAAATACTACTTTTCATTGAATTCCGGTGATTTTAAACACTGGTTTCATGTGAACTAACTGTATTTCAAGGATTTGTGCAGTGTACAACATCCTTTCTATACTAGAGACTTACATTTTGATGTCTTTTACACTTGTTCTCTCACTATTCTGTGATATTCATTAGTATTTGCTCTGAATTAGTAATGTTTTCTTGCAGTGTCCTATAGTGGGCCTTCTGGTATACTTGTGGGACTTCACCACATGTGGAAGAAACTTTATACACTTCTCTGAACTTTAGAAGCTATATACACTTGTCTTTCAACAGTTTTACACTTAAATACTACTTTTCAGTGAATTCTGGTGGTTTGAAACAGTGGTTTCATGTGAACTAACTCTATTTCAAGGATTTCTGCAGTGTACAACATCCTTTCTAGACTAGAGACTTACATTTTGGTGTCTTTTACACTTGTTCTCTCACTATTCTGTGATATTCATTAGTATTTCCTCTGAATGACTACTGATTTCTAGCTGTTTCCTATAATGGGCCTTCTTTTCTACTTGTGGGACTTCACCACATGTAGAAACAACTTTATACATTCTTCTCTGAACTTGAGAAGCTATATACACTTGTCTTTCAACTGTTTTACAGTTAAATACTACTTTTCAGTGAATTCTTTTGGTTTGAAACACTGGTTTCATGTGAACTAACTGTATTTCAAGGATTTGTGCAGTGTACAACATCCTTTCTAGACTAGAGACTTACATTTTGATGTCTTTTATACTTGTTCTCTCACTATTCTGTGATATTCATTAGTATTTGCTCTGAATTAGTAATGTTTTCTTGCAGTGTCCTATAGTGGGCCTTCTGGTATACTTGTGGGACTTCACCACATGTGGAAGAAACTTTATACACTTCTCTGAACTTTAGAAGCTATATACACTTGTCTTTCAACTGTTTTACAGTTAAATACTACTTTTCAGTGAATTCCGGTGGTTTAAAACACTGGTTTCATGTGAACTAACTGTATTTCAAGGATTTGTGCAGTGTACAACATCCTTTCTAGACTAGAGACTTACATTTTGATGTCTTTTACACTTGTTCTCTCACTATTCTGTGATATTCATTAGTATTTCCTCTGAATGACTACTGATTTCTAGCTGTTTCCTGTAATGGGCCTTCTTTTCTACTTGTGGGACTTCACCACATGTAGAAACAACTTTATATACTTTTCTCTGGACTTGCGAAGCTATATAAACTTGTCTTTCAACTGTTTTACAGTTAAATACTACTTTTCAGGGAATCCTGTTGGTTTGAAACACTGGTTTCATGTGAACTAGCTATATTTCAAGGATTTCTTCAGTGCACAACATCCTTTCTAGCCTAGAAACTTACATTTTGATGGTTATCCACTTGTTCTCACACAATTCTATGATATTCATTAGTATTTCCTCTGAATTACTACTGATTTCTAGCTGTTTCCTATAAAGGGCCTTCTGCTCTACTTGTGGGACTTCACCAGATGTAGAAACAACTTTATACACTCTTCTCTGGACTTGCGAATCTATATAAACTTGTCTTTCAACGGTTTTACACTTAAATACTACTTTTCAGTGAATTCTGGTGGTTTGAAACACTGGTTTCATGTGAACTAACTCTATTTCAAGGATTTCTGCAGTGTACAACATCCTTTCTAGACTAGAGACTTACATATTGGTGTCTTTTACACTTGTTATTCTCACTATTATGTGATATTCATTAATATTTCCTCTGAATGACTACTGATTTCTAGCTGTTTCCTATAATGGGCCTTCTTTTCTACTTGTGGGACTTCACCACATGTAGAAACAACTTTATACATTCTTCTCTGAACTTGAGAAGCTATATAAACTTGTCTTTCAACTGTTTTATTGTGAAATAAAACTTTTCAGTGAATTCTGGTGGTTTGAAACACTGGTTTCATGTGAACTATCTCTATTTCAAGGATTTCTGCAGTGTGCAACATCCTTTCTAGACTAGAGACTTACATTTTGATGTCTTTTACACTTGTTCTCTCACTATTCTGTGATATTCATTAGTATTTGCTCTGAAATACTACTGATTTCTAGCTGTTTCCCATAATGGGCCTTCTTTTCTACTTGTGGGACTTCAGCACATGTAGAAGAAACTTTATACACTCTTCTCTGAACTTGAGAAGCTATATACACTTGTCTTTCAACTGTTTTACAGTTGAATACTACTTTTCAGTGAATTCTGGTGGTTTAAAACACTGGTTTCATGTGAACTAACTGTATTTTAAGGATTTCTGCAGTGTACAACATCCTTTCTAGACTAGAGACTTACATTTTGATGTGTTTTACACTTGTTCTCTCACTATTTTGTGAAATTCATTAGTATTTGCTCTGAATGACTACTGATTTCTAGCTCTTTCCTATAATGGGCCTTCTTCTCTACTTGTGGGACATCACCACATGTAGAAACAACTTTATACATTCTTCTCTGAACTTGAGAAGCTATATACACTTGTCTTTCAACTGTTTTACAATTAAATACTACATTTCAGTGAATTCTGTTGGTTTGAAACACTGGTTTCATGTGAACTAACTCTATTTCAAGGATTTCTGCAGTGTGCAACATCCTTTCTAGACTAGAGACTTACATTTTGATGTCTTTTACACTTGTTCTCTCACTATTCTGTGATATTCATTAGTATTTCCTCTGAATGACTACTGATTTCTAGCTGTTTCCTATAATGGGCCTTCTTTTCTACTTGTGGGACTTCACCACATGTAGAAACTTTATACATTCTTCTCTGAACTTGAGAAGCTATATACACTTGTTTTTCAACTCTTTTACAGTTAAATACTACTTTTCATTGAATTCCGGTGGTTTTAAACACTGGTTTCATGTGAACTAACTGTATTTCAAGGATTTGTGCAGTGTACAACATCCTTTCTAGACTAGAGACTTACATTTTGATGTCTTTTACACTTGTTCTCTCACTATTCTGTGATATTCATTAGTATTTGCTCTGAATTAGTAATGTTTTCTTGCAGTGTCCTATAGTGGGCCTTCTGGTATACTTGTGGGACTTCACCACATGTGGAAGAAACTTTATACACTTCTCTGAACTTTAGAAGCTATATACACTTGTCTTTCAACTGTTTTACAGTTAAATACTACTTTTCAGTGAATTCTGGTGGTTTGAAACACTGGTTCCATGTGAACTAACTCTATTTCAAGGATTTCTGCAGTGTGCAACATCCTTTCTAGACTAGAGACTTACATTTTGGTGTCTTTTACACTTGTTCTCTCACTATTCTGTGATATTCATTAGTATTTGCTCTGAATGACTACTGATTTCTAGCTGTTTCCTATAATGGGCCTTCTTTTCTACTTGTGGGACTTCACAACATGTAGAAGAAACTTTATATACACTTCTCTGAACTTTAGAAGCTATATACAGTTGTCTTTCAACTGTTTTACAGTTGAATACTACTTTTCAGTGAATTCTGGTGGTTTCAAACACTGGTTTCATGTGAACTAACTGTATTTCAAGGATTTGTGCAGTGTACAACATCCTTTCTAGACTAGAGACTTACATTTTGATGTCTTTTACACTTGTTCTCTCACTATTTTGTGAAATTCATTAGTATTTGCTCTGAATGACTACTGATTTCTAGCTGTTTCCTATAATGGGCCTTCTTTTCTACTTGTGGGACTTCACCACATCTAGAAACTACTTTATACACTCTTCTCTGGACTTGCGAAGCTATATAAACTTGTCTTTCAACTGTTTTACAGTTAAATACTACTTTTCAGGGAATCCTGTTGGTTTGAAACACTGGTTTCATGTGAACTAGCTATATTTCAAGGATTTCTTCAGTGCACAACATCCTTTCTAGCCTAGAAACTTACATTTTGATGGTTATCCACTTGTTCTCACACAATTCTATGATATTCATTAGTATTTCCTCTGAATTACTACTGATTTCTAGCTGTTTCCTATAAAGGGCCTTCTGCTCTACTTGTGGGACTTCACCAGATGTAGAAACAACTTTATACACTCTTCTCTGGACTTGCGAATCTATATAAACTTGTCTTTCAACGGTTTTACACTTAAATACTACTTTTCAGTGAATTCTGGTGGTTTGAAACACTGGTTTCATGTGAACTAACTCTATTTCAAGGATTTTTGCAGTGTACAACATCCTTTCTAGACTAGAGACTTACATATTGGTGTCTTTTACACTTGTTATTCTCACTATTATGTGATATTCATTAATATTTCCTCTGAATGACTACTGATTTCTAGCTGTTTCCTATAATGGGCCTTCTTTTCTACTTGTGGGACTTCACCACATGTAGAAACAACTTTATACATTCTTCTCTGAACTTGAGAAGCTATATACACTTGTCTTTCAACTGTTTTACTGTGAAATACTACTTTTCAGTGAATTCTGGTGGTTTGAAACACTGGTTTCATGTGAACTATCTCTATTTCAAGGATTTCTGCAGTGTGCAACATCCTTTCTAGACTAGAGACTTACATTTTGATGTCTTTTACACTTGTTCTCTCACTATTCTGTGATATTCATTAGTATTTGCTCTGAAATACTACTGATTTCTAGCTATTTCCCATAATGGGCCTTCTTTTCTACTTGTGGGACTTCACCACATGTAGAAGAAACTTTATACACTCTTCTCTGAACTTGAGAAGCTATATACACTTGTCTTTCAACTGTTTTACAGTTGAATACTACTTTTCAGTGAATTCTGGTGGTTTAAAACACTGGTTTCATGTGAACTAACTGTATTTCAAGGATTTGTGCAGTGTGCAACATCCTTTCTAGACTAGAGACTTACATTTTGATGTCTTTTACACTTGTTCTCTCACTATTCTGTGATATTCATTAGTATTTGCTCTGAATGACTACTGATTTCTAGCTGTTTCCTGTAAAGGGCCTTCTGCTCTACTTGTGGGACTTCACCACATGTAGAAACAACTTTATACACTCTTCTCTGGACTTGCGAAGCTATATAAACTTTTCTTGCAACGGTTTTACAGTTGAATACTACTTTTCAGTGAATTCTGTTAGTTTGAAACACTGGTTATATGTGAACTAACTCTATTTCAAGGATTTGTGCAGTGTACAACATCCTTTCTATACTAGAGACTTACATTTTGATGTCTTTTACACTTGTTCTCTCACTATTCTGTGATATTCATTAGTATTTGCTCTGAATTAGTAATGCTTTCTTGTAGTGTCCTATAGTGGGCCTTCTGGTATACTTGTGGGACTTCACCACATGTAGAAACAACTTTATATACTCTTCCCTGAACTTGTGAATCTATATAAACTTGTCTTCCAACTGTTTTACAGTTGAATACTAGTTTTCAGTGAATTCCGGTAGTTTGAAACACTGGTTTCATGTGAACTAGCTCTATTTCAAGGATTTCGTCAGTGTACAACATCCTTTCTAGCCTAGAAACTTACATTTTGATGGTTTTCCACTTGTTCTCACACAATTCTATGATATTCATTAGTATTTCCTCTGAATTACTACTGATTTATGGCTGTTTCCTATAAAGGGCCTTCTGCTCTACTTGTGGGACTTCACCACATGTAGAAATAACTTTATACACTCTTCTCTGGACTTGCGAATCTATATAAACCTGGCTTTCAACGGTTTTACACTTAAATACTACTTTTCAGTGAATTCTGGTGGTTTGAAACACTGGTTTCATGTGAACTAACTCTATTTCAAGGATTTCTGCAGTGTGCAACATCCTTTCTAGACTAGAGACTTACATTTTGATGTCTTTTACACTTGTTCTCTCACTATTCTGTGATATTCATTAGTATTTGCTCTGAATTAGTAATGTTTTCTTGCAGTGTCCTATAGTGGGACTTCTGGTATACTTGTGGGACTTCACCACATGTGGAAGAAACTTTATACACTTCTCTGAACTTTAGAAGCTATATACACTTGTCTTACAACTGTTTTACAGTTAAATACTACTTTTCAGTGAATTCCGGTGGTTTAAAACACTGGTTTCATGTGAACTAACTGTATTTCAAGGATTTGTGCAGTGTACAACATCCTTTCTAGACTATAGACTTACATTTTGATGTCTTTTACACTTGTTCTCTCACTATTCTGTGATATTCATTAGTATTTCCTCTGAATGACTACTGATTTCTAGCTGTTTCCTGTAATGGGCCTTCTTTTCTACTTGTGGGACTTCACCACATGTAGAAACAACTTTATATACTTTTCTCTGGACTTGCGAAGCTATATAAACTTGTCTTTCAACTGTTTTACAGTTAAATGCTACTTTTCAGTGAATTCTGTTAGTATGAAACACTGGTTTCATGTGAACTAACTCTATTTCAAGGATTTCTGCAGTGTGCAACATCCTTTCTAGACTAGAGACTTACATTTTGATGTCTTTTACACTTGTTCTCTCACTATTCTGTGATATTCATTAGTATTTTCTCTGAATTAGTAATGCTTTCTTGCAGTGTCCTATAGTGGGCCTTCTGGTATACTTGTGGGACTTCACCACATGTAGAAACAACTTTATAAACTCTTCTCTGAACTTGTGAATCTATATAAACTTGTCTTCCAACTGTTTTACAGTTGAATACTACTTTTCAGTGAATTCCGGTGGTTTGAAACACTGGTTTCATGTGAACTAACTCTATTTCAAGGATTTCTGCAGTGTGCAACATCCTTTCTAGACTAGCGACTTACATATTGGTGTCTTTTACATTTGTTATTCTCACTATTCTGTGATATTCATTAGTATTTCCTCTGAATGACTGCTGATTTCTAGCTGTTTCCTATAATGGGCCTTCTTTTCTACTTGTGGGACTTCACCACATGTAGAAACAACTTTATACATTCTTCTCTGAACTTGAGAAGCTATATACACTTGTTTTTCAACTCTTTTACAGTTAAATACTACTTTTCATTGAATTCCGGTGGTTTGAAACACTGGTTTCATGTGAACTAACTGTATTTCAAGGATTTGTGCAGTGTACAACATCCTTTCTAGCCTAGAAACTTACATTTTGATGTCTTTTACACTTGTTCTCTCACTATTCTGTGATATTCATTAGTATTTGCTCTGAATGACTACTGATTTCTAGCTGTTTCCTATAATGGGCCTTCTTTTCTACTTGTGGGACTTCACCATATCTAGAAACTACTTTATACACTCTTCTCTAGACTTGCGAAGCTATATAAACTTGTCTTTCAACTGTTTTACAGTTAAATACTACTTTTCAGTGAATTCTGGTGGTTTGAAACACTGGTTTCATGTGAACTAACTCTATTTCAAGGATTTCTGCAGTGTACAACATCCTTTCTAGACTAGAGACTTACATATTGGTGTCTTTTACACTTGTTATTCTCACTATTCTGTGATATTCATTAGTATTTCCTCTGAATGACTACTGATTTCTAGCTGTTTCCTATAATGGGCCTTCTTTTCTACTTCTGGGACTTCACCACATGTAGAAACAACTTTATACATTCTTCTCTGAACCTGAGAAGCTATATCCACTTGTCTTTCAACTGTTTTACTGTTAAATACTACTTTTCAGTGAATTCTGGTGGTTTGAAACACTGGTTTCATGTGAACTATCTCTATTTCAAGGTTTTCTGCAGTGTGCAACATCCTTTCTAGACTAGAGACTTACATTTTGATGTCTTTTACACTTGTTCTCTCACTATTCTGTGACATTCTTTAGTATTTGCTCTGAAATACTACTGATTTCTAGCTGTTTCCTATAAAGGGCCTTCTGCTCTACTTGTGGGACTTCACCACATGTAGAAACAACTTTATACACTCTTCTCTGGACTTGCGAAGCTATATAAACTTGTCTTGCAACGGTTTTACAGTAGAATACTACTTTTCAGTGAATTCTGGTGGTTTCAAACACTGGTTTCATGTGAACTAACTCTATTTCAAGGATTTCTGCAGTGTGCAACATCCTTTCTAGACTAGCGACTTACATATTGGTGTCTTTTACACTTGTTATTCTCACTATTCTGTGATATTCATTAGTATTTCCTCTGAATGACTGCTGATTTCTAGCTGTTTCCTATAATGGGCCTTCTTTTCTACTTGTGGGACTTCACCACATGTAGAAACAACTTTATACACTCTTCTCTGAACTTGAGAAGCTATATACACTTGTTTTTCAACTCTTTTACAGTTAAATACTACTTTTCATTGAATTCCGGTGGTTTGAAACACTGGTTTCATGTGAACTAACTGTATTTCAAGGATTTGTGCAGTGTACAACATCCTTTCTAGACTAGAGACTTACATTTTGATGTCTTTTACACTTGTTCTCTCACTATTCTGTGATATTCATTAGTATTTGCTCTGAATTAGTAATGTTTTCTTGCAGTGTCCTATAGTGGGCCTTCTGGTATACTTGTGGGACTTCACCACATGTGGAAGAAACTTTATACACTTCTCTGAACTTTAGAAGCTATATACACTTGTCTTTCAACTGTTTTACAGTTAAATACTACTTTTCAGTGAATTCTGGTGGTTTGAAACACTGGTTTCATGTGAACTAACTCTATTTCAAGGATTTCTGCAGTGTGCAACATCCTTTCTAGACTAGAGACTTACATTTTGGTGTCTTTTACACTTGTTCTCTCACTATTCTGTGATATTCATTAGTATTTGCTCTGAATGACTACTGATTTCTAGCTGTTTCCTATAATGGGCCTTCTTTTCTACTTGTGGGACTTCACCACATGTAGAAGAAACTTTATATACACTTCTCTGAACTTTAGAAGCTATATACAGTTGTCTTTCAACTGTTTTACAGTTAAATACTACATTTCAGTGAATTCTGTTGGTTTGAAACACTGGTTTCATGTGAACTAACTCTATTTCAAGGATTTCTGCAGTGTGCAACATCCTTTCTAGACTAGAGACTTACATTTTGGTGTCTTTTACACTTGTTCTCTCACTATTCTGTGATATTCATTAGTATTTGCTCTGAATGACTACTGATTTCTAGCTGTTTCCTGTAAAGGGCCTTCTGCTCTACTTGTGGGACTTCACCACATGTAGAAACAACTTTATACACTCTTCTCTGGACTTGCGAAGCTATATAAACTTTTCTTGCAACGGTTTTACAGTTGAATACTACTTTTCAGTGAATTCTGTTAGTTTGAAACACTGGTTATATGTGAACTAACTCTATTTCAAGGATTTGTGCAGTGTACAACATCCTTTCTATACTAGAGACTTACATTTTGATGTCTTTTACACTTGTTCTCTCACTATTCTGTGATATTCATTAGTATTTGCTCTGAATTAGTAATGATTTCCTGCATTGTCCTATACTGGGCCTTCTGGTATAGTTGTGGGACTTCACCACATGTAGAAACAACTTTATATACTCTTCTCTGAACTTGTGAATCTATATAAACTTGTCTTCCAACTGTTTTACAGTTGAATACTAGTTTTCAGTGAATTCCGGTAGTTTGAAACACTGGTTTCATGTGAACTAGCTCTATTTCAAGGATTTCGTCAGTGTACAACATCCTTTCTAGCCTAGAAACTTACATTTTGATGGTTTTCCACTTGTTCTCACACAATTCTATGATATTCATTAGTATTTCCTCTGAATTACTACTGATTTGTGGCTGTTTCCTATAAAGGGCCTTCTGCTCTACTTGTGGGACTTCACCACATGTAGAAATAACTTTATACACTCTTCTCTGGACTTGCGAATCTATATAAACCTGGCTTTCAACGGTTTTACACTTAAATACTACTTTTCAGTGAATTCTGGTGGTTTGAAACACTGGTTTCATGTGAACTAACTCTATTTCAAGGATTTCTGCAGTGTGCAACATCCTTTCTAGACTAGAGACTTACATTTTGATGTCTTTTACACTTGTTCTCTCACTATTCTGTGATATTCATTAGTATTTGCTCTGAATTAGTAATGTTTTCTTGCAATGTCCTATAGTGGGACTTCTGGTATACTTGTGGGACTTCACCACATGTGGAAGAAACTTTATACACTTCTCTGAACTTTAGAAGCTATATACACTTGTCTTACAACTGTTTTACAGTTAAATACTACTTTTCAGTGAATTCCGGTGGTTTAAAACACTGGTTTCATGTGAACTAACTGTATTTCAAGGATTTGTGCAGTGTACAACATCCTTTCTAGACTATAGACTTACATTTTGGTGTCTTTTACACTTGTTCTCTCACTATTCTGTGATATTCATTAGTATTTCCTCTGAATGACTACTGATTTCTAGCTGTTTCCTGTAATGGGCCTTCTTTTCTACTTGTGGGACTTCACCACATGTAGAAACAACTTTATATACTTTTCTCTGGACTTGTGAAGCTATATAAACTTGTCTTTCAACTGTTTTACAGTTAAATGCTACTTTTCAGTGAATTCTTTTGGTTTGAAACACTGGTTTCATGTGAACTAACTGTATTTCAAGGATTTCTGCAGTGTGCAACATCCTTTCTAGACTAGAGACTTACATTTTGGTGTCTTTTACACTTGTTCTCTCACTATTCTGTGATATTCATGAGTATTTGCTCTGAATGACTACTGATTTCTAGCTGTTTCCTATAATGGGCCTTCTTTTCTACTTGTGGGACTTCACCACATGTAGAAGAAACTTTATATACACTTCTCTGAACTTTAGAAGCTATATACAGTTGTCTTTCAACTGTTTTACAGTTAAATACTACATTTCAGTGAATTCTGTTGGTTTGAAACACTGGTTTCATGTGAACTAACTCTATTTCAAGGATTTCTGCAGTGTGCAACATCCTTTCTAGACTAGAGACTTACATTTTGGTGTCTTTTACACTTGTTCTCTCACTATTCTGTGATATTCATTAGTATTTGCTCTGAATGACTACTGATTTCTAGCTGTTTCCTGTAAAGGGCCTTCTGCTCTACTTGTGGGACTTCACCACATGTAGAAACAACTTTATACACTCTTCTCTGGACTTGCGAAGCTATATAAACTTTTCTTGCAACGGTTTTACAGTTGAATACTACTTTTCAGTGAATTCTGTTAGTTTGAAACACTGGTTATATGTGAACTAACTCTATTTCAAGGATTTGTGCAGTGTACAACATCCTTTCTATACTAGAGACTTACATTTTGATGTCTTTTACACTTGTTCTCTCACTATTCTGTGATATTCATTAGTATTTGCTCTGAATTAGTAATGCTTTCTTGCAGTGTCCTATAGTGGGCCTTCTGGTATACTTGTGGGACTTCACCACATGTAGAAACAACTTTATATACTCTTCTCTGAACTTGTGAATCTATATAAACTTGTCTTCCAACTGTTTTACAGTTGAATACTAGTTTTCAGTGAATTCCGGTAGTTTGAAACACTGGTTTCATGTGAACTAGCTCTATTTCAAGGATTTCGTCAGTGTACAACATCCTTTCTAGCCTAGAAACTTACATTTTGATGGTTTTCCACTTGTTCTCACACAATTCTATGATATTCATTAGTATTTCCTCTGAATTACTACTGATTTATGGCTGTTTCCTATAAAGGGCCTTCTGCTCTACTTGTGGGACTTCACCACATGTAGAAATAACTTTATACACTCTTCTCTGGACTTGCGAATCTATATAAACCTGGCTTTCAACGGTTTTACACTTAAATACTACTTTTCAGTGAATTCTGGTGGTTTGAAACACTGGTTTCATGTGAACTAACTCTATTTCAAGGATTTCTGCAGTGTGCAACATCCTTTCTAGACTAGAGACTTACATTTTGATGTCTTTTACACTTGTTCTCTCACTATTCTGTGATATTCATTAGTATTTGCTCTGAATTAGTAATGTTTTCTTGCAGTGTCCTATAGTGGGACTTCTGGTATACTTGTGGGACTTCACCACATGTGGAAGAAACTTTATACACTTTTCTGAACTTTAGAAGCTATATACACTTGTCTTACAACTGTTTTACAGTTAAATACTACTTTTCAGTGAATTCCGGTGGTTTAAAACACTGGTTTCATGTGAACTAACTGTATTTCAAGGATTTGTGCAGTGTACAACATCCTTTCTAGACTATAGACTTACATTTTGGTGTCTTTTACACTTGTTCTCTCACTATTCTGTGATATTCATTAGTATTTCCTCTGAATGACTACTGATTTCTAGCTGTTTCCTGTAATGGGCCTTCTTTTCTACTTGTGGGACTTCACCACATGTAGAAACAACTTTATATACTTTTCTCTGGACTTGCGAAGCTATATGAACTTGTCTTTCAACTGTTTTACAGTTAAATGCTACTTTTCAGTGAATTCTTTTGGTTTGAAACACTGGTTTCATGTGAACTAACTGTATTTCAAGGATTTCTGCAGTGTGCAACATCCTTTCTAGACTAGAGACTTACATTTTGATGTCTTTTACACTTGTTCTCTCACTATTCTGTGATATTCATTAGTATTTGCTCTGAATTAGTAATGTTTTCTTGCAGTGTCCTATAGTGGGCCTTCTGGTCTACTTGTGGGACTTCACCACATGTGGAAGAAACTTTATACACTTCTCTGAACTTTAGAAGCTATATACACTTGTCTTTCAACTGTTTTACAGTTAAATACTACTTTTCAGTGAATTCTGGTGGTTTGAAACACTGGTTTCATGTGAACTAACTCTATTTCAAGGATTTCTGCAGTGTGCAACATCCTTTCTAGACTAGAGACTTACATTTTGATATCTTTTACACTTGTTCTCTCACTATTCTGTGATATTCATTAGTATTTGCTCTGAAATACTACTGATTTCTACCTGTTTCCCATAATGGGCCTTCTTTTCTACTTGTGGGACTTCACCACATTTAGAAACTACTTTATACACTCTTCTCTAGACTTGCGAAGCTATATAAACTTGTCTTTCAACTGTTTTACAGTTAAATACTACATTTCAGTGAATTCTGTTGGTTTGAAACACTGGTTTCATGTGAACTAACTCTATTTCAAGGATTTCTGCAGTGTGCAACATCCTTTCTAGACTAGAGACTTACATTTTGGTGTCTTTTACACTTGTTCTCTCACTATTCTGTGATATTCATTAGTATTTGCTCTGAATGACTACTGATTTCTAGCTGTTTCCTATAATGGGCCTTCTTTTCTACTTGTGGGACTTCACCACATGTAGAAACTTTATACATTCTTCTCTGAACTTGAGAAGCTATATACACTTGTTTTTCAACTCTTTTACAGTTAAATACTACTTTTCATTGAATTCCGGTGGTTTTAAATACTGGTTTCATGTGAACTAACTGTATTTCAAGGATTTGTGCAGTGTACAACATCCTTTCTATACTAGAGACTTACATTTTGATGTGTTTTACACTTGTTCTCTCACTATTCTGTGATATTCATTAGTATTTGCTCTGAATGACTACTGATTTCTAGCTGTTTCCTATAATGGGCCTTCTTTTCTACTTGTGGGACTTCACCACATCTAGAAACTACTTTATACACTCTTCTCTAGACTTGCGAAGCTATATAAACTTGTCTTTCAACTGTTTTACAGTTAAATACTACTTTTCAGTGAATTCTTTTGGTTTGAAACACTGGTTTCATGTCAACTAACTGTATTTCAAGGATTTGTGCAGTGTACAACATCCTTTCTAGACTAGAGACTTACATTTTGATGTCTTTTATACTTGTTCTCTCACTATTCTGTGATATTCATTAGTATTTGCTCTGAATTAGTAATGTTTTCTTGCAGTGTCCTATAGTGGGCCTTCTGGTATACTTGTGGGACTTCACCACATGTGGAAGAAACTTTATACACTTCTCTGAACTTTAGAAGCTATATACACTTGTCTTTCAACTGTTTTACAGTTAAATACTACTTTTCAGTGAATTCTGGTGGTTTGAAACACTGGTTCCATGTGAACTAACTCTATTTCAAGGATTTCTGCAGTGTGCAACATCCTTTCTAGACTAGAGACTTACATTTTGGTGTCTTTTACACTTGTTCTCTCACTATTCTGTGATATTCATTAGTATTTGCTCTGAATGACTACTGATTTCTAGCTGTTTCCTATAATGGGCCTTCTTTTCTACTTGGGGACTTCACAACATGTAGAAGAAACTTTATATACACTTCTCTGAACTTTAGAAGCTATATACAGTTGTCTTTCAACTGTTTTACAGTTGAATACTACTTTTCAGTGAATTCTGGTGGTTTCAAACACTGGTTTCATGTGAACTAACTGTATTTCAAGGATTTGTGCAGTGTACAACATCCTTTCTAGACTAGAGACTTACATTTTGATGTCTTTTACACTTGTTCTCTCACTATTTTGTGAAATTCATTAGTATTTGCTCTGAATGACTACTGATTTCTAGCTGTTTCCTATAATGGGCCTTCTTTTCTACTTGTGGGACTTCACCACATCTAGAAACTACTTTATACACTCTTCTCTGGACTTGCGAAGCTATATAAACTTGTCTTTCAACTGTTTTACAGTTAAATACTACTTTTCAGGGAATCCTGTTGGTTTGAAACACTGGTTTCATGTGAACTAGCTATATTTCAAGGATTTCTGCAGTGTGCAACATCCTTTCTAGCCTAGAAACTTACATTTTGATGTCTTTTACACTTGTTCTCTCACTATTCTGTGATATTCATTAGTATTTGCTCTGAATGACTACTGATTTCTAGCTGTTTCCTGTAAAGGGCCTTCTGCTCTACTTGTGGGACTTCACCACATGTAGAAACAACTTTATACACTCTTCTCTGGACTTGCGAAGCTATATAAACTTTTCTTGCAACGGTTTTACAGTTGAATACTACTTTTCAGTGAATTCTGTTAGTTTGAAACACTGGTTATATGTGAACTAACTCTATTTCAAGGATTTGTGCAGTGTACAACATCCTTTCTATACTAGAGACTTACATTTTGATGTCTTTTACACTTGTTCTCTCACTATTCTGTGATATTCATTAGTATTTGCTCTGAATTAGTAATGCTTTCTTGTAGTGTCCTATAGTGGGCCTTCTGGTATACTTGTGGGACTTCACCACATGTAGAAACAACTTTATATACTCTTCTCTGATCTTGTGAATCTATATAAACTTGTCTTCCAACTGTTTTACAGTTGAATACTAGTTTTCAGTGAATTCCGGTAGTTTGAAACACTGGTTTCATGTGAACTAGCTCTATTTCAAGGATTTCGTCAGTGTACAACATCCTTTCTAGCCTAGAAACTTACATTTTGATGGTTTTCCACTTGTTCTCACACAATTCTATGATATTCATTAGTATTTCCTCTGAATTACTACTGATTTATGGCTGTTTCCTATAAAGGGCCTTCTGCTCTACTTGTGGGACTTCACCACATGTAGAAATAACTTTATACACTCTTCTCTGGACTTGCGAATCTATATAAACCTGGCTTTCAACGGTTTTACACTTAAATACTACTTTTCAGTGAATTCTGGTGGTTTGAAACACTGGTTTCATGTGAACTAACTCTATTTCAAGGATTTCTGCAGTGTGCAACATCCTTTCTAGACTAGAGACTTACATTTTGATGTCTTTTACACTTGTTCTCTCACTATTCTGTGATATTCATTAGTATTTGCTCTGAATTAGTAATGTTTTCTTGCAGTGTCCTATAGTGGGACTTCTGGTATACTTGTGGGACTTCACCACATGTGGAAGAAACTTTATACACTTCTCTGAACTTTAGAAGCTATATACACTTGTCTTACAACTGTTTTACAGTTAAATACTACTTTTCAGTGAATTCCGGTGGTTTAAAACACTGGTTTCATGTGAACTAACTGTATTTCAAGGATTTGTGCAGTGTACAACATCCTTTCTAGACTATAGACTTACATTTTGATGTCTTTTACACTTGTTCTCTCACTATTCTGTGATATTCATTAGTATTTCCTCTGAATGACTACTGATTTCTAGCTGTTTCTTGTAATGGGCCTTCTTTTCTACTTGTGGGACTTCACCACATGTAGAAACAACTTTATATACTTTTCTCTGGACTTGCGAAGCTATATAAACTTGTCTTTCAACTGTTTTACAGTTAAATGCTACTTTTCAGTGAATTCTGTTAGTATGAAACACTGGTTTCATGTGAACTAACTCTATTTCAAGGATTTCTGCAGTGTGCAACATCCTTTCTAGACTAGAGACTTACATTTTGATGTCTTTTACACTTGTTCTCTCACTATTCTGTGATATTCATTAGTATTTTCTCTGAATTAGTAATGCTTTCTTGCAGTGTCCTATAGTGGGCCTTCTGGTATACTTGTGGGACTTCACCACATGTAGAAACAACTTTATATACTCTTCTCTGAACTTGTGAATCTATATAAACTTGTCTTCCAACTGTTTTACAGTTGAATACTACTTTTCAGTGAATTCCGGTGGTTTGAAACACTGGTTTCATGTGAACTAACTCTATTTCAAGGATTTCTGCAGTGTGCAACATCCTTTCTAGACTAGCGACTTACATATTGGTGTCTTTTACATTTGTTATTCTCACTATTCTGTGATATTCATTAGTATTTCCTCTGAATGACTGCTGATTTCTAGCTGTTTCCTATAATGGGCCTTCTTTTCTACTTGTGGGACTTCACCACATGTAGAAACAACTTTATACATTCTTCTCTGAACTTGAGAAGCTATATACACTTGTTTTTCAACTCTTTTACAGTTAAATACTACTTTTCATTGAATTCCGGTGGTTTGAAACACTGGTTTCATGTGAACTAACTGTATTTCAAGGATTTGTGCAGTGTACAACATCCTTTCTAGCCTAGAAACTTACATTTTGATGTCTTTTACACTTGTTCTCTCACTATTCTGTGATATTCATTAGTATTTGCTCTGAATGACTACTGATTTCTAGCTGTTTCCTATAATGGGCCTTCTTTTCTACTTGTGGGACTTCACCATATCTAGAAACTACTTTATACACTCTTCTCTAGACTTGCGAAGCTATATAAACTTGTCTTTCAACTGTTTTACAGTTAAATACTACTTTTCAGTGAATTCTGGTGGTTTGAAACACTGGTTTCATGTGAACTAACTCTATTTCAAGGATTTCTGCAGTGTACAACATCCTTTCTAGACTAGAGACTTACATATTGGTGTCTTTTACACTTGTTATTCTCACTATTCTGTGATATTCATTAGTATTTCCTCTGAATGACTACTGATTTCTAGCTGTTTCCTATAATGGGCCTTCTTTTCTACTTCTGGGACTTCACCACATGTAGAAACAACTTTATACATTCTTCTCTGAACTTGAGAAGCTATATACACTTGTCTTTCAACTGTTTTACTGTTAAATACTACTTTTCAGTGAATTCTGGTGGTTTGAAACACTGGTTTCATGTGAACTATCTCTATTTCAAGGTTTTCTGCAGTGTGCAACATCCTTTCTAGACTAGAGACTTACATTTTGATGTCTTTTACACTTGTTCTCTCAGTATTCTGTGACATTCTTTAGTATTTGCTCTGAAATACTACTGATTTCTAGCTGTTTCCTATAAAGGGCCTTCTGCTCTACTTGTGGGACTTCACCACATGTAGAAACAACTTTATACACTCTTCTCTGGACTTGCGAAGCTATATAAACTTGTCTTGCAACGGTTTTACAGTAGAATACTACTTTTCAGTGAATTCTGGTGGTTTCAAACACTGGTTTCATGTGAACTAACTCTATTTCAAGGATTTGTGCAGTGTACAACATCCTTTCTAGACTAGAGACTTACATTTTGATGTCTTTTACACTTGTTCTCTCACTATTCTGTGATATTCATTAGTATTTGCTCTGAATTAGTAATGTTTTCTTGCAGTGTCCTATAGTGGGCCTTCTGGTATACTTGTGGGACTTCACCACATGTGGAAGAAACTTTATACACTTCTCTGAACTTTAGAAGCTATATACACTTGTCTTCAACTGTTTTACAGTTAAATACTACTTTTCAGTGAATTCTGGTGGTTTGAAACACTGGTTTCATGTGAACTAACTCTATTTCAAGGATTTCTGCAGTGTGCAACATCCTTTCTAGACTAGAGACTTACATTTTGGTGTCTTTTACACTTGTTCTCTCACTATTCTGTGATATTCATTAGTATTTGCTCTGACTGACTACTGATTTCTAGCTGTTTCCTATAATGGGCCTTCTTTTCTACTTGTGGGACTTCACCACATGTAGAAGAAACTTTATATACACTTCTCTGAACTTTAGAAGCTATATACAGTTGTCTTTCAACTGTTTTACAGTTAAATACTACATTTCAGTGAATTCTGTTGGTTTGAAACACTGGTTTCATGTGAACTAACTCTATTTCAAGGATTTCTGCAGTGTGCAACATCCTTTCTAGACTAGAGACTTACATTTTGGTGTCTTTTACACTTGTTCTCTCACTATTCTGTGATATTCATTAGTATTTGCTCTGAATGACTACTGATTTCTAGCTGTTTCCTGTAAAGGGCCTTCTGCTCTACTTGTGGGACTTCACCACATGTAGAAACAACTTTATACACTCTTCTCTGGACTTGCGAAGCTATATAAACTTTTCTTGCAACGGTTTTACAGTTGAATACTACTTTTCAGTGAATTCTGTTAGTTTGAAACACTGGTTATATGTGAACTAACTCTATTTCAAGGATTTGTGCAGTGTACAACATCCTTTCTATACTAGAGACTTACATTTTGATGTCTTTTACACTTGTTCTCTCACTATTCTGTGATATTCATTAGTATTTGCTCTGAATTAGTAATGCTTTCTTGCAGTGTCCTATAGTGGGCCTTCTGGTATACTTGTGGGACTTCACCACATGTAGAAACAACTTTATATACTCTTCTCTGAACTTGTGAATCTATATAAACTTGTCTTCCAACTGTTTTACAGTTGAATACTAGTTTTCAGTGAATTCCGGTAGTTTGAAACACTGGTTTCATGTGAACTAGCTCTATTTCAAGGATTTCGTCAGTGTACAACATCCTTTCTAGCCTAGAAACTTACATTTTGATGGTTTTCCACTTGTTCTCACACAATTCTATGATATTCATTAGTATTTCCTCTGAATTACTACTGATTTATGGCTGTTTCCTATAAAGGGCCTTCTGCTCTACTTGTGGGACTTCACCACATGTAGAAATAACTTTATACACTCTTCTCTGGACTTGCGAATCTATATAAACCTGGCTTTCAACGGTTTTACACTTAAATACTACTTTTCAGTGAATTCTGGTGGTTTGAAACACTGGTTTCATGTGAACTAACTCTATTTCAAGGATTTCTGCAGTGTGCAACATCCTTTCTAGACTAGAGACTTACATTTTGATGTCTTTTACACTTGTTCTCTCACTATTCTGTGATATTCATTAGTATTTGCTCTGAATTAGTAATGTTTTCTTGCAGTGTCCTATAGTGGGACTTCTGGTATACTTGTGGGACTTCACCACATGTGGAAGAAACTTTATACACTTTTCTGAACTTTAGAAGCTATATACACTTGTCTTACAACTGTTTTACAGTTAAATACTACTTTTCAGTGAATTCCGGTGGTTTAAAACACTGGTTTCATGTGAACTAACTGTATTTCAAGGATTTGTGCAGTGTACAACATCCTTTCTAGACTATAGACTTACATTTTGGTGTCTTTTACACTTGTTCTCTCACTATTCTGTGATATTCATTAGTATTTCCTCTGAATGACTACTGATTTCTAGCTGTTTCCTGTAATGGGCCTTCTTTTCTACTTGTGGGACTTCACCACATGTAGAAACAACTTTATATACTTTTCTCTGGACTTGCGAAGCTATATGAACTTGTCTTTCAACTGTTTTACAGTTAAATGCTACTTTTCAGTGAATTCTTTTGGTTTGAAACACTGGTTTCATGTGAACTAACTGTATTTCAAGGATTTCTGCAGTGTGCAACATCCTTTCTAGACTAGAGACTTACATTTTGATGTCTTTTACACTTGTTCTCTCACTATTCTGTGATATTCATTAGTATTTGCTCTGAATTAGTAATGTTTTCTTGCAGTGTCCTATAGTGGGCCTTCTGGTCTACTTGTGGGACTTCACCACATGTGGAAGAAACTTTATACACTTCTCTGAACTTTAGAAGCTATATACACTTGTCTTTCAACTGTTTTACAGTTAAATACTACTTTTCAGTGAATTCTGGTGGTTTGAAACACTGGTTTCATGTGAACTAACTCTATTTCAAGGATTTCTGCAGTGTGCAACATCCTTTCTAGACTAGAGACTTACATTTTGATATCTTTTACACTTGTTCTCTCACTATTCTGTGATATTCATTAGTATTTGCTCTGAAATACTACTGATTTCTACCTGTTTCCCATAATGGGCCTTCTTTTCTACTTGTGGGACTTCACCACATTTAGAAACTACTTTATACACTCTTCTCTAGACTTGCGAAGCTATATAAACTTGTCTTTCAACTGTTTTACAGTTAAATACTACATTTCAGTGAATTCTGTTGGTTTGAAACACTGGTTTCATGTGAACTAACTCTATTTCAAGGATTTCTGCAGTGTGCAACATCCTTTCTAGACTAGAGACTTACATTTTGGTGTCTTTTACACTTGTTCTCTCACTATTCTGTGATATTCATTAGTATTTGCTCTGAATGACTACTGATTTCTAGCTGTTTCCTATAATGGGCCTTCTTTTCTACTTGTGGGACTTCACCACATGTAGAAACTTTATACATTCTTCTCTGAACTTGAGAAGCTATATACACTTGTTTTTCAACTCTTTTACAGTTAAATACTACTTTTCATTGAATTCCGGTGGTTTTAAATACTGGTTTCATGTGAACTAACTGTATTTCAAGGATTTGTGCAGTGTACAACATCCTTTCTATACTAGAGACTTACATTTTGATGTGTTTTACACTTGTTCTCTCACTATTCTGTGATATTCATTAGTATTTGCTCTGAATGACTACTGATTTCTAGCTGTTTCCTATAATGGGCCTTCTTTTCTACTTGTGGGACTTCACCACATCTAGAAACTACTTTATACACTCTTCTCTAGACTTGCGAAGCTATATAAACTTGTCTTTCAACTGTTTTACAGTTAAATACTACTTTTCAGTGAATTCTTTTGGTTTGAAACACTGGTTTCATGTCAACTAACTGTATTTCAAGGATTTGTGCAGTGTACAACATCCTTTCTAGACTAGAGACTTACATTTTGATGTCTTTTATACTTGTTCTCTCACTATTCTGTGATATTCATTAGTATTTGCTCTGAATTAGTAATGTTTTCTTGCAGTGTCCTATAGTGGGCCTTCTGGTATACTTGTGGGACTTCACCACATGTGGAAGAAACTTTATACACTTCTCTGAACTTTAGAAGCTATATACACTTGTCTTTCAACTGTTTTACAGTTAAATACTACTTTTCAGTGAATTCTGGTGGTTTGAAACACTGGTTCCATGTGAACTAACTCTATTTCAAGGATTTCTGCAGTGTGCAACATCCTTTCTAGACTAGAGACTTACATTTTGGTGTCTTTTACACTTGTTCTCTCACTATTCTGTGATATTCATTAGTATTTGCTCTGAATGACTACTGATTTCTAGCTGTTTCCTATAATGGGCCTTCTTTTCTACTTGGGGACTTCACAACATGTAGAAGAAACTTTATATACACTTCTCTGAACTTTAGAAGCTATATACAGTTGTCTTTCAACTGTTTTACAGTTGAATACTACTTTTCAGTGAATTCTGGTGGTTTCAAACACTGGTTTCATGTGAACTAACTGTATTTCAAGGATTTGTGCAGTGTACAACATCCTTTCTAGACTAGAGACTTACATTTTGATGTCTTTTACACTTGTTCTCTCACTATTTTGTGAAATTCATTAGTATTTGCTCTGAATGACTACTGATTTCTAGCTGTTTCCTATAATGGGCCTTCTTTTCTACTTGTGGGACTTCACCACATCTAGAAACTACTTTATACACTCTTCTCTGGACTTGCGAAGCTATATAAACTTGTCTTTCAACTGTTTTACAGTTAAATACTACTTTTCAGGGAATCCTGTTGGTTTGAAACACTGGTTTCATGTGAACTAGCTATATTTCAAGGATTTCTGCAGTGTGCAACATCCTTTCTAGCCTAGAAACTTACATTTTGATGTCTTTTACACTTGTTCTCTCACTATTCTGTGATATTCATTAGTATTTGCTCTGAATGACTACTGATTTCTAGCTGTTTCCTGTAAAGGGCCTTCTGCTCTACTTGTGGGACTTCACCACATGTAGAAACAACTTTATACACTCTTCTCTGGACTTGCGAAGCTATATAAACTTTTCTTGCAACGGTTTTACAGTTGAATACTACTTTTCAGTGAATTCTGTTAGTTTGAAACACTGGTTATATGTGAACTAACTCTATTTCAAGGATTTGTGCAGTGTACAACATCCTTTCTATACTAGAGACTTACATTTTGATGTCTTTTACACTTGTTCTCTCACTATTCTGTGATATTCATTAGTATTTGCTCTGAATTAGTAATGCTTTCTTGTAGTGTCCTATAGTGGGCCTTCTGGTATACTTGTGGGACTTCACCACATGTAGAAACAACTTTATATACTCTTCTCTGATCTTGTGAATCTATATAAACTTGTCTTCCAACTGTTTTACAGTTGAATACTAGTTTTCAGTGAATTCCGGTAGTTTGAAACACTGGTTTCATGTGAACTAGCTCTATTTCAAGGATTTCGTCAGTGTACAACATCCTTTCTAGCCTAGAAACTTACATTTTGATGGTTTTCCACTTGTTCTCACACAATTCTATGATATTCATTAGTATTTCCTCTGAATTACTACTGATTTATGGCTGTTTCCTATAAAGGGCCTTCTGCTCTACTTGTGGGACTTCACCACATGTAGAAATAACTTTATACACTCTTCTCTGGACTTGCGAATCTATATAAACCTGGCTTTCAACGGTTTTACACTTAAATACTACTTTTCAGTGAATTCTGGTGGTTTGAAACACTGGTTTCATGTGAACTAACTCTATTTCAAGGATTTCTGCAGTGTGCAACATCCTTTCTAGACTAGAGACTTACATTTTGATGTCTTTTACACTTGTTCTCTCACTATTCTGTGATATTCATTAGTATTTGCTCTGAATTAGTAATGTTTTCTTGCAGTGTCCTATAGTGGGACTTCTGGTATACTTGTGGGACTTCACCACATGTGGAAGAAACTTTATACACTTCTCTGAACTTTAGAAGCTATATACACTTGTCTTACAACTGTTTTACAGTTAAATACTACTTTTCAGTGAATTCCGGTGGTTTAAAACACTGGTTTCATGTGAACTAACTGTATTTCAAGGATTTGTGCAGTGTACAACATCCTTTCTAGACTATAGACTTACATTTTGATGTCTTTTACACTTGTTCTCTCACTATTCTGTGATATTCATTAGTATTTCCTCTGAATGACTACTGATTTCTAGCTGTTTCTTGTAATGGGCCTTCTTTTCTACTTGTGGGACTTCACCACATGTAGAAACAACTTTATATACTTTTCTCTGGACTTGCGAAGCTATATAAACTTGTCTTTCAACTGTTTTACAGTTAAATGCTACTTTTCAGTGAATTCTGTTAGTATGAAACACTGGTTTCATGTGAACTAACTCTATTTCAAGGATTTCTGCAGTGTGCAACATCCTTTCTAGACTAGAGACTTACATTTTGATGTCTTTTACACTTGTTCTCTCACTATTCTGTGATATTCATTAGTATTTTCTCTGAATTAGTAATGCTTTCTTGCAGTGTCCTATAGTGGGCCTTCTGGTATACTTGTGGGACTTCACCACATGTAGAAACAACTTTATATACTCTTCTCTGAACTTGTGAATCTATATAAACTTGTCTTCCAACTGTTTTACAGTTGAATACTACTTTTCAGTGAATTCCGGTGGTTTGAAACACTGGTTTCATGTGAACTAACTCTATTTCAAGGATTTCTGCAGTGTGCAACATCCTTTCTAGACTAGCGACTTACATATTGGTGTCTTTTACATTTGTTATTCTCACTATTCTGTGATATTCATTAGTATTTCCTCTGAATGACTGCTGATTTCTAGCTGTTTCCTATAATGGGCCTTCTTTTCTACTTGTGGGACTTCACCACATGTAGAAACAACTTTATACATTCTTCTCTGAACTTGAGAAGCTATATACACTTGTTTTTCAACTCTTTTACAGTTAAATACTACTTTTCATTGAATTCCGGTGGTTTGAAACACTGGTTTCATGTGAACTAACTGTATTTCAAGGATTTGTGCAGTGTACAACATCCTTTCTAGCCTAGAAACTTACATTTTGATGTCTTTTACACTTGTTCTCTCACTATTCTGTGATATTCATTAGTATTTGCTCTGAATGACTACTGATTTCTAGCTGTTTCCTATAATGGGCCTTCTTTTCTACTTGTGGGACTTCACCATATCTAGAAACTACTTTATACACTCTTCTCTAGACTTGCGAAGCTATATAAACTTGTCTTTCAACTGTTTTACAGTTAAATACTACTTTTCAGTGAATTCTGGTGGTTTGAAACACTGGTTTCATGTGAACTAACTCTATTTCAAGGATTTCTGCAGTGTACAACATCCTTTCTAGACTAGAGACTTACATATTGGTGTCTTTTACACTTGTTATTCTCACTATTCTGTGATATTCATTAGTATTTCCTCTGAATGACTACTGATTTCTAGCTGTTTCCTATAATGGGCCTTCTTTTCTACTTCTGGGACTTCACCACATGTAGAAACAACTTTATACATTCTTCTCTGAACTTGAGAAGCTATATACACTTGTCTTTCAACTGTTTTACTGTTAAATACTACTTTTCAGTGAATTCTGGTGGTTTGAAACACTGGTTTCATGTGAACTATCTCTATTTCAAGGTTTTCTGCAGTGTGCAACATCCTTTCTAGACTAGAGACTTACATTTTGATGTCTTTTACACTTGTTCTCTCAGTATTCTGTGACATTCTTTAGTATTTGCTCTGAAATACTACTGATTTCTAGCTGTTTCCTATAAAGGGCCTTCTGCTCTACTTGTGGGACTTCACCACATGTAGAAACAACTTTATACACTCTTCTCTGGACTTGCGAAGCTATATAAACTTGTCTTGCAACGGTTTTACAGTAGAATACTACTTTTCAGTGAATTCTGGTGGTTTCAAACACTGGTTTCATGTGAACTAACTCTATTTCAAGGATTTGTGCAGTGTACAACATCCTTTCTAGACTAGAGACTTACATTTTGATGTCTTTTACACTTGTTCTCTCACTATTCTGTGATATTCATTAGTATTTGCTCTGAATTAGTAATGTTTTCTTGCAGTGTCCTATAGTGGGCCTTCTGGTATACTTGTGGGACTTCACCACATGTGGAAGAAACTTTATACACTTCTCTGAACTTTAGAAGCTATATACACTTGTCTTCAACTGTTTTACAGTTAAATACTACTTTTCAGTGAATTCTGGTGGTTTGAAACACTGGTTTCATGTGAACTAACTCTATTTCAAGGATTTCTGCAGTGTGCAACATCCTTTCTAGACTAGAGACTTACATTTTGGTGTCTTTTACACTTGTTCTCTCACTATTCTGTGATATTCATTAGTATTTGCTCTGACTGACTACTGATTTCTAGCTGTTTCCTATAATGGGCCTTCTTTTCTACTTGTGGGACTTCACCACATGTAGAAGAAACTTTATATACACTTCTCTGAACTTTAGAAGCTATATACAGTTGTCTTTCAACTGTTTTACAGTTAAATACTACATTTCAGTGAATTCTGTTGGTTTGAAACACTGGTTTCATGTGAACTAACTCTATTTCAAGGATTTCTGCAGTGTGCAACATCCTTTCTAGACTAGAGACTTACATTTTGGTGTCTTTTACACTTGTTCTCTCACTATTCTGTGATATTCATTAGTATTTGCTCTGAATGACTACTGATTTCTAGCTGTTTCCTGTAAAGGGCCTTCTGCTCTACTTGTGGGACTTCACCACATGTAGAAACAACTTTATACACTCTTCTCTGGACTTGCGAAGCTATATAAACTTTTCTTGCAACGGTTTTACAGTTGAATACTACTTTTCAGTGAATTCTGTTAGTTTGAAACACTGGTTATATGTGAACTAACTCTATTTCAAGGATTTGTGCAGTGTACAACATCCTTTCTATACTAGAGACTTACATTTTGATGTCTTTTACACTTGTTCTCTCACTATTCTGTGATATTCATTAGTATTTGCTCTGAATTAGTAATGATTTCTTGCAGTGTCCTATAGTGGGCCTTCTGGTATAGTTGTGGGACTTCACCACATGTAGAAACAACTTTATATACTCTTCTCTGAACTTGTGAATCTATATAAACTTGTCTTCCAACTGTTTTACAGTTGAATACTAGTTTTCAGTGAATTCCGGTAGTTTGAAACACTGGTTTCATGTGAACTAGCTCTATTTCAAGGATTTCGTCAGTGTACAACATCCTTTCTAGCCTAGAAACTTACATTTTGATGGTTTTCCACTTGTTCTCACACAATTCTATGATATTCATTAGTATTTCCTCTGAATTACTACTGATTTATGGCTGTTTCCTATAAAGGGCCTTCTGCTCTACTTGTGGGACTTCACCACATGTAGAAATAACTTTATACACTCTTCTCTGGACTTGCGAATCTATATAAACCTGGCTTTCAACGGTTTTACACTTAAATACTACTTTTCAGTGAATTCTGGTGGTTTGAAACACTGGTTTCATGTGAACTAACTCTATTTCAAGGATTTCTGCAGTGTGCAACATCCTTTCTAGACTAGAGACTTACATTTTGATGTCTTTTACACTTGTTCTCTCACTATTCTGTGATATTCATTAGTATTTGCTCTGAATTAGTAATGTTTTCTTGCAATGTCCTATAGTGGGACTTCTGGTATACTTGTGGGACTTCACCACATGTGGAAGAAACTTTATACACTTCTCTGAACTTTAGAAGCTATATACACTTGTCTTACAACTGTTTTACAGTTAAATACTACTTTTCAGTGAATTCCGGTGGTTTAAAACACTGGTTTCATGTGAACTAACTGTATTTCAAGGATTTGTGCAGTGTACAACATCCTTTCTAGACTATAGACTTACATTTTGGTGTCTTTTACACTTGTTCTCTCACTATTCTGTGATATTCATTAGTATTTCCTCTGAATGACTACTGATTTCTAGCTGTTTCCTGTAATGGGCCTTCTTTTCTACTTGTGGGACTTCACCACATGTAGAAACAACTTTATATACTTTTCTCTGGACTTGCGAAGCTATATAAACTTGTCTTTCAACTGTTTTACAGTTAAATGCTACTTTTCAGTGAATTCTTTTGGTTTGAAACACTGGTTTCATGTGAACTAACTGTATTTCAAGGATTTCTGCAGTGTGCAACATACTTTCTAGACTAGAGACTTACATTTTGATGTCTTTTACACTTGTTCTCTCACTATTCTGTGATATTCATTAGTATTTGCTCTGAATTAGTAATGTTTGCTTGCAGTGTCCTATAGTGGGCCTTCTGGTATACTTGTGGGACTTCACCACATGTGGAAGAAACTTTATACACTTCTCTGAACTTTAGAAGCTATATACACTTGTCTTTCAACTGTTTTACAGTTAAATACTACTTTTCAGTGAATTCTGGTGGTTTGAAACACTGGTTTCATGTGAACTAACTCTATTTCAAGGATTTCTGCAGTGTGCAACATCCTTTCTAGACGAGAGACTTACATATTGGTTTCTTTTACACTTGTTATTCTCACTATTCTGTGATATTCATTAGTATTTCCTCTGAATGACTGCTGATTTCTAGCTGTTTCCTATAATGGGCCTTCTTTTCTACTTGTGGGACTTCACCACATGTAGAAACAACTTTATACACTCTTCTCTGAACTTGAGAAGCTATATACACTTGTTTTTCAACTCTTTTACAGTTAAATACTACTTTTCATTGAATTCCGGTGGTTTGAAACACTGGTTTCATGTGAACTAACTCTATTTCAAGGATTTGTGCAGTGTACAACATCCTTTCTAGACTAGAGACTTACATTTTGATGTCTTTTACACTTGTTCTCTCACTATTCTGTGATATTCATTAGTATTTGCTCTGAATTAGTAATGTTTTCTTGCAGTGTCCTATAGTGGGCCTTCTGGTATACTTGTGGGACTTCACCACATGTGGAAGAAACTTTATACACTTCTCTGAACTTTAGAAGCTATATACACTTGTCTTTCAACTGTTTTACAGTTAAATACTACTTTTCAGTGAATTCTGGTGGTTTGAAACACTGGTTTCATGTGAACTAACTCTATTTCAAGGATTTCTGCAGTGTGCAACATCCTTTCTAGACTAGAGACTTACATTTTGGTGTCTTTTACACTTGTTCTCTCACTATTCTGTGATATTCATTAGTATTTGCTCTGACTGACTACTGATTTCTAGCTGTTTCCTATAATGGGCCTTCTTTTCTACTTGTGGGACTTCACCACATGTAGAAGAAACTTTATATACACTTCTCTGAACTTTAGAAGCTATATACAGTTGTCTTTCAACTGTTTTACAGTTAAATACTACATTTCAGTGAATTCTGTTGGTTTGAAACACTGGTTTCATGTGAACTAACTCTATTTCAAGGATTTCTGCAGTGTGCAACATCCTTTCTAGACTAGAGACTTACATTTTGGTGTCTTTTACACTTGTTCTCTCACTATTCTGTGATATTCATTAGTATTTGCTCTGAATGACTACTGATTTCTAGCTGTTTCCTGTAAAGGGCCTTCTGCTCTACTTGTGGGACTTCACCACATGTAGAAACAACTTTATACACTCTTCTCTGGACTTGCGAAGCTATATAAACTTTTCTTGCAACGGTTTTACAGTTGAATACTACTTTTCAGTGAATTCTGTTAGTTTGAAACACTGGTTATATGTGAACTAACTCTATTTCAAGGATTTGTGCAGTGTACAACATCCTTTCTATACTAGAGACTTACATTTTGATGTCTTTTACACTTGTTCTCTCACTATTCTGTGATATTCATTAGTATTTGCTCTGAATTAGTAATGATTTCTTGCAGTGTCCTATAGTGGGCCTTCTGGTATAGTTGTGGGACTTCACCACATGTAGAAACAACTTTATATACTCTTCTCTGAACTTGTGAATCTATATAAACTTGTCTTCCAACTGTTTTACAATTGAATACTAGTTTTCAGTGAATTCCGGTAGTTTGAAACACTGGTTTCATGTTAACTAGCTCTATTTCAAGGATTTCGTCAGTGTACAACATCCTTTCTAGCCTAGAAACTTACATTTTGATGGTTTTCCACTTGTTCTCACACAATTCTATGATATTCATTAGTATTTCCTCTGAATTACTACTGATTTATGGCTGTTTCCTATAAAGGGCCTTCTGCTCTACTTGTGGGACTTCACCACATGTAGAAATAACTTTATACACTCTTCTCTGGACTTGCGAATCTATATAAACCTGGCTTTCAACGGTTTTACACTTAAATACTACTTTTCAGTGAATTCTGGTGGTTTGAAACACTGGTTTCATGTGAACTAACTCTATTTCAAGGATTTCTGCAGTGTGCAACATCCTTTCTAGACTAGAGACTTACATTTTGATGTCTTTTACACTTGTTCTCTCACTATTCTGTGATATTCATTAGTATTTGCTCTGAATTAGTAATGTTTTCTTGCAATGTCCTATAGTGGGACTTCTGGTATACTTGTGGGACTTCACCACATGTGGAAGAAACTTTATACACTTCTCTGAACTTTAGAAGCTATATACACTTGTCTTACAACTGTTTTACAGTTAAATACTACTTTTCAGTGAATTCCGGTGCTTTAAAACACTGGTTTCATGTGAACTAACTGTATTTCAAGGATTTGTGCAGTGTACAACATCCTTTCTAGACTATAGACTTACATTTTGGTGTCTTTTACACTTGTTCTCTCACTATTCTGTGATATTCATTAGTATTTCCTCTGAATGACTACTGATTTCTAGCTGTTTCCTGTAATGGGCCTTCTTTTCTACTTGTGGGACTTCACCACATGTAGAAACAACTTTATATACTTTTCTCTGGACTTGCGAAGCTATATAAACTTGTCTTTCAACTGTTTTACAGTTAAATGCTACTTTTCAGTGAATTCTTTTGGTTTGAAACACTGGTTTCATGTGAACTAACTGTATTTCAAGGATTTCTGCAGTGTGCAACATCCTTTCTAGACTAGAGACTTACATTTTGATGTCTTTTACACTTGTTCTCTCACTATTCTGTGATATTCATTAGTATTTGCTCTGAATTAGTAATGTTTGCTTGCAGTGTCCTATAGTGGGCCTTCTGGTCTACTTGTGGGACTTCACCACATGTGGAAGAAACTTTATACACTTCTCTGAACTTTAGAAGCTATATACACTTGTCTTTCAACTGTTTTACAGTTAAATACTACTTTTCAGTGAATTCTGGTGGTTTGAAACACTGGTTTCATGTGAACTAACTCTATTTCAAGGATTTCTGCAGTGTGCAACATCCTTTCTAGACTAGAGACTTACATTTTGATGTCTTTTACACTTGTTCTCTCACTATTCTGTGATATTCATTAGTATTTGCTCTGAAATACTACTGATTTCTACCTGTTTCCCATAATGGGCCTTCTTTTCTACTTGTGGGACTTCACCACATTTAGAAACTACTTTATACACTCTTCTCTAGACTTGCGAAGCTATATAAACTTGTCTTTCAACTGTTTTACAGTTAAATACTACATTTCAGTGAATTCTGTTGGTTTGAAACACTGGTTTCATGTGAACTAACTCTATTTCAAGGATTTCTGCAGTGTGCAACATCCTTTCTAGACTAGAGACTTACATTTTGGTGTCTTTTACACTTGTTCTCTCACTATTCTGTGATATTCATTAGTATTTGCTCTGAATGACTACTGATTTCTAGCTGTTTCCTATAATGGGCCTTCTTTTCTACTTGTGGGACTTCACCACATGTAGAAGAAACTTTATATACACTTCTCTGAACTTTAGAAGCTATATACAGTTGTCTTTCAACTGTTTTACAGTTAAATACTACATTTCAGTGAATTCTGTTGGTTTGAAACACTGGTTTCATGTGAACTAACTCTATTTCAAGGATTTCTGCAGTGTGCAACATCCTTTCTAGACTAGAGACTTACATTTTGGTGTCTTTTACACTTGTTCTCTCACTATTCTGTGATATTCATTAGTATTTGCTCTGAATGACTACTGATTTCTAGCTGTTTCCTGTAAAGGGCCTTCTGCTCTACTTGTGGGACTTCACCACATGTAGAAACAACTTTATACACTCTTCTCTGGACTTGCGAAGCTATATAAACTTTTCTTGCAACGGTTTTACAGTTGAATACTACTTTTCAGTGAATTCTGTTAGTTTGAAACACTGGTTATATGTGAACTAACTCTATTTCAAGGATTTGTGCAGTGTACAACATCCTTTCTATACTAGAGACTTACATTTTGATGTCTTTTACACTTGTTCTCTCACTATTCTGTGATATTCATTAGTATTTGCTCTGAATTAGTAATGCTTTCTTGCAGTGTCCTATAGTGGGCCTTCTGGTATACTTGTGGGACTTCACCACATGTAGAAACAACTTTATATACTCTTCTCTGAACTTGTGAATCTATATAAACTTGTCTTCCAACTGTTTTACAGTTGAATACTAGTTTTCAGTGAATTCCGGTAGTTTGAAACACTGGTTTCATGTGAACTAGCTCTATTTCAAGGATTTCGTCAGTGTACAACATCCTTTCTAGCCTAGAAACTTACATTTTGATGGTTTTCCACTTGTTCTCACACAATTCTATGATATTCATTAGTATTTCCTCTGAATTACTACTGATTTATGGCTGTTTCCTATAAAGGGCCTTCTGCTCTACTTGTGGGACTTCACCACATGTAGAAATAACTTTATACACTCTTCTCTGGACTTGCGAATCTATATAAACCTGGCTTTCAACGGTTTTACACTTAAATACTACTTTTCAGTGAATTCTGGTGGTTTGAAACACTGGTTTCATGTGAACTAACTCTATTTCAAGGATTTCTGCAGTGTGCAACATCCTTTCTAGACTAGAGACTTACATTTTGATGTCTTTTACACTTGTTCTCTCACTATTCTGTGATATTCATTAGTATTTGCTCTGAATTAGTAATGTTTTCTTGCAATGTCCTATAGTGGGACTTCTGGTATACTTGTGGGACTTCACCACATGTGGAAGAAACTTTATACACTTCTCTGAACTTTAGAAGCTATATACACTTGTCTTACAACTGTTTTACAGTTAAATACTACTTTTCAGTGAATTCCGGTGGTTTAAAACACTGGTTTCATGTGAACTAACTGTATTTCAAGGATTTGTGCAGTGTACAACATCCTTTCTAGACTATAGACTTACATTTTGGTGTCTTTTACACTTGTTCTCTCACTATTCTGTGATATTCATTAGTATTTCCTCTGAATGACTACTGATTTCTAGCTGTTTCCTGTAATGGGCCTTCTTTTCTACTTGTGGGACTTCACCACATGTAGAAACAACTTTATATACTTTTCTCTGGACTTGCGAAGCTATATAAACTTGTCTTTCAACTGTTTTACAGTTAAATGCTACTTTTCAGTGAATTCTTTTGGTTTGAAACACTGGTTTCATGTGAACTAACTGTATTTCAAGGATTTCTGCAGTGTGCAACATCCTTTCTAGACTAGAGACTTACATTTTGATGTCTTTTACACTTGTTCTCTCACTATTCTGTGATATTCATTAGTATTTGCTCTGAATTAGTAATGTTTGCTTGCAGTGTCCTATAGTGGGCCTTCTGGTCTACTTGTGGGACTTCACCACATGTGGAAGAAACTTTATACACTTCTCTGAACTTTAGAAGCTATATACACTTGTCTTTCAACTGTTTTACAGTTAAATACTACTTTTCAGTGAATTCTGGTGGTTTGAAACACTGGTTTCATGTGAACTAACTCTATTTCAAGGATTTCTGCAGTGTGCAACATCCTTTCTAGACTAGAGACTTACATTTTGATGTCTTTTACACTTGTTCTCTCACTATTCTGTGATATTCATTAGTATTTGCTCTGAAATACTACTGATTTCTACCTGTTTCCCATAATGGGCCTTCTTTTCTACTTGTGGGACTTCACCACATTTAGAAACTACTTTATACACTCTTCTCTAGACTTGCGAAGCTATATAAACTTGTCTTTCAACTGTTTTACAGTTAAATACTACATTTCAGTGAATTCTGTTGGTTTGAAACACTGGTTTCATGTGAACTAACTCTATTTCAAGGATTTCTGCAGTGTGCAACATCCTTTCTAGACTAGAGACTTACATTTTGGTGTCTTTTACACTTGTTCTCTCACTATTCTGTGATATTCATTAGTATTTGCTCTGAATGACTACTGATTTCTAGCTGTTTCCTATAATGGGCCTTCTTTTCTACTTGTGGGACTTCACCACATGTAGAAGAAACTTTATATACACTTCTCTGAACTTTAGAAGCTATATACAGTTGTCTTTCAACTGTTTTACAGTTAAATACTACATTTCAGTGAATTCTGTTGGTTTGAAACACTGGTTTCATGTGAACTAACTCTATTTCAAGGATTTCTGCAGTGTGCAACATCCTTTCTAGACTAGAGACTTACATTTTGGTGTCTTTTACACTTGTTCTCTCACTATTCTGTGATATTCATTAGTATTTGCTCTGAATGACTACTGATTTCTAGCTGTTTCCTGTAAAGGGCCTTCTGCTCTACTTGTGGGACTTCACCACATGTAGAAACAACTTTATACACTCTTCTCTGGACTTGCGAAGCTATATAAACTTTTCTTGCAACGGTTTTACAGTTGAATACTACTTTTCAGTGAATTCTGTTAGTTTGAAACACTGGTTATATGTGAACTAACTCTATTTCAAGGATTTGTGCAGTGTACAACATCCTTTCTATACTAGAGACTTACATTTTGATGTCTTTTACACTTGTTCTCTCACTATTCTGTGATATTCATTAGTATTTGCTCTGAATTAGTAATGCTTTCTTGCAGTGTCCTATAGTGGGCCTTCTGGTATACTTGTGGGACTTCACCACATGTAGAAACAACTTTATATACTCTTCTCTGAACTTGTGAATCTATATAAACTTGTCTTCCAACTGTTTTACAGTTGAATACTAGTTTTCAGTGAATTCCGGTAGTTTGAAACACTGGTTTCATGTGAACTAGCTCTATTTCAAGGATTTCGTCAGTGTACAACATCCTTTCTAGCCTAGAAACTTACATTTTGATGGTTTTCCACTTGTTCTCACACAATTCTATGATATTCATTAGTATTTCCTCTGAATTACTACTGATTTATGGCTGTTTCCTATAAAGGGCCTTCTGCTCTACTTGTGGGACTTCACCACATGTAGAAATAACTTTATACACTCTTCTCTGGACTTGCGAATCTATATAAACCTGGCTTTCAACGGTTTTACACTTAAATACTACTTTTCAGTGAATTCTGGTGGTTTGAAACACTGGTTTCATGTGAACTAACTCTATTTCAAGGATTTCTGCAGTGTGCAACATCCTTTCTAGACTAGAGACTTACATTTTGATGTCTTTTACACTTGTTCTCTCACTATTCTGTGATATTCATTAGTATTTGCTCTGAATTAGTAATGTTTTCTTGCAGTGTCCTATAGTGGGACTTCTGGTATACTTGTGGGACTTCACCACATGTGGAAGAAACTTTATACACTTTTCTGAACTTTAGAAGCTATATACACTTGTCTTACAACTGTTTTACAGTTAAATACTACTTTTCAGTGAATTCCGGTGGTTTAAAACACTGGTTTCATGTGAACTAACTGTATTTCAAGGATTTGTGCAGTGTACAACATCCTTTCTAGACTATAGACTTACATTTTGGTGTCTTTTACACTTGTTCTCTCACTATTCTGTGATATTCATTAGTATTTCCTCTGAATGACTACTGATTTCTAGCTGTTTCCTGTAATGGGCCTTCTTTTCTACTTGTGGGACTTCACCACATGTAGAAACAACTTTATATACTTTTCTCTGGACTTGCGAAGCTATATGAACTTGTCTTTCAACTGTTTTACAGTTAAATGCTACTTTTCAGTGAATTCTTTTGGTTTGAAACACTGGTTTCATGTGAACTAACTGTATTTCAAGGATTTCTGCAGTGTGCAACATCCTTTCTAGACTAGAGACTTACATTTTGATGTCTTTTACACTTGTTCTCTCACTATTCTGTGATATTCATTAGTATTTGCTCTGAATTAGTAATGTTTGCTTGCAGTGTCCTATAGTGGGCCTTCTGGTCTACTTGTGGGACTTCACCACATGTGGAAGAAACTTTATACACTTCTCTGAACTTTAGAAGCTATATACACTTGTCTTTCAACTGTTTTACAGTTAAATACTACTTTTCAGTGAATTCTGGTGGTTTGAAACACTGGTTTCATGTGAACTAACTCTATTTCAAGGATTTCTGCAGTGTGCAACATCCTTTCTAGACTAGAGACTTACATTTTGGTGTCTTTTACACTTGTTCTCTCACTATTCTGTGATATTCATTAGTATTTGCTCTGAATGACTACTGATTTCTAGCTGTTTCCTGTAAAGGGCCTTCTGCTCTACTTGTGGGACTTCACCACATGTAGAAACAACTTTATACACTCTTCTCTGGACTTGCGAAGCTATATAAACTTTTCTTGCAACGGTTTTACAGTTGAATACTACTTTTCAGTGAATTCTGTTAGTTTGAAACACTGGTTATATGTGAACTAACTCTATTTCAAGGATTTGTGCAGTGTACAACATCCTTTCTATACTAGAGACTTACATTTTGATGTCTTTTACACTTGTTCTCTCACTATTCTGTGATATTCATTAGTATTTGCTCTGAATTAGTAATGATTTCTTGCAGTGTCCTATAGTGGGCCTTCTGGTATAGTTGTGGGACTTCACCACATGTAGAAACAACTTTATATACTCTTCTCTGAACTTGTGAATCTATATAAACTTGTCTTCCAACTGTTTTACAATTGAATACTAGTTTTCAGTGAATTCCGGTAGTTTGAAACACTGGTTTCATGTTAACTAGCTCTATTTCAAGGATTTCGTCAGTGTACAACATCCTTTCTAGCCTAGAAACTTACATTTTGATGGTTTTCCACTTGTTCTCACACAATTCTATGATATTCATTAGTATTTCCTCTGAATTACTACTGATTTATGGCTGTTTCCTATAAAGGGCCTTCTGCTCTACTTGTGGGACTTCACCACATGTAGAAATAACTTTATACACTCTTCTCTGGACTTGCGAATCTATATAAACCTGGCTTTCAACGGTTTTACACTTAAATACTACTTTTCAGTGAATTCTGGTGGTTTGAAACACTGGTTTCATGTGAACTAACTCTATTTCAAGGATTTCTGCAGTGTGCAACATCCTTTCTAGACTAGAGACTTACATTTTGATGTCTTTTACACTTGTTCTCTCACTATTCTGTGATATTCATTAGTATTTGCTCTGAATTAGTAATGTTTTCTTGCAATGTCCTATAGTGGGACTTCTGGTATACTTGTGGGACTTCACCACATGTGGAAGAAACTTTATACACTTCTCTGAACTTTAGAAGCTATATACACTTGTCTTACAACTGTTTTACAGTTAAATACTACTTTTCAGTGAATTCCGGTGCTTTAAAACACTGGTTTCATGTGAACTAACTGTATTTCAAGGATTTGTGCAGTGTACAACATCCTTTCTAGACTATAGACTTACATTTTGGTGTCTTTTACACTTGTTCTCTCACTATTCTGTGATATTCATTAGTATTTCCTCTGAATGACTACTGATTTCTAGCTGTTTCCTGTAATGGGCCTTCTTTTCTACTTGTGGGACTTCACCACATGTAGAAACAACTTTATATACTTTTCTCTGGACTTGCGAAGCTATATAAACTTGTCTTTCAACTGTTTTACAGTTAAATGCTACTTTTCAGTGAATTCTTTTGGTTTGAAACACTGGTTTCATGTGAACTAACTGTATTTCAAGGATTTCTGCAGTGTGCAACATCCTTTCTAGACTAGAGACTTACATTTTGATGTCTTTTACACTTGTTCTCTCACTATTCTGTGATATTCATTAGTATTTGCTCTGAATTAGTAATGTTTGCTTGCAGTGTCCTATAGTGGGCCTTCTGGTCTACTTGTGGGACTTCACCACATGTGGAAGAAACTTTATACACTTCTCTGAACTTTAGAAGCTATATACACTTGTCTTTCAACTGTTTTACAGTTAAATACTACTTTTCAGTGAATTCTGGTGGTTTGAAACACTGGTTTCATGTGAACTAACTCTATTTCAAGGATTTCTGCAGTGTGCAACATCCTTTCTAGACTAGAGACTTACATTTTGATGTCTTTTACACTTGTTCTCTCACTATTCTGTGATATTCATTAGTATTTGCTCTGAAATACTACTGATTTCTACCTGTTTCCCATAATGGGCCTTCTTTTCTACTTGTGGGACTTCACCACATTTAGAAACTACTTTATACACTCTTCTCTAGACTTGCGAAGCTATATAAACTTGTCTTTCAACTGTTTTACAGTTAAATACTACATTTCAGTGAATTCTGTTGGTTTGAAACACTGGTTTCATGTGAACTAACTCTATTTCAAGGATTTCTGCAGTGTGCAACATCCTTTCTAGACTAGAGACTTACATTTTGGTGTCTTTTACACTTGTTCTCTCACTATTCTGTGATATTCATTAGTATTTGCTCTGAATGACTACTGATTTCTAGCTGTTTCCTATAATGGGCCTTCTTTTCTACTTGTGGGACTTCACCACATGTAGAAGAAACTTTATATACACTTCTCTGAACTTTAGAAGCTATATACAGTTGTCTTTCAACTGTTTTACAGTTAAATACTACATTTCAGTGAATTCTGTTGGTTTGAAACACTGGTTTCATGTGAACTAACTCTATTTCAAGGATTTCTGCAGTGTGCAACATCCTTTCTAGACTAGAGACTTACATTTTGGTGTCTTTTACACTTGTTCTCTCACTATTCTGTGATATTCATTAGTATTTGCTCTGAATGACTACTGATTTCTAGCTGTTTCCTGTAAAGGGCCTTCTGCTCTACTTGTGGGACTTCACCACATGTAGAAACAACTTTATACACTCTTCTCTGGACTTGCGAAGCTATATAAACTTTTCTTGCAACGGTTTTACAGTTGAATACTACTTTTCAGTGAATTCTGTTAGTTTGAAACACTGGTTATATGTGAACTAACTCTATTTCAAGGATTTGTGCAGTGTACAACATCCTTTCTATACTAGAGACTTACATTTTGATGTCTTTTACACTTGTTCTCTCACTATTCTGTGATATTCATTAGTATTTGCTCTGAATTAGTAATGCTTTCTTGCAGTGTCCTATAGTGGGCCTTCTGGTATACTTGTGGGACTTCACCACATGTAGAAACAACTTTATATACTCTTCTCTGAACTTGTGAATCTATATAAACTTGTCTTCCAACTGTTTTACAGTTGAATACTAGTTTTCAGTGAATTCCGGTAGTTTGAAACACTGGTTTCATGTGAACTAGCTCTATTTCAAGGATTTCGTCAGTGTACAACATCCTTTCTAGCCTAGAAACTTACATTTTGATGGTTTTCCACTTGTTCTCACACAATTCTATGATATTCATTAGTATTTCCTCTGAATTACTACTGATTTATGGCTGTTTCCTATAAAGGGCCTTCTGCTCTACTTGTGGGACTTCACCACATGTAGAAATAACTTTATACACTCTTCTCTGGACTTGCGAATCTATATAAACCTGGCTTTCAACGGTTTTACACTTAAATACTACTTTTCAGTGAATTCTGGTGGTTTGAAACACTGGTTTCATGTGAACTAACTCTATTTCAAGGATTTCTGCAGTGTGCAACATCCTTTCTAGACTAGAGACTTACATTTTGATGTCTTTTACACTTGTTCTCTCACTATTCTGTGATATTCATTAGTATTTGCTCTGAATTAGTAATGTTTTCTTGCAATGTCCTATAGTGGGACTTCTGGTATACTTGTGGGACTTCACCACATGTGGAAGAAACTTTATACACTTCTCTGAACTTTAGAAGCTATATACACTTGTCTTACAACTGTTTTACAGTTAAATACTACTTTTCAGTGAATTCCGGTGGTTTAAAACACTGGTTTCATGTGAACTAACTGTATTTCAAGGATTTGTGCAGTGTACAACATCCTTTCTAGACTATAGACTTACATTTTGGTGTCTTTTACACTTGTTCTCTCACTATTCTGTGATATTCATTAGTATTTCCTCTGAATGACTACTGATTTCTAGCTGTTTCCTGTAATGGGCCTTCTTTTCTACTTGTGGGACTTCACCACATGTAGAAACAACTTTATATACTTTTCTCTGGACTTGCGAAGCTATATAAACTTGTCTTTCAACTGTTTTACAGTTAAATGCTACTTTTCAGTGAATTCTTTTGGTTTGAAACACTGGTTTCATGTGAACTAACTGTATTTCAAGGATTTCTGCAGTGTGCAACATCCTTTCTAGACTAGAGACTTACATTTTGATGTCTTTTACACTTGTTCTCTCACTATTCTGTGATATTCATTAGTATTTGCTCTGAATTAGTAATGTTTGCTTGCAGTGTCCTATAGTGGGCCTTCTGGTCTACTTGTGGGACTTCACCACATGTGGAAGAAACTTTATACACTTCTCTGAACTTTAGAAGCTATATACACTTGTCTTTCAACTGTTTTACAGTTAAATACTACTTTTCAGTGAATTCTGGTGGTTTGAAACACTGGTTTCATGTGAACTAACTCTATTTCAAGGATTTCTGCAGTGTGCAACATCCTTTCTAGACTAGAGACTTACATTTTGATGTCTTTTACACTTGTTCTCTCACTATTCTGTGATATTCATTAGTATTTGCTCTGAAATACTACTGATTTCTACCTGTTTCCCATAATGGGCCTTCTTTTCTACTTGTGGGACTTCACCACATTTAGAAACTACTTTATACACTCTTCTCTAGACTTGCGAAGCTATATAAACTTGTCTTTCAACTGTTTTACAGTTAAATACTACATTTCAGTGAATTCTGTTGGTTTGAAACACTGGTTTCATGTGAACTAACTCTATTTCAAGGATTTCTGCAGTGTGCAACATCCTTTCTAGACTAGAGACTTACATTTTGGTGTCTTTTACACTTGTTCTCTCACTATTCTGTGATATTCATTAGTATTTGCTCTGAATGACTACTGATTTCTAGCTGTTTCCTATAATGGGCCTTCTTTTCTACTTGTGGGACTTCACCACATGTAGAAGAAACTTTATATACACTTCTCTGAACTTTAGAAGCTATATACAGTTGTCTTTCAACTGTTTTACAGTTAAATACTACATTTCAGTGAATTCTGTTGGTTTGAAACACTGGTTTCATGTGAACTAACTCTATTTCAAGGATTTCTGCAGTGTGCAACATCCTTTCTAGACTAGAGACTTACATTTTGGTGTCTTTTACACTTGTTCTCTCACTATTCTGTGATATTCATTAGTATTTGCTCTGAATGACTACTGATTTCTAGCTGTTTCCTGTAAAGGGCCTTCTGCTCTACTTGTGGGACTTCACCACATGTAGAAACAACTTTATACACTCTTCTCTGGACTTGCGAAGCTATATAAACTTTTCTTGCAACGGTTTTACAGTTGAATACTACTTTTCAGTGAATTCTGTTAGTTTGAAACACTGGTTATATGTGAACTAACTCTATTTCAAGGATTTGTGCAGTGTACAACATCCTTTCTATACTAGAGACTTACATTTTGATGTCTTTTACACTTGTTCTCTCACTATTCTGTGATATTCATTAGTATTTGCTCTGAATTAGTAATGCTTTCTTGCAGTGTCCTATAGTGGGCCTTCTGGTATACTTGTGGGACTTCACCACATGTAGAAACAACTTTATATACTCTTCTCTGAACTTGTGAATCTATATAAACTTGTCTTCCAACTGTTTTACAGTTGAATACTAGTTTTCAGTGAATTCCGGTAGTTTGAAACACTGGTTTCATGTGAACTAGCTCTATTTCAAGGATTTCGTCAGTGTACAACATCCTTTCTAGCCTAGAAACTTACATTTTGATGGTTTTCCACTTGTTCTCACACAATTCTATGATATTCATTAGTATTTCCTCTGAATTACTACTGATTTATGGCTGTTTCCTATAAAGGGCCTTCTGCTCTACTTGTGGGACTTCACCACATGTAGAAATAACTTTATACACTCTTCTCTGGACTTGCGAATCTATATAAACCTGGCTTTCAACGGTTTTACACTTAAATACTACTTTTCAGTGAATTCTGGTGGTTTGAAACACTGGTTTCATGTGAACTAACTCTATTTCAAGGATTTCTGCAGTGTGCAACATCCTTTCTAGACTAGAGACTTACATTTTGATGTCTTTTACACTTGTTCTCTCACTATTCTGTGATATTCATTAGTATTTGCTCTGAATTAGTAATGTTTTCTTGCAGTGTCCTATAGTGGGACTTCTGGTATACTTGTGGGACTTCACCACATGTGGAAGAAACTTTATACACTTTTCTGAACTTTAGAAGCTATATACACTTGTCTTACAACTGTTTTACAGTTAAATACTACTTTTCAGTGAATTCCGGTGGTTTAAAACACTGGTTTCATGTGAACTAACTGTATTTCAAGGATTTGTGCAGTGTACAACATCCTTTCTAGACTATAGACTTACATTTTGGTGTCTTTTACACTTGTTCTCTCACTATTCTGTGATATTCATTAGTATTTCCTCTGAATGACTACTGATTTCTAGCTGTTTCCTGTAATGGGCCTTCTTTTCTACTTGTGGGACTTCACCCCATGTAGAAACAACTTTATATACTTTTCTCTGGACTTGCGAAGCTATATGAACTTGTCTTTCAACTGTTTTACAGTTAAATGCTACTTTTCAGTGAATTCTTTTGGTTTGAAACACTGGTTTCATGTGAACTAACTGTATTTCAAGGATTTCTGCAGTGTGCAACATCCTTTCTAGACTAGAGACTTACATTTTGATGTCTTTTACACTTGTTCTCTCACTATTCTGTGATATTCATTAGTATTTGCTCTGAATTAGTAATGTTTTCTTGCAGTGTCCTATAGTGGGCCTTCTGGTCTACTTGTGGGACTTCACCACATGTGGAAGAAACTTTATACACTTCTCTGAACTTTAGAAGCTATATACACTTGTCTTTCAACTGTTTTACAGTTAAATACTACTTTTCAGTGAATTCTGGTGGTTTGAAACACTGGTTTCATGTGAACTAACTCTATTTCAAGGATTTCTGCAGTGTGCAACATCCTTTCTAGACTAGAGACTTACATTTTGATATCTTTTACACTTGTTCTCTCACTATTCTGTGATATTCATTAGTATTTGCTCTGAAATACTACTGATTTCTACCTGTTTCCCATAATGGGCCTTCTTTTCTACTTGTGGGACTTCACCACATTTAGAAACTACTTTATACACTCTTCTCTAGACTTGCGAAGCTATATAAACTTGTCTTTCAACTGTTTTACAGTTAAATACTACATTTCAGTGAATTCTGTTGGTTTGAAACACTGGTTTCATGTGAACTAACTCTATTTCAAGGATTTCTGCAGTGTGCAACATCCTTTCTAGACTAGAGACTTACATTTTGGTGTCTTTTACACTTGTTCTCTCACTATTCTGTGATATTCATTAGTATTTGCTCTGAATGACTACTGATTTCTAGCTGTTTCCTATAATGGGCCTTCTTTTCTACTTGTGGGACTTCACCACATGTAGAAGAAACTTTATATACACTTCTCTGAACTTTAGAAGCTATATACAGTTGTCTTTCAACTGTTTTACAGTTAAATACTACATTTCAGTGAATTCTGTTGGTTTGAAACACTGGTTTCATGTGAACTAACTCTATTTCAAGGATTTCTGCAGTGTGCAACATCCTTTCTAGACTAGAGACTTACATTTTGGTGTCTTTTACACTTGTTCTCTCACTATTCTGTGATATTCATTAGTATTTGCTCTGAATGACTACTGATTTCTAGCTGTTTCCTGTAAAGGGCCTTCTGCTCTACTTGTGGGACTTCACCACATGTAGAAACAACTTTATACACTCTTCTCTGGACTTGCGAAGCTATATAAACTTTTCTTGCAACGGTTTTACAGTTGAATACTACTTTTCAGTGAATTCTGTTAGTTTGAAACACTGGTTATATGTGAACTAACTCTATTTCAAGGATTTGTGCAGTGTACAACATCCTTTCTATACTAGAGACTTACATTTTGATGTCTTTTACACTTGTTCTCTCACTATTCTGTGATATTCATTAGTATTTGCTCTGAATTAGTAATGCTTTCTTGCAGTGTCCTATAGTGGGCCTTCTGGTATACTTGTGGGACTTCACCACATGTAGAAACAACTTTATATACTCTTCTCTGAACTTGTGAATCTATATAAACTTGTCTTCCAACTGTTTTACAGTTGAATACTAGTTTTCAGTGAATTCCGGTAGTTTGAAACACTGGTTTCATGTGAACTAGCTCTATTTCAAGGATTTCGTCAGTGTACAACATCCTTTCTAGCCTAGAAACTTACATTTTGATGGTTTTCCACTTGTTCTCACACAATTCTATGATATTCATTAGTATTTCCTCTGAATTACTACTGATTTATGGCTGTTTCCTATAAAGGGCCTTCTGCTCTACTTGTGGGACTTCACCACATGTAGAAATAACTTTATACAGTCTTCTCTGGACTTGCGAATCTATATAAACCTGGCTTTCAACGGTTTTACACTTAAATACTACTTTTCAGTGAATTCTGGTGGTTTGAAACACTGGTTTCATGTGAACTAACTCTATTTCAAGGATTTCTGCAGTGTGCAACATCCTTTCTAGACTAGAGACTTACATTTTGATGTCTTTTACACTTGTTCTCTCACTATTCTGTGATATTCATTAGTATTTGCTCTGAATTAGTAATGTTTTCTTGCAGTGTCCTATAGTGGGACTTCTGGTATACTTGTGGGACTTCACCACATGTGGAAGAAACTTTATACACTTCTCTGAACTTTAGAAGCTATATACACTTGTCTTACAACTGTTTTACAGTTAAATACTACTTTTCAGTGAATTCCGGTGGTTTAAAACACTGGTTTCATGTGAACTAACTGTATTTCAAGGATTTGTGCAGTGTACAACATCCTTTCTAGACTATAGACTTACATTTTGATGTCTTTTACACTTGTTCTCTCACTATTCTGTGATATTCATTAGTATTTCCTCTGAATGACTACTGATTTCTAGCTGTTTCCTGTAATGGGCCTTCTTTTCTACTTGTGGGACTTCACCACATGTAGAAACAACTTTATATACTTTTCTCTGGACTTGCGAAGCTATATAAACTTGTCTTTCAACTGTTTTACAGTTAAATGCTACTTTTCAGTGAATTCTGTTAGTATGAAACACTGGTTTCATGTGAACTAACTCTATTTCAAGGATTTCTGCAGTGTGCAACATCCTTTCTAGACTAGAGACTTACATTTTGATGTCTTTTACACTTGTTCCTTCACTATTCTGTGACATTCTTTAGTATTTGCTCTGAAATACTACTGATTTCTAGCTGTTTCCTATAAAGGGCCTTCTGCTCTACTTGTGGGACTTCACCACATGTAGAAACAACTTTATACACTCTTCTCTGGACTTGCGAAGCTATATAAACTTGTCTTGCAACGGTTTTACAGTAGAATACTACTTTTCAGTGAATTCTGTTGGTTTCAAACACTGGTTTCATGTGAACTAACTCTATTTCAAGGATTTCTGCAGTGTGCAACATCCTTTCTAGACTAGCGACTTACATATTGGTGTCTTTTACACTTGTTATTCTCACTATTCTGTGATATTCATTAGTATTTCCTCTGAATGACTGCTGATTTCTAGCTGTTTCCTATAATGGGCCTTCTTTTCTACTTGTGGGACTTCACCACATGTAGAAACAACTTTATACACTCTTCTCTGAACTTGAGAAGCTATATACACTTGTTTTTCAACTCTTTTACAGTTAAATACTACTTTTCATTGAATTCCGGTGGTTTGAAACACTGGTTTCATGTGAACTAACTGTATTTCAAGGATTTGTGCAGTGTACAACATCCTTTCTAGACTAGAGACTTACATTTTGATGTCTTTTACACTTGTTCTCTCACTATTCTGTGATATTCATTAGTATTTGCTCTGAATTAGTAATGTTTTCTTGCAGTGTCCTATAGTGGGCCTTCTGGTATACTTGTGGGACTTCACCACATGTGGAAGAAACTTTATACACTTCTCTGAACTTTAGAAGCTATATACACTTGTCTTTCAACTGTTTTACAGTTAAATACTACTTTTCAGTGAATTCTGGTGGTTTGAAACACTGGTTTCATGTGAACTAACTCTATTTCAAGGATTTCTGCAGTGTGCAACATCCTTTCTAGACTAGAGACTTACATTTTGATGTCTTTTACACTTGTTCTCTCACTATTTTGTGAAATTCATTAGTATTTGCTCTGAATGACTACTGATTTCTAGCTGTTTCCTATAATGGGCCTTCTTTTCTACTTGTGGGACTTCACCACATCTAGAAACTACTTTATACACTCTTCTCTGAACTTGTGAATCTATATCAACTTGTCTTTCAACTGTTTTACAGTTGAATACTACTTTTCAGTGAATTCCGGTGGTTTGAAACACTGGTTTCATGTGAACTAGCTCTATTTCAAGGATTTCTTCAGTGTACAACATCCTTTCTAGCCTAGAAACTTACATTTTGATGGTTTTCCACTTGTTCTCACACAATTCTATGATATTCATTAGTATTTCCTCTGAATTACTACTGATTTCTAGCTGTTTCCTATAAAGGGCCTTCTGCTCTACTTGTGGGACTTCACCACATGTAGAAACAACTTTATACACTCTTCTCTGGACTTGCGAAGCTATATAAAATTGTCTTTCAACGGTTTTACAGTTGAATACTACTTTTCAGTGAATTCTGTTGGTTTGAAACACTGGTTTCATGTGAACTAACTCTATTTCAAGGATTTCTGCAATGTACAACATCCTTTCTAGACTAGAGACTTACATTTGGTGTCTTTTACACTTGTTCTCTCACTATTCTGTGATATTCATTAGTATTTCCTCTGAATGACTACTGATTTCTAGCTGTTTCCTATAATGGGCCTTCTTTTCTACTTGTGGGACTTCACAACATCTAGAAACTACTTTATACACTCTTCTCTAGACTTGCGAAGCTATATAAACTTGTCTTTCAACGGTTTTACAGTTAAATACTACTTTTCAGTGAATTCTTTTGGTTTGAAACACTGGTTTCATGTGAACTAACTCTATTTCAAGGATTTCTGCAGTGTGCACCATCCTTTCTAGACTAGAGACTTACATTTTGATGTCTTTTATACTTGTTCTCTCACTATTCTGTGATATTCATTAGTATTTGCTCTGAATTAGTAATGCTTTCTTGCAGTGTCCTATAGTAGGCCTTCTGGTATACTTGTGGGACTTCACCACATGTAGAAACAACTTTATACATTCTTCTCTGAACTTGAGAAGCTATATACACTTGTCTTACAACTGTTTTACAGTTAATACTAATTTTCAGTGAATTCCGGTGGTTTAAAACACTGGTTTCATGTGAACTAACTGTATTTCAAGGATTTGTGCAGTGTACAACATCCTTTCTAGAATAGAGACTTACATTTTGATGTCTTTTACACTTGTTCTATCACTATTCTGTGATATTCATTAGTATTTGCTCTGAATGACTACTGATTTCTACCTGTTTCCTATAATGGGCCTTCTTTTCTACTTGTGGGACTTCACCACATTTAGAAACTACTTTATACACTCTTCTCTAGACCTGCGAAGCTATATACACTTGTCTTTCAACTGTATTACAGTTAAATACTACTTTTCAGTGAATTCTGGTGGTTTGAAACACTGGTTTCATGTGAACTAACTCTATATCAAGGATTTCTGCAGTGTGCAACATCCTTTCTAGACTAGAGACTTACATTTTGATGTCTTTTACACTTGTTCTCTCACTATTCTGTGATATTCATTAGTATTTGCTCTGAAATACTACTGATTTCTACCTGTTTCCCATAATGGGCCTTCTTTTCTACTTGTGGGACTTCACCACATTTAGAAACTACTTTATACACTCTTCTCTAGACTTGCGAAGCTATATAAACTTGTCTTTCAACTCTTTTACAGTAGAATACTACTTCTCAGTGAATTATGGTGGTTTCAAACACTGGTTTCATGTGAACTAACTCTATTTCAAGGATTTCTGTAGTGTGCAACATCCTTTCTAGACTAGCGACTTACATATTGGTGTCTTTTACACTTGTTATGCTCACTATTCTGTGATATTCATTAGTATTTCCTCTGAATGACTACTGATTTCTAGCTGTTTCTTATAATGGGCCTTCTTTTCTACTTGTGGGACTTCACCACATGTAGAAACAACTTTATACATTCTTCTCTGAACTTGAGAAGCTATATACACTTGTTTTTCAACTCTTTTACAGTTAAATACTACTTTTCATTGAATTCCGGTGGTTTGAAACACTGGTTTCATGTGAACTAAGTGTATTTCAAGGATTTGTGCAGTGTACAACATCCTTTCTGTACTAGAGACTTACATTTTGATGTCTTTTACACTTGTTCTCTCACTATTCTGTGATATTCATTAGTATTTGCTCTGAATGACTACTGATTTCTAGCTGTTTCCTATAATGGGCCTTCTTTTCTACTTGTGGGACTTCACCATATCTAGAAACTACTTTATACACTCTTCTCTAGACTTGCGAAGCTATATAAACTTGTCTTTCAACTGTTTTACAGTTAAATACTACTTTTCAGTGAATTCTGGTGGTTTGAAACACTGGTTTCATGTGAACTAACTCTATTTCAAGGATTTCTGCAGTGTACAACATCCTTTCTAGACTAGAGACTTACATATTGGTGTCTTTTACACTTGTTATTCTCACTATTCTGTGATATTCATTAGTATTTCCTCTGAATGACTACTGATTTCTAGCTGTTTCCTATAATGGGCCTTCTTTTCTACTTCTGGGACTTCACCACATGTAGAAACAACTTTATACATTCTTCTCTGAACTTGAGAAGCTATATACACTTGTCTTTCAACTGTTTTACTGTTAAATACTACTTTTCAGTGAATTCTGGTGGTTTGAAACACTGGTTTCATGTGAACTATCTCTATTTCAAGGTTTTCTGCAGTGTGCAACATCCTTTCTAGACTAGAGACTTACATTTTGATGTCTTTTACACTTGTTCTCTCACTATTCTGTGATATTCATTAGTATTTGCTCTGAATTAGTAATGTTTTCTTGCAGTGTCCTATAGTGGGACTTCTGGTATACTTGTGGGACTTCACCACATGTGGAAGAAACTTTATACACTTCTCTGAACTTTAGAAGCTATATACACTTGTCTTACAACTGTTTTACAGTTAAATACTACTTTTCAGTGAATTCCGGTGGTTTAAAACACTGGTTTCATGTGAACTAACTGTATTTCAAGGATTTGTGCAGTGTACAACATCCTTTCTAGACTATAGACTTACATTTTGATGTCTTTTACACTTGTTCTCTCACTATTCTGTGATATTCATTAGTATTTCCTCTGAATGACTACTGATTTCTAGCTGTTTCCTGTAATGGGCCTTCTTTTCTACTTGTGGGACTTCACCACATGTAGAAACAACTTTATATACTTTTCTCTGGACTTGCGAAGCTATATAAACTTGTCTTTCAACTGTTTTACAGTTAAATGCTACTTTTCAGTGAATTCTGTTAGTATGAAACACTGGTTTCATGTGAACTAACTCTATTTCAAGGATTTCTGCAGTGTGCAACATCCTTTCTAGACTAGAGACTTACATTTTGATGTCTTTTACACTTGTTCTCTCACTATTCTGTGACATTCTTTAGTATTTGCTCTGAAATACTACTGATTTCTAGCTGTTTCCTATAAAGGGCCTTCTGCTCTACTTGTGGGACTTCACCACATGTAGAAACAACTTTATACACTCTTCTCTGGACTTGCGAAGCTATATAAACTTGTCTTGCAACGGTTTTACAGTAGAATACTACTTTTCAGTGAATTCTGGTGGTTTCAAACACTGGTTTCATGTGAACTAACTCTATTTCAAGGATTTCTGCAGTGTGCAACATCCTTTCTAGACTAGCGACTTACATATTGGTGTCTTTTACACTTGTTATTCTCACTATTCTGTGATATTCATTAGTATTTCCTCTGAATGACTGCTGATTTCTAGCTGTTTCCTATAATGGGCCTTCTTTTCTACTTGTGGGACTTCACCACATGTAGAAACAACTTTATACACTCTTCTCTGAACTTGAGAAGCTATATACACTTGTTTTTCAACTCTTTTACAGTTAAATACTACTTTTCATTGAATTCCGGTGGTTTGAAACACTGGTTTCATGTGAACTAACTGTATTTCAAGGATTTGTGCAGTGTACAACATCCTTTCTAGACTAGAGACTTACATTTTGATGTCTTTTACACTTGTTCTCTCACTATTCTGTGATATTCATTAGTATTTGCTCTGAATTAGTAATGTTTTCTTGCAGTGTCCTATAGTGGGCCTTCTGGTATACTTGTGGGACTTCACCACATGTGGAAGAAACTTTATACACTTCTCTGAACTTTAGAAGCTATATACACTTGTCTTTCAACTGTTTTACAGTTAAATACTACTTTTCAGTGAATTCTGGTGGTTTGAAACACTGGTTTCATGTGAACTAACTCTATTTCAAGGATTTCTGCAGTGTGCAACATCCTTTCTAGACTAGAGACTTACATTTTGATGTCTTTTACACTTGTTCTCTCACTATTTTGTGAAATTCATTAGTATTTGCTCTGAATGACTACTGATTTCTAGCTGTTTCCTATAATGGGCCTTCTTTTCTACTTGTGGGACTTCACCACATCTAGAAACTACTTTATACACTCTTCTCTGAACTTGTGAATCTATATCAACTTGTCTTTCAACTGTTTTACAGTTGAATACTACTTTTCAGTGAATTCCGGTGGTTTGAAACACTGGTTTCATGTGAACTAGCTCTATTTCAAGGATTTCTTCAGTGTACAACATCCTTTCTAGCCTAGAAACTTACATTTTGATGGTTTTCCACTTGTTCTCACACAATTCTATGATATTCATTAGTATTTCCTCTGAATTACTACTGATTTCTAGCTGTTTCCTATAAAGGGCCTTCTGCTCTACTTGTGGGACTTCACCACATGTAGAAACAACTTTATACACTCTTCTCTGGACTTGCGAAGCTATATAAAATTGTCTTTCAACGGTTTTACAGTTGAATACTACTTTTCAGTGAATTCTGTTGGTTTGAAACACTGGTTTCATGTGAACTAACTCTATTTCAAGGATTTCTGCAATGTACAACATCCTTTCTAGACTAGAGACTTACATTTGGTGTCTTTTACACTTGTTCTCTCACTATTCTGTGATATTCATTAGTATTTCCTCTGAATGACTACTGATTTCTAGCTGTTTCCTATAATGGGCCTTCTTTTCTACTTGTGGGACTTCACAACATCTAGAAACTACTTTATACACTCTTCTCTAGACTTGCGAAGCTATATAAACTTGTCTTTCAACGGTTTTACAGTTAAATACTACTTTTCAGTGAATTCTTTTGGTTTGAAACACTGGTTTCATGTGAATTAACTCTATTTCAAGGATTTCTGCAGGGTGCACCATCCTTTCTAGACTAGAGACTTACATTTTGATGTCTTTTATACTTGTTCTCTCACTATTCTGTGATATTCATTAGTATTTGCTCTGAATTAGTAATGCTTTCTTGCAGTGTCCTATAGTAGGCCTTCTGGTATACTTGTGGGACTTCACCACATGTAGAAACAACTTTATACATTCTTCTCTGAACTTGAGAAGCTATATACCCTTGTCTTACAACTGTTTTACAGTTAATACTAATTTTCAGTGAATTCCGGTGGTTTAAAACACTGGTTTCATGTGAACTAACTGTATTTCAAGGATTTGTGCAGTGTACAACATCCTTTCTAGACTAGAGACTTACATTTTGATGTCTTTTACACTTGTTCTATCACTATTCTGTGATATTCATTAGTATTTGCTCTGAATGACTACTGATTTCTACCTGTTTCCTATAATGGGCCTTCTTTTCTACTTGTGGGACTTCACCACATTTAGAAACTACTTTATACACTCTTCTCTAGACCTGCGAAGCTATATACACTTGTCTTTCAACTGTATTACAGTTAAATACTACTTTTCAGTGAATTCTGGTGGTTTGAAACACTGGTTTCATGTGAACTAACTCTATATCAAGGATTTCTGCAGTGTGCAACATCCTTTCTAGACTAGAGACTTACATTTTGATGTCTTTTACACTTGTTCTCTCACTATTCTGTGATATTCATTAGTATTTGCTCTGAAATACTACTGATTTCTACCTGTTTCCCATAATGGGCCTTCTTTTCTACTTGTGGGACTTCACCACATTTAGAAACTACTTTATACACTCTTCTCTAGACTTGCGAAGCTATATAAACTTGTCTTTCAACTCTTTTACAGTAGAATACTACTTCTCAGTGAATTCTGGTGGTTTCAAACACTGGTTTCATGTGAACTAACTCTATTTCAAGGATTTCTGTAGTGTGCAACATCCTTTCTAGACTAGCGACTTACATATTGGTGTCTTTTACACTTGTTATGCTCACTATTCTGTGATATTCATTAGTATTTCCTCTGAATGACTACTGATTTCTAGCTGTTTCTTATAATGGGCCTTCTTTTCTACTTGTGGGACTTCACCACATGTAGAAACAACTTTATACATTCTTCTCTGAACTTGAGAAGCTATATACACTTGTTTTTCAACTCTTTTACAGTTAAATACTACTTTTCATTGAATTCCGGTGGTTTGAAACACTGGTTTCATGTGAACTAAGTGTATTTCAAGGATTTGTGCAGTGTACAACATCCTTTCTGTACTAGAGACTTACATTTTGATGTCTTTTACACTTGTTCTCTCACTATTCTGTGATATTCATTAGTATTTGCTCTGAATGACTACTGATTTCTAGCTGTTTCCTATAATGGGCCTTCTTTTCTACTTGTGGGACTTCACCATATCTAGAAACTACTTTATACACTCTTCTCTAGACTTGCGAAGCTATATAAACTTGTCTTTCAACTGTTTTACAGTTAAATACTACTTTTCAGTGAATTCTGGTGGTTTGAAACACTGGTTTCATGTGAACTAACTCTATTTCAAGGATTTCTGCAGTGTACAACATCCTTTCTAGACTAGAGACTTACATATTGGTGTCTTTTACACTTGTTATTCTCACTATTCTGTGATATTCATTAGTATTTCCTCTGAATGACTACTGATTTCTAGCTGTTTCCTATAATGGGCCTTCTTTTCTACTTCTGGGACTTCACCACATGTAGAAACAACTTTATACATTCTTCTCTGAACTTGAGAAGCTATATACACTTGTCTTTCAACTGTTTTACTGTTAAATACTACTTTTCAGTGAATTCTGGTGGTTTGAAACACTGGTTTCATGTGAACTATCTCTATTTCAAGGTTTTCTGCAGTGTGCAACATCCTTTCTAGACTAGAGACTTACATTTTGATGTCTTTTACACTTGTTCTCTCACTATTCTGTGATATTCATTAGTATTTGCTCTGAATTAGTAATGTTTTCTTGCAGTGTCCTATAGTGGGACTTCTGGTATACTTGTGGGACTTCACCACATGTGGAAGAAACTTTATACACTTCTCTGAACTTTAGAAGCTATATACACTTGTCTTACAACTGTTTTACAGTTAAATACTACTTTTCAGTGAATTCCGGTGGTTTAAAACACTGGTTTCATGTGAACTAACTGTATTTCAAGGATTTGTGCAGTGTACAACATCCTTTCTAGACTATAGACTTACATTTTGATGTCTTTTACACTTGTTCTCTCACTATTCTGTGATATTCATTAGTATTTCCTCTGAATGACTACTGATTTCTAGCTGTTTCCTGTAATGGGCCTTCTTTTCTACTTGTGGGACTTCACCACATGTAGAAACAACTTTATATACTTTTCTCTGGACTTGCGAAGCTATATAAACTTGTCTTTCAACTGTTTTACAGTTAAATGCTACTTTTCAGTGAATTCTGTTAGTATGAAACACTGGTTTCATGTGAACTAACTCTATTTCAAGGATTTCTGCAGTGTGCAACATCCTTTCTAGACTAGAGACTTACATTTTGATGTCTTTTACACTTGTTCTCTCACTATTCTGTGACATTCTTTAGTATTTGCTCTGAAATACTACTGATTTCTAGCTGTTTCCTATAAAGGGCCTTCTGCTCTACTTGTGGGACTTCACCACATGTAGAAACAACTTTATACACTCTTCTCTGGACTTGCGAAGCTATATAAACTTGTCTTGCAACGGTTTTACAGTAGAATACTACTTTTCAGTGAATTCTGGTGGTTTCAAACACTGGTTTCATGTGAACTAACTCTATTTCAAGGATTTCTGCAGTGTGCAACATCCTTTCTAGACTAGCGACTTACATATTGGTGTCTTTTACACTTGTTATTCTCACTATTCTGTGATATTCATTAGTATTTCCTCTGAATGACTGCTGATTTCTAGCTGTTTCCTATAATGGGCCTTCTTTTCTACTTGTGGGACTTCACCACATGTAGAAACAACTTTATACACTCTTCTCTGAACTTGAGAAGCTATATACACTTGTTTTTCAACTCTTTTACAGTTAAATACTACTTTTCATTGAATTCCGGTGGTTTGAAACACTGGTTTCATGTGAACTAACTGTATTTCAAGGATTTGTGCAGTGTACAACATCCTTTCTAGACTAGAGACTTACATTTTGATGTCTTTTACACTTGTTCTCTCACTATTCTGTGATATTCATTAGTATTTGCTCTGAATTAGTAATGTTTTCTTGCAGTGTCCTATAGTGGGCCTTCTGGTATACTTGTGGGACTTCACCACATGTGGAAGAAACTTTATACACTTCTCTGAACTTTAGAAGCTATATACACTTGTCTTTCAACTGTTTTACAGTTAAATACTACTTTTCAGTGAATTCTGGTGGTTTGAAACACTGGTTTCATGTGAACTAACTCTATTTCAAGGATTTCTGCAGTGTGCAACATCCTTTCTAGACTAGAGACTTACATTTTGATGTCTTTTACACTTGTTCTCTCACTATTTTGTGAAATTCATTAGTATTTGCTCTGAATGACTACTGATTTCTAGCTGTTTCCTATAATGGGCCTTCTTTTCTACTTGTGGGACTTCACCACATCTAGAAACTACTTTATACACTCTTCTCTGAACTTGTGAATCTATATCAACTTGTCTTTCAACTGTTTTACAGTTGAATACTACTTTTCAGTGAATTCCGGTGGTTTGAAACACTGGTTTCATGTGAACTAGCTCTATTTCAAGGATTTCTTCAGTGTACAACATCCTTTCTAGCCTAGAAACTTACATTTTGATGGTTTTCCACTTGTTCTCACACAATTCTATGATATTCATTAGTATTTCCTCTGAATTACTACTGATTTCTAGCTGTTTCCTATAAAGGGCCTTCTGCTCTACTTGTGGGACTTCACCACATGTAGAAACAACTTTATACACTCTTCTCTGGACTTGCGAAGCTATATAAAATTGTCTTTCAACGGTTTTACAGTTGAATACTACTTTTCAGTGAATTCTGTTGGTTTGAAACACTGGTTTCATGTGAACTAACTCTATTTCAAGGATTTCTGCAATGTACAACATCCTTTCTAGACTAGAGACTTACATTTGGTGTCTTTTACACTTGTTCTCTCACTATTCTGTGATATTCATTAGTATTTCCTCTGAATGACTACTGATTTCTAGCTGTTTCCTATAATGGGCCTTCTTTTCTACTTGTGGGACTTCACAACATCTAGAAACTACTTTATACACTCTTCTCTAGACTTGCGAAGCTATATAAACTTGTCTTTCAACGGTTTTACAGTTAAATACTACTTTTCAGTGAATTCTTTTGGTTTGAAACACTGGTTTCATGTGAATTAACTCTATTTCAAGGATTTCTGCAGGGTGCACCATCCTTTCTAGACTAGAGACTTACATTTTGATGTCTTTTATACTTGTTCTCTCACTATTCTGTGATATTCATTAGTATTTGCTCTGAATTAGTAATGCTTTCTTGCAGTGTCCTATAGTAGGCCTTCTGGTATACTTGTGGGACTTCACCACATGTAGAAACAACTTTATACATTCTTCTCTGAACTTGAGAAGCTATATACCCTTGTCTTACAACTGTTTTACAGTTAATACTAATTTTCAGTGAATTCCGGTGGTTTAAAACACTGGTTTCATGTGAACTAACTGTATTTCAAGGATTTGTGCAGTGTACAACATCCTTTCTAGACTAGAGACTTACATTTTGATGTCTTTTACACTTGTTCTATCACTATTCTGTGATATTCATTAGTATTTGCTCTGAATGACTACTGATTTCTACCTGTTTCCTATAATGGGCCTTCTTTTCTACTTGTGGGACTTCACCACATTTAGAAACTACTTTATACACTCTTCTCTAGACCTGCGAAGCTATATACACTTGTCTTTCAACTGTATTACAGTTAAATACTACTTTTCAGTGAATTCTGGTGGTTTGAAACACTGGTTTCATGTGAACTAACTCTATATCAAGGATTTCTGCAGTGTGCAACATCCTTTCTAGACTAGAGACTTACATTTTGATGTCTTTTACACTTGTTCTCTCACTATTCTGTGATATTCATTAGTATTTGCTCTGAAATACTACTGATTTCTACCTGTTTCCCATAATGGGCCTTCTTTTCTACTTGTGGGACTTCACCACATTTAGAAACTACTTTATACACTCTTCTCTAGACTTGCGAAGCTATATAAACTTGTCTTTCAACTCTTTTACAGTAGAATACTACTTCTCAGTGAATTCTGGTGGTTTCAAACACTGGTTTCATGTGAACTAACTCTATTTCAAGGATTTCTGTAGTGTGCAACATCCTTTCTAGACTAGCGACTTACATATTGGTGTCTTTTACACTTGTTATGCTCACTATTCTGTGATATTCATTAGTATTTCCTCTGAATGACTACTGATTTCTAGCTGTTTCTTATAATGGGCCTTCTTTTCTACTTGTGGGACTTCACCACATGTAGAAACAACTTTATACATTCTTCTCTGAACTTGAGAAGCTATATACACTTGTTTTTCAACTCTTTTACAGTTAAATACTACTTTTCATTGAATTCCGGTGGTTTGAAACACTGGTTTCATGTGAACTAAGTGTATTTCAAGGATTTGTGCAGTGTACAACATCCTTTCTGTACTAGAGACTTACATTTTGATGTCTTTTACACTTGTTCTCTCACTATTCTGTGATATTCATTAGTATTTGCTCTGAATGACTACTGATTTCTAGCTGTTTCCTATAATGGGCCTTCTTTTCTACTTGTGGGACTTCACCATATCTAGAAACTACTTTATACACTCTTCTCTAGACTTGCGAAGCTATATAAACTTGTCTTTCAACTGTTTTACAGTTAAATACTACTTTTCAGTGAATTCTGGTGGTTTGAAACACTGGTTTCATGTGAACTAACTCTATTTCAAGGATTTCTGCAGTGTACAACATCCTTTCTAGACTAGAGACTTACATATTGGTGTCTTTTACACTTGTTATTCTCACTATTCTGTGATATTCATTAGTATTTCCTCTGAATGACTACTGATTTCTAGCTGTTTCCTGTAATGGGCCTTCTTTTCTACTTCTGGGACTTCACCACATGTAGAAACAACTTTATACATTCTTCTCTGAACTTGAGAAGCTATATACACTTGTCTTTCAACTGTTTTACTGTTAAATACTACTTTTCAGTGAATTCTGGTGGTTTGAAACACTGGTTTCATGTGAACTATCTCTATTTCAAGGTTTTCTGCAGTGTGCAACATCCTTTCTAGACTAGAGACTTACATTTTGATGTCTTTTACACTTGTTCTCTCACTATTCTGTGACATTCTTTAGTGTTTGCTCTGAAATACTACTGATTTCTAGCTGTTTCCTATAAAGGGCCTTCTGCTCTACTTGTGGGACTTCACCACATGTAGAAACAACTTTATACACTCTTCTCTGGACTTGCGAAGCTATATAAACTTGTCTTGCAACGGTTTTACAGTAGAATACTACTTTTCAGTGAATTCTGGTGGTTTCAAACACTGGTTTCATGTGAACTAACTCTATTTCAAGGATTTCTGCAGTGTGCAACATCCTTTCTAGACTAGCGACTTACATATTGGTGTCTTTTACACTTGTTATTCTCACTATTCTGTGATATTCATTAGTATTTCCTCTGAATGACTGCTGATTTCTAGCTGTTTCCTATAATGGGCCTTCTTTTCTACTTGTGGGACTTCACCACATGTAGAAACAACTTTATACACTCTTCTCTGAACTTGAGAAGCTATATACACTTGTTTTTCAACTCTTTTACAGTTAAATACTACTTTTCATTGAATTCCGGTGGTTTGAAACACTGGTTTCATGTGAACTAACTCTATTTCAAGGATTTCTGCAGTGTGCAACATCCTTTCTAGACTAGAGACTTACATTTTGGTGTCTTTTACACTTGTTCTCTCACTATTCTGTGATATTCATTAGTATTTGCTCTGAATGACTACTGATTTCTAGCTGTTTCCTGTAAAGGGCCTTCTGCTCTACTTGTGGGACTTCACCACATGTAGAAACAACTTTATACACTCTTCTCTGGACTTGCGAAGCTATATAAACTTTTCTTGCAACGGTTTTACAGTTGAATACTACTTTTCAGTGAATTCTGTTAGTTTGAAACACTGGTTATATGTGAACTAACTCTATTTCAAGGATTTGTGCAGTGTACAACATCCTTTCTATACTAGAGACTTACATTTTGATGTCTTTTACACTTGTTCTCTCACTATTCTGTGATATTCATTAGTATTTGCTCTGAATTAGTAATGCTTTCTTGCAGTGTCCTATAGTGGGCCTTCTGGTATACTTGTGGGACTTCACCACATGTAGAAACAACTTTATATACTCTTCTCTGAACTTGTGAATCTATATAAACTTGTCTTCCAACTGTTTTACAGTTGAATACTAGTTTTCAGTGAATTCCGGTAGTTTGAAACACTGGTTTCATGTGAACTAGCTCTATTTCAAGGATTTCGTCAGTGTACAACATCCTTTCTAGCCTAGAAACTTACATTTTGATGGTTTTCCACTTGTTCTCACACAATTCTATGATATTCATTAGTATTTCCTCTGAATTACTACTGATTTATGGCTGTTTCCTATAAAGGGCCTTCTGCTCTACTTGTGGGACTTCACCACATGTAGAAATAACTTTATACACTCTTCTCTGGACTTGCGAATCTATATAAACCTGGCTTTCAACGGTTTTACACTTAAATACTACTTTTCAGTGAATTCTGGTGGTTTGAAACACTGGTTTCATGTGAACTAACTCTATTTCAAGGATTTCTGCAGTGTGCAACATCCTTTCTAGACTAGAGACTTACATTTTGATGTCTTTTACACTTGTTCTCTCACTATTCTGTGATATTCATTAGTATTTGCTCTGAATTAGTAATGTTTTCTTGCAGTGTCCTATAGTGGGACTTCTGGTATACTTGTGGGACTTCACCACATGTGGAAGAAACTTTATACACTTTTCTGAACTTTAGAAGCTATATACACTTGTCTTACAACTGTTTTACAGTTAAATACTACTTTTCAGTGAATTCCGGTGGTTTAAAACACTGGTTTCATGTGAACTAACTGTATTTCAAGGATTTGTGCAGTGTACAACATCCTTTCTAGACTATAGACTTACATTTTGGTGTCTTTTACACTTGTTCTCTCACTATTCTGTGATATTCATTAGTATTTGCTCTGAAATACTACTGATTTCTACCTGTTTCCCATAATGGGCCTTCTTTTCTACTTGTGGGACTTCACCACATTTAGAAACTACTTTATACACTCTTCTCTAGACTTGCGAAGCTATATAAACTTGTCTTTCAACTGTTTTACAGTTAAATACTACATTTCAGTGAATTCTGTTGGTTTGAAACACTGGTTTCATGTGAACTAACTCTATTTCAAGGATTTCTGCAGTGTGCAACATCCTTTCTAGACTAGAGACTTACATTTTGGTGTCTTTTACACTTGTTCTCTCACTATTCTGTGATATTCATTAGTATTTGCTCTGAATGACTACTGATTTCTAGCTGTTTCCTATAATGGGCCTTCTTTTCTACTTGTGGGACTTCACCACATGTAGAAGAAACTTTATATACACTTCTCTGAACTTTAGAAGCTATATACAGTTGTCTTTCAACTGTTTTACAGTTAAATACTACATTTCAGTGAATTCTGTTGGTTTGAATCACTGGTTTCATGTGAACTAACTCTATTTCAAGGATTTCTGCAGTGTGCAACATCCTTTCTAGACTAGAGACTTACATTTTGGTGTCTTTTACACTTGTTCTCTCACTATTCTGTGATATTCATTAGTATTTGCTCTGAATGACTACTGATTTCTAGCTGTTTCCTGTAAAGGGCCTTCTGCTCTACTTGTGGGACTTCACCACATGTAGAAACAACTTTATACACTCTTCTCTGGACTTGCGAAGCTATATAAACTTTTCTTGCAACGGTTTTACAGTTGAATACTACTTTTCAGTGAATTCTGTTAGTTTGAAACACTGGTTATATGTGAACTAACTCTATTTCAAGGATTTGTGCAGTGTACAACATCCTTTCTATACTAGAGACTTACATTTTGATGTCTTTTACACTTGTTCTCTCACTATTCTGTGATATTCATTAGTATTTGCTCTGAATTAGTAATGCTTTCTTGCAGTGTCCTATAGTGGGCCTTCTGGTATACTTGTGGGACTTCACCACATGTAGAAACAACTTTATATACTCTTCTCTGAACTTGTGAATCTATATAAACTTGTCTTCCAACTGTTTTACAGTTGAATACTAGTTTTCAGTGAATTCCGGTAGTTTGAAACACTGGTTTCATGTGAACTAGCTCTATTTCAAGGATTTCGTCAGTGTACAACATCCTTTCTAGCCTAGAAACTTACATTTTGATGGTTTTCCACTTGTTCTCACACAATTCTATGATATTCATTAGTATTTCCTCTGAATTACTACTGATTTATGGCTGTTTCCTATAAAGGGCCTTCTGCTCTACTTGTGGGACTTCACCACATGTAGAAATAACTTTATACACTCTTCTCTGGACTTGCGAATCTATATAAACCTGGCTTTCAACGGTTTTACACTTAAATACTACTTTTCAGTGAATTCTGGTGGTTTGAAACACTGGTTTCATGTGAACTAACTCTATTTCAAGGATTTCTGCAGTGTGCAACATCCTTTCTAGACTAGAGACTTACATTTTGATGTCTTTTACACTTGTTCTCTCACTATTCTGTGATATTCATTAGTATTTGCTCTGAATTAGTAATGTTTTCTTGCAGTGTCCTATAGTGGGACTTCTGGTATACTTGTGGGACTTCACCACATGTGGAAGAAACTTTATACACTTTTCTGAACTTTAGAAGCTATATACACTTGTCTTACAACTGTTTTACAGTTAAATACTACTTTTCAGTGAATTCCGGTGGTTTAAAACACTGGTTTCATGTGAACTAACTGTATTTCAAGGATTTGTGCAGTGTACAACATCCTTTCTAGACTATAGACTTACATTTTGGTGTCTTTTACACTTGTTCTCTCACTATTCTGTGATATTCATTAGTATTTCCTCTGAATGACTACTGATTTCTAGCTGTTTCCTGTAATGGGCCTTCTTTTCTACTTGTGGGACTTCACCACATGTAGAAACAACTTTATATACTTTTCTCTGGACTTGCGAAGCTATATAAACTTGTCTTTCAACTGTTTTACAGTTAAATGCTACTTTTCAGTGAATTCTTTTGGTTTGAAACACTGGTTTCATGCGAACTAACTGTATTTCAAGGATTTCTGCAGTGTGCAACATCCTTTCTAGACTAGAGACTTACATTTTGATGTCTTTTACATTTGTTCTCTCACTATTCTGTGATATTCATTAGTATTTGCTCTGAATTAGTAATGTTTTCTTGCAGTGTCCTATAGTGGGCCTTCTGGTCTACTTGTGGGACTTCACCACATGTGCAAGAAACTTTATACACTTCTCTGAACTTTAGAAGCTATATACACTTGTCTTTCAACTGTTTTACAGTTAAATACTACTTTTCAGTGAATTCTGGTGGTTTGAAACACTGGTTTCATGTGAACTAACTCTATTTCAAGGATTTCTGCAGTGTGCAACATCCTTTCTAGACTAGAGACTTACATTTTGATGTCTTTTACACTTGTTCTCTCACTATTCTGTGATATTCATTAGTATTTGCTCTGAAATACTACTGATTTCTACCTGTTTCCCATAATGGGCCTTCTTTTCTACTTGTGGGACTTCACCACATTTAGAAACTACTTTATACACTCTTCTCTAGACTTGCGAAGCTATATAAACTTGTCTTTCAACTGTTTTACAGTTAAATACTACATTTCAGTGAATTCTGTTGGTTTGAAACACTGGTTTCATGTGAACTAACTCTATTTCAAGGATTTCTGCAGTGTGCAACATCCTTTCTAGACTAGAGACTTACATTTTGGTGTCTTTTACACTTGTTCTCTCACTATTCTGTGATATTCATTAGTATTTGCTCTGAATGACTACTGATTTCTAGCTGTTTCCTGTAATGGGCCTTCTTTTCTACTTGTGGGACTTCACCACATGTAGAAACAACATTATATACTTTTCTCTGGACTTGCGAAGCTATATAAACTTGTCTTTCAACTGTTTTACAGTTAAATGCTACTTTTCAGTGAATTCTGTTAGTATGAAACACTGGTTTCATGTGAACTAACTCTATTTCAAGGATTTCTGCAGTGTGCAACATCCTTTCTAGACTAGAGACTTACATTTTGATGTCTTTTACACTTGTTCTCTCACTATTCTGTGACATTCTTTAGTATTTGCTCTGAAATACTACTGATTTCTAGCTGTTTCCTATAAAGGGCCTTCTGCTCTACTTGTGGGACTTCACCACATGTAGAAACAACTTTATACACTCTTCTCTGGACTTGCGAAGCTATATAAACTTGTCTTGCAACGGTTTTACAGTAGAATACTACTTTTCAGTGAATTCTGGTGGTTTCAAACACTGGTTTCATGTGAACTAACTCTATATCAAGGATTTCTGCAGTGTGCAACATCCTTTCTAGACTAGCGACTTACATATTGGTGTCTTTTACACTTGTTATTCTCACTATTCTGTGATATTCATTAGTATTTCCTCTGAATGACTGCTGATTTCTAGCTGTTTCCTATAATGGGCCTTCTTTTCTACTTGTGGGACTTCACCACATGTAGAAACAACTTTATACACTCTTCTCTGAACTTGAGAAGCTATATACACTTGTTTTTCAACTCTTTTACAGTTAAATACTACTTTTCATTGAATTCCGGTGGTTTGAAACACTGGTTTCATGTGAACTAACTGTATTTCAAGGATTTGTGCAGTGTACAACATCCTTTCTAGACTAGAGACTTACATTTTGATGTCTTTTACACTTGTTCTCTCACTATTCTGTGATATTCATTAGTATTTGCTCTGAATTAGTAATGTTTTCTTGCAGTGTCCTATAGTGGGCCTTCTGGTATACTTGTGGGACTTCACCACATGTGGAAGAAACTTTATACACTTCTCTGAACTTTAGAAGCTATATACACTTGTCTTTCAACTGTTTTACAGTTAAATACTACTTTTCAGTGAATTCTGGTGGTTTGAAACACTGGTTTCATGTGAACTAACTCTATTTCAAGGATTTCTGCAGTGTGCAACATCCTTTCTAGACTAGAGACTTACATTTTGATGTCTTTTACACTTGTTCTCTCACTATTTTGTGAAATTCATTAGTATTTGCTCTGAATGACTACTGATTTCTAGCTGTTTCCTATAATGGGCCTTCTTTTCTACTTGTGGGACTTCACCACATCTAGAAACTACTTTATACACTCTTCTCTGAACTTGTGAATCTATATCAACTTGTCTTTCAACTGTTTTACAGTTGAATACTACTTTTCAGTGAATTCCGGTGGTTTGAAACACTGGTTTCATGTGAACTAGCTCTATTTCAAGGATTTCTTCAGTGTACAACATCCTTTCTAGCCTAGAAACTTACATTTTGATGGTTTTCCACTTGTTCTCACACAATTCTATGATATTCATTAGTATTTCCTCTGAATTACTACTGATTTCTAGCTGTTTCCTATAAAGGGCCTTCTTTTCTACTTGTGGGACTTCACCACATGTAGAAACAACTTTATACACTCTTCTCTGGACTTGCGAAGCTATATAAACTTTTCTTGCAACGGTTTTACAGTTGAATACTACTTTTCAGTGAATTCTGTTAGTTTGAAACACTGGTTATATGTGAACTAACTCTATTTCAAGGATTTGTGCAGTGTACAACATCCTTTCTATACTAGAGACTTACATTTTGATGTCTTTTACACTTGTTCTCTCACTATTCTGTGATATTCATTAGTATTTGCTCTGAAATACTACTGATTTCTACCTGTTTCCCATAATGGGCCTTCTTTTCTACTTGTGGGACTTCACCACATTTAGAAACTACTTTATACACTCTTCTCTAGACTTGCGAAGCTATATAAACTTGTCTTTCAACTGTTTTACAGTTAAATACTACATTTCAGTGAATTCTGTTGGTTTGAAACACTGGTTTCATGTGAACTAACTCTATTTCAAGGATTTCTGCAGTGTGCAACATCCTTTCTAGACTAGAGACTTACATTTTGGTGTCTTTTACACTTGTTCTCTCACTATTCTGTGATATTCATTAGTATTTGCTCTGAATGACTACTGATTTCTAGCTGTTTCCTATAATGGGCCTTCTTTTCTACTTGTGGGACTTCACCACATGTAGAAGAAACTTTATATACACTTCTCTGAACTTTAGAAGCTATATACAGTTGTCTTTCAACTGTTTTACAGTTAAATACTACATTTCAGTGAATTCTGTTGGTTTGAATCACTGGTTTCATGTGAACTAACTCTATTTCAAGGATTTCTGCAGTGTGCAACATCCTTTCTAGACTAGAGACTTACATTTTGGTGTCTTTTACACTTGTTCTCTCACTATTCTGTGATATTCATTAGTATTTGCTCTGAATGACTACTGATTTCTAGCTGTTTCCTGTAAAGGGCCTTCTGCTCTACTTGTGGGACTTCACCACATGTAGAAACAACTTTATACACTCTTCTCTGGACTTGCGAAGCTATATAAACTTTTCTTGCAACGGTTTTACAGTTGAATACTACTTTTCAGTGAATTCTGTTAGTTTGAAACACTGGTTATATGTGAACTAACTCTATTTCAAGGATTTGTGCAGTGTACAACATCCTTTCTATACTAGAGACTTACATTTTGATGTCTTTTACACTTGTTCTCTCACTATTCTGTGATATTCATTAGTATTTGCTCTGAATTAGTAATGCTTTCTTGCAGTGTCCTATAGTGGGCCTTCTGGTATACTTGTGGGACTTCACCACATGTAGAAACAACTTTATATACTCTTCTCTGAACTTGTGAATCTATATAAACTTGTCTTCCAACTGTTTTACAGTTGAATACTAGTTTTCAGTGAATTCCGGTAGTTTGAAACACTGGTTTCATGTGAACTAGCTCTATTTCAAGGATTTCGTCAGTGTACAACATCCTTTCTAGCCTAGAAACTTACATTTTGATGGTTTTCCACTTGTTCTCACACAATTCTATGATATTCATTAGTATTTCCTCTGAATTACTACTGATTTATGGCTGTTTCCTATAAAGGGCCTTCTGCTCTACTTGTGGGACTTCACCACATGTAGAAATAACTTTATACACTCTTCTCTGGACTTGCGAATCTATATAAACCTGGCTTTCAACGGTTTTACACTTAAATACTACTTTTCAGTGAATTCTGGTGGTTTGAAACACTGGTTTCATGTGAACTAACTCTATTTCAAGGATTTCTGCAGTGTGCAACATCCTTTCTAGACTAGAGACTTACATTTTGATGTCTTTTACACTTGTTCTCTCACTATTGTGTGATATTCATTAGTATTTGCTCTGAATTAGTAATGTTTTCTTGCAGTGTCCTATAGTGGGACTTCTGGTATACTTGTGGGACTTCACCACATGTGGAAGAAACTTTATACACTTTTCTGAACTTTAGAAGCTATATACACTTGTCTTACAACTGTTTTACAGTTAAATACTACTTTTCAGTGAATTCCGGTGGTTTAAAACACTGGTTTCATGTGAACTAACTGTATTTCAAGGATTTGTGCAGTGTACAACATCCTTTCTAGACTATAGACTTACATTTTGGTGTCTTTTACACTTGTTCTCTCACTATTCTGTGATATTCATTAGTATTTCCTCTGAATGACTACTGATTTCTAGCTGTTTCCTGTAATGGGCCTTCTTTTCTACTTGTGGGACTTCACCACATGTAGAAACAACTTTATATACTTTTCTCTGGACTTGCGAAGCTATATAAACTTGTCTTTCAACTGTTTTACAGTTAAATGCTACTTTTCAGTGAATTCTTTTGGTTTGAAACACTGGTTTCATGTGAACTAACTGTATTTCAAGGATTTCTGCAGTGTGCAACATCCTTTCTAGACTAGAGACTTACATTTTGATGTCTTTTACACTTGTTCTCTCACTATTCTGTGATATTCATTAGTATTTGCTCTGAATTAGTAATGTTTTCTTGCAGTGTCCTATAGTGGGCCTTCTGGTCTACTTGTGGGACTTCACCACATGTGGAAGAAACTTTATACACTTCTCTGAAATTTAGAAGCTATATACACTTGTCTTTCAACTGTTTTACAGTTAAATACTACTTTTCAGTGAATTCTGGTGGTTTGAAACACTGGTTTCATGTGAACTAACTCTATTTCAAGGATTTCTGCAGTGTGCAACATCCTTTCTAGACTAGAGACTTACATTTTGATGTCTTTTACACTTGTTCTCTCACTATTTTGTGAAATTCATTAGTATTTGCTCTGAATGACTACTGATTTCTAGCTGTTTCCTATAATGGGCCTTCTTTTCTACTTGTGGGACTTCACCACATCTAGAAACTACTTTATACACTCTTCTCTGAACTTGTGAATCTATATCAACTTGTCTTTCAACTGTTTTACAGTTGAATACTACTTTTCAGTGAATTCCGGTGGTTTGAAACACTGGTTTCATGTGAACTAGCTCTATTTCAAGGATTTCTTCAGTGTACAACATCCTTTCTAGCCTAGAAACTTACATTTTGATGGTTTTCCACTTGTTCTCACACAATTCTATGATATTCATTAGTATTTCCTCTGAATTACTACTGATTTCTAGCTGTTTCCTATAAAGGGCCTTCTGCTCTACTTGTGGGACTTCACCACATGTAGAAACAACTTTATACACTCTTCTCTGGACTTGCGAAGCTATATAAACTTTTCTTGCAACGGTTTTACAGTTGAATACTACTTTTCAGTGAATTCTGTTAGTTTGAAACACTGGTTATATGTGAACTAACTCTATTTCAAGGATTTGTGCAGTGTACAACATCCTTTCTATACTAGAGACTTACATTTTGATGTCTTTTACACTTGTTCTCTCACTATTCTGTGATATTCATTAGTATTTGCTCTGAAATACTACTGATTTCTACCTGTTTCCCATAATGGGCCTTCTTTTCTACTTGTGGGACTTCACCACATTTAGAAACTACTTTATACACTCTTCTCTAGACTTGCGAAGCTATATAAACTTGTCTTTCAACTGTTTTACAGTTAAATACTACATTTCAGTGAATTCTGTTGGTTTGAAACACTGGTTTCATGTGAACTAACTCTATTTCAAGGATTTCTGCAGTGTGCAACATCCTTTCTAGACTAGAGACTTACATTTTGGTGTCTTTTACACTTGTTCTCTCACTATTCTGTGATATTCATTAGTATTTGCTCTGAATGACTACTGATTTCTAGCTGTTTCCTATAATGGGCCTTCTTTTCTACTTGTGGGACTTCACCACATGTAGAAGAAACTTTATATACACTTCTCTGAACTTTAGAAGCTATATACAGTTGTCTTTCAACTGTTTTACAGTTAAATACTACATTTCAGTGAATTCTGTTGGTTTGAATCACTGGTTTCATGTGAACTAACTCTATTTCAAGGATTTCTGCAGTGTGCAACATCCTTTCTAGACTAGAGACTTACATTTTGGTGTCTTTTACACTTGTTCTCTCACTATTCTGTGATATTCATTAGTATTTGCTCTGAATGACTACTGATTTCTAGCTGTTTCCTGTAAAGGGCCTTCTGCTCTACTTGTGGGACTTCACCACATGTAGAAACAACTTTATACACTCTTCTCTGGACTTGCGAAGCTATATAAACTTTTCTTGCAACGGTTTTACAGTTGAATACTACTTTTCAGTGAATTCTGTTAGTTTGAAACACTGGTTATATGTGAACTAACTCTATTTCAAGGATTTCTGCAGTGTACAACATCATTTCTATACTAGAGACTTACATTTTGATGTCTTTTACACTTGTTCTCTCACTATTCTGTGATATTCATTAGTATTTGCTCTGAATTAGTAATGCTTTCTTGCAGTGTCCTATAGTAGGCCTTCTGGTATACTTGTGGGACTTCACCACATGTAGAAACAACTTTATACATTCTTCTCTGAACTTGAGAAGCTATATACACTTGTCTTACAACTGTTTTACAGTTAATACTAATTTTCAGTGAATTCCGGTGGTTTAAAACACTGGTTTCATGTGAACTAACTGTATTTCAAGGATTTGTGCAGTGTACAACATCCTTTCTAGACTAGAGACTTACATTTTGATGTCTTTTACACTTGTTCTATCACTATTCTGTGATATTCATTAGTATTTGCTCTGAATGACTACTGATTTCTACCTGTTTCCTATAATGGGCCTTCTTTTCTACTTGTGGGACTTCACCACATTTAGAAACTACTTTATACACTCTTCTCTAGACCTGCGAAGCTATATACACTTGTCTTTCAACTGTATTACAGTTAAATACTACTTTTCAGTGAATTCTGGTGGTTTGAAACACTGGTTTCATGTGAACTAACTCTATATCAAGGATTTCTGCAGTGTGCAACATCCTTTCTAGACTAGAGACTTACATTTTGATGTCTTTTACACTTGTTCTCTCACTATTCTGTGATATTCATTAGTATTTGCTCTGAAATACTACTGATTTCTAGCTGTTTCCTATAAAGGGCCTTCTGCTCTACTTGTGGGACTTCACCACATGTAGAAACAACTTTATACACTCTTCTCTGGACTTGCGAAGCTATATAAACTTGTCTTGCAACGGTTTTACAGTAGAATACTACTTTTCAGTGAATTCTGGTGGTTTCAAACACTGGTTTCATGTGAACTAACTCTATTTCAAGGATTTCTGCAGTGTGCAACATCCTTTCTAGACTAGCGACTTACATATTGGTGTCTTTTACACTTGTTATTCTCACTATTCTGTGATATTCATTAGTATTTCCTCTGAATGACTGCTGATTTCTAGCTGTTTCCTATAATGGGCCTTCTTTTCTACTTGTGGGACTTCACCACATGTAGAAACAACTTTATACACTCTTCTCTGAACTTGAGAAGCTATATACACTTGTTTTTCAACTCTTTTACAGTTAAATACTACTTTTCATTGAATTCCGGTGGTTTGAAACACTGTTTTCATGTGAACTAACTGTATTTCAAGGATTTGTGCAGTGTACAACATCCTTTCTAGACTAGAGACTTACATTTTGATGTCTTTTACACTTGTTCTCTCACTATTCTGTGATATTCATTAGTATTTGCTCTGAATGACTACTGATTTCTAGCTGTTTCCTATAATGGGCCTTCTTTTCTACTTGTGGGACTTCACCACATGTAGAAGAAACTTTATATACACTTCTCTGAACTTTAGAAGCTATATACAGTTGTCTTTCAACTGTTTTACAGTTAAATACTACATTTCAGTGAATTCTGTTGGTTTGAATCACTGGTTTCATGTGAACTAACTCTATTTCAAGGATTTCTGCAGTGTGCAACATCCTTTCTAGACTAGAGACTTACATTTTGGTGTCTTTTACACTTGTTCTCTCACTATTCTGTGATATTCATTAGTATTTGCTCTGAATGACTACTGATTTCTAGCTGTTTCCTGTAAAGGGCCTTCTGCTCTACTTGTGGGACTTCACCACATGTAGAAACAACTTTATACACTCTTCTCTGGACTTGCGAAGCTATATAAACTTTTCTTGCAACGGTTTTACAGTTGAATACTACTTTTCAGTGAATTCTGTTAGTTTGAAACACTGGTTATATGTGAACTAACTCTATTTCAAGGATTTGTGCAGTGTACAACATCCTTTCTATACTAGAGACTTACATTTTGATGTCTTTTACACTTGTTCTCTCACTATTCTGTGATATTCATTAGTATTTGCTCTGAATTAGTAATGCTTTCTTGCAGTGTCCTATAGTGGGCCTTCTGGTATACTTGTGGGACTTCACCACATGTAGAAACAACTTTATATACTCTTCTCTGAACTTGTGAATCTATATAAACTTGTCTTCCAACTGTTTTACAGTTGAATACTAGTTTTCAGTGAATTCCGGTAGTTTGAAACACTGGTTTCATGTGAACTAGCTCTATTTCAAGGATTTCGTCAGTGTACAACATCCTTTCTAGCCTAGAAACTTACATTTTGATGGTTTTCCACTTGTTCTCACACAATTCTATGATATTCATTAGTATTTCCTCTGAATTACTACTGATTTATGGCTGTTTCCTATAAAGGGCCTTCTGCTCTACTTGTGGGACTTCACCACATGTAGAAATAACTTTATACACTCTTCTCCGGACTTGCGAATCTATATAAACCTGGCTTTCAACGGTTTTACACTTAAATACTACTTTTCAGTGAATTCTGGTGGTTTGAAACACTGGTTTCATGTGAACTAACTCTATTTCAAGGATTTCTGCAGTGTGCAACATCCTTTCTAGACTAGAGACTTACATTTTGATGTCTTTTACACTTGTTCTCTCACTATTCTGTGATATTCATTAGTATTTGCTCTGAATTAGTAATGTTTTCTTGCAGTGTCCTATAGTGGGACTTCTGGTATACTTGTGGGACTTCACCACATGTGGAAGAAACTTTATACACTTTTCTGAACTTTAGAAGCTATATACACTTGTCTTACAACTGTTTTACAGTTAAATACTACTTTTCAGTGAATTCCGGTGGTTTAAAACACTGGTTTCATGTGAACTAACTGTATTTCAAGGATTTGTGCAGTGTACAACATCCTTTCTAGACTATAGACTTACATTTTGGTGTCTTTTACACTTGTTCTCTCACTATTCTGTGATATTCATTAGTATTTCCTCTGAATGACTACTGATTTCTAGCTGTTTCCTGTAATGGGCCTTCTTTTCTACTTGTGGGACTTCACCACATCTAGAAACTACTTTATACACTCTTCTCTGAACTTGTGAATCTATATCAACTTGTCTTTCAACTGTTTTACAGTTGAATACTACTTTTCAGTGAATTCCGGTGGTTTGAAACACTGGTTTCATGTGAACTAGCTCTATTTCAAGGATTTCTTCAGTGTACAACATCCTTTCTAGCCTAGAAACTTACATTTTGATGGTTTTCCACTTGTTCTCACACAATTCTATGATATTCATTAGTATTTCCTCTGAATTACTACTGATTTCTAGCTGTTTCCTATAAAGGGCCTTCTGCTCTACTTGTGGGACTTCACCACATGTAGAAACAACTTTATACACTCTTCTCTGGACTTGCGAAGCTATATAAACTTTTCTTGCAACGGTTTTACAGTTGAATACTACTTTTCAGTGAATTCTGTTAGTTTGAAACACTGGTTATATGTGAACTAACTCTATTTCAAGGATTTGTGCAGTGTACAACATCCTTTCTATACTAGAGACTTACATTTTGATGTCTTTTACACTTGTTCTCTCACTATTCTGTGATATTCATTAGTATTTGCTCTGAAATACTACTGATTTCTACCTGTTTCCCATAATGGGCCTTCTTTTCTACTTGTGGGACTTCACCACATTTAGAAACTACTTTATACACTCTTCTCTAGACTTGCGAAGCTATATAAACTTGTCTTTCAACTGTTTTACAGTTAAATACTACATTTCAGTGAATTCTGTTGGTTTGAAACACTGGTTTCATGTGAACTAACTCTATTTCAAGGATTTCTGCAGTGTGCAACATCCTTTCTAGACTAGAGACTTACATTTTGGTGTCTTTTACACTTGTTCTCTCACTATTCTGTGATATTCATTAGTATTTGCTCTGAATGACTACTGATTTCTAGCTGTTTCCTATAATGGGCCTTCTTTTCTACTTGTGGGACTTCACCACATGTAGAAGAAACTTTATATACACTTCTCTGAACTTTAGAAGCTATATACAGTTGTCTTTCAACTGTTTTACAGTTAAATACTACATTTCAGTGAATTCTGTTGGTTTGAATCACTGGTTTCATGTGAACTAACTCTATTTCAAGGATTTCTGCAGTGTGCAACATCCTTTCTAGACTAGAGACTTACATTTTGGTGTCTTTTACACTTGTTCTCTCACTATTCTGTGATATTCATTAGTATTTGCTCTGAATGACTACTGATTTCTAGCTGTTTCCTGTAAAGGGCCTTCTGCTCTACTTGTGGGACTTCACCACATGTAGAAACAACTTTATACACTCTTCTCTGGACTTGCGAAGCTATATAAACTTTTCTTGCAACGGTTTTACAGTTGAATACTACTTTTCAGTGAATTCTGTTAGTTTGAAACACTGGTTATATGTGAACTAACTCTATTTCAAGGATTTCTGCAGTGTACAACATCATTTCTATACTAGAGACTTACATTTTGATGTCTTTTACACTTGTTCTCTCACTATTCTGTGATATTCATTAGTATTTGCTCTGAATTAGTAATGCTTTCTTGCAGTGTCCTATAGTAGGCCTTCTGGTATACTTGTGGGACTTCACCACATGTAGAAACAACTTTATACATTCTTCTCTGAACTTGAGAAGCTATATACACTTGTCTTACAACTGTTTTACAGTTAATACTAATTTTCAGTGAATTCCGGTGGTTTAAAACACTGGTTTCATGTGAACTAACTGTATTTCAAGGATTTGTGCAGTGTACAACATCCTTTCTAGACTAGAGACTTACATTTTGATGTCTTTTACACTTGTTCTATCACTATTCTGTGATATTCATTAGTATTTGCTCTGAATGACTACTGATTTCTACCTGTTTCCTATAATGGGCCTTCTTTTCTACTTGTGGGACTTCACCACATTTAGAAACTACTTTATACACTCTTCTCTAGACCTGCGAAGCTATATACACTTGTCTTTCAACTGTATTACAGTTAAATACTACTTTTCAGTGAATTCTGGTGGTTTGAAACACTGGTTTCATGTGAACTAACTCTATATCAAGGATTTCTGCAGTGTGCAACATCCTTTCTAGACTAGAGACTTACATTTTGATGTCTTTTACACTTGTTCTCTCACTATTCTGTGATATTCATTAGTATTTGCTCTGAAATACTACTGATTTCTAGCTGTTTCCTATAAAGGGCCTTCTGCTCTACTTGTGGGACTTCACCACATGTAGAAACAACTTTATACACTCTTCTCTGGACTTGCGAAGCTATATAAACTTGTCTTGCAACGGTTTTACAGTAGAATACTACTTTTCAGTGAATTCTGGTGGTTTCAAACACTGGTTTCATGTGAACTAACTCTATTTCAAGGATTTCTGCAGTGTGCAACATCCTTTCTAGACTAGCGACTTACATATTGGTGTCTTTTACACTTGTTATTCTCACTATTCTGTGATATTCATTAGTATTTCCTCTGAATGACTGCTGATTTCTAGCTGTTTCCTATAATGGGCCTTCTTTTCTACTTGTGGGACTTCACCACATGTAGAAACAACTTTATACACTCTTCTCTGAACTTGAGAAGCTATATACACTTGTTTTTCAACTCTTTTACAGTTAAATACTACTTTTCATTGAATTCCGGTGGTTTGAAACACTGTTTTCATGTGAACTAACTGTATTTCAAGGATTTGTGCAGTGTACAACATCCTTTCTAGACTAGAGACTTACATTTTGATGTCTTTTACACTTGTTCTCTCACTATTCTGTGATATTCATTAGTATTTGCTCTGAATGACTACTGATTTCTAGCTGTTTCCTATAATGGGCCTTCTTTTCTACTTGTGGGACTTCACCACATGTAGAAGAAACTTTATATACACTTCTCTGAACTTTAGAAGCTATATACAGTTGTCTTTCAACTGTTTTACAGTTAAATACTACATTTCAGTGAATTCTGTTGGTTTGAAACACTGGTTTCATGTGAACTAACTCTATTTCAAGGATTTCTGCAGTGTGCAACATCCTTTCTAGACTAGAGACTTACATTTTGGTGTCTTTTACACTTGTTCTCTCACTATTCTGTGATATTCATTAGTATTTGCTCTGAATGACTACTGATTTCTAGCTGTTTCCTGTAAAGGGCCTTCTGCTCTACTTGTGGGACTTCACCACATGTAGAAACAACTTTATACACTCTTCTCTGGACTTGCGAAGCTATATAAACTTTTCTTGCAACGGTTTTACAGTTGAATACTACTTTTCAGTGAATTCTGTTAGTTTGAAACACTGGTTATATGTGAACTAACTCTATTTCAAGGATTTGTGCAGTGTACAACATCCTTTCTATACTAGAGACTTACATTTTGATGTCTTTTACACTTGTTCTCTCACTATTCTGTGATATTCATTAGTATTTGCTCTGAATTAGTAATGCTTTCTTGCAGTGTCCTATAGTGGGCCTTCTGGTATACTTGTGGGACTTCACCACATGTAGAAACAACTTTATATACTCTTCTCTGAACTTGTGAATCTATATAAACTTGTCTTCCAACTGTTTTACAGTTGAATACTAGTTTTCAGTGAATTCCGGTAGTTTGAAACACTGGTTTCATGTGAACTAGCTCTATTTCAAGGATTTCGTCAGTGTACAACATCCTTTCTAGCCTAGAAACTTACATTTTGATGGTTTTCCACTTGTTCTCACACAATTCTATGATATTCATTAGTATTTCCTCTGAATTACTACTGATTTATGGCTGTTTCCTATAAAGGGCCTTCTGCTCTACTTGTGGGACTTCACCACATGTAGAAATAACTTTATACACTCTTCTCCGGACTTGCGAATCTATATAAACCTGGCTTTCAACGGTTTTACACTTAAATACTACTTTTCAGTGAATTCTGGTGGTTTGAAACACTGGTTTCATGTGAACTAACTCTATTTCAAGGATTTCTGCAGTGTGCAACATCCTTTCTAGACTAGAGACTTACATTTTGATGTCTTTTACACTTGTTCTCTCACTATTCTGTGATATTCATTAGTATTTGCTCTGAATTAGTAATGTTTTCTTGCAGTGTCCTATAGTGGGACTTCTGGTATACTTGTGGGACTTCACCACATGTGGAAGAAACTTTATACACTTTTCTGAACTTTAGAAGCTATATACACTTGTCTTACAACTGTTTTACAGTTAAATACTACTTTTCAGTGAATTCCGGTGGTTTAAAACACTGGTTTCATGTGAACTAACTGTATTTCAAGGATTTGTGCAGTGTACAACATCCTTTCTAGACTATAGACTTACATTTTGGTGTCTTTTACACTTGTTCTCTCACTATTCTGTGATATTCATTAGTATTTCCTCTGAATGACTACTGATTTCTAGCTGTTTCCTGTAATGGGCCTTCTTTTCTACTTGTGGGACTTCACCACATGTAGAAACAACTTTATATACTTTTCTCTGGACTTGCGAAGCTATATAAACTTGTCTTTCAACTGTTTTACAGTTAAATGCTACTTTTCAGTGAATTCTTTTGGTTTGAAACACTGGTTTCATGTGAACTAACTGTATTTCAAGGATTTCTGCAGTGTGCAACATCCTTTCTAGACTAGAGACTTACATTTTGATGTCTTTTACACTTGTTCTCTCACTATTCTGTGATATTCATTAGTATTTGCTCTGAATTAGTAATGTTTTCTTGCAGTGTCCTATAGTGGGCCTTCTGGTCTACTTGTGGGACTTCACCACATGTGGAAGAAACTTTATACACTTCTCTGAACTTTAGAAGCTATATACACTTGTCTTTCAACTGTTTTACAGTTAAATACTACTTTTCAGTGAATTCTGGTGGTTTGAAACACTGGTTTCATGTGAACTAACTCTATTTCAAGGATTTCTGCAGTGTGCAACATCCTTTCTAGACTAGAGACTTACATTTTGATGTCTTTTACACTTGTTCTCTCACTATTCTGTGATATTCATTAGTATTTGCTCTGAAATACTACTGATTTCTACCTGTTTCCCATAATGGGCCTTCTTTTCTACTTGTGGGACTTCACCACATTTAGAAACTACTTTATACACTCTTCTCTAGACTTGCGAAGCTATATAAACTTGTCTTTCAACTGTTTTACAGTTAAATACTACATTTCAGTGAATTCTGTTGGTTTGAAACACTGGTTTCATGTGAACTAACTCTATTTCAAGGATTTCTGCAGTGTGCAACATCCTTTCTAGACTAGAGACTTACATTTTGGTGTCTTTTACACTTGTTCTCTCACTATTCTGTGATATTCATTAGTATTTGCTTTGAATGACTACTGATTTCTAGCTGTTTCCTATAATGGGCCTTCTTTTCTACTTGTGGGACTTCACCACATGTAGAAGAAACTTTATATACACTTCTCTGAACTTTAGAAGCTATATACAGTTGTCTTTCAACTGTTTTACAGTTAAATACTACATTTCAGTGAATTCTGTTGGTTTGAATCACTGGTTTCATGTGAACTAACTCTATTTCAAGGATTTCTGCAGTGTGCAACATCCTTTCTAGACTAGAGACTTACATTTTGGTGTCTTTTACACTTGTTCTCTCACTATTCTGTGATATTCATTAGTATTTGCTCTGAATGACTACTGATTTCTAGCTGTTTCCTGTAAAGGGCCTTCTGCTCTACTTGTGGGACTTCACCACATGTAGAAACAACTTTATACACTCTTCTCTGGACTTGCGAAGCTATATAAACTTTTCTTGCAACGGTTTTACAGTTGAATACTACTTTTCAGTGAATTCTGTTAGTTTGAAACACTGGTTATATGTGAACTAACTCTATTTCAAGGATTTGTGCAGTGTACAACATCCTTTCTATTCTAGAGACTTACATTTTGATGTCTTTTACACTTGTTCTCTCACTATTCTGTGATATTCATTAGTATTTGCTCTGAATTAGTAATGCTTTCTTGCAGTGTCCTATAGTGGGCCTTCTGGTATACTTGTGGGACTTCACCACATGTAGAAACAACTTTATATACTCTTCTCTGAACTTGTGAATCTATATAAACTTGTCTTCCAACTGTTTTACAGTTGAATACTAGTTTTCAGTGAATTCCGGTAGTTTGAAACACTGGTTTCATGTGAACTAGCTCTATTTCAAGGATTTCGTCAGTGTACAACATCCTTTCTAGCCTAGAAACTTACATTTTGATGGTTTTCCACTTGTTCTCACACAATTCTATGATATTCATTAGTATTTCCTCTGAATTACTACTGATTTATGGCTGTTTCCTAAAAAGGGCCTTCTGCTCTACTTGTGGGACTTCACCACATGTAGAAATAACTTTATACACTCTTCTCTGGACTTGCGAATCTATATAAACCTGGCTTTCAACGGTTTTACACTTAAATACTACTTTTCAGTGAATTCTGGTGGTTTGAAACACTGGTTTCATGTGAACTAACTCTATTTCAAGGATTTCTGCAGTGTGCAACATCCTTTCTAGACTAGAGACTTACATTTTGATGTCTTTTACACTTGTTCTCTCACTATTCTGTGATATTCATTAGTATTTGCTCTGAATTAGTAATGTTTTCTTGCAGTGTCCTATAGTGGGACTTCTGGTATACTTGTGGGACTTCACCACATGTGGAAGAAACTTTATACACTTTTCTGAACTTTAGAAGCTATATACACTTGTCTTACAACTGTTTTACAGTTAAATACTAATTTTCAGTGAATTCCGGTGGTTTAAAACACTGGTTTCATGTGAACTAACTGTATTTCAAGGATTTGTGCAGTGTACAACATCCTTTCTAGACTATAGACTTACATTTTGGTGTCTTTTACACTTGTTCTCTCACTATTCTGTGATATTCATTAGTATTTCCTCTGAATGACTACTGATTTCTAGCTGTTTTCTGTAATGGGCCTTCTTTTCTACTTGTGGGACTTCACCACATGTAGAAACAACTTTATATACTTTTCTCTGGACTTGCGAAGCTATATAAACTTGTCTTTCAACTGTTTTACAGTTAAATGCTACTTTTCAGTGAATTCTTTTGGTTTGAAACACTGGTTTCATGTGAACTAACTGTATTTCAAGGATTTCTGCAGTGTGCAACATCCTTTCTAGACTAGAGACTTACATTTTGATGTCTTTTACACTTGTTCTCTCACTATTCTGTGATATTCATTAGTATTTGCTCTGAATTAGTAATGTTTTCTTGCAGTGTCCTATAGTGGGCCTTCTGGTCTACTTGTGGGACTTCACCACATGTGGAAGAAACTTTATACACTTCTCTGAACTTTAGAAGCTATATACACTTGTCTTTCAACTGTTTTACAGTTAAATACTACTTTTCAGTGAATTCTGGTGGTTTGAAACACTGGTTTCATGTGAACTAACTCTATTTCAAGGATTTCTGCAGTGTGCAACATCCTTTCTAGACTAGAGACTTACATTTTGATGTCTTTTACACTTGTTCTCTCACTATTCTGTGATATTCATTAGTATTTGCTCTGAAATACTACTGATTTCTACCTGTTTCCCATAATGGGCCTTCTTTTCTACTTGTGGGACTTCACCACATTTAGAAACTACTTTATACACTCTTCTCTAGACTTGCGAAGCTATATAAACTTGTCTTTCAACTGTTTTACAGTTAAATACTACATTTCAGTGAATTCTGTTGGTTTGAAACACTGGTTTCATGTGAACTAACTCTATTTCAAGGATTTCTGCAGTGTGCAACATCCTTTCTAGACTAGAGACTTACATTTTGGTGTCTTTTACACTTGTTCTCTCACTATTCTGTGATATTCATTAGTATTTGCTCTGAATGACTACTGATTTCTAGCTGTTTCCTATAATGGGCCTTCTTTTCTACTTGTGGGACTTCACCACATGTAGAAGAAACTTTATATACACTTCTCTGAACTTTAGAAGCTATATACAGTTGTCTTTCAACTGTTTTACAGTTAAATACTACATTTCAGTGAATTCTGTTGGTTTGAATCACTGGTTTCATGTGAACTAACTCTATTTCAAGGATTTCTGCAGTGTGCAACATCCTTTCTAGACTAGAGACTTACATTTTGGTGTCTTTTACACTTGTTCTCTCACTATTCTGTGATATTCATTAGTATTTGCTCTGAATGACTACTGATTTCTAGCTGTTTCCTGTAAAGGGCCTTCTGCTCTACTTGTGGGACTTCACCACATGTAGAAACAACTTTATACACTCTTCTCTGGACTTGCGAAGCTATATAAACTTTTCTTGCAACGGTTTTACAGTTGAATACTACTTTTCAGTGAATTCTGTTAGTTTGAAACACTGGTTATATGTGAACTAACTCTATTTCAAGGATTTGTGCAGTGTACAACATCCTTTCTATTCTAGAGACTTACATTTTGATGTCTTTTACACTTGTTCTCTCACTATTCTGTGATATTCATTAGTATTTGCTCTGAATTAGTAATGCTTTCTTGCAGTGTCCTATAGTGGGCCTTCTGGTATACTTGTGGGACTTCACCACATGTAGAAACAACTTTATATACTCTTCTCTGAACTTGTGAATCTATATAAACTTGTCTTCCAACTGTTTTACAGTTGAATACTAGTTTTCAGTGAATTCCGGTAGTTTGAAACACTGGTTTCATGTGAACTAGCTCTATTTCAAGGATTTCGTCAGTGTACAACATCCTTTCTAGCCTAGAAACTTACATTTTGATGGTTTTCCACTTGTTCTCACACAATTCTATGATATTCATTAGTATTTCCTCTGAATTACTACTGATTTATGGCTGTTTCCTATAAAGGGCCTTCTGCTCTACTTGTGGGACTTCACCACATGTAGAAATAACTTTATACACTCTTCTCTGGACTTGCGAATCTATATAAACCTGGCTTTCAACGGTTTTACACTTAAATACTACTTTTCAGTGAATTCTGGTGGTTTGAAACACTGGTTTCATGTGAACTAACTCTATTTCAAGGATTTCTGCAGTGTGCAACATCCTTTCTAGACTAGAGACTTACATTTTGATGTCTTTTACACTTGTTCTCTCACTATTCTGTGATATTCATTAGTATTTGCTCTGAATTAGTAATGTTTTCTTGCAGTGTCCTATAGTGGGACTTCTGGTATACTTGTGGGACTTCACCACATGTGGAAGAAACTTTATACACTTTTCTGAACTTTAGAAGCTATATACACTTGTCTTACAACTGTTTTACAGTTAAATACTACTTTTCAGTGAATTCCGGTGGTTTAAAACACTGGTTTCATGTGAACTAACTGTATTTCAAGGATTTGTGCAGTGTACAACATCCTTTCTAGACTATAGACTTACATTTTGGTGTCTTTTACACTTGTTCTCTCACTATTCTGTGATATTCATTAGTATTTCCTCTGAATGACTACTGATTTCTAGCTGTTTCCTGTAATGGGCCTTCTTTTCTACTTGTGGGACTTCACCACATGTAGAAACAACTTTATATACTTTTCTCTGGACTTGCGAAGCTATATAAACTTGTCTTTCAACTGTTTTACAGTTAAATGCTACTTTTCAGTGAATTCTTTTGGTTTGAAACACTGGTTTCATGTGAACTAACTGTATTTCAAGGATTTCTGCAGTGTGCAACATCCTTTCTAGACTAGAGACTTACATTTTGATGTCTTTTACACTTGTTCTCTCACTATTCTGTGATATTCATTAGTATTTGCTCTGAATTAGTAATGTTTTCTTGCAGTGTCCTATAGTGGGCCTTCTGGTCTACTTGTGGGACTTCACCACATGTGGAAGAAACTTTATACACTTCTCTGAACTTTAGAAGCTATATACACTTGTCTTTCAACTGTTTTACAGTTAAATACTACTTTTCAGTGAATTCTGGTGGTTTGAAACACTGGTTTCATGTGAACTAACTCTATTTCAAGGATTTCTGCAGTGTGCAACATCCTTTCTAGACTAGAGACTTACATTTTGGTGTCTTTTACACTTGTTCTCTCACTATTCTGTGATATTCATTAGTATTTGCTCTGAAATACTACTGATTTCTACCTGTTTCCCATAATGGGCCTTCTTTTCTACTTGTGGGACTTCACCACATTTAGAAACTACTTTATACACTCTTCTCTAGACTTGCGAAGCTATATAAACTTGTCTTTCAACTGTTTTACAGTTAAATACTACATTTCAGTGAATTCTGTTGGTTTGAAACACTGGTTTCATGTGAACTAACTCTATTTCAAGGATTTCTGCAGTGTGCAACATCCTTTCTAGACTAGAGACTTACATTTTGGTGTCTTTTACACTTGTTCTCTCACTATTCTGTGATATTCATTAGTATTTGCTCTGAATGACTACTGATTTCTAGCTGTTTCCTATAATGGGCCTTCTTTTCTACTTGTGGGACTTCACCACATGTAGAAGAAACTTTATATACACTTCTCTGAACTTTAGAAGCTATATACAGTTGTCTTTCAACTGTTTTACAGTTAAATACTACATTTCAGTGAATTCTGTTGGTTTGAAACACTGGTTTCATGTGAACTAACTCTATTTCAAGGATTTCTGCAGTGTGCAACATCCTTTCTAGACTAGAGACTTACATTTTGGTGTCTTTTACACTTGTTCTCTCACTATTCTGTGATATTCATTAGTATTTGCTCTGAATGACTACTGATTTCTAGCTGTTTCCTGTAAAGGGCCTTCTGCTCTACTTGTGGGACTTCACCACATGTAGAAACAACTTTATACACTCTTCTCTGGACTTGCGAAGCTATATAAACTTTTCTTGCAACGGTTTTACAGTTGAATACTACTTTTCAGTGAATTCTGTTAGTTTGAAACACTGGTTATATGTGAACTAACTCTATTTCAAGGATTTGTGCAGTGTACAACATCCTTTCTATACTAGAGACTTACATTTTGATGTCTTTTACACTTGTTCTCTCACTATTCTGTGATATTCATTAGTATTTGCTCTGAATTAGTAATGCTTTCTTGTAGTGTCCTATAGTGGGCCTTCTGGTATACTTGTGGGACTTCACCACATGTAGAAACAACTTTATATACTCTTCTCTGAACTTGTGAATCTATATAAACTTGTCTTCCAACTGTTTTACAGTTGAATACTAGTTTTCAGTGAATTCCGGTAGTTTGAAACACTGGTTTCATGTGAACTAGCTCTATTTCAAGGATTTCGTCAGTGTACAACATCCTTTCTAGCCTAGAAACTTACATTTTGATTGTTTTCCACTTGTTCTCACACAATTCTATGATATTCATTAGTATTTCCTCTGAATTACTACTGATTTATGGCTGTTTCCTATAAAGGGCCTTCTGCTCTACTTGTGGGACTTCACCACATGTAGAAACAACATTATATACTTTTCTCTGGACTTGCGAAGCTATATAAACTTGTCTTTCAACTGTTTTACAGTTAAATGCTACTTTTCAGTGAATTCTGTTAGTATGAAACACTGGTTTCATGTGAACTAACTCTATTTCAAGGATTTCTGCAGTGTGCAACATCCTTTCTAGACTAGAGACTTACATTTTGATGTCTTTTACACTTGTTCTCTCACTATTCTGTGACATTCTTTAGTATTTGCTCTGAAATACTACTGATTTCTAGCTGTTTCCTATAAAGGGCCTTCTGCTCTACTTGTGGGACTTCACCACATGTAGAAACAACTTTATACACTCTTCTCTGGACTTGCGAAGCTATATAAACTTGTCTTGCAACGGTTTTACAGTAGAATACTACTTTTCAGTGAATTCTGGTGGTTTCAAACACTGGTTTCATGTGAACTAACTCTATTTCAAGGATTTCTGCAGTGTGCAACATCCTTTCTAGACTAGCGACTTACATATTGGTGTCTTTTACACTTGTTATTCTCACTATTCTGTGATATTCATTAGTATTTCCTCTGAATGACTGCTGATTTCTAGCTGTTTCCTATAATGGCCCTTCTTTTCTACTTGTGGGACTTCACCACATGTAGAAACAACTTTATACACTCTTCTCTGAACTTGAGAAGCTATATACACTTGTTTTTCAACTCTTTTACAGTTGAATACTACTTTTCAGTGAATTCCGGTGGTTTGAAACACTGGTTTCATGTGAACTAGCTCTATTTCAAGGATTTCTTCAGTGTACAACATCCTTTCTAGCCTAGAAACTTACATTTTGATGGTTTTCCACTTGTTCTCACACAATTCTATGATATTCATTAGTATTTCCTCTGAATTACTACTGATTTCTAGCTGTTTCCTATAAAGGGCCTTCTGCTCTACTTGTGGGACTTCACCACATGTAGAAACAACTTTATACACTCTTCTCTGGACTTGCGAAGCTATATAAACTTTTCTTGCAACGGTTTTACAGTTGAATACTACTTTTCAGTGAATTCTGTTAGTTTGAAACACTGGTTATATGTGAACTAACTCTATTTCAAGGATTTGTGCAGTGTACAACATCCTTTCTATACTAGAGACTTACATTTTGATGTCTTTTACACTTGTTCTCTCACTATTCTGTGATATTCATTAGTATTTGCTCTGAAATACTACTGATTTCTACCTGTTTCCCATAATGGGCCTTCTTTTCTACTTGTGGGACTTCACCACATTTAGAAACTACTTTATACACTCTTCTCTAGACTTGCGAAGCTATATAAACTTGTCTTTCAACTGTTTTACAGTTAAATACTACATTTCAGTGAATTCTGTTGGTTTGAAACAGTGGTTTCATGTGAACTAACTCTATTTCAAGGATTTCTGCAGTGTGCAACATCCTTTCTAGACTAGAGACTTACATTTTGGTGTCTTTTACACTTGTTCTCTCACTATTCTGTGATATTCATTAGTATTTGCTCTGAATGACTACTGATTTCTAGCTGTTTCCTATAATGGGCCTTCTTTTCTACTTGTGGGACTTCACCACATGTAGAAGAAACTTTATATACACTTCTCTGAACTTTAGAAGCTATATACAGTTGTCTTTCAACTGTTTTACAGTTAAATACTACATTTCAGTGAATTCTGTTGGTTTGAATCACTGGTTTCATGTGAACTAACTCTATTTCAAGGATTTCTGCAGTGTGCAACATCCTTTCTAGACTAGAGACTTACATTTTGGTGTCTTTTACACTTGTTCTCTCACTATTCTGTGATATTCATTAGTATTTGCTCTGAATGACTACTGATTTCTAGCTGTTTCCTGTAAAGGGCCTTCTGCTCTACTTGTGGGACTTCACCACATGTAGAAACAACTTTATACACTCTTCTCTGGACTTGCGAAGCTATATAAACTTTTCTTGCAACGGTTTTACAGTTGAATACTACTTTTCAGTGAATTCTGTTAGTTTGAAACACTGGTTATATGTGAACTAACTCTATTTCAAGGATTTGTGCAGTGTACAACATCCTTTCTATACTAGAGACTTACATTTTGATGTCTTTTACACTTGTTCTCTCACTATTCTGTGATATTCATTAGTATTTGCTCTGAATTAGTAATGCTTTCTTGCAGTGTCCTATAGTGGGCCTTCTGGTATACTTGTGGGACTTCACCACATGTAGAAACAACTTTATATACTCTTCTCTGAACTTGTGAATCTATATAAACTTGTCTTCCAACTGTTTTACAGTTGAATACTAGTTTTCAGTGAATTCCGGTAGTTTGAAACACTGATTTCATGTGAACTAGCTCTATTTCAAGGATTTCGTCAGTGTACAACATCCTTTCTAGCCTAGAAACTTACATTTTGATGGTTTTCCACTTGTTCTCACACAATTCTATGATATTCATTAGTATTTCCTCTGAATTACTACTGATTTATGGCTGTTTCCTATAAAGGGCCTTCTGCTCTACTTGTGGGACTTCACCACATGTAGAAATAACTTTATACACTCTTCTCTGGACTTGCGAATCTATATAAACCTGGCTTTCAACGGTTTTACACTTAAATACTACTTTTCAGTGAATTCTGGTGGTTTGAAACACTGGTTTCATGTGAACTAACTCTATTTCAAGGATTTCTGCAGTGTGCAACATCCTTTCTAGACTAGAGACTTACATTTTGATGTCTTTTACACTTGTTCTCTCACTATTCTGTGATATTCATTAGTATTTGCTCTGAATTAGTAATGTTTTCTTGCAGTGTCCTATAGTGGGACTTCTGGTATACTTGTGGGACTTCACCACATGTGGAAGAAACTTTATACACTTTTCTGAACTTTAGAAGCTATATACACTTGTCTTACAACTGTTTTACAGTTAAATACTACTTTTCAGTGAATTCCGGTGGTTTAAAACACTGGTTTCATGTGAACTAACTGTATTTCAAGGATTTGTGCAGTGTACAACATCCTTTCTAGACTATAGACTTACATTTTGGTGTCTTTTACACTTGTTCTCTCACTATTCTGTGATATTCATTAGTATTTCCTCTGAATGACTACTGATTTCTAGCTGTTTCCTGTAATGGGCCTTCTTTTCTACTTGTGAGACTTCACCACATGTAGAAACAACTTTATATACTTTTCTCTGGACTTGCGAAGCTATATAAACTTGTCTTTCAACTGTTTTACAGTTAAATGCTACTTTTCAGTGAATTCTTTTGGTTTGAAACACTGGTTTCATGTGAACTAACTGTATTTCAAGGATTTCTGCAGTGTGCAACATCCTTTCTAGACTAGAGACTTACATTTTGATGTCTTTTACACTTGTTCTCTCACTATTCTGTGATATTCATTAGTATTTGCTCTGAATTAGTAATGTTTTCTTGCAGTGTCCTATAGTGGGCCTTCTGGTCTACTTGTGGGACTTCACCACATGTGGAAGAAACTTTATACACTTCTCTGAACTTTAGAAGCTATATACACTTGTCTTTCAACTGTTTTACAGTTAAATACTACTTTTCAGTGAATTCTGGTGGTTTGAAACACTGGTTTCATGTGAACTAACTCTATTTCAAGGATTTCTGCAGTGTGCAACATCCTTTCTAGACTAGAGACTTACATTTTGGTGTCTTTTACACTTGTTCTCTCACTATTCTGTGATATTCATTAGTATTTGCTCTGAAATACTACTGATTTCTACCTGTTTCCCATAATGGGCCTTCTTTTCTACTTGTGGGACTTCACCACATTTAGAAACTACTTTATACACTCTTCTCTAGACTTGCGAAGCTATATAAACTTGTCTTTCAACTGTTTTACAGTTAAATACTACATTTCAGTGAATTCTGTTGGTTTGAAACACTGGTTTCATGTGAACTAACTCTATTTCAAGGATTTCTGCAGTGTGCAACATCCTTTCTAGACTAGAGACTTACATTTTGGTGTCTTTTACACTTGTTCTCTCACTATTCTGTGATATTCATTAGTATTTGCTCTGAATGACTACTGATTTCTAGCTGTTTCCTATAATGGGCCTTCTTTTCTACTTGTGGGACTTCACCACATGTAGAAGAAACTTTATATACACTTCTCTGAACTTTAGAAGCTATATACAGTTGTCTTTCAACTGTTTTACAGTTAAATACTACATTTCAGTGAATTCTGTTGGTTTGAAACACTGGTTTCATGTGAACTAACTCTATTTCAAGGATTTCTGCAGTGTGCAACATCCTTTCTAGACTAGAGACTTACATTTTGGTGTCTTTTACACTTGTTCTCTCACTATTCTGTGATATTCATTAGTATTTGCTCTGAATGACTACTGATTTCTAGCTGTTTCCTGTAAAGGGCCTTCTGCTCTACTTGTGGGACTTCACCACATGTAGAAACAACTTTATACACTCTTCTCTGGACTTGCGAAGCTATATAAACTTTTCTTGCAACGGTTTTACAGTTGAATACTACTTTTCAGTGAATTCTGTTAGTTTGAAACACTGGTTATATGTGAACTAACTCTATTTCAAGGATTTGTGCAGTGTACAACATCCTTTCTATACTAGAGACTTACATTTTGATGTCTTTTACACTTGTTCTCTCACTATTCTGTGATATTCATTAGTATTTGCTCTGAATTAGTAATGCTTTCTTGTAGTGTCCTATAGTGGGCCTTCTGGTATACTTGTGGGACTTCACCACATGTAGAAACAACTTTATATACTCTTCTCTGAACTTGTGAATCTATATAAACTTGTCTTCCAACAGTTTTACAGTTGAATACTAGTTTTCAGTGAATTCCGGTAGTTTGAAACACTGGTTTCATGTGAACTAGCTCTATTTCAAGGATTTCGTCAGTGTACAACATCCTTTCTAGCCTAGAAACTTACATTTTGATTGTTTTCCACTTGTTCTCACACAATTCTATGATATTCATTAGTATTTCCTCTGAATTACTACTGATTTATGGCTGTTTCCTATAAAGGGCCTTCTGCTCTACTTGTGGGACTTCACCACATGTAGAAACAACATTATATACTTTTCTCTGGACTTGCGAAGCTATATAAACTTGTCTTTCAACTGTTTTACAGTTAAATGCTACTTTTCAGTGAATTCTGTTAGTATGAAACACTGGTTTCATGTGAACTAACTCTATTTCAAGGATTTCTGCAGTGTGCAACATCCTTTCTAGACTAGAGACTTACATTTTGATGTCTTTTACACTTGTTCTCTCACTATTCTGTGACATTCTTTAGTATTTGCTCTGAAATACTACTGATTTCTAGCTGTTTCCTATAAAGGGCCTTCTGCTCTACTTGTGGGACTTCACCACATGTAGAAACAACTTTATACACTCTTCTCTGGACTTGCGAAGCTATATAAACTTGTCTTGCAACGGTTTTACAGTAGAATACTACTTTTCAGTGAATTCTGGTGGTTTCAAACACTGGTTTCATGTGAACTAACTCTATTTCAAGGATTTCTGCAGTGTGCAACATCCTTTCTAGACTAGCGACTTACATATTGGTGTCTTTTACACTTGTTATTCTCACTATTCTGTGATATTCATTAGTATTTCCTCTGAATGACTGCTGATTTCTAGCTGTTTCCTATAATGGCCCTTCTTTTCTACTTGTGGGACTTCACCACATGTAGAAACAACTTTATACACTCTTCTCTGAACTTGAGAAGCTATATACACTTGTTTTTCAACTCTTTTACAGTTGAATACTACTTTTCAGTGAATTCCGGTGGTTTGAAACACTGGTTTCATGTGAACTAGCTCTATTTCAAGGATTTCTTCAGTGTACAACATCCTTTCTAGCCTAGAAACTTACATTTTGATGGTTTTCCACTTGTTCTCACACAATTCTATGATATTCATTAGTATTTCCTCTGAATTACTACTGATTTCTAGCTGTTTCCTATAAAGGGCCTTCTGCTCTACTTGTGGGACTTCACCACATGTAGAAACAACTTTATACACTCTTCTCTGGACTTGCGAAGCTATATAAACTTTTCTTGCAACGGTTTTACAGTTGAATACTACTTTTCAGTGAATTCTGTTAGTTTGAAACACTGGTTATATGTGAACTAACTCTATTTCAAGGATTTGTGCAGTGTACAACATCCTTTCTATACTAGAGACTTACATTTTGATGTCTTTTACACTTGTTCTCTCACTATTCTGTGATATTCATTAGTATTTGCTCTGAAATACTACTGATTTCTACCTGTTTCCCATAATGGGCCTTCTTTTCTACTTGTGGGACTTCACCACATTTAGAAACTACTTTATACACTCTTCTCTAGACTTGCGAAGCTATATAAACTTGTCTTTCAACTGTTTTACAGTTAAATACTACATTTCAGTGAATTCTGTTGGTTTGAAACACTGGTTTCATGTGAACTAACTCTATTTCAAGGATTTCTGCAGTGTGCAACATCCTTTCTAGACTAGAGACTTACATTTTGGTGTCTTTTACACTTGTTCTCTCACTATTCTGTGATATTCATTAGTATTTGCTCTGAATGACTACTGATTTCTAGCTGTTTCCTATAATGGGCCTTCTTTTCTACTTGTGGGACTTCACCACATGTAGAAGAAACTTTATATACACTTCTCTGAACTTTAGAAGCTATATACAGTTGTCTTTCAACTGTTTTACAGTTAAATACTACATTTCAGTGAATTCTGTTGGTTTGAATCACTGGTTTCATGTGAACTAACTCTATTTCAAGGATTTCTGCAGTGTGCAACATCCTTTCTAGACTAGAGACTTACATTTTGGTGTCTTTTACACTTGTTCTCTCACTATTCTGTGATATTCATTAGTATTTGCTCTGAATGACTACTGATTTCTAGCTGTTTCCTGTAAAGGGCCTTCTGCTCTACTTGTGGGACTTCACCACATGTAGAAACAACTTTATACACTCTTCTCTGGACTTGCGAAGCTATATAAACTTTTCTTGCAACGGTTTTACAGTTGAATACTACTTTTCAGTGAATTCTGTTAGTTTGAAACACTGGTTATATGTGAACTAACTCTATTTCAAGGATTTGTGCAGTGTACAACATCCTTTCTATACTAGAGACTTACATTTTGATGTCTTTTACACTTGTTCTCTCACTATTCTGTGATATTCATTAGTATTTGCTCTGAATTAGTAATGCTTTCTTGCAGTGTCCTATAGTGGGCCTTCTGGTATACTTGTGGGACTTCACCACATGTAGAAACAACTTTATATACTCTTCTCTGAACTTGTGAATCTATATAAACTTGTCTTCCAACTGTTTTACAGTTGAATACTAGTTTTCAGTGAATTCCGGTAGTTTGAAACACTGGTTTCATGTGAACTAGCTCTATTTCAAGGATTTCGTCAGTGTACAACATCCTTTCTAGCCTAGAAACTTACATTTTGATGGTTTTCCACTTGTTCTCACACAATTCTATGATATTCATTAGTATTTCCTCTGAATTACTACTGATTTATGGCTGTTTCCTATAAAGGGCCTTCTGCTCTACTTGTGGGACTTCACCACATGTAGAAATAACTTTATACACTCTTCTCTGGACTTGCGAATCTATATAAACCTGGCTTTCAACGGTTTTACACTTAAATACTACTTTTCAGTGAATTCTGGTGGTTTGAAACACTGGTTTCATGTGAACTAACTCTATTTCAAGGATTTCTGCAGTGTGCAACATCCTTTCTAGACTAGAGACTTACATTTTGATGTCTTTTACACTTGTTCTCTCACTATTCTGTGATATTCATTAGTATTTGCTCTGAATTAGTAATGTTTTCTTGCAGTGTCCTATAGTGGGACTTCTGGTATACTTGTGGGACTTCACCACATGTGGAAGAAACTTTATACACTTTTCTGAACTTTAGAAGCTATATACACTTGTCTTACAACTGTTTTACAGTTAAATACTACTTTTCAGTGAATTCCGGTGGTTTAAAACACTGGTTTCATGTGAACTAACTGTATTTCAAGGATTTGTGCAGTGTACAACATCCTTTCTAGACTATAGACTTACATTTTGGTGTCTTTTACACTTGTTCTCTCACTATTCTGTGATATTCATTAGTATTTCCTCTGAATGACTACTGATTTCTAGCTGTTTCCTGTAATGGGCCTTCTTTTCTACTTGTGGGACTTCACCACATGTAGAAACAACTTTATATACTTTTCTCTGGACTTGCGAAGCTATATAAACTTGTCTTTCAACTGTTTTACAGTTAAATGCTACTTTTCAGTGAATTCTTTTGGTTTGAAACACTGGTTTCATGTGAACTAACTGTATTTCAAGGATTTCTGCAGTGTGCAACATCCTTTCTAGACTAGAGACTTACATTTTGATGTCTTTTACACTTGTTCTCTCACTATTCTGTGATATTCATTAGTATTTGCTCTGAATTAGTAATGTTTTCTTGCAGTGTCCTATAGTGGGCCTTCTGGTCTACTTGTGGGACTTCACCACATGTGGAAGAAACTTTATACACTTCTCTGAACTTTAGAAGCTATATACACTTGTCTTTCAACTGTTTTACAATTAAATACTACTTTTCAGTGAATTCTGGTGGTTTGAAACACTGGTTTCATGTGAACTAACTCTATTTCAAGGATTTCTGCAGTGTGCAACATCCTTTCTAGACTAGAGACTTACATTTTGATGTCTTTTACACTTGTTCTCTCACTATTTTGTGAAATTCATTAGTATTTGCTCTGAATGACTACTGATTTCTAGCTGTTTCCTATAATGGGCCTTCTTTTCTACTTGTGGGACTTCACCACATCTAGAAACTACTTTATACACTCTTCTCTGAACTTGTGAATCTATATCAACTTGTCTTTCAACTGTTTTACAGTTGAATACTACTTTTCAGTGAATTCCGGTGGTTTGAAACACTGGTTTCATGTGAACTAGCTCTATTTCAAGGATTTCTTCAGTGTACAACATCCTTTCTAGCCTAGAAACTTACATTTTGATGGTTTTCCACTTGTTCTCATACAATTCTATGATATTCATTAGTATTTCCTCTGAATTACTACTGATTTCTAGCTGTTTCCTATAAAGGGCCTTCTGCTCTACTTGTGGGACTTCACCACATGTAGAAACAACTTTATACACTCTTCTCTGGACTTGCGAAGCTATATAAACTTTTCTTGCAACGGTTTTACAGTTGAATACTACTTTTCAGTGAATTCTGTTAGTTTGAAACACTGGTTATATGTGAACTAACTCTATTTCAAGGATTTGTGCAGTGTACAACATCCTTTCTATACTAGAGACTTACATTTTGATGTCTTTTACACTTGTTCTCTCACTATTCTGTGATATTCATTAGTATTTGCTCTGAAATACTACTGATTTCTACCTGTTTCCCATAATGGGCCTTCTTTTCTACTTGTGGGACTTCACCACATTTAGAAACTACTTTATACACTCTTCTCTAGACTTGCGAAGCTATATAAACTTGTCTTTCAACTGTTTTACAGTTAAATACTACATTTCAGTGAATTCTGTTGGTTTGAAACACTGGTTTCATGTGAACTAACTCTATTTCAAGGATTTCTGCAGTGTGCAACATCCTTTCTAGACTAGAGACTTACATTTTGGTGTCTTTTACACTTGTTCTCTCACTATTCTGTGATATTCATTAGTATTTGCTCTGAATGACTACTGATTTCTAGCTGTTTCCTATAATGGGCCTTCTTTTCTACTTGTGGGACTTCACCACATGTAGAAGAAACTTTATATACACTTCTCTGAACTTTAGAAGCTATATACAGTTGTCTTTCAACTGTTTTACAGTTAAATACTACATTTCAGTGAATTCTGTTGGTTTGAATCACTGGTTTCATGTGAACTAACTCTATTTCAAGGATTTCTGCAGTGTGCAACATCCTTTCTAGACTAGAGACTTACATTTTGGTGTCTTTTACACTTGTTCTCTCACTATTCTGTGATATTCATTAGTATTTGCTCTGAATGACTACTGATTTCTAGCTGTTTCCTGTAAAGGGCCTTCTGCTCTACTTGTGGGACTTCACCACATGTAGAAACAACTTTATACACTCTTCTCTGGACTTGCGAAGCTATATAAACTTTTCTTGCAACGGTTTTACAGTTGAATACTACTTTTCAGTGAATTCTGTTAGTTTGAAACACTGGTTATATGTGAACTAACTCTATTTCAAGGATTTGTGCAGTGTACAACATCCTTTCTATACTAGAGACTTACATTTTGATGTCTTTTACACTTGTTCTCTCACTATTCTGTGATATTCATTAGTATTTGCTCTGAATTAGTAATGCTTTCTTGCAGTGTCCTATAGTGGGCCTTCTGGTATACTTGTGGGACTTCACCACATGTAGAAACAACTTTATATACTCTTCTCTGAACTTGTGAATCTATATAAACTTGTCTTCCAACTGTTTTACAGTTGAATACTAGTTTTCAGTGAATTCCGGTAGTTTGAAACACTGGTTTCATGTGAACTAGCTCTATTTCAAGGATTTCGTCAGTGTACAACATCCTTTCTAGCCTAGAAACTTACATTTTGATGGTTTTCCACTTGTTCTCACACAATTCTATGATATTCATTAGTATTTCCTCTGAATTACTACTGATTTATGGCTGTTTCCTATAAAGGGCCTTCTGCTCTACTTGTGGGACTTCACCACATGTAGAAATAACTTTATACACTCTTCTCTGGACTTGCGAATCTATATAAACCTGGCTTTCAACGGTTTTACACTTAAATACTACTTTTCAGTGAATTCTGGTGGTTTGAAACACTGGTTTCATGTGAACTAACTCTATTTCAAGGATTTCTGCAGTGTGCAACATCCTTTCTAGACTAGAGACTTACATTTTGATGTCTTTTACACTTGTTCTCTCACTATTCTGTGATATTCATTAGTATTTGCTCTGAATTAGTAATGTTTTCTTGCAGTGTCCTATAGTGGGACTTCTGGTATACTTGTGGGACTTCACCACATGTGGAAGAAACTTTATACACTTTTCTGAACTTTAGAAGCTATATACACTTGTCTTACAACTGTTTTACAGTTAAATACTACTTTTCAGTGAATTCCGGTGGTTTAAAACACTGGTTTCATGTGAACTAACTGTATTTCAAGGATTTGTGCAGTGTACAACATCCTTTCTAGACTATAGACTTACATTTTGGTGTCTTTTACACTTGTTCTCTCACTATTCTGTGATATTCATTAGTATTTCCTCTGAATGACTACTGATTTCTAGCTGTTTCCTGTAATGGGCCTTCTTTTCTACTTGTGGGACTTCACCACATGTAGAAACAACTTTATATACTTTTCTCTGGACTTGCGAAGCTATATAAACTTGTCTTTCAACTGTTTTACAGTTAAATGCTACTTTTCAGTGAATTCTTTTGGTTTGAAACACTGGTTTCATGTGAACTAACTGTATTTCAAGGATTTCTGCAGTGTGCAACATCCTTTCTAGACTAGAGACTTACATTTTGATGTCTTTTACACTTGTTCTCTCACTATTCTGTGATATTCATTAGTATTTGCTCTGAATTAGTAATGTTTTCTTGCAGTGTCCTATAGTGGGCCTTCTGGTCTACTTGTGGGACTTCACCACATGTGGAAGAAACTTTATACACTTCTCTGAACTTTAGAAGCTATATACACTTGTCTTTCAACTGTTTTACAATTAAATACTACTTTTCAGTGAATTCTGGTGGTTTGAAACACTGGTTTCATGTGAACTAACTCTATTTCAAGGATTTCTGCAGTGTGCAACATCCTTTCTAGACTAGAGACTTACATTTTGATGTCTTTTACACTTGTTCTCTCACTATTTTGTGAAATTCATTAGTATTTGCTCTGAATGACTACTGATTTCTAGCTGTTTCCTATAATGGGCCTTCTTTTCTACTTGTGGGACTTCACCACATCTAGAAACTACTTTATACACTCTTCTCTGAACTTGTGAATCTATATCAACTTGTCTTTCAACTGTTTTACAGTTGAATACTACTTTTCAGTGAATTCCGGTGGTTTGAAACACTGGTTTCATGTGAACTAGCTCTATTTCAAGGATTTCTTCAGTGTACAACATCCTTTCTAGCCTAGAAACTTACATTTTGATGGTTTTCCACTTGTTCTCATACAATTCTATGATATTCATTAGTATTTCCTCTGAATTACTACTGATTTCTAGCTGTTTCCTATAAAGGGCCTTCTGCTCTACTTGTGGGACTTCACCACATGTAGAAACAACTTTATACACTCTTCTCTGGACTTGCGAAGCTATATAAACTTTTCTTGCAACGGTTTTACAGTTGAATACTACTTTTCAGTGAATTCTGTTAGTTTGAAACACTGGTTATATGTGAACTAACTCTATTTCAAGGATTTGTGCAGTGTACAACATCCTTTCTATACTAGAGACTTACATTTTGATGTCTTTTACACTTGTTCTCTCACTATTCTGTGATATTCATTAGTATTTGCTCTGAAATACTACTGATTTCTACCTGTTTCCCATAATGGGCCTTCTTTTCTACTTGTGGGACTTCACCACATTTAGAAACTACTTTATACACTCTTCTCTAGACTTGCGAAGCTATATAAACTTGTCTTTCAACTGTTTTACAGTTAAATACTACATTTCAGTGAATTCTGTTGGTTTGAAACACTGGTTTCATGTGAACTAACTCTATTTCAAGGATTTCTGCAGTGTGCAACATCCTTTCTAGACTAGAGACTTACATTTTGGTGTCTTTTACACTTGTTCTCTCACTATTCTGTGATATTCATTAGTATTTGCTCTGAATGACTACTGATTTCTAGCTGTTTCCTATAATGGGCCTTCTTTTCTACTTGTGGGACTTCACCACATGTAGAAGAAACTTTATATACACTTCTCTGAACTTTAGAAGCTATATACAGTTGTCTTTCAACTGTTTTACAGTTAAATACTACATTTCAGTGAATTCTGTTGGTTTGAATCACTGGTTTCATGTGAACTAACTCTATTTCAAGGATTTCTGCAGTGTGCAACATCCTTTCTAGACTAGAGACTTACATTTTGGTGTCTTTTACACTTGTTCTCTCACTATTCTGTGATATTCATTAGTATTTGCTCTGAATGACTACTGATTTCTAGCTGTTTCCTGTAAAGGGCCTTCTGCTCTACTTGTGGGACTTCACCACATGTAGAAACAACTTTATACACTCTTCTCTGGACTTGCGAAGCTATATAAACTTTTCTTGCAACGGTTTTACAGTTGAATACTACTTTTCAGTGAATTCTGTTAGTTTGAAACACTGGTTATATGTGAACTAACTCTATTTCAAGGATTTGTGCAGTGTACAACATCCTTTCTATACTAGAGACTTACATTTTGATGTCTTTTACACTTGTTCTCTCACTATTCTGTGATATTCATTAGTATTTGCTCTGAATTAGTAATGCTTTCTTGCAGTGTCCTATAGTGGGCCTTCTGGTATACTTGTGGGACTTCACCACATGTAGAAACAACTTTATATACTCTTCTCTGAACTTGTGAATCTATATAAACTTGTCTTCCAACTGTTTTACAGTTGAATACTAGTTTTCAGTGAATTCCGGTAGTTTGAAACACTGGTTTCATGTGAACTAGCTCTATTTCAAGGATTTCGTCAGTGTACAACATCCTTTCTAGCCTAGAAACTTACATTTTGATGGTTTTCCACTTGTTCTCACACAATTCTATGATATTCATTAGTATTTCCTCTGAATTACTACTGATTTATGGCTGTTTCCTATAAAGGGCCTTCTGCTCTACTTGTGGGACTTCACCACATGTAGAAATAACTTTATACACTCTTCTCTGGACTTGCGAATCTATATAAACCTGGCTTTCAACGGTTTTACACTTAAATACTACTTTTCAGTGAATTCTGGTGGTTTGAAACACTGGTTTCATGTGAACTAACTCTATTTCAAGGATTTCTGCAGTGTGCAACATCCTTTCTAGACTAGAGACTTACATTTTGATGTCTTTTACACTTGTTCTCTCACTATTCTGTGATATTCATTAGTATTTGCTCTGAATTAGTAATGTTTTCTTGCAGTGTCCTATAGTGGGACTTCTGGTATACTTGTGGGACTTCACCACATGTGGAAGAAACTTTATACACTTTTCTGAACTTTAGAAGCTATATACACTTGTCTTACAACTGTTTTACAGTTAAATACTACTTTTCAGTGAATTCCGGTGGTTTAAAACACTGGTTTCATGTGAACTAACTGTATTTCAAGGATTTGTGCAGTGTACAACATCCTTTCTAGACTATAGACTTACATTTTGGTGTCTTTTACACTTGTTCTCTCACTATTCTGTGATATTCATTAGTATTTCCTCTGAATGACTACTAATTTCTAGCTGTTTCCTGTAATGGGCCTTCTTTTCTACTTGTGGGACTTCACCACATGTAGAAACAACTTTATATACTTTTCTCTGGACTTGCGAAGCTATATAAACTTGTCTTTCAACTGTTTTACAGTTAAATGCTACTTTTCAGTGAATTCTTTTGGTTTGAAACACTGGTTTCATGTGAACTAACTGTATTTCAAGGATTTCTGCAGTGTGCAACATCCTTTCTAGACTAGAGACTTACATTTTGATGTCTTTTACACTTGTTCTCTCACTATTCTGTGATATTCATTAGTATTTGCTCTGAATTAGTAATGTTTTCTTGCAGTGTCCTATAGTGGGCCTTCTGGTCTACTTGTGGGACTTCACCACATGTGGAAGAAACTTTATACACTTCTCTGAACTTTAGAAGCTATATACACTTGTCTTTCAACTGTTTTACAGTTAAATACTACTTTTCAGTGAATTCTGGTGGTTTGAAACACTGGTTTCATGTGAACTAACTCTATTTCAAGGATTTCTGCAGTGTGCAACATCCTTTCTAGACTAGAGACTTACATTTTGATGTCTTTTACACTTGTTCTCTCACTATTTTGTGAAATTCATTAGTATTTGCTCTGAATGACTACTGATTTCTAGCTGTTTCCTATAATGGGCCTTCTTTTCTACTTGTGGGACTTCACCACATCTAGAAACTACTTTATACACTCTTCTCTGAACTTGTGAATCTATATCAACTTTTCTTTCAACTGTTTTACAGTTGAATACTACTTTTCAGTGAATTCCGGTGGTTTGAAACACTGGTTTCATGTGAACTAGCTCTATTTCAAGGATTTCTTCAGTGTACAACATCCTTTCTAGCCTAGAAACTTACATTTTGATGGTTTTCCACTTGTTCTCACACAATTCTATGATATTCATTAGTATTTCCTCTGAATTACTACTGATTTCTAGCTGTTTCCTATAAAGGGCCTTCTGCTCTACTTGTGGGACTTCACCACATGTAGAAACAACTTTATACACTCTTCTCTGGACTTGCGAAGCTATATAAACTTTTCTTGCAACGGTTTTACAGTTGAATACTACTTTTCAGTGAATTCTGTTAGTTTGAAACACTGGTTATATGTGAACTAACTCTATTTCAAGGATTTGTGCAGTGTACAACATCCTTTCTATACTAGAGACTTACATTTTGATGTCTTTTACACTTGTTCTCTCACTATTCTGTGATATTCATTAGTATTTGCTCTGAAATACTACTGATTTCTACCTGTTTCCCATAATGGGCCTTCTTTTCTACTTGTGGGACTTCACCACATTTAGAAACTACTTTATACACTCTTCTCTAGACTTGCGAAGCTATATAAACTTGTCTTTCAACTGTTTTACAGTTAAATACTACATTTCAGTGAATTCTGTTGGTTTGAAACACTGGTTTCATGTGAACTAACTCTATTTCAAGGATTTCTGCAGTGTGCAACATCCTTTCTAGACTAGAGACTTACATTTTGGTGTCTTTTACACTTGTTCTCTCACTATTCTGTGATATTCATTAGTATTTGCTCTGAATGACTACTGATTTCTAGCTGTTTCCTATAATGGGCCTTCTTTTCTACTTGTGGGACTTCACCACATGTAGAAGAAACTTTATATACACTTCTCTGAACTTTAGAAGCTATATACAGTTGTCTTTCAACTGTTTTACAGTTAAATACTACATTTCAGTGAATTCTGTTGGTTTGAATCACTGGTTTCATGTGAACTAACTCTATTTCAAGGATTTCTGCAGTGTGCAACATCCTTTCTAGACTAGAGACTTACATTTTGGTGTCTTTTACACTTGTTCTCTCACTATTCTGTGATATTCATTAGTATTTGCTCTGAATGACTACTGATTTCTAGCTGTTTCCTGTAAAGGGCCTTCTGCTCTACTTGTGGGACTTCACCACATGTAGAAACAACTTTATACACTCTTCTCTGGACTTGCGAAGCTATATAAACTTTTCTTGCAACGGTTTTACAGTTGAATACTACTTTTCAGTGAATTCTGTTAGTTTGAAACACTGGTTATATGTGAACTAACTCTATTTCAAGGATTTGTGCAGTGTACAACATCCTTTCTATACTAGAGACTTACATTTTGATGTCTTTTACACTTGTTCTCTCACTATTCTGTGATATTCATTAGTATTTGCTCTGAATTAGTAATGCTTTCTTGCAGTGTCCTATAGTGGGCCTTCTGGTATACTTGTGGGACTTCACCACATGTAGAAACAACTTTATATACTCTTCTCTGAACTTGTGAATCTATATAAACTTGTCTTCCAACTGTTTTACAGTTGAATACTAGTTTTCAGTGAATTCCGGTAGTTTGAAACACTGGTTTCATGTGAACTAGCTCTATTTCAAGGATTTCGTCAGTGTACAACATCCTTTCTAGCCTAGAAACTTACATTTTGATGGTTTTCCACTTGTTCTCACACAATTCTATGATATTCATTAGTATTTCCTCTGAATTACTACTGATTTATGGCTGTTTCCTATAAAGGGCCTTCTGCTCTACTTGTGGGACTTCACCACATGTAGAAATAACTTTATACACTCTTCTCTGGACTTGCGAATCTATATAAACCTGGCTTTCAACGGTTTTACACTTAAATACTACTTTTCAGTGAATTCTGGTGGTTTGAAACACTGGTTTCATGTGAACTAACTCTATTTCAAGGATTTCTGCAGTGTGCAACATCCTTTCTAGACTAGAGACTTACATTTTGATGTCTTTTACACTTGTTCTCTCACTATTCTGTGATATTCATTAGTATTTGCTCTGAATTAGTAATGTTTTCTTGCAGTGTCCTATAGTGGGACTTCTGGTATACTTGTGGGACTTCACCACATGTGGAAGAAACTTTATACACTTTTCTGAACTTTAGAAGCTATATACACTTGTCTTACAACTGTTTTACAGTTAAATACTACTTTTCAGTGAATTCCGGTGGTTTAAAACACTGGTTTCATGTGAACTAACTGTATTTCAAGGATTTGTGCAGTGTACAACATCCTTTCTAGACTATAGACTTACATTTTGGTGTCTTTTACACTTGTTCTCTCACTATTCTGTGATATTCATTAGTATTTCCTCTGAATGACTACTGATTTCTAGCTGTTTCCTGTAATGGGCCTTCTTTTCTACTTGTGGGACTTCACCACATGTAGAAACAACTTTATATACTTTTCTCTGGACTTGCGAAGCTATATAAACTTGTCTTTCAACTGTTTTACAGTTAAATGCTACTTTTCAGTGAATTCTTTTGGTTTGAAACACTGGTTTCATGTGAACTAACTGTATTTCAAGGATTTCTGCAGTGTGCAACATCCTTTCTAGACTAGAGACTTACATTTTGATGTCTTTTACACTTGTTCTCTCACTATTCTGTGATATTCATTAGTATTTGCTCTGAATTAGTAATGTTTTCTTGCAGTGTCCTATAGTGGGCCTTCTGGTCTACTTGTGGGACTTCACCACATGTGGAAGAAACTTTATACACTTCTCTGAACTTTAGAAGCTATATACACTTGTCTTTCAACTGTTTTACAATTAAATACTACTTTTCAGTGAATTCTGGTGGTTTGAAACACTGGTTTCATGTGAACTAACTCTATTTCAAGGATTTCTGCAGTGTGCAACATCCTTTCTAGACTAGAGACTTACATTTTGATGTCTTTTACACTTGTTCTCTCACTATTTTGTGAAATTCATTAGTATTTGCTCTGAATGACTACTGATTTCTAGCTGTTTCCTATAATGGGCCTTCTTTTCTACTTGTGGGACTTCACCACATCTAGAAACTACTTTATACACTCTTCTCTGAACTTGTGAATCTATATCAACTTGTCTTTCAACTGTTTTACAGTTGAATACTACTTTTCAGTGAATTCCGGTGGTTTGAAACACTGGTTTCATGTGAACTAGCTCTATTTCAAGGATTTCTTCAGTGTACAACATCCTTTCTAGCCTAGAAACTTACATTTTGATGGTTTTCCACTTGTTCTCATACAATTCTATGATATTCATTAGTATTTCCTCTGAATTACTACTGATTTCTAGCTGTTTCCTATAAAGGGCCTTCTGCTCTACTTGTGGGACTTCACCACATGTAGAAACAACTTTATACACTCTTCTCTGGACTTGCGAAGCTATATAAACTTTTCTTGCAACGGTTTTACAGTTGAATACTACTTTTCAGTGAATTCTGTTAGTTTGAAACACTGGTTATATGTGAACTAACTCTATTTCAAGGATTTGTGCAGTGTACAACATCCTTTCTATACTAGAGACTTACATTTTGATGTCTTTTACACTTGTTCTCTCACTATTCTGTGATATTCATTAGTATTTGCTCTGAAATACTACTGATTTCTACCTGTTTCCCATAATGGGCCTTCTTTTCTACTTGTGGGACTTCACCACATTTAGAAACTACTTTATACACTCTTCTCTAGACTTGCGAAGCTATATAAACTTGTCTTTCAACTGTTTTACAGTTAAATACTACATTTCAGTGAATTCTGTTGGTTTGAAACACTGGTTTCATGTGAACTAACTCTATTTCAAGGATTTCTGCAGTGTGCAACATCCTTTCTAGACTAGAGACTTACATTTTGGTGTCTTTTACACTTGTTCTCTCACTATTCTGTGATATTCATTAGTATTTGCTCTGAATGACTACTGATTTCTAGCTGTTTCCTATAATGGGCCTTCTTTTCTACTTGTGGGACTTCACCACATGTAGAAGAAACTTTATATACACTTCTCTGAACTTTAGAAGCTATATACAGTTGTCTTTCAACTGTTTTACAGTTAAATACTACATTTCAGTGAATTCTGTTGGTTTGAATCACTGGTTTCATGTGAACTAACTCTATTTCAAGGATTTCTGCAGTGTGCAACATCCTTTCTAGACTAGAGACTTACATTTTGGTGTCTTTTACACTTGTTCTCTCACTATTCTGTGATATTCATTAGTATTTGCTCTGAATGACTACTGATTTCTAGCTGTTTCCTGTAAAGGGCCTTCTGCTCTACTTGTGGGACTTCACCACATGTAGAAACAACTTTATACACTCTTCTCTGGACTTGCGAAGCTATATAAACTTTTCTTGCAACGGTTTTACAGTTGAATACTACTTTTCAGTGAATTCTGTTAGTTTGAAACACTGGTTATATGTGAACTAACTCTATTTCAAGGATTTGTGCAGTGTACAACATCCTTTCTATACTAGAGACTTACATTTTGATGTCTTTTACACTTGTTCTCTCACTATTCTGTGATATTCATTAGTATTTGCTCTGAATTAGTAATGCTTTCTTGCAGTGTCCTATAGTGGGCCTTCTGGTATACTTGTGGGACTTCACCACATGTAGAAACAACTTTATATACTCTTCTCTGAACTTGTGAATCTATATAAACTTGTCTTCCAACTGTTTTACAGTTGAATACTAGTTTTCAGTGAATTCCGGTAGTTTGAAACACTGGTTTCATGTGAACTAGCTCTATTTCAAGGATTTCGTCAGTGTACAACATCCTTTCTAGCCTAGAAACTTACATTTTGATGGTTTTCCACTTGTTCTCACACAATTCTATGATATTCATTAGTATTTCCTCTGAATTACTACTGATTTATGGCTGTTTCCTATAAAGGGCCTTCTGCTCTACTTGTGGGACTTCACCACATGTAGAAATAACTTTATACACTCTTCTCTGGACTTGCGAATCTATATAAACCTGGCTTTCAACGGTTTTACACTTAAATACTACTTTTCAGTGAATTCTGGTGGTTTGAAACACTGGTTTCATGTGAACTAACTCTATTTCAAGGATTTCTGCAGTGTGCAACATCCTTTCTAGACTAGAGACTTACATTTTGATGTCTTTTACACTTGTTCTCTCACTATTCTGTGATATTCATTAGTATTTGCTCTGAATTAGTAATGTTTTCTTGCAGTGTCCTATAGTGGGACTTCTGGTATACTTGTGGGACTTCACCACATGTGGAAGAAACTTTATACACTTTTCTGAACTTTAGAAGCTATATACACTTGTCTTACAACTGTTTTACAGTTAAATACTACTTTTCAGTGAATTCCGGTGGTTTAAAACACTGGTTTCATGTGAACTAACTGTATTTCAAGGATTTGTGCAGTGTACAACATCCTTTCTAGACTATAGACTTACATTTTGGTGTCTTTTACACTTGTTCTCTCACTATTCTGTGATATTCATTAGTATTTCCTCTGAATGACTACTGATTTCTAGCTGTTTCCTGTAATGGGCCTTCTTTTCTACTTGTGGGACTTCACCACATGTAGAAACAACTTTATATACTTTTCTCTGGACTTGCGAAGCTATATAAACTTGTCTTTCAACTGTTTTACAGTTAAATGCTACTTTTCAGTGAATTCTTTTGGTTTGAAACACTGGTTTCATGTGAACTAACTGTATTTCAAGGATTTCTGCAGTGTGCAACATCCTTTCTAGACTAGAGACTTACATTTTGATGTCTTTTACACTTGTTCTCTCACTATTCTGTGATATTCATTAGTATTTGCTCTGAATTAGTAATGTTTTCTTGCAGTGTCCTATAGTGGGCCTTCTGGTCTACTTGTGGGACTTCACCACATGTGGAAGAAACTTTATACACTTCTCTGAACTTTAGAAGCTATATACACTTGTCTTTCAACTGTTTTACAATTAAATACTACTTTTCAGTGAATTCTGGTGGTTTGAAACACTGGTTTCATGTGAACTAACTCTATTTCAAGGATTTCTGCAGTGTGCAACATCCTTTCTAGACTAGAGACTTACATTTTGATGTCTTTTACACTTGTTCTCTCACTATTTTGTGAAATTCATTAGTATTTGCTCTGAATGACTACTGATTTCTAGCTGTTTCCTATAATGGGCCTTCTTTTCTACTTGTGGGACTTCACCACATCTAGAAACTACTTTATACACTCTTCTCTGAACTTGTGAATCTATATCAACTTGTCTTTCAACTGTTTTACAGTTGAATACTACTTTTCAGTGAATTCCGGTGGTTTGAAACACTGGTTTCATGTGAACTAGCTCTATTTCAAGGATTTCTTCAGTGTACAACATCCTTTCTAGCCTAGAAACTTACATTTTGATGGTTTTCCACTTGTTCTCATACAATTCTATGATATTCATTAGTATTTCCTCTGAATTACTACTGATTTCTAGCTGTTTCCTATAAAGGGCCTTCTGCTCTACTTGTGGGACTTCACCACATGTAGAAACAACTTTATACACTCTTCTCTGGACTTGCGAAGCTATATAAACTTTTCTTGCAACGGTTTTACAGTTGAATACTACTTTTCAGTGAATTCTGTTAGTTTGAAACACTGGTTATATGTGAACTAACTCTATTTCAAGGATTTGTGCAGTGTACAACATCCTTTCTATACTAGAGACTTACATTTTGATGTCTTTTACACTTGTTCTCTCACTATTCTGTGATATTCATTAGTATTTGCTCTGAAATACTACTGATTTCTACCTGTTTCCCATAATGGGCCTTCTTTTCTACTTGTGGGACTTCACCACATTTAGAAACTACTTTATACACTCTTCTCTAGACTTGCGAAGCTATATAAACTTGTCTTTCAACTGTTTTACAGTTAAATACTACATTTCAGTGAATTCTGTTGGTTTGAAACACTGGTTTCATGTGAACTAACTCTATTTCAAGGATTTCTGCAGTGTGCAACATCCTTTCTAGACTAGAGACTTACATTTTGGTGTCTTTTACACTTGTTCTCTCACTATTCTGTGATATTCATTAGTATTTGCTCTGAATGACTACTGATTTCTAGCTGTTTCCTATAATGGGCCTTCTTTTCTACTTGTGGGACTTCACCACATGTAGAAGAAACTTTATATACACTTCTCTGAACTTTAGAAGCTATATACAGTTGTCTTTCAACTGTTTTACAGTTAAATACTACATTTCAGTGAATTCTGTTGGTTTGAATCACTGGTTTCATGTGAACTAACTCTATTTCAAGGATTTCTGCAGTGTGCAACATCCTTTCTAGACTAGAGACTTACATTTTGGTGTCTTTTACACTTGTTCTCTCACTATTCTGTGATATTCATTAGTATTTGCTCTGAATGACTACTGATTTCTAGCTGTTTCCTGTAAAGGGCCTTCTGCTCTACTTGTGGGACTTCACCACATGTAGAAACAACTTTATACACTCTTCTCTGGACTTGCGAAGCTATATAAACTTTTCTTGCAACGGTTTTACAGTTGAATACTACTTTTCAGTGAATTCTGTTAGTTTGAAACACTGGTTATATGTGAACTAACTCTATTTCAAGGATTTGTGCAGTGTACAACATCCTTTCTATACTAGAGACTTACATTTTGATGTCTTTTACACTTGTTCTCTCACTATTCTGTGATATTCATTAGTATTTGCTCTGAATTAGTAATGCTTTCTTGCAGTGTCCTATAGTGGGCCTTCTGGTATACTTGTGGGACTTCACCACATGTAGAAACAACTTTATATACTCTTCTCTGAACTTGTGAATCTATATAAACTTGTCTTCCAACTGTTTTACAGTTGAATACTAGTTTTCAGTGAATTCCGGTAGTTTGAAACACTGGTTTCATGTGAACTAGCTCTATTTCAAGGATTTCGTCAGTGTACAACATCCTTTCTAGCCTAGAAACTTACATTTTGATGGTTTTCCACTTGTTCTCACACAATTCTATGATATTCATTAGTATTTCCTCTGAATTACTACTGATTTATGGCTGTTTCCTATAAAGGGCCTTCTGCTCTACTTGTGGGACTTCACCACATGTAGAAATAACTTTATACACTCTTCTCTGGACTTGCGAATCTATATAAACCTGGCTTTCAACGGTTTTACACTTAAATACTACTTTTCAGTGAATTCTGGTGGTTTGAAACACTGGTTTCATGTGAACTAACTCTATTTCAAGGATTTCTGCAGTGTGCAACATCCTTTCTAGACTAGAGACTTACATTTTGATGTCTTTTACACTTGTTCTCTCACTATTCTGTGATATTCATTAGTATTTGCTCTGAATTAGTAATGTTTTCTTGCAGTGTCCTATAGTGGGACTTCTGGTATACTTGTGGGACTTCACCACATGTGGAAGAAACTTTATACACTTTTCTGAACTTTAGAAGCTATATACACTTGTCTTACAACTGTTTTACAGTTAAATACTACTTTTCAGTGAATTCCGGTGGTTTAAAACACTGGTTTCATGTGAACTAACTGTATTTCAAGGATTTGTGCAGTGTACAACATCCTTTCTAGACTATAGACTTACATTTTGGTGTCTTTTACACTTGTTCTCTCACTATTCTGTGATATTCATTAGTATTTCCTCTGAATGACTACTAATTTCTAGCTGTTTCCTGTAATGGGCCTTCTTTTCTACTTGTGGGACTTCACCACATGTAGAAACAACTTTATATACTTTTCTCTGGACTTGCGAAGCTATATAAACTTGTCTTTCAACTGTTTTACAGTTAAATGCTACTTTTCAGTGAATTCTTTTGGTTTGAAACACTGGTTTCATGTGAACTAACTGTATTTCAAGGATTTCTGCAGTGTGCAACATCCTTTCTAGACTAGAGACTTACATTTTGATGTCTTTTACACTTGTTCTCTCACTATTCTGTGATATTCATTAGTATTTGCTCTGAATTAGTAATGTTTTCTTGCAGTGTCCTATAGTGGGCCTTCTGGTCTACTTGTGGGACTTCACCACATGTGGAAGAAACTTTATACACTTCTCTGAACTTTAGAAGCTATATACACTTGTCTTTCAACTGTTTTACAGTTAAATACTACTTTTCAGTGAATTCTGGTGGTTTGAAACACTGGTTTCATGTGAACTAACTCTATTTCAAGGATTTCTGCAGTGTGCAACATCCTTTCTAGACTAGAGACTTACATTTTGATGTCTTTTACACTTGTTCTCTCACTATTTTGTGAAATTCATTAGTATTTGCTCTGAATGACTACTGATTTCTAGCTGTTTCCTATAATGGGCCTTCTTTTCTACTTGTGGGACTTCACCACATCTAGAAACTACTTTATACACTCTTCTCTGAACTTGTGAATCTATATCAACTTGTCTTTCAACTGTTTTACAGTTGAATACTACTTTTCAGTGAATTCCGGTGGTTTGAAACACTGGTTTCATGTGAACTAGCTCTATTTCAAGGATTTCTTCAGTGTACAACATCCTTTCTAGCCTAGAAACTTACATTTTGATGGTTTTCCACTTGTTCTCACACAATTCTATGATATTCATTAGTATTTCCTCTGAATTACTACTGATTTCTAGCTGTTTCCTATAAAGGGCCTTCTGCTCTACTTGTGGGACTTCACCACATGTAGAAACAACTTTATACACTCTTCTCTGGACTTGCGAAGCTATATAAACTTTTCTTGCAACGGTTTTACAGTTGAATACTACTTTTCAGTGAATTCTGTTAGTTTGAAACACTGGTTATATGTGAACTAACTCTATTTCAAGGATTTGTGCAGTGTACAACATCCTTTCTATACTAGAGACTTACATTTTGATGTCTTTTACACTTGTTCTCTCACTATTCTGTGATATTCATTAGTATTTGCTCTGAAATACTACTGATTTCTACCTGTTTCCCATAATGGGCCTTCTTTTCTACTTGTGGGACTTCACCACATTTAGAAACTACTTTATACACTCTTCTCTAGACTTGCGAAGCTATATAAACTTGTCTTTCAACTGTTTTACAGTTAAATACTACATTTCAGTGAATTCTGTTGGTTTGAAACACTGGTTTCATGTGAACTAACTCTATTTCAAGGATTTCTGCAGTGTGCAACATCCTTTCTAGACTAGAGACTTACATTTTGGTGTCTTTTACACTTGTTCTCTCACTATTCTGTGATATTCATTAGTATTTGCTCTGAATGACTACTGATTTCTAGCTGTTTCCTATAATGGGCCTTCTTTTCTACTTGTGGGACTTCACCACATGTAGAAGAAACTTTATATACACTTCTCTGAACTTTAGAAGCTATATACAGTTGTCTTTCAACTGTTTTACAGTTAAATACTACATTTCAGTGAATTCTGTTGGTTTGAATCACTGGTTTCATGTGAACTAACTCTATTTCAAGGATTTCTGCAGTGTGCAACATCCTTTCTAGACTAGAGACTTACATTTTGGTGTCTTTTACACTTGTTCTCTCACTATTCTGTGATATTCATTAGTATTTGCTCTGAATGACTACTGATTTCTAGCTGTTTCCTGTAAAGGGCCTTCTGCTCTACTTGTGGGACTTCACCACATGTAGAAACAACTTTATACACTCTTCTCTGGACTTGCGAAGCTATATAAACTTTTCTTGCAACGGTTTTACAGTTGAGTACTACTTTTCAGTGAATTCTGTTAGTTTGAAACACTGGTTATATGTGAACTAACTCTATTTCAAGGATTTGTGCAGTGTACAACATCCTTTCTATACTAGAGACTTACATTTTGATGTCTTTTACACTTGTTCTCTCACTATTCTGTGATATTCATTAGTATTTGCTCTGAATTAGTAATGCTTTCTTGCAGTGTCCTATAGTGGGCCTTCTGGTATACTTGTGGGACTTCACCACATGTAGAAACAACTTTATATACTCTTCTCTGAACTTGTGAATCTATATAAACTTGTCTTCCAACTGTTTTACAGTTGAATACTAGTTTTCAGTGAATTCCGGTAGTTTGAAACACTGGTTTCATGTGAACTAGCTCTATTTCAAGGATTTCGTCAGTGTACAACATCCTTTCTAGCCTAGAAACTTACATTTTGATGGTTTTCCACTTGTTCTCACACAATTCTATGATATTCATTAGTATTTCCTCTGAATTACTACTGATTTATGGCTGTTTCCTATAAAGGGCCTTCTGCTCTACTTGTGGGACTTCACCACATGTAGAAATAACTTTATACACTCTTCTCTGGACTTGCGAATCTATATAAACCTGGCTTTCAACGGTTTTACACTTAAATACTACTTTTCAGTGAATTCTGGTGGTTTGAAACACTGGTTTCATGTGAACTAACTCTATTTCAAGGATTTCTGCAGTGTGCAACATCCTTTCTAGACTAGAGACTTACATTTTGATGTCTTTTACACTTGTTCTCTCACTATTCTGTGATATTCATTAGTATTTGCTCTGAATTAGTAATGTTTTCTTGCAGTGTCCTATAGTGGGACTTCTGGTATACTTGTGGGACTTCACCACATGTGGAAGAAACTTTATACACTTTTCTGAACTTTAGAAGCTATATACACTTGTCTTACAACTGTTTTACAGTTAAATACTACTTTTCAGTGAATTCCGGTGGTTTAAAACACTGGTTTCATGTGAACTAACTGTATTTCAAGGATTTGTGCAGTGTACAACATCCTTTCTAGACTATAGACTTACATTTTGGTGTCTTTTACACTTGTTCTCTCACTATTCTGTGATATTCATTAGTATTTCCTCTGAATGACTACTGATTTCTAGCTGTTTCCTGTAATGGGCCTTCTTTTCTACTTGTGGGACTTCACCACATGTAGAAACAACTTTATATACTTTTCTCTGGACTTGCGAAGCTATATAAACTTGTCTTTCAACTGTTTTACAGTTAAATGCTACTTTTCAGTGAATTCTTTTGGTTTGAAACACTGGTTTCATGTGAACTAACTGTATTTCAAGGATTTCTGCAGTGTGCAACATCCTTTCTAGACTAGAGACTTACATTTTGATGTCTTTTACACTTGTTCTCTCACTATTCTGTGATATTCATTAGTATTTGCTCTGAATTAGTAATGTTTTCTTGCAGTGTCCTATAGTGGGCCTTCTGGTCTACTTGTGGGACTTCACCACATGTGGAAGAAACTTTATACACTTCTCTGAACTTTAGAAGCTATATACACTTGTCTTTCAACTGTTTTACAGTTAAATACTACTTTTCAGTGAATTCTGGTGGTTTGAAACACTGGTTTCATGTGAACTAACTCTATTTCAAGGATTTCTGCAGTGTGCAACATCCTTTCTAGACTAGAGACTTACATTTTGATGTCTTTTACACTTGTTCTCTCACTATTCTGTGATATTCATTAGTATTTGCTCTGAAATACTACTGATTTCTACCTGTTTCCCATAATGGGCCTTCTTTTCTACTTGTGGGACTTCACCACATTTAGAAACTATTTTATACACTCTTCTCTAGACTTGCGAAGCTATATAAACTTGTCTTTCAACTGTTTTACAGTTAAATACTACATTTCAGTGAATTCTGTTGGTTTGAAACACTGGTTTCATGTGAACTAACTCTATTTCAAGGATTTCTGCAGTGTGCAACATCCTTTCTAGACTAGAGACTTACATTTTGGTGTCTTTTACACTTGTTCTCTCACTATTCTGTGATATTCATTAGTATTTGCTCTGAATGACTACTGATTTCTAGCTGTTTCCTATAATGGGCCTTCTTTTCTACTTGTGGGACTTCACCACATGTAGAAGAAACTTTATATACACTTCTCTGAACTTTAGAAGCTATATACAGTTGTCTTTCAACTGTTTTACAGTTAAATACTACATTTCAGTGAATTCTGTTGGTTTGAAACACTGGTTTCATGTGAACTAACTCTATTTCAAGGATTTCTGCAGTGTGCAACATCCTTTCTAGACTAGAGACTTACATTTTGGTGTCTTTTACACTTGTTCTCTCACTATTCTGTGATATTCATTAGTATTTGCTCTGAATGACTACTGATTTCTAGCTGTTTCCTGTAAAGGGCCTTCTGCTCTACTTGTGGGACTTCACCACATGTAGAAACAACTTTATACACTCTTCTCTGGACTTGCGAAGCTATATAAACTTTTCTTGCAACGGTTTTACAGTTGAATACTACTTTTCAGTGAATTCTGTTAGTTTGAAACACTGGTTATATGTGAACTAACTCTATTTCAAGGATTTGTGCAGTGTACAACATCCTTTCTATACTAGAGACTTACATTTTGATGTCTTTTACACTTGTTCTCTCACTATTCTGTGATATTCATTAGTATTTGCTCTGAATTAGTAATGCTTTCTTGTAGTGTCCTATAGTGGGCCTTCTGGTATACTTGTGGGACTTCACCACATGTAGAAACAACTTTATATACTCTTCTCTGAACTTGTGAATCTATATAAACTTGTCTTCCAACTGTTTTACAGTTGAATACTAGTTTTCAGTGAATTCCGGTAGTTTGAAACACTGGTTTCATGTGAACTAGCTCTATTTCAAGGATTTCGTCAGTGTACAACATCCTTTCTAGCCTAGAAACTTACATTTTGATGGTTTTCCACTTGTTCTCACACAATTCTATGATATTCATTAGTATTTCCTCTGAATTACTACTGATTTATGGCTGTTTCCTATAAAGGGCCTTCTGCTCTACTTGTGGGACTTCACCACATGTGGAAATAACTTTATACACTCTTCTCTGGAATTGCGAAGCTATATAAACTTGTCTTTCAACGGTTTTACAGTTAAATCCTACTTTTCAGTGAATTCTGGTGGTTTGAAACACTGGTTTCATGTGAACTAACTCTATTTCAAGGATTTCTGCAGTGTGCAACATCCTTTCTAGACTAGAGACTTACATTTTGATGTCTTTTACACTTGTTCTCTCACTACTCTGTGATATTCATTAGTATTTGCTCTGAATTAGTAATGTTTTCTTGCAGTGTCCTATAGTGGGACTTCTGGTATACTTGTGGGACTTCACCACATGTGGAAGAAACTTTATACACTTCTCTGAACTTTAGAAGCTATATACACTTGTCTTACAACTGTTTTACAGTTAAATACTACTTTTCAGTGAATTCCGGTGGTTTAAAACACTGGTTTCATGTGAACTAACTGTATTTCAAGGATTTGTGCAGTGTACAACATCCTTTCTAGACTATAGACTTACATTTTGATGTCTTTTACACTTGTTCTCTCACTATTCTGTGATATTCATTAGTATTTCCTCTGAATGACTACTGATTTCTAGCTGTTTCCTGTAATGGGCCTTCTTTTCTACTTGTGGGACTTCACCACATGTAGAAACAACATTATATACTTTTCTCTGGACTTGCGAAGCTATATAAACTTGTCTTTCAACTGTTTTACAGTTAAATGCTACTTTTCAGTGAATTCTGTTAGTATGAAACACTGGTTTCATGTGAACTAACTCTATTTCAAGGATTTCTGCAGTGTGCAACATCCTTTCTAGACTAGAGACTTACATTTTGATGTCTTTTACACTTGTTCTCTCACTATTCTGTGACATTCTTTAGTATTTGCTCTGAAATACTACTGATTTCTAGCTGTTTCCTATAAAGGGCCTTCTGCTCTACTTGTGGGACTTCACCACATGTAGAAACAACTTTATACACTCTTCTCTGGACTTGCGAAGCTATATAAACTTGTCTTGCAACGGTTTTACAGTTAAATGCTACTTTTCAGTGAATTCTGTTAGTATGAAACACTGGTTTCATGTGAACTAACTCTATTTCAAGGATTTCTGCAGTGTGCAACATCCTTTCTAGACTAGCGACTTACATATTGGTGTCTTTTACACTTGTTATTCTCACTATTCTGTGATATTCATTAGTATTTCCTCTGAATGACTGCTGATTTCTAGCTGTTTCCTATAATGGGCCTTCTTTTCTACTTGTGGGACTTCACCACATGTAGAAACAACTTTATACACTCTTCTCTGAACTTGAGAAGCTATATACACTTGTTTTTCAACTCTTTTACAGTTAAATACTACTTTTCATTGAATTCCGGTGGTTTGAAACACTGGTTTCATGTGAACTAACTGTATTTCAAGGATTTGTGCAGTGTACAACATCCTTTCTAGACTAGAGACTTACATTTTGATGTCTTTTACACTTGTTCTCTCACTATTTTGTGAAATTCATTAGTATTTGCTCTGAATGACTACTGATTTCTAGCTGTTTCCTATAATGGGCCTTCTTTTCTACTTGTGGGACTTCACCACATCTAGAAACTACTTTATACACTCTTCTCTGAACTTGTGAATCTATATCAACTTGTCTTTCAACTGTTTTACAGTTGAATACTACTTTTCAGTGAATTCCGGTGGTTTGAAACACTGGTTTCATGTGAACTAGCTCTATTTCAAGGATTTCTTCAGTGTACAACATCCTTTCTAGCCTAGAAACTTACATTTTGATGGTTTTCCACTTGTTCTCACACAATTCTATGATATTCATTAGTATTTCCTCTGAATTACTACTGATTTCTAGCTGTTTCCTATAAAGGGCCTTCTGCTCTACTTGTGGGACTTCACCACATGTAGAAACAACTTTATACACTCTTCTCTGGACTTGCGAAGCTATATAAAATTGTCTTTCAACGGTTTTACAGTTGAATACTACTTTTCAGTGAATTCTGTTGGTTTGAAACACTGGTTTCATGTGAACTAACTCTATTTCAAGGATTTCTGCAATGTACAACATCCTTTCTAGACTAGAGACTTACATTTGGTGTCTTTTACACTTGTTCTCTCACTATTCTGTGGTATTCATTAGTATTTCCTCTGAATGACTACTGATTTCTAGCTGTTTCCTATAATCGGCCTTCTTTTCTACTTGTGGGACTTCACAACATCTAGAAACTACTTTATACACTCTTCTCTAGACTTGCGAAGCTATATAAACTTGTCTTTCAACGGTTTTACAGTTAAATACTACTTTTCAGTGAATTCTTTTGGTTTGAAACACTGGTTTCATGTGAACTAACTCTATTTCAAGGATTTCTGCAGTGTGCACCATCCTTTCTAGACTAGAGACTTACATTTTGATGTCTTTTATACTTGTTCTCTCACTATTCTGTGATATTCATTAGTATTTGCTCTGAATTAGTAATGCTTTCTTACAGTGTCCTATAGTAGGCCTTCTGGTATACTTGTGGGACTTCACCACATGTAGAAACAACTTTATACATTCTTCTCTGAACTTGAGAAGCTATATACACTTGTCTTACAACTGTTTTACAGTTAATACTAATTTTCAGTGAATTCCGGTGGTTTAAAACACTGGTTTCATGTGAACTAACTGTATTGCAAGGATTTGTGCAGTGTACAACATCCTTTCTAGACTAGAGACTTACATTTTGATGTCTTTTACACTTGTTCTATCACTATTCTGTGATATTCATTAGTATTTGCTCTGAATGACTACTGATTTCTACCTGTTTCCTATAATGGGCCTTCTTTTCTACTTGTGGGACTTCACCACATTTAGAAACTACTTTATACACTCTTCTCTAGACCTGCGAAGCTATATACACTTGTCTTTCAACTGTATTACAGTTAAATACTACTTTTCAGTGAATTCTGGTGGTTTGAAACACTGGTTTCATGTGAACTAACTCTATATCAAGGATTTCTGCAGTGTGCAACATCCTTTCTAGACTAGAGACTTACATTTTGATGTCTTTTACACTTGTTCTCTCACTATTCTGTGATATTCATTAGTATTTGCTCTGAAATACTACTGATTTCTACCTGTTTCCCATAATGGGCCTTCTTTTCTACTTGTGGGACTTCACCACATTTAGAAACTACTTTATACACTCTTCTCTAGACTTGCGAAGCTATATAAACTTGTCTTTCAACTCTTTTACAGTAGAATACTACTTCTCAGTGAATTCTGGTGGTTTCAAACACTGGTTTCATGTGAACTAACTCTATTTCAAGGATTTCTGTAGTGTGCAACATCCTTTCTAGACTAGCGACTTACATATTGGTGTCTTTTACACTTGTTATGCTCACTATTCTGTGATATTCATTAGTATTTCCTCTGAATGACTACTGATTTCTAGCTGTTTCTTATAATGGGCCTTCTTTTCTACTTGTGGGACTTCACCACATGTAGAAACAACTTTATACATTCTTCTCTGAACTTGAGAAGCTATATACACTTGTTTTTCAACTCTTTTACAGTTAAATACTACTTTTCATTGAATTCCGGTGGTTTGAAACACTGGTTTCATGTGAACTAAGTGTATTTCAAGGATTTGTGCAGTGTACAACATCCTTTCTGTACTAGAGACTTACATTTTGATGTCTTTTACACTTGTTCTCTCACTATTCTGTGATATTCATTAGTATTTGCTCTGAATGACTACTGATTTCTAGCTGTTTCCTATAATGGGCCTTCTTTTCTACTTGTGGGACTTCACCACATCTAGAAACTACTTTATACACTCTTTTCTAGACATGCGAAGCTATATAAACTTGTCTTTCAACTGTTTTACAGTTAAATACTACTTTTCAGTGAATTCTTTTGTTTTGAAACACTGGTTTCATGTGAACTAACTGTATTTCAAGGATTTCTGCAGTGTGCAACATCCTTTCTAGACTAGAGACTTACATTTTGATGTCTTTTATACTTGTTCTCTCACTATTCTGTGATATTCATTAGTATTTGCTCTGAATTAGTAATGCTTTCTTGCAGTGTCCTATAGTAGGCCTTCTGGTATACTTGTGGGACTTCACCACATGTAGAAACAACTTTATACATTCTTCTCTGAACTTGAGAAGCTATATACACTTGTCTTACAACTGTTTTACAGTTAATACTAATTTTCAGTGAATTCCGGTGGTTTAAAACACTGGTTTCATGTGAACTAACTGTATTTCAAGGATTTGTGCAGTGTACAACATCCTTTCTAGACTAGAGACTTACATTTTGATGTCTTTTACACTTGTTCTATCACTATTCTGTGATATTCATTAGTATTTGCTCTGAATGACTACTGATTTCTACCTGTTTCCTATAATGGGCCTTCTTTTCTACTTGTGGGACTTCACCACATTTAGAAACTACTTTATACACTCTTCTCTAGACCTGCGAAGCTATATACACTTGTCTTACAACTGTTTTACAGTTAAATACTACTTTTCAGTGAATTCTGGTGATTTGAAACACTGGTTTCATGTGAACTAACTCTATTTCAAGGATTTCTGCAGTGTACAACATCCTTTCTAGACTAGAGACTTACATTTTGATGTCTTTTATACTTGTTCTCTCACTATTCTGTGATATTCATTAGTATTTGCTCTGAATGACTACTGATTTCTAGCTGTTTCCTATAATGGGCCTTCTTTTCTACTTGTGGGACTTCACCACATCTAGAAACTACTTTATACACTCTTCTCTGAACTTGTGAATCTATATCAACTTGTCTTTCAACTGTTTTACAGTTGAATACTACTTTTCAGTGAATTCCGGTGGTTTGAAACACTGGTTTCATGTGAACTAGCTCTATTTCAAGGATTTCTTCAGTGTACAACATCCTTTCTAGCCTAGAAACTTACATTTTGATGGTTTTCCACTTGTTCTCACACAATTCTATGATATTCATTAGTATTTCCTCTGAATTACTACTGATTTCTAGCTGTTTCCTATAAAGGGCCTTCTGCTCTACTTGTGGGACTTCACCACATGTAGAAACAACTTTATACACTCTTCTCTGGACTTGCGAAGCTATATAAAATTGTCTTTCAACGGTTTTACAGTTGAATACTACTTTTCAGTGAATTCTGTTGGTTTGAAACACTGGTTTCATGTGAACTAACTCTATTTCAAGGATTTCTGCAATGTACAACATCCTTTCTAGACTAGAGACTTACATTTGGTGTCTTTTACACTTGTTCTCTCACTATTCTGTGATATTCATTAGTATTTCCTCTGAATGACTACTGATTTCTAGCTGTTTCCTATAATGGGCCTTCTTTTCTACTTGTGGGACTTCACAACATCTAGAAACTACTTTATACACTCTTCTCTAGACTTGCGAAGCTATATAAACTTGTCTTTCAACGTTTTTACAGTTAAATACTACTTTTCAGTGAATTCTTTTGGTTTGAAACACTGGTTTCATGTGAACTAACTCTATTTCAAGGATTTCTGCAGTGTGCACCATCCTTTCTAGACTAGAGACTTACATTTTGATGTCTTTTATACTTGTTCTCTCACTATTCTGTGATATTCATTAGTATTTGCTCTGAATTAGTAATGCTTTCTTACAGTGTCCTATAGTAGGCCTTCTGGTATACTTGTGGGACTTCACCACATGTAGAAACAACTTTATACATTCTTCTCTGAACTTGAGAAGCTATATACACTTGTCTTACAACTGTTTTACAGTTAATACTAATTTTCAGTGAATTCCGGTGGTTTAAAACACTGGTTTCATGTGAACTAACTGTATTGCAAGGATTTGTGCAGTGTACAACATCCTTTCTAGACTAGAGACTTACATTTTGATGTCTTTTACACTTGTTCTATCACTATTCTGTGATATTCATTAGTATTTGCTCTGAATGACTACTGATTTCTACCTGTTTCCTATAATGGGCCTTCTTTTCTACTTGTGGGACTTCACCACATTTAGAAACTACTTTATACACTCTTCTCTAGACCTGCGAAGCTATATACACTTGTCTTTCAACTGTATTACAGTTAAATACTACTTTTCAGTGAATTCTGGTGGTTTGAAACACTGGTTTCATGTGAACTAACTCTATATCAAGGATTTCTGCAGTGTGCAACATCCTTTCTAGACTAGAGACTTACATTTTGATGTCTTTTACACTTGTTCTCTCACTATTCTGTGATATTCATTAGTATTTGCTCTGAAATACTACTGATTTCTACCTGTTTCCCATAATGGGCCTTCTTTTCTACTTGTGGGACTTCACCACATTTAGAAACTACTTTATACACTCTTCTCTAGACTTGCGAAGCTATATAAACTTGTCTTTCAACTCTTTTACAGTAGAATACTACTTCTCAGTGAATTCTGGTGGTTTCAAACACTGGTTTCATGTGAACTAACTCTATTTCAAGGATTTCTGTAGTGTGCAACATCCTTTCTAGACTAGCGACTTACATATTGGTGTCTTTTACACTTGTTATGCTCACTATTCTGTGATATTCATTAGTATTTCCTCTGAATGACTACTGATTTCTAGCTGTTTCTTATAATGGGCCTTCTTTTCTACTTGTGGGACTTCACCACATGTAGAAACAACTTTATACATTCTTCTCTGAACTTGAGAAGCTATATACACTTGTTTTTCAACTCTTTTACAGTTAAATACTACTTTTCATTGAATTCCGGTGGTTTGAAACACTGGTTTCATGTGAACTAAGTGTATTTCAAGGATTTGTGCAGTGTACAACATCCTTTCTGTACTAGAGACTTACATTTTGATGTCTTTTACACTTGTTCTCTCACTATTCTGTGATATTCATTAGTATTTGCTCTGAATGACTACTGATTTCTAGCTGTTTCCTATAATGGGCCTTCTTTTCTACTTGTGGGACTTCACCACATCTAGAAACTACTTTATACACTCTTTTCTAGACTTGCGAAGCTATATAAACTTGTCTTTCAACTGTTTTACAGTTAAATACTACTTTTCAGTGAATTCTTTTGTTTTGAAACACTGGTTTCATGTGAACTAACTGTATTTCAAGGATTTCTGCAGTGTGCAACATCCTTTCTAGACTAGAGACTTACATTTTGATGTCTTTTATACTTGTTCTCTCACTATTCTGTGATATTCATTAGTATTTGCTCTGAATTAGTAATGCTTTCTTGCAGTGTCCTATAGTAGGCCTTCTGGTATACTTGTGGGACTTCACCACATGTAGAAACAACTTTATACATTCTTCTCTGAACTTGAGAAGCTATATACACTTGTCTTACAACTGTTTTACAGTTAATACTAATTTTCAGTGAATTCCGGTGGTTTAAAACACTGGTTTCATGTGAACTAACTGTATTTCAAGGATTTGTGCAGTGTACAACATCCTTTCTAGACTAGAGACTTACATTTTGATGTCTTTTACACTTGTTCTATCACTATTCTGTGATATTCATTAGTATTTGCTCTGAATGACTACTGATTTCTACCTGTTTCCTATAATGGGCCTTCTTTTCTACTTGTGGGACTTCACCACATTTAGAAACTACTTTATACACTCTTCTCTAGACCTGCGAAGCTATATACACTTGTCTTACAACTGTTTTACAGTTAAATACTACTTTTCAGTGAATTCTGGTGATTTGAAACACTGGTTTCATGTGAACTAACTCTATTTCAAGGATTTCTGCAGTGTACAACATCCTTTCTAGACTAGAGACTTACATATTGGTGTCTTTTACACTTGTTATTCTCACTATTCTGTGATATTCATTAGTATTTCCTCGGAATGACTACTGATTTCTAGCTGTTTCCTATAATGGGCCTTCTTTTCTACTTGTGGGACTTCACCACATGTAGAAACAACTTTATACATTCTTCTCTGAACTTGAGAAGCTATATACACTTGTCTTTCAACTGTTTTACTGTTAAATACTACTTTTCAGTGAATTCTGGTGGTTTGAAACACTGGTTTCATGTGAACTAACTCTATTTCAAGGATTTCTGCAGTGTGCAACATCCTTTCTAGACTAGAGACTTACATTTTGATGTCTTTTACACTTGTTCTTTCACTATTCTGTGATATTCATTAGTATTTGCTCTGAATTAGTAATGTTTTCTTGCAGTGTCTTATAGTGGGCCTTCTGGTATACGTGTGGGACTTCACCACATGTGGAAGAAACTTTATATACTTCTCTGAACTTTAGAAGCTATATACACTTGTCTTTCAACTGTTTTACAGTTAAATACTACTTTTCAGTGAATTCTGGTGGTTTGAAACACTGGTTTCATGTGAACTAACTCTATTTCAAGGATTTCTGCAGTGTGCAACATCCTTTCTAGACTAGAGACTTACATTTTGATGTCTTTTATACTTGTTCTCTCACTATTCTGTGATATTCATTAGTATTTGCTCTGAATGACTACTGATTTCTAGCTGTTTCCTATAATGGGCCTTCTTTTCTACTTGTGGGACTTCACCACATCTAGAAACTACTTTATACACTCTTCTCTGAACTTGTGAATCTATATCAACTTGTCTTTCAACTGTTTTACAGTTGAATACTACTTTTCAGTGAATTCCGGTGGTTTGAAACACTGGTTTCATGTGAACTAGCTCTATTTCAAGGATTTCTTCAGTGTACAACATGCTTTCTAGCCTAGAAACTTACATTTTGATGGTTTTCCACTTGTTCTCACACAATTCTATGATATTCATTAGTATTTCCTCTGAATTACTACTGATTTCTAGCTGTTTCCTATAAAGGGCCTTCTGCTCTACTTGTGGGACTTCACCACATGTAGAAACAACTTTATACACTCTTCTCTGGACTTGCGAAGCTATATAAAATTGTCTTTCAACGGTTTTACAGTTGAATACTACTTTTCAGTGAATTCTGTTGGTTTGAAACACTGGTTTCATGTGAACTAACTCCATTTCAAGGATTTCTGCAATGTACAACATCCTTTCTAGACTAGAGACTTACATTTGGTGTCTTTTACACTTGTTCTCTCACTATTCTGTGATATTCATTAGTATTTCCTCTGAATGACTACTGATTTCTAGCTGTTTCCTATAATGGGCCTTCTTTTCTACTTGTGGGACTTCACAACATCTAGAAACTACTTTATACACTCTTCTCTAGACTTGCGAAGCTATATAAACTTGTCTTTCAACGGTTTTACAGTTAAATACTACTTTTCAGTGAATTCTTTTGGTTTGAAACACTGGTTTCATGTGAACTAACTCTATTTCAAGGATTTCTGCAGTGTGCACCATCCTTTCTAGACTAGAGACTTACATTTTGATGTCTTTTATACTTGTTCTCTCACTATTCTGAGATATTCATTAGTATTTGCTCTGAATTAGTAATGCTTTCTTGCAGTGTCCTATAGTAGGCCTTCTGGTATACTTGTGGGACTTCACCACATGTAGAAACAACTTTATACATTCTTCTCTGAACTTGAGAAGCTATATACACTTGTCTTACAACTGTTTTACAGTTAATACTAATTTTCAGTGAATTCCGGTGGTTTAAAACACTGGTTTCATGTGAACTAACTGTATTTCAAGGATTTGTGCAGTGTACAACATCCTTTCTAGACTAGAGACTTACATTTTGATGTCTTTTACACTTGTTCTATCACTATTCTGTGATATTCATTAGTATTTGCTCTGAATGACTACTGATTTCTACCTGTTTCCTATAATGGGCCTTCTTTTCTACTTGTGGGACTTCACCACATTTAGAAACTACTTTATACACTCTTCTCTAGACCTGCGAAGCTATATACACTTGTCTTTCAACTGTATTACAGTTAAATACTACTTTTCAGTGAATTCTGGTGGTTTGAAACACTGGTTTCATGTGAACTAACTCTATATCAAGGATTTCTGCAGTGTGCAACATCCTTTCTAGACTAGAGACTTACATTTTGATGTCTTTTACACTTGTTCTCTCACTATTCTGTGATATTCATTAGTATTTGCTCTGAAATACTACTGATTTCTACCTGTTTCCCATAATGGGCCTTCTTTTCTACTTGTGGGACTTCACCACATTTAGAAACTACTTTATACACTCTTCTCTAGACTTGCGAAGCTATATAAACTTGTCTTTCAACTCTTTTACAGTAGAATACTACTTCTCAGTGAATTCTGGTGGTTTCAAACACTGGTTTCATGTGAACTAACTCTATTTCAAGGATTTCTGTAGTGTGCAACATCCTTTCTAGACTAGCGACTTACATATTGGTGTCTTTTACACTTGTTATGCTCACTATTCTGTGATATTCATTAGTATTTCCTCTGAATGACTACTGATTTCTAGCTGTTTCTTATAATGGGCCTTCTTTTCTACTTGTGGGACTTCACCACATGTAGAAACAACTTTATACATTCTTCTCTGAACTTGAGAAGCTATATACACTTGTTTTTCAACTCTTTTACAGTTAAATACTACATTTCATTGAATTCCGGTGGTTTGAAACACTGGTTTCATGTGAACTAAGTGTATTTCAAGGATTTGTGCAGTGTACAACATCCTTTCTGTACTAGAGACTTACATTTTGATGTCTTTTACACTTGTTCTCTCACTATTCTGTGATATTCATTAGTATTTGCTCTGAATGACTACTGATTTCTAGCTGTTTCCTATAATGGGCCTTCTTTTCTACTTGTGGGACTTCACCACATCTAGAAACTACTTTATACACTCTTTTCTAGACTTGCGAAGCTATATAAACTTGTCTTTCAACTGTTTTACAGTTAAATACTACTTTTCAGTGAATTCTTTTGTTTTGAAACACTGGTTTCATGTGAACTAACTGTATTTCAAGGATTTCTGCAGTGTGCAACATCCTTTCTAGACTAGAGACTTACATTTTGATGTCTTTTATACTTGTTCTCTCACTATTCTGTGATATTCATTAGTATTTGCTCTGAATGACTACTGATTTCTAGCTGTTTCCTATAATGGGCCTTCTTTTCTACTTGTGGGACTTCACCACATGTAGAAGAAACTTTATATACAATTCTCTGAACTTTAGAAGCTATATACAGTTGTCTTTCAACTGTTTTACAGTTAAATACTACATTTCAGTGAATTCTGTTGGTTTGAATCACTGGTTTCATGTGAACTAACTCTATTTCAAGGATTTCTGCAGTGTGCAACATCCTTTCTAGACTAGAGACTTACATTTTGGTTTCTTTTACACTTGTTCTCTCACTATTCTGTGATATTCATTAGTATTTGCTCTGAATGACTACTGATTTCTAGCTGTTTCCTGTAAAGGGCCTTCTGCTCTACTTGTGGGACTTCACCACATGTAGAAACAACTTTATACACTCTTCTCTGGACTTGCGAAGCTATATAAACTTTTCTTGCAACGGTTTTACAGTTGAATACTACTTTTCAGTGAATTCTGTTAGTTTGAAACACTGGTTATATGTGAACTAACTCTATTTCAAGGATTTGTGCAGTGTACAACATCCTTTCTATACTAGAGACTTACATTTTGATGTCTTTTACACTTGTTCTCTCACTATTCTGTGATATTCATTAGTATTTGCTCTGAATTAGTAATGCTTTCTTGCAGTGTCCTATAGTGGGCCTTCTGGTATACTTGTGGGACTTCACCACATGTAGAAACAACTTTATATACTCTTCTCTGAACTTGTGAATCTATATAAACTTGTCTTCCAACTGTTTTACAGTTGAATACTAGTTTTCAGTGAATTCCGGTAGTTTGAAACACTGGTTTCATGTGAACTAGCTCTATTTCAAGGATTTCGTCAGTGTACAACATCCTTTCTAGCCTAGAAACTTACATTTTGATGGTTTTCCACTTGTTCTCACACAATTCTATGATATTCATTAGTATTTCCTCTGAATTACTACTGATTTATGGCTGTTTCCTATAAAGGGCCTTCTGCTCTACTTGTGGGACTTCACCACATGTAGAAATAACTTTATACACTCTTCTCTGGACTTGCGAATCTATATAAACCTGGCTTTCAACGGTTTTACACTTAAATACTACTTTTCAGTGAATTCTGGTGGTTTGAAACACTGGTTTCATGTGAACTAACTCTAATTAAAGGATTTCTGCAGTGTGCAACATCCTTTCTAGACTAGAGACTTACATTTTGATGTCTTTTACACTTGTTCTCTCACTATTCTGTGATATTCATTAGTATTTGCTCTGAATTAGTAATGTTTTCTTGCAGTGTCCTATAGTGGGACTTCTGGTATACTTGTGGGACTTCACCACATGTGGAAGAAACTTTATACACTTTTCTGAACTTTAGAAGCTATATACACTTGTCTTACAACTGTTTTACAGTTAAATACTACTTTTCAGTGAATTCCGGTGGTTTAAAACACTGGTTTCATGTGAACTAACTGTATTTCAAGGATTTGTGCAGTGTACAACATCCTTTCTAGACTATAGACTTACATTTTGGTGTCTTTTACACTTGTTCTCTCACTATTCTGTGATATTCATTAGTATTTCCTCTGAATGACTACTGATTTCTAGCTGTTTCCTGTAATGGGCCTTCTTTTCTACTTGTGGGACTTCACCACATGTAGAAACAACTTTATATACTTTTCTCTGGACTTGCGAAGCTATATAAACTTGTCTTTCAACTGTTTTACAGTTAAATGCTACTTTTCAGTGAATTCTTTTGGTTTGAAACACTGGTTTCATGTGAACTAACTGTATTTCAAGGATTTCTGCAGTGTGCAACATCCTTTCTAGACTAGAGACTTACATTTTGATGTCTTTTACACTTGTTCTCTCACTATTCTGTGATATTCATTAGTATTTGCTCTGAATTAGTAATGTTTTCTTGCAGTGTCCTATAGTGGGCCTTCTGGTCTACTTGTGGGACTTCACCACATGTGGAAGAAACTTTATACACTTCTCTGAACTTTAGAAGCTATATACACTTGTCTTTCAACTGTTTTACAGTTAAATACTACTTTTCAGTGAATTCCGGTGGTTTAAAACACTGGTTTCATGTGAACTAACTGTATTTCAAGGATTTGTGCAGTGTACAACATCCTTTCTAGACTATAGACTTACATTTTGGTGTCTTTTACACTTGTTCTCTCACTATTCTGTGATATTCATTAGTATTTCCTCTGAATGACTACTGATTTCTAGCTGTTTCCTGTAATGGGCCTTCTTTTCTACTTGTGGGACTTCACCACATGTAGAAACAACTTTATATACTTTTCTCTGGACTTGCGAAGCTATATAAACTTGTCTTTCAACTGTTTTACAGTTAAATGCTACTTTTCAGTGAATTCTTTTGGTTTGAAACACTGGTTTCATGTGAACTAACTGTATTTCAAGGATTTCTGCAGTGTGCAACATCCTTTCTAGACTAGAGACTTACATTTTGATGTCTTTTACACTTGTTCTCTCACTATTCTGTGATATTCATTAGTATTTGCTCTGAATTAGTAATGTTTTCTTGCAGTGTCCTATAGTGGGCCTTCTGGTCTACTTGTGGGACTTCACCACATGTGGAAGAAACTTTATACACTTCTCTGAACTTTAGAAGCTATATACACTTGTCTTTCAACTGTTTTACAGTTAAATACTACTTTTCAGTGAATTCTGGTGGTTTAAAACACTGGTTTCATGTGAACTAACTCTATTTCAAGGATTTCTGCAGTGTGCAACATCCTTTCTAGACTAGAGACTTACATTTTGATGTCTTTTACACTTGTTCTCTCACTATTTTGTGAAATTCATTAGTATTTGCTCTGAATGACTACTGATTTCTAGCTGTTTCCTATAATGGGCCTTCTTTTCTACTTGTGGGACTTCACCACATCTAGAAACTACTTTATACACTCTTCTCTGAACTTGTGAATCTATATCAACTTGTCTTTCAACTGTTTTACAGTTGAATACTACTTTTCAGTGAATTCCGGTGGTTTGAAACACTGGTTTCATGTGAACTAGCTCTATTTCAAGGATTTCTTCAGTGTACAACATCCTTTCTAGCCTAGAAACTTACATTTTGATGGTTTTCCACTTGTTCTCACACAATTCTATGATATTCATTAGTATTTCCTCTGAATTACTACTGATTTCTAGCTGTTTCCTATAAAGGGCCTTCTGCTCTACTTGTGGGACTTCACCACATGTAGAAACAACTTTATACACTCTTCTCTGGACTTGCGAAGCTATATAAACTTTTCTTGCAACGGTTTTACAGTTGAATACTACTTTTCAGTGAATTCTGTTAGTTTGAAACACTGGTTATATGTGAACTAACTGTATTTCAAGGATTTGTGCAGAGTACAACATCCTTTCTAGACTAGAGACTTACATTTTGATGTCTTTTACACTTGTTCTATCACTATTCTGTGATATTCATTAGTATTTGCTCTGAATGACTACTGATTTCTACCTGTTTCCTATAATGGGCCTTCTTTTCTACTTGTGGGACTTCACCACATTTAGAAACTACTTTATACACTCTTCTCTAGACCTGCGAAGCTATATACACTTGTCTTACAACTGTTTTACAGTTAAATACTACTTTTCAGTGAATTCTGGTGATTTGAAACACTGGTTTCATGTGAACTAACTCTATTTCAAGGATTTCTGCAGTGTACAACATCCTTTCTAGACTAGAGACTTACATATTGGTGTCTTTTACACTTGTTATTCTCACTATTCTGTGATATTCATTAGTATTTCCTCGGAATGACTACTGATTTCTAGCTGTTTCCTATAATGGGCCTTCTTTTCTACTTGTGGGACTTCACCACATGTAGAAACAACTTTATACATTCTTCTCTGAACTTGAGAAGCTATATACACTTGTCTTTCAACTGTTTTACTGTTAAATACTACTTTTCAGTGAATTCTGGTGGTTTGAAACACTGGTTTCATGTGAACTAACTCTATTTCAAGGATTTCTGCAGTGTGCAACATCCTTTCTAGACTAGAGACTTACATTTTGATGTCTTTTACACTTGTTCTTTCACTATTCTGTGATATTCATTAGTATTTGCTCTGAATTAGTAATGTTTTCTTGCAGTGTCTTATAGTGGGCCTTCTGGTATACGTGTGGGACTTCACCACATGTGGAAGAAACTTTATATACTTCTCTGAACTTTAGAAGCTATATACACTTGTCTTTCAACTGTTTTACAGTTAAATACTACTTTTCAGTGAATTCTGGTGGTTTGAAACACTGGTTTCATGTGAACTAACTCTATTTCAAGGATTTCTGCAGTGTGCAACATCCTTTCTAGACTAGAGACTTACATTTTGATGTCTTTTATACTTGTTCTCTCACTATTCTGTGATATTCATTAGTATTTGCTCTGAATGACTACTGATTTCTAGCTGTTTCCTATAATGGGCCTTCTTTTCTACTTGTGGGACTTCACCACATCTAGAAACTACTTTATACACTCTTCTCTGAACTTGTGAATCTATATCAACTTGTCTTTCAACTGTTTTACAGTTGAATACTACTTTTCAGTGAATTCCGGTGGTTTGAAACACTGGTTTCATGTGAACTAGCTCTATTTCAAGGATTTCTTCAGTGTACAACATCCTTTCTAGCCTAGAAACTTACATTTTGATGGTTTTCCACTTGTTCTCACACAATTCTATGATATTCATTAGTATTTCCTCTGAATTACTACTGATTTCTAGCTGTTTCCTATAAAGGGCCTTCTGCTCTACTTGTGGGACTTCACCACATGTAGAAACAACTTTATACACTCTTCTCTGGACTTGCGAAGCTATATAAAATTGTCTTTCAACGGTTTTACAGTTGAATACTACTTTTCAGTGAATTCTGTTGGTTTGAAACACTGGTTTCATGTGAACTAACTCCATTTCAAGGATTTCTGCAATGTACAACATCCTTTCTAGACTAGAGACTTACATTTGGTGTCTTTTACACTTGTTCTCTCACTATTCTGTGATATTCATTAGTATTTCCTCTGAATGACTACTGATTTCTAGCTGTTTCCTATAATGGGCCTTCTTTTCTACTTGTGGGACTTCACAACATCTAGAAACTACTTTATACACTCTTCTCTAGACTTGCGAAGCTATATAAACTTGTCTTTCAACGGTTTTACAGTTAAATACTACTTTTCAGTGAATTCTTTTGGTTTGAAACACTGGTTTCATGTGAACTAACTCTATTTCAAGGATTTCTGCAGTGTGCACCATCCTTTCTAGACTAGAGACTTACATTTTGATGTCTTTTATACTTGTTCTCTCACTATTCTGAGATATTCATTAGTATTTGCTCTGAATTAGTAATGCTTTCTTGCAGTGTCCTATAGTAGGCCTTCTGGTATACTTGTGGGACTTCACCACATGTAGAAACAACTTTATACATTCTTCTCTGAACTTGAGAAGCTATATACACTTGTCTTACAACTGTTTTACAGTTAATACTAATTTTCAGTGAATTCCGGTGGTTTAAAACACTGGTTTCATGTGAACTAACTGTATTTCAAGGATTTGTGCAGTGTACAACATCCTTTCTAGACTAGAGACTTACATTTTGATGTCTTTTACACTTGTTCTATCACTATTCTGTGATATTCATTAGTATTTGCTCTGAATGACTACTGATTTCTACCTGTTTCCTATAATGGGCCTTCTTTTCTACTTGTGGGACTTCACCACATTTAGAAACTACTTTATACACTCTTCTCTAGACCTGCGAAGCTATATACACTTGTCTTTCAACTGTATTACAGTTAAATACTACTTTTCAGTGAATTCTGGTGGTTTGAAACACTGGTTTCATGTGAACTAACTCTATATCAAGGATTTCTGCAGTGTGCAACATCCTTTCTAGACTAGAGACTTACATTTTGATGTCTTTTACACTTGTTCTCTCACTATTCTGTGATATTCATTAGTATTTGCTCTGAAATACTACTGATTTCTACCTGTTTCCCATAATGGGCCTTCTTTTCTACTTGTGGGACTTCACCACATTTAGAAACTACTTTATACACTCTTCTCTAGACTTGCGAAGCTATATAAACTTGTCTTTCAACTCTTTTACAGTAGAATACTACTTCTCAGTGAATTCTGGTGGTTTCAAACACTGGTTTCATGTGAACTAACTCTATTTCAAGGATTTCTGTAGTGTGCAACATCCTTTCTAGACTAGCGACTTACATATTGGTGTCTTTTACACTTGTTATGCTCACTATTCTGTGATATTCATTAGTATTTCCTCTGAATGACTACTGATTTCTAGCTGTTTCTTATAATGGGCCTTCTTTTCTACTTGTGGGACTTCACCACATGTAGAAACAACTTTATACATTCTTCTCTGAACTTGAGAAGCTATATACACTTGTTTTTCAACTCTTTTACAGTTAAATACTACATTTCATTGAATTCCGGTGGTTTGAAACACTGGTTTCATGTGAACTAAGTGTATTTCAAGGATTTGTGCAGTGTACAACATCCTTTCTGTACTAGAGACTTACATTTTGATGTCTTTTACACTTGTTCTCTCACTATTCTGTGATATTCATTAGTATTTGCTCTGAATGACTACTGATTTCTAGCTGTTTCCTATAATGGGCCTTCTTTTCTACTTGTGGGACTTCACCACATCTAGAAACTACTTTATACACTCTTTTCTAGACTTGCGAAGCTATATAAACTTGTCTTTCAACTGTTTTACAGTTAAATACTACTTTTCAGTGAATTCTTTTGTTTTGAAACACTGGTTTCATGTGAACTAACTGTATTTCAAGGATTTCTGCAGTGTGCAACATCCTTTCTAGACTAGAGACTTACATTTTGATGTCTTTTATACTTGTTCTCTCACTATTCTGTGATATTCATTAGTATTTGCTCTGAATGACTACTGATTTCTAGCTGTTTCCTATAATGGGCCTTCTTTTCTACTTGTGGGACTTCACCACATGTAGAAGAAACTTTATATACAATTCTCTGAACTTTAGAAGCTATATACAGTTGTCTTTCAACTGTTTTACAGTTAAATACTACATTTCAGTGAATTCTGTTGGTTTGAATCACTGGTTTCATGTGAACTAACTCTATTTCAAGGATTTCTGCAGTGTGCAACATCCTTTCTAGACTAGAGACTTACATTTTGGTTTCTTTTACACTTGTTCTCTCACTATTCTGTGATATTCATTAGTATTTGCTCTGAATGACTACTGATTTCTAGCTGTTTCCTGTAAAGGGCCTTCTGCTCTACTTGTGGGACTTCACCACATGTAGAAACAACTTTATACACTCTTCTCTGGACTTGCGAAGCTATATAAACTTTTCTTGCAACGGTTTTACAGTTGAATACTACTTTTCAGTGAATTCTGTTAGTTTGAAACACTGGTTATATGTGAACTAACTCTATTTCAAGGATTTGTGCAGTGTACAACATCCTTTCTATACTAGAGACTTACATTTTGATGTCTTTTACACTTGTTCTCTCACTATTCTGTGATATTCATTAGTATTTGCTCTGAATTAGTAATGCTTTCTTGCAGTGTCCTATAGTGGGCCTTCTGGTATACTTGTGGGACTTCACCACATGTAGAAAGAACTTTATATACTCTTCTCTGAACTTGTGAATCTATATAAACTTGTCTTCCAACTGTTTTACAGTTGAATACTAGTTTTCAGTGAATTCCGGTAGTTTGAAACACTGGTTTCATGTGAACTAGCTCTATTTCAAGGATTTCGTCAGTGTACAACATCCTTTCTAGCCTAGAAACTTACATTTTGATGGTTTTCCACTTGTTCTCACACAATTCTATGATATTCATTAGTATTTCCTCTGAATTACTACTGATTTATGGCTGTTTCCTATAAAGGGCCTTCTGCTCTACTTGTGGGACTTCACCACATGTAGAAATAACTTTATACACTCTTCTCTGGACTTGCGAATCTATATAAACCTGGCTTTCAACGGTTTTACACTTAAATACTACTTTTCAGTGAATTCTGGTGGTTTGAAACACTGGTTTCATGTGAACTAACTCTATTTCAAGGATTTCTGCAGTGTGCAATATCCTTTCTAGACTAGAGACTTACATTTTGATGTCTTTTACACTTGTTCTCTCACTATTCTGTGATATTCATTAGTATTTGCTCTGAATTAGTAATGTTTTCTTGCAGTGTCCTATAGTGGGACTTCTGGTATACTTGTGGGACTTCACCACATGTGGAAGAAACTTTATACACTTTTCTGAACTTTAGAAGCTATATACACTTGTCTTACAACTGTTTTACAGTTAAATACTACTTTTCAGTGAATTCCGGTGGTTTAAAACACTGGTTTCATGTGAACTAACTGTATTTCAAGGATTTGTGCAGTGTACAACATCCTTTCTAGACTATAGACTTACATTTTGGTGTCTTTTACACTTGTTCTCTCACTATTCTGTGATATTCATTAGTATTTCCTCTGAATGACTACTGATTTCTAGCTGTTTCCTGTAATGGGCCTTCTTTTCTACTTGTGGGACTTCACCACATGTAGAAACAACTTTATATACTTTTCTCTGGACTTGCGAAGCTATATAAACTTGTCTTTCAACTGTTTTACAGTTAAATGCTACTTTTCAGTGAATTCTTTTGGTTTGAAACACTGGTTTCATGTGAACTAACTGTATTTCAAGGATTTCTGCAGTGTGCAACATCCTTTCTAGACTAGAGACTTACATTTTGATGTCTTTTACACTTGTTCTCTCACTATTCTGTGATATTCATTAGTATTTGCTCTGAATTAGTAATGTTTTCTTGCAGTGTCCTATAGTGGGCCTTCTGGTCTACTTGTGGGACTTCACCACATGTGGAAGAAACTTTATACACTTCTCTGAACTTTAGAAGCTATATACACTTGTCTTTCAACTGTTTTACAGTTAAATACTACTTTTCAGTGAATTCTGGTGGTTTGAAACACTGGTTTCATGTGAACTAACTCTATTTCAAGGATTTCTGCAGTGTGCAACATCCTTTCTAGACTAGAGACTTACATTTTGATGTCTTTTACACTTGTTCTCTCACTATTTTGTGAAATTCATTAGTATTTGCTCTGAATGACTACTGATTTCTAGCTGTTTCCTATAATGGGCCTTCTTTTCTACTTGTGGGACTTCACCACATCTAGAAATTACTTTATACACTCTTCTCTGAACTTGTGAATCTATATCAACTTGTCTTTCAACTGTTTTACAGTTGAATACTACTTTTCAGTGAATTCCGGTGGTTTGAAACACTGGTTTCATGTGAACTAGCTCTATTTCAAGGATTTCTTCAGTGTACAACATCCTTTCTAGCCTAGAAACTTACATTTTGATGGTTTTCCACTTGTTCTCACACAATTCTATGATATTCATTAGTATTTCCTCTGAATTACTACTGATTTCTAGCTGTTTCCTATAAAGGGCCTTCTGCTCTACTTGTGGGACTTCACCACATGTAGAAACAACTTTATACACTCTTCTCTGGACTTGCGAAGCTATATAAACTTTTCTTGCAACGGTTTTACAGTTGAATACTACTTTTCAGTGAATTCTGTTAGTTTGAAACACTGGTTATATGTGAACTAACTCTATTTCAAGGATTTGTGCAGTGTACAACATCCTTTCTATACTAGAGACTTACATTTTGATGTCTTTTACACTTGTTCTCTCACTATTCTGTGATATTCATTAGTATTTGCTCTGAAATACTACTGATTTCTACCTGTTTCCCATAATGGGCCTTCTTTTCTACTTGTGGGACTTCACCACATTTAGAAACTACTTTATACACTCTTCTCTAGACTTGCGAAGCTATATAAACTTGTCTTTCAACTGTTTTACAGTTAAATACTACATTTCAGTGAATTCTGTTGGTTTGAAACACTGGTTTCATGTGAACTAACTCTATTTCAAGGATTTCTGCAGTGTGCAACATCCTTTCTAGACTAGAGACTTACATTTTGGTGTCTTTTACACTTGTTCTCTCACTATTCTGTGATATTCATTAGTATTTGCTCTGAATGACTACTGATTTCTAGCTGTTTCCTATAATGGGCCTTCTTTTCTACTTGTGGGACTTCACCACATGTAGAAGAAACTTTATATACACTTCTCTGAACTTTAGAAGCTATATACAGTTGTCTTTCAACTGTTTTACAGTTAAATACTACATTTCAGTGAATTCTGTTGGTTTGAATCACTGGTTTCATGTGAACTAACTCTATTTCAAGGATTTCTGCAGTGTGCAACATCCTTTCTAGACTAGAGACTTACATTTTGGTGTCTTTTACACTTGTTCTCTCACTATTCTGTGATATTCATTAGTATTTGCTCTGAATGACTACTGATTTCTAGCTGTTTCCTGTAAAGGTCCTTCTGCTCTACTTGTGGGACTTCACCACATGTAGAAACAACTTTATACACTCTTCTCTGGACTTGCGAAGCTATATAAACTTTTCTTGCAACGGTTTTACAGTTGAATACTACTTTTCAGTGAATTCTGTTAGTTAGAAACACTGGTTATATGTGAACTAACTCTATTTCAAGGATTTGTGCCGTGTACAACATCCTTTCTATACTAGAGACTTACATTTTGATGTCTTTTACACTTGTTCTCTCACTATTCTGTGATATTCATTAGTATTTGCTCTGAATTAGTAATGCTTTCTTGCAGTGTCCTATAGTGGGCCTTCTGGTATACTTGTGGGACTTCACCACATGTAGAAACAACTTTATATACTCTTCTCTGAACTTGTGAATCTATATAAACTTGTCTTCCAACTGTTTTACAGTTGAATACTAGTTTTCAGTGAATTCCGGTAGTTTGAAACACTGGTTTCATGTGAACTAGCTCTATTTCAAGGATTTCGTCAGTGTACAACATCCTTTCTAGCCTAGAAACTTACATTTTGATGGTTTTCCACTTGTTCTCACACAATTCTATGATATTCATTAGTATTTCCTCTGAATTACTACTGATTTATGGCTGTTTCCTATAAAGGGCCTTCTGCTCTACTTGTGGGACTTCACCACATGTAGAAATAACTTTATACACTCTTCTCTGGACTTGCGAATCTATATAAACCTGGCTTTCAACGGTTTTACACTTAAATACTACGTTTCAGTGAATTCTGGTGGTTTGAAACACTGGTTTCATGTGAACTAACTCTATTTCAAGGATTTCTGCAGTGTGCAACATCCTTTCTAGACTAGAGACTTACATTTTGATGTCTTTTACACTTGTTCTCTCACTATTCTGTGATATTCATTAGTATTTGCTCTGAATTAGTAATGTTTTCTTGCAGTGTCCTATAGTGGGACTTCTGGTATACTTGTGGGACTTCACCACATGTGGAAGAAACTTTATACACTTTTCTGAACTTTAGAAGCTATATACACTTGTCTTACAACTGTTTTACAGTTAAATACTACTTTTCAGTGAATTCCGGTGGTTTAAAACACTGGTTTCATGTGAACTAACTGTATTTCAAGGATTTGTGCAGTGTACAACATCCTTTCTAGACTATAGACTTACATTTTGGTGTCTTTTACACTTGTTCTCTCACTATTCTGTGATATTCATTAGTATTTCCTCTGAATGACTACTGATTTCTAGCTGTTTCCTGTAATGGGCCTTCTTTTCTACTTGTGGGACTTCACCACATGTAGAAACAACTTTATATACTCTTCTCTGGACTTGCGAAGCTATATAAACTTTTCTTGCAACGGTTTTACAGTTGAATACTACTTTTCAGTGAATTCTGTTAGTTTGAAACACTGGTTATATGTGAACTAACTCTATTTCAAGGATTTGTGCAGTGTACAACATCCTTTCTATACTAGAGACTTACATTTTGATGTCTTTTACACTTGTTCTCTCACTATTCTGTGATATTCATTAGTATTTGCTCTGAAATACTACTGATTTCTACCTGTTTCCCATAATGGGCCTTCTTTTCTACTTGTGGGACTTCACCACATTTAGAAACTACTTTATACACTCTTCTCTAGACTTGCGAAGCTATATAAACTTGTCTTTCAACTGTTTTACAGTTAAATACTACATTTCAGTGAATTCTGTTGGTTTGAAACACTGGTTTCATGTGAACTAACTCTATTTCAAGGATTTCTGCAGTGTGCAACATCCTTTCTAGACTAGAGACTTACATTTTGGTGTCTTTTACACTTGTTCTCTCACTATTCTGTGATATTCATTAGTATTTGCTCTGAAATACTACTGATTTCTACCTGTTTCCCATAATGGGCCTTCTTTTCTACTTGTGGGACTTCACCACATTTAGAAACTACTTTATACACTCTTCTCTAGACTTACGAAGCTATATAAACTTGTCTTTCAACTGTTTTACAGTTAAATACTACATTTCAGTGAATTCTGTTGGTTTGAAACACTGGTTTCATGTGAACTAACTCTATTTCAAGGATTTCTGCAGTGTGCAACATCCTTTCTAGACTAGAGACTTACATTTTGGTGTCTTTTACACTTGTTCTCTCACTATTCTGTGATATTCATTAGTATTTGCTCTGAATGACTACTGATTTCTAGCTGTTTCCTATAATGGGCCTTCTTTTCTACTTGTGGGACTTCACCACATGTAGAAGAAACTTTATATACACTTCTCTGAACTTTAGAAGCTATATACAGTTGTCTTTCAACTGTTTTACAGTTAAATACTACATTTCAGTGAATTCTGTTGGTTTGAATCACTGGTTTCATGTGAACTAACTCTATTTCAAGGATTTCTGCAGTGTGCAACATCCTTTCTAGACTAGAGACTTACATTTTGGTGTCTTTTGCACTTGTTCTCTCACTATTCTGTGATATTCATTAGTATTTGCTCTGAATGACTACTGATTTCTAGCTGTTTCCTGTAAAGGGCCTTCTGCTCTACTTGTGGGACTTCACCACATGTAGAAACAACTTTATACACTCTTCTCTGGACTTGCGAAGCTATATAAACTTTTCTTGCAACGGTTTTACAGTTGAATACTACTTTTCAGTGAATTCTGTTAGTTTGAAACACTGGTTATATGTGAACTAACTCTATTTCAAGGATTTGTGCAGTGTACAACATCCTTTCTATACTAGAGACTTACATTTTGATGTCTTTTACACTTGTTCTCTCACTATTCTGTGATATTCATTAGTATTTGCTCTGAATTAGTAATGCTTTCTTGCAGTGTCCTATAGTGGGCCTTCTGGTATACTTGTGGGACTTCACCACATGTAGAAACAACTTTATATACTCTTCTCTGAACTTGTGAATCTATATAAACTTGTCTTCCAACTGTTTTACAGTTGAATACTAGTTTTCAGTGAATTCCGGTAGTTTGAAACACTGGTTTCATGTGAACTAGCTCTATTTCAAGGATTTCGTCAGTGTACAACATCCTTTCTAGCCTAGAAACTTACATTTTGATGGTTTTCCACTTGTTCTCACACAATTCTATGATATTCATTAGTATTTCCTCTGAATTACTACTGATTTATGGCTGTTTCCTATAAAGGGCCTTCTGCTCTACTTGTGGGACTTCACCACATGTAGAAATAACTTTATACACTCTTCTCTGGACTTGCGAATCTATATAAACCTGGCTTTCAACGGTTTTACACTTAAATACTACTTTTCAGTGAATTCTGGTGGTTTGAAACACTGGTTTCATGTGAACTAACTCTATTTCAAGGATTTCTGCAGTGTGCAACATCCTTTCTAGACTAGAGACTTACATTTTGATGTCTTTTACACTTGTTCTCTCACTATTCTGTGATATTCATTAGTATTTGCTCTGAATTAGTAATGTTTTCTTGCAGTGTCCTATAGTGGGACTTCTGGTATACTTGTGGGACTTCACCACATGTGGAAGAAACTTTATACACTTTTCTGAACTTTAGAAGCTATATACACTTGTCTTACAACTGTTTTACAGTTAAATACTACTTTTCAGTGAATTCCGGTGGTTTAAAACACTGGTTTCATGTGAACTAACTGTATTTCAAGGATTTGTGCAGTGTACAACATCCTTTCTAGACTATAGACTTACATTTTGGTGTCTTTTACACTTGTTCTCTCACTATTCTGTGATATTCATTAGTATTTCCTCTGAATGACTACTGATTTCTAGCTGTTTCCTGTAATGGGCCTTCTTTTCTACTTGTGGGACTTCACCACATGTAGAAACAACTTTATATACTTTTCTCTGGACTTGCGAAGCTATATAAACTTGTCTTTCAACTGTTTTACAGTTAAATGCTACTTTTCAGTGAATTCTTTTGGTTTGAAACACTGGTTTCATGTGAACTAACTGTATTTCAAGGATTTCTGCAGTGTGCAACATCCTTTCTAGACTAGAGACTTACATTTTGATGTCTTTTACACTTGTTCTCTCACTATTCTGTGATATTCATTAGTATTTGCTCTGAATTAGTAATGTTTTCTTGCAGTGTCCTATAGTGGGCCTTCCGGTCTACTTGTGGGACTTCACCACATGTGGAAGAAACTTTATACACTTCTCTGAACCTTAGAAGCTATATACACTTGTCTTTCAACTGTTTTACAGTTAAATACTACTTTTCAGTGAATTCTGGTGGTTTGAAACACTGGTTTCATGTGAACTAACTCTATTTCAAGGATTTCTGCAGTGTGCAACATCCTTTCTAGACTAGAGACTTACATTTTGATGTCTTTTACACTTGTTCTCTCACTATTTTGTGAAATTCATTAGTATTTGCTCTGAATGACTACTGATTTCTAGCTGTTTCCTATAATGGGCCTTCTTTTCTACTTGTGGGACTTCACCACATCTAGAAACTACTTTATACACTCTTCTCTGAACTTGTGAATCTATATCAACTTGTCTTCCAACTGTTTTACAGTTGAATACTACTTTTCAGTGAATTCCGGTGGTTTGAAACACTGGTTTCATGTGAACTAGCTCTATTTCAAGGATTTCTTCAGTGTACAACATCCTTTCTAGCCTAGAAACTTACATTTTGATGGTTTTCCACTTGTTCTCACACAATTCTATGATATTCATTAGTATTTCCTCTGAATTACTACTGATTTATGGCTGTTTCCTATAAAGGGCCTTCTGCTCTACTTGTGGGACTTCACCACATGTAGAAATAACTTTATACACTCTTCTCTGGACTTGCGAATCTATATAAACCTGGCTTTCAACGGTTTTACACTTAAATACTACTTTTCAGTGAATTCTGGTGGTTTGAAACACTGGTTTCATGTGAACTAACTCTATTTCAAGGATTTCTGCAGTGTGCAACATCCTTTCTAGACTAGAGACTTACATTTTGATGTCTTTTACACTTGTTCTCTCACTATTCTGTGATATTCATTAGTATTTGCTCTGAATTAGTAATGTTTTCTTGCAGTGTCCTATAGTGGGACTTCTGGTATACTTGTGGGACTTCACCACATGTGGAAGAAACTTTATACACTTTTCTGAACTTTAGAAGCTATATACACTTGTCTTACAACTGTTTTACAGTTAAATACTACTTTTCAGTGAATTCCGGTGGTTTAAAACACTGGTTTCATGTGAACTAACTGTATTTCAAGGATTTGTGCAGTGTACAACATCCTTTCTAGACTATAGACTTACATTTTGGTGTCTTTTACACTTGTTCTCTCACTATTCTGTGATATTCATTAGTATTTCCTCTGAATGACTACTGATTTCTAGCTGTTTCCTGTAATGGGCCTTCTTTTCTACTTGTGGGACTTCACCACATGTAGAAACAACTTTATATACTTTTCTCTGGACTTGCGAAGCTATATAAACTTGTCTTTCAACTGTTTTACAGTTAAATGCTACTTTTCAGTGAATTCTTTTGGTTTGAAACACTGGTTTCATGTGAACTAACTGTATTTCAAGGATTTCTGCAGTGTGCAACATCCTTTCTAGACTAGAGACTAACATTTTGATGTCTTTTACACTTGTTCTCTCACTATTCTGTGATATTCATTAGTATTTGCTCTGAATTAGTAATGTTTTCTTGCAGTGTCCTATAGTGGGCCTTCTGGTCTACTTGTGGGACTTCACCACATGTGGAAGAAACTTTATACACTTCTCTGAACTTTAGAAGCTATATACACTTGTCTTTCAACTGTTTTACAGTTAAATACTACTTTTCAGTGAATTCTGGTGGTTTGAATCACTGGTTTCATGTGAACTAACTCTATTTCAAGGATTTCTGCAGTGTGCAACATCCTTTCTAGACTAGAGACTTACATTTTGGTGTCTTTTACACTTGTTCTCTCACTATTCTGTGATATTCATTAGTATTTGCTCTGAAATACTACTGATTTCTAGCTGTTTCCTGTAAAGGGCCTTCTGCTCTACTTGTGGGACTTCACCACATGTAGAAACAACTTTATACACTCTTCTCTGGACTTGCGAAGCTATATAAACTTTTCTTGCAACGGTTTTACAGTTGAATACTACTTTTCAGTGAATTCTGTTAGTTTGAAACACTGGTTATATGTGAACTAACTCTATTTCAAGGATTTGTGCAGTGTACAACATCCTTTCTATACTAGAGACTTACATTTTGATGTCTTTTACACTTGTTCTCTCACTATTCTGTGATATTCATTAGTATTTGCTCTGAATTAGTAATGCTTTCTTGCAGTGTCCTATAGTGGGCCTTCTGGTATACTTGTGGGACTTCACCACATGTAGAAACAACTTTATATACTCTTCTCTGAACTTGTGAATCTATATAAACTTGTCTTCCAACTGTTTTACAGTTGAATACTAGTTTTCAGTGAATTCCGGTAGTTTGAAACACTGGTTTCATGTGAACTAGCTCTATTTCAAGGATTTCGTCAGTGTACAACATCCTTTCTAGCCTAGAAACTTACATTTTGATGGTTTTCCACTTGTTCTCACACAATTCTATGATATTCATTAGTATTTCCTCTGAATTACTACTGATTTATGGCTGTTTCCTATAAAGGGCCTTCTGCTCTACTTGTGGGACTTCACCACATGTAGAAATAACTTTATACACTCTTCTCTGGACTTGCGAATCTATATAAACCTGGCTTTCAACGGTTTTACACTTAAATACTACTTTTCAGTGAATTCTGGTGGTTTGAAACACTGGTTTCATGTGAACTAACTCTATTTCAAGGATTTCTGCAGTGTGCAATATCCTTTCTAGACTAGAGACTTACATTTTGATGTCTTTTACACTTGTTCTCTCACTATTCTGTGATATTCATTAGTATTTGCTCTGAATTAGTAATGTTTTCTTGCAGTGTCCTATAGTGGGACTTCTGGTATACTTGTGGGACTTCACCACATGTGGAAGAAACTTTATACACTTTTCTGAACTTTAGAAGCTATATACACTTGTCTTACAACTGTTTTACAGTTAAATACTACTTTTCAGTGAATTCCGGTGGTTTAAAACACTGGTTTCATGTGAACTAACTGTATTTCAAGGATTTGTGCAGTGTACAACATCCTTTCTAGACTATAGACTTACATTTTGGTGTCTTTTACACTTGTTCTCTCACTATTCTGTGATATTCATTAGTATTTCCTCTGAATGACTACTGATTTCTAGCTGTTTCCTGTAATGGGCCTTCTTTTCTACTTGTGGGACTTCACCACATGTAGAAACAACTTTATATACTTTTCTCTGGACTTGCGAAGCTATATAAACTTGTCTTTCAACTGTTTTACAGTTAAATGCTACTTTTCAGTGAATTCTTTTGGTTTGAAACACTGGTTTCATGTGAACTAACTGTATTTCAAGGATTTCTGCAGTGTGCAACATCCTTTCTAGACTAGAGACTTACATTTTGATGTCTTTTACACTTGTTCTCTCACTATTCTGTGATATTCATTAGTATTTGCTCTGAATTAGTAATGTTTTCTTGCAGTGTCCTATAGTGGGCCTTCTGGTCTACTTGTGGGACTTCACCACATGTGGAAGAAACTTTATACACTTCTCTGAACTTTAGAAGCTATATACACTTGTCTTTCAACTGTTTTACAGTTAAATACTACTTTTCAGTGAATTCTGGTGGTTTGAAACACTGGTTTCATGTGAACTAACTCTATTTCAAGGATTTCTGCAGTGTGCAACATCCTTTCTAGACTAGAGACTTACATTTTGATGTCTTTTACACTTGTTCTCTCACTATTCTGTGATATTCATTAGTATTTGCTCTGAAATACTACTGATTTCTACCTGTTTCCCATAATGGGCCTTCTTTTCTACTTGTGGGACTTCACCACATTTAGAAACTACTTTATACACTCTTCTCTAGACTTGCGAAGCTATATAAACTTGTCTTTCAACTGTTTTACAGTTAAATACTACATTTCAGTGAATTCTGTTGGTTTGAAACACTGGTTTCATGTGAACTAACTCTATTTCAAGGATTTCTGCAGTGTGCAACATCCTTTCTAGACTAGAGACTTACATTTTGGTGTCTTTTACACTTGTTCTCTCACTATTCTGTGATATTCATTAGTATTTGCTCTGAATGACTACTGATTTCTAGCTGTTTCCTATAATGGGCCTTCTTTTCTACTTGTGGGACTTCACCACATGTAGAAGAAACTTTATATACACTTCTCTGAACTTTAGAAGCTATATACAGTTGTCTTTCAACTGTTTTACAGTTAAATACTACATTTCAGTGAATTCTGTTGGTTTGAAACACTGGTTTCATGTGAACTAACTCTATTTCAAGGATTTCTGCAGTGTGCAACATCCTTTCTAGACTAGAGACTTACATTTTGGTGTCTTTTACACTTGTTCTCTCACTATTCTGTGATATTCATTAGTATTTGCTCTGAATGACTACTGATTTCTAGCTGTTTCCTGTAAAGGGCCTTCTGCTCTACTTGTGGGACTTCACCACATGTAGAAACAACTTTATACACTCTTCTCTGGACTTGCGAAGCTATATAAACTTTTCTTGCAACGGTTTTACAGTTGAATACTACTTTTCAGTGAATTCTGTTAGTTTGAAACACTGGTTATATGTGAACTAACTCTATTTCAAGGATTTGTGCAGTGTACAACATCCTTTCTATACTAGAGACTTACATTTTGATGTCTTTTACACTTGTTCTCTCACTATTCTGTGATATTCATTAGTATTTGCTCTGAATTAGTAATGCTTTCTTGTAGTGTCCTATAGTGGGCCTTCTGGTATACTTGTGGGACTTCACCACATGTAGAAACAACTTTATATACTCTTCTCTGAACTTGTGAATCTATATAAACTTGTCTTCCAACTGTTTTACAGTTGAATACTAGTTTTCAGTGAATTCCGGTAGTTTGAAACACTGGTTTCATGTGAACTAGCTCTATTTCAAGGATTTCGTCAGTGTACAACATCCTTTCTAGCCTAGAAACTTACATTTTGATGGTTTTCCACTTGTTCTCACACAATTCTATGATATTCATTAGTATTTCCTCTGAATTACTACTGATTTATGGCTGTTTCCTATAAAGGGCCTTCTGCTCTACTTGTGGGACTTCACCACATGTAGAAATAACTTTATACACTCTTCTCTGGACTTGCGAATCTATATAAACCTGGCTTTCAACGGTTTTACACTTAAATACTACTTTTCAGTGAATTCTGGTGGTTTGAAACACTGGTTTCATGTGAACTAACTCTATTTCAAGGATTTCTGCAGTGTGCAACATCCTTTCTAGACTAGAGACTTACATTTTGATGTCTTTTACACTTGTTCTCTCACTATTCTGTGATATTCATTAGTATTTGCTCTGAATTAGTAATGTTTTCTTGCAGTGTCCTATAGTGGGACTTCTGGTATACTTGTGGGACTTCACCACATGTGGAAGAAACTTTATACACTTCTCTGAACTTTAGAAGCTATATACACTTGTCTTACAACTGTTTTACAGTTAAATACTACTTTTCAGTGAATTCCGGTGGTTTAAAACACTGGTTTCATGTGAACTAACTGTATTTCAAGGATTTGTGCAGTGTACAACATCCTTTCTAGACTATAGACTTACATTTTGATGTCTTTTACACTTGTTCTCTCACTATTCTGTGATATTCATTAGTATTTCCTCTGAATGACTACTGATTTCTAGCTGTTTCCTGTAATGGGCCTTCTTTTCTACTTGTGGGACTTCACCACATGTAGAAACAACATTATATACTTTTCTCTGGACTTGCGAAGCTATATAAACTTGTCTTTCAACTGTTTTACAGTTAAATGCTACTTTTCAGTGAATTCTGTTAGTATGAAACACTGGTTTCATGTGAACTAACTGTATTTCAAGGATTTCTGCAGTGTGCAACATCCTTTCTAGACTAGAGACTTACATTTTGATGTCTTTTACACTTGTTCTCTCACTATTCTGTGACATTCTTTAGTATTTGCTCTGAAATACTACTGATTTCTAGCTGTTTCCTATAAAGGGCCTTCTGCTCTACTTGTGGGACTTCACCACATGTAGAAACAACTTTATACACTCTTCTCTGGACTTGCGAAGCTATATAAACTTGTCTTGCAACGGTTTTACAGTTAAATGCTACTTTTCAGTGAATTCTGTTAGTATGAAACACTGGTTTCATGTGAACTAACTCTATTTCAAGGATTTCTGCAGTGTGCAACATCCTTTCTAGACTAGCGACTTACATATTGGTGTCTTTTACACTTGTTATTCTCACTATTCTGTGATATTCATTAGTATTTCCTCTGAATGACTGCTGATTTCTAGCTGTTTCCTATAATGGGCCTTCTTTTCTACTTGTGGGACTTCACCACATGTAGAAACAACTTTATACACTCTTCTCTGAACTTGAGAAGCTATATACACTTGTTTTTCAACTCTTTTACAGTTAAATACTACTTTTCATTGAATTCCGGTGGTTTGAAACACTGGTTTCATGTGAACTAACTGTATTTCAAGGATTTGTGCAGTGTACAACATCCTTTCTAGACTAGAGACTTACATTTTGATGTCTTTTACACTTGTTCTCTCACTATTCTGTGATATTCATTAGTATTTGCTCTGAATTAGTAATGTTTTCTTGCAGTGTCCTATAGTGGGCCTTCTGGTATACTTGTGGGACTTCACCACATGTGGAAGAAACTTTATACACTTCTCTGAACTTTAGAAGCTATATACACTTGTCTTTCAACTGTTTTACAGTTAAATACTACTTTTCAGTGAATTCTGGTGGTTTGAAACACTGGTTTCATGTGAACTAACTCTATTTCAAGGATTTCTGCAGTGTGCAACATCCTTTCTAGACTAGAGACTTACATTTTGATGTCTTTTACACTTGTTCTCTCACTATTTTGTGAAATTCATTAGTATTTGCTCTGAATGACTACTGATTTCTAGCTGTTTCCTATAATGGGCCTTCTTTTCTACTTGTGAGACTTCACCACATCTAGAAACTACTTTATACACTCTTCTCTGAACTTGTGAATCTATATCAACTTGTCTTTCAACTGTTTTACAGTTGAATACTACTTTTCAGTGAATTCCGGTGGTTTGAAACACTGGTTTCATGTGAACTAGCTCTATTTCAAGGATTTCTTCAGTGTACAACATCCTTTCTAGCCTAGAAACTTACATTTTGATGGTTTTCCACTTGTTCTCACACAATTCTATGATATTCATTAGTATTTCCTCTGAATTACTACTGATTTCTAGCTGTTTCCTATAAAGGGCCTTCTGCTCTACTTGTGGGACTTCACCACATGTAGAAACAACTTTATACACTCTTCTCTGGACTTGCGAAGCTATATAAAATTGTCTTTCAACGGTTTTACAGTTGAATACTACTTTTCAGTGAATTCTGTTGGTTTGAAACACTGGTTTCATGTGAACTAACTCTATTTCAAGGATTTCTGCAATGTACAACATCCTTTCTAGACTAGAGACTTACATTTGGTGTCTTTTACACTTGTTCTCTCACTATTCTGTGATATTCATTAGTATTTCCTCGAAATGACTACTGATTTCTAGCTGTTTCCTATAATGGGCCTTCTTTTCTACTTGTGGGACTTCACAACATCTAGAAACTACTTTATACACTCTTCTCTAGACTTGCGAAGCTATATAAACTTGTCTTTCAACGGTTTTACAGTTAAATACTACTTTTCAGTGAATTCTTTTGGTTTGAAACACTGGTTTCATGTGAACTAACTCTATTTCAAGGATTTCTGCAGTGTGCACCATCCTTTCTAGACTAGAGACTTACATTTTGATGTCTTTTATACTTGTTCTCTCACTATTCTGTGATATTCATTAGTATTTGCTCTGAATTAGTAATGCTTTCTTGCAGTGTCCTATAGTAGGCCTTCTGGTATACTTGTGGGACTTCACCACATGTAGAAACAACTTTATACATTCTTCTCTGAACTTGAGAAGCTATATACACTTGTCTTACAACTGTTTTACAGTTAATACTAATTTTCAGTGAATTCCGGTGGTTTAAAACACTGGTTTCATGTGAACTAACTGTATTTCAAGGATTTGTGCAGTGTACAACATCCTTTCTAGACTAGAGACTTACATTTTGATGTCTTTTACACTTGTTCTATCACTATTCTGTGATATTCATTAGTATTTGCTCTGAATGACTACTGATTTCTACCTGTTTCCTATAATGGGCCTTCTTTTCTACTTGTGGGACTTCACCACATTTAGAAACTACTTTATACACTCTTCTCTAGACCTGCGAAGCTATATACACTTGTCTTTTACTGTATTACAGTTAAATACTACTTTTCAGTGAATTCTGGTGGTTTGAAACACTGGTTTCATGTGAACTAACTCTATATCAAGGATTTCTGCAGTGTGCAACATCCTTTCTAGACTAGAGACTTACATTTTGATGTCTTTTACACTTGTTCTCTCACTATTCTGTGATATTCATTAGTATTTGCTCTGAAATACTACTGATTTCTACCTGTTTCCCATAATGGGCCTTCTTTTCTACTTGTGGGACTTCACCACATTTAGAAACTACTTTATACACTCTTCTCTAGACTTGCGAAGCTATATAAACTTGTCTTTCAACTCTTTTACAGTAGAATACTACTTCTCAGTGAATTCTGGTGGTTTCAAACACTGGTTTCATGTGAACTAACTCTATTTCAAGGATTTCTGTAGTGTGCAACATCCTTTCTAGACTAGCGACTTACATATTGGTGTCTTTTACACTTGTTATGCTCACTATTCTGTGATATTCATTAGTATTTCCTCTGAATGACTACTGATTTCTAGCTGTTTCTTATAATGGGCCTTCTTTTCTACTTGTGGGACTTCACCACATGTAGAAACAACTTTATACATTCTTCTCTGAACTTGAGAAGCTATATACACTTGTTTTTCAACTCTTTTACAGTTAAATACTACTTTTCATTGAATTCCGGTGGTTTGAAACACTGGTTTCATGTGAACTAAGTGTATTTCAAGGATTTGTGCAGTGTACAACATCCTTTCTGTACTAGAGACTTACATTTTGATGTCTTTTACACTTGTTCTCTCACTATTCTGTGATATTCATTAGTATTTGCTCTGAATGACTACTGATTTCTAGCTGTTTCCTATAATGGGCCTTCTTTTCTACTTGTGGGACTTCACCACATCTAGAAACTACTTTATACACTCTTTTCTAGACTTGCGAAGCTATATAAACTTGTCTTTCAACTGTTTTACAGTTAAATACTACTTTTCAGTGAATTCTTTTGTTTTGAAACACTGGTTTCATGTGAACTAACTGTATTTCAAGGATTTCTGCAGTGTGCAACATCCTTTCTAGACTAGAGACTTACATTTTGATGTCTTTTATACTTGTTCTCTCACTATTCTGTGATATTCATTAGTATTTGCTCTGAATTAGTAATGCTTTCTTGCAGTGTCCTATAGTAGGCCTTCTGGTATACTTGTGGGACTTCACCACATGTAGAAACAACTTTATACATTCTTCTCTGAACTTGAGAAGCTATATACACTTGTCTTACAACTGTTTTACAGTTAATACTAATTTTCAGTGAATTCCGGTGGTTTAAAACACTGGTTTCATGTGAACTAACTGTATTTCAAGGATTTGTGCAGTGTACAACATCCTTTCTAGACTAGAGACTTACATTTTGATGTCTTTTACACTTGTTCTATCACTATTCTGTGATATTCATTAGTATTTGCTCTGAATGACTACTGATTTCTACCTGTTTCCTATAATGGGCCTTCTTTTCTACTTGTGGGACTTCACCACATTTAGAAACTACTTTATACACTCTTCTCTAGACCTGCGAAGCTATATACACTTGTCTTACAACTGTTTTACAGTTAAATACTACTTTTCAGTGAATTCTGGTGATTTGAAACACTGGTTTCATGTGAACTAACTCTATTTCAAGGATTTCTGCAGTGTACAACATCCTTTCTAGACTAGAGACTTACATATTGGTGTCTTTTACACTTGTTATTCTCACTATTCGGTGATATTCATTAGTATTTCCTCGGAATGACTACTGATTTCTAGCTGTTTCCTATAATGGGCCTTCTTTTCTACTTGTGGGACTTCACCACATGTAGAAACAACTTTATACATTCTTCTCTGAACTTGAGAAGCTATATACACTTGTCTTTCAACTGTTTTACTGTTAAATACTACTTTTCAGTGAATTCTGGTGGTTTGAAACACTGGTTTCATGTGAACTAACTCTATTTCAAGGATTTCTGCAGTGTGCAACATCCTTTCTAGACTAGAGACTTACATTTTGATGTCTTTTACACTTGTTCTTTCACTATTCTGTGATATTCATTAGTATTTGCTCTGAATTAGTAATGTTTTCTTGCAGTGTCTTATAGTGGGCCTTCTGGTATACGTGTGGGACTTCACCACATGTGGAAGAAACTTTATATACTTCTCTGAACTTTAGAAGCTATATACACTTGTCTTTCAACTGTTTTACAGTTAAATACTACTTTTCAGTGAATTCTGGTGGTTTGAAACACTGGTTTCATGTGAACTAACTCTATTTCAAGGATTTCTGCAGTGTGCAACATCCTTTCTAGACTAGAGACTTACATTTTGATGTCTTTTACACTTGTTCTCTCACTATTCTGTGATATTCATTAGTATTTGCTCTGAAATACTACTGATTTCTACCTGTTTCCCATAATGGGCCTTCTTTTCTACTTGTGGGACTTCACCACATTTAGAAACTACTTTATACACTCTTCTCTAGACCTGCGAAGCTATATAAACTTGTCTTTCAACTCTTTTACAGTAGAATACTACTTTTCAGTGAATTCTGGTGGTTTCAAACACTGGTTTCATGTGAACTAACTCTATTTCAAGGATTTCTGCAGTGTGCAACATCCTTTCTAGACTAGCGACTTACATATTGGTGTCTTTTACACTTGTTATGCTCACTATTCTGTGATATTCATTAGTATTTCCTCTGAATGACTACTGATTTCTAGCTGTTTCTTATAACGGACCTTCTTTTCTACTTGTGGGACTTCACCACATGTAGAAACAACTTTATACATTCTTCTCTGAACTTGAGAAGCTATATACACTTGTTTTTCAACTCTTTTACAGTTAAATACTACTTTTCATTGAATTCCGGTGGTTTGAAACACTGGTTTCATGTGAACTAAGTGTATTTCAAGGATTTGTGCAGTGTACAACATCCTTTCTGTACTAGAGACTTACATTTTGATGTCTTTTACACTTGTTCTCTCACTATTCTGTGATATTCATTAGTATTTGCTCTGAATGACTACTGATTTCTAGCTGTTTCCTATAATGGGCCTTCTTTTCTACTTGTGGGACTTCACCACATCTAGAAACTACTTTATACACTCTTTTCTAGACTTGCGAAGGTATATAAACTTGTCTTTCAACTGTTTTACAGTTAAATACTACTTTTCAGTGAATTCTTTTGGTTTGAAACACTGGTTTCATGTGAACTAACTCTATTTCAAGGATTTCTGCAGTGTGCAACATCCTTTCTAGACTAGAGACTTACATTTTGATGTCTTTTACACTTGTTCTCTCACTATTTTGTGAAATTCATTAGTATTTGCTCTGAATACTGATTTCTAGCTGTTTCCTATAATGGGCCTTCTTTTCTACTTCTGGGACTTCACCACATGTAGAAACAACTTTATACATTCTTCTCTGAACTTGAGAAGCTATATACACTTGTTTTTCAACTCTTTTACAGTTAAATACTACTTTTCATTGAATTCCGGTGGTTTGAAACACTGGTTTCATGTGAACTAAGAGTATTTCAAGGATTTGTGCAGTGTAGAACATCCTTTCTGTACTAGAGACTTACATTTTGATGTCTTTTACACTTGTTCTCTCACTATTCTGTGATATTCATTAGTATTTGCTCTGAATGACTACTGACTTCTAGCTGTTTCCTATAATGGGCCTTCTTTTCTACTTGTGGGACTTCACCACATCTAGAAACTACTTTATACACTCTTTTCTAGACTTGCGAAGCTATATACACTTGTCTTTCAACTGTTTTACAGTTAAATACTACTTTTCAGTGAATTCCGGTGGTTTGAAACACTGGTTTCATGTGAACTAACTCTATTTCAAGGATTTCTTCAGTGTACAACATCCTTTCTAGCCTAGAAACTTACATTTTGATGGTTTTCCACTTGTTCTCACACAATTCTATGATATTCATTAGTATTTCCTCTGAATTACTACTGATTTCTAGCTGTTTCCTATAAAGGGCCTTCTGCTCTACTTGTGGGACTTCACCACATGTAGAAACAACTTTATACACTCTTCTCTGGACTTGCGAAGCTATATAAAATTGTCTTTCAACGGTTTTACAGTTGAATACTACTTTTCAGTGAATTCTGTTGGTTTGAAACACTGGTTTCATGTGAACTAACTCTATTTCAAGGATTTCTGCAGTGTGCACCATCCTTTCTAGACTAGAGACTTACATTTTGATGTCTTTTATACTTGTTCTCTCACTATTCTGTGATATTCATTAGTATTTGCTCTGAATTAGTAATGCTTTCTTGCCGTGTCCTATAGTAGGCCTTCTGGTATACTTGTGGGACTTCACCACATGTAGAAACAACATTATATACTTTTCTCTGGACTTGCGAAGCTATATAAACTTGTCTTTCAACTGTTTTACAGTTAAATGCTACTTTTCAGTGAATTCTGTTAGTATGAAACACTGGTTTCATGTGAACTAACTCTATTTCAAGGATTTCTGCAGTGTGCAACATCCTTTCTAGACTAGAGACTTACATTTTAATGTCTTTTACACTTGTTCTCTCACTATTCTGTGACATTCTTTAGTATTTGCTCTGAAATACTACTGATTTCTAGCTGTTTCCTATAAAGGGCCTTCTGCTCTACTTGTGGGACTTCACCACATGTAGAAACAACTTTATACACTCTTCTCTGGACTTGCGAAGCTATATAAACTTGTCTTGCAACGGTTTTACAGTTAAATGCTACTTTTCAGTGAATTCTGTTAGTATGAAACACTGGTTTCATGTGAACTAACTCTATTTCAAGGATTTCTGCAGTGTGCAACATCCTTTCTAGACTAGCGACTTACATATTGGTGTCTTTTACACTTGTTATTCTCACTATTCTGTGATATTCATTAGTATTTCCTCTGAATGACTGCTGATTTCTAGCTGTTTCCTATAATGGGCCTTCTTTTCTACTTGTGGGACTTCACCACATGTAGAAACAACTTTATACACTCTTCTCTGAACTTGAGAAGCTATATACACTTGTTTTTCAACTCTTTTACAGTTAAATACTACTTTTCATTGAATTCCGGTGGTTTGAAACACTGGTTTCATGTGAACTAACTGTATTTCAAGGATTTGTGCAGTGTACAACATCCTTTCTAGACTAGAGACTTACATTTTGATGTCTTTTACACTTGTTCTCTCACTATTCTGTGATATTCATTAGTATTTGCTCTGAATTAGTAATGTTTTCTTGCAGTGTCCTATAGTGGGCCTTCTGGTATACTTGTGGGACTTCACCACATGTGGAAGAAACTTTATACACTTCTCTGAACTTTAGAAGCTATATACACTTGTCTTTCAACTGTTTTACAGTTAAATACTACTTTTCAGTGAATTCTGGTGGTTTGAAACACTGGTTTCATGTGAACTAACTCTATATCAAGGATTTCTGCAGTGTGCAACATCCTTTCTAGACTAGAGACTTACATTTTGATGTCTTTTACACTTGTTCTATCACTATTCTGTGATATTCATTAGTATTTGCTCTGAATGACTACTGATTTCTACCTGTTTCCTATAATGGGCCTTCTTTTCTACTTGTGGGACTTCACCACATTTAGAAACTACTTTATACACTCTTCTCTAGACCTGCGAAGCTATATACACTTGTCTTTCAACTGTATTACAGTTAAATACTACTTTTCAGTGAATTCTGGTGGTTTGAAACACTGGTTTCATGTGAACTAACTCTATATCAAGGATTTCTGCAGTGTGCAACATCCTTTCTAGACTAGAGACTTACATTTTGATGTCTTTTACACTTGTTCTCTCACTATTCTGTGATATTCATTAGTATTTGCTCTGAAATACTACTGATTTCTACCTGTTTCCCATAATGGGCCTTCTTTTCTACTTGTGGGACTTCACCACATTTAGAAACTACTTTATACACTCTTCTCTAGACTTGCGAAGCTATATAAACTTGTCTTTCAACTCTTTTACAGTAGAATACTACTTCTCAGTGAATTCTGGTGGTTTCAAACACTGGTTTCATGTGAACTAACTCTATTTCAAGGATTTCTGTAGTGTGCAACATCCTTTCTAGACTAGCGACTTACATATTGGTGTCTTTTACACTTGTTATGCTCACTATTCTGTGATATTCATTAGTATTTCCTCTGAATGACTACTGATTTCTAGCTGTTTCTTATAATGGGCCTTCTTTTCTACTTGTGGGACTTCACCACATGTAGAAACAACTTTATACATTCTTCTCTGAACTTGAGAAGCTATATACACTTGTTTTTCAACTCTTTTACAGTTAAATACTACTTTTCATTGAATTCCGGTGGTTTGAAACACTGGTTTCATGTGAACTAAGTGTATTTCAAGGATTTGTGCAGTGTACAACATCCTTTCTGTACTAGAGACTTACATTTTGATGTCTTTTACACTTGTTCTCTCACTATTCTGTGATATTCATTAGTATTTGCTCTGAATGACTACTGATTTCTAGCTGTTTCCTATAATGGGCCTTCTTTTCTACTTGTGGGACTTCACCACATCTAGAAACTACTTTATACACTCTTTTCTAGACTTGCGAAGCTATATAAACTTGTCTTTCAACTGTTTTACAGTTAAATACTACTTTTCAGTGAATTCTTTTGTTTTGAAACACTGGTTTCATGTGAACTAACTGTATTTCAAGGATTTCTGCAGTGTGCAACATCCTTTCTAGACTAGAGACTTACATTTTGATGTCTTTTATACTTGTTCTCTCACTATTCTGTGATATTCATTAGTATTTGCTCTGAATTAGTAATGCTTTCTTGCAGTGTCCTATAGTAGGCCTTCTGGTATACTTGTGGGACTTCACCACATGTAGAAACAACTTTATACATTCTTCTCTGAACTTGAGAAGCTATATACACTTGTCTTACAACTGTTTTACAATTAATACTAATTTTCAGTGAATTCCGGTGGTTTAAAACACTGGTTTCATGTGAACTAACTGTATTTCAAGGATTTGTGCAGTGTACAACATCCTTTCTGTACTAGAGACTTACATTTTGATGTCTTTTACACTTGTTCTCTCACTATTCTGTGATATTCATTAGTATTTGCTCTGAATGACTACTGACTTCTAGCTGTTTCCTATAATGGGCCTTCTTTTCTACTTGTGGGACTTCACCACATCTAGAAACTACTTTATACACTCTTTTCTAGACTTGCGAAGCTATATACACTTGTCTTTCAACTGTTTTACAGTTAAATACTACTTTTCAGTGAATTCCGGTGGTTTGAAACACTGGTTTCATGTGAACTAACTCTATTTCAAGGATTTCTTCAGTGTACAACATCCTTTCTAGCCTAGAAACTTACATTTTGATGGTTTTCCACTTGTTCTCACACAATTCTATGATATTCATTAGTATTTCCTCTGAATTACTACTGATTTCTAGCTGTTTCCTATAAAGGGCCTTCTGCTCTACTTGTGGGACTTCACCACATGTAGAAACAACTTTATACACTCTTCTCTGGACTTGCGAAGCTATATAAAATTGTCTTTCAACGGTTTTACAGTTGAATACTACTTTTCAGTGAATTCTGTTGGTTTGAAACACTGGTTTCATGTGAACTAACTCTATTTCAAGGATTTCTGCAGTGTGCACCATCCTTTCTAGACTAGAGACTTACATTTTGATGTCTTTTATACTTGTTCTCTCACTATTCTGTGATATTCATTAGTATTTGCTCTGAATTAGTAATGCTTTCTTGCCGTGTCCTATAGTAGGCCTTCTGGTATACTTGTGGGACTTCACCACATGTAGAAACAACATTATATACTTTTCTCTGGACTTGCGAAGCTATATAAACTTGTCTTTCAACTGTTTTACAGTTAAATGCTACTTTTCAGTGAATTCTGTTAGTATGAAACACTGGTTTCATGTGAACTAACTCTATTTCAAGGATTTCTGCAGTGTGCAACATCCTTTCTAGACTAGAGACTTACATTTTAATGTCTTTTACACTTGTTCTCTCACTATTCTGTGACATTCTTTAGTATTTGCTCTGAAATACTACTGATTTCTAGCTGTTTCCTATAAAGGGCCTTCTGCTCTACTTGTGGGACTTCACCACATGTAGAAACAACTTTATACACTCTTCTCTGGACTTGCGAAGCTATATAAACTTGTCTTGCAACGGTTTTACAGTTAAATGCTACTTTTCAGTGAATTCTGTTAGTATGAAACACTGGTTTCATGTGAACTAACTCTATTTCAAGGATTTCTGCAGTGTGCAACATCCTTTCTAGACTAGCGACTTACATATTGGTGTCTTTTACACTTGTTATTCTCACTATTCTGTGATATTCATTAGTATTTCCTCTGAATGACTGCTGATTTCTAGCTGTTTCCTATAATGGGCCTTCTTTTCTACTTGTGGGACTTCACCACATGTAGAAACAACTTTATACACTCTTCTCTGAACTTGAGAAGCTATATACACTTGTTTTTCAACTCTTTTACAGTTAAATACTACTTTTCATTGAATTCCGGTGGTTTGAAACACTGGTTTCATGTGAACTAACTGTATTTCAAGGATTTGTGCAGTGTACAACATCCTTTCTAGACTAGAGACTTACATTTTGATGTCTTTTACACTTGTTCTCTCACTATTCTGTGATATTCATTAGTATTTGCTCTGAATTAGTAATGTTTTCTTGCAGTGTCCTATAGTGGGCCTTCTGGTATACTTGTGGGACTTCACCACATGTGGAAGAAACTTTATACACTTCTCTGAACTTTAGAAGCTATATACACTTGTCTTTCAACTGTTTTACAGTTAAATACTACTTTTCAGTGAATTCTGGTGGTTTGAAACACTGGTTTCATGTGAACTAACTCTATATCAAGGATTTCTGCAGTGTGCAACATCCTTTCTAGACTAGAGACTTACATTTTGATGTCTTTTACACTTGTTCTATCACTATTCTGTGATATTCATTAGTATTTGCTCTGAATGACTACTGATTTCTACCTGTTTCCTATAATGGGCCTTCTTTTCTACTTGTGGGACTTCACCACATTTAGAAACTACTTTATACACTCTTCTCTAGACCTGCGAAGCTATATACACTTGTCTTTCAACTGTATTACAGTTAAATACTACTTTTCAGTGAATTCTGGTGGTTTGAAACACTGGTTTCATGTGAACTAACTCTATATCAAGGATTTCTGCAGTGTGCAACATCCTTTCTAGACTAGAGACTTACATTTTGATGTCTTTTACACTTGTTCTCTCACTATTCTGTGATATTCATTAGTATTTGCTCTGAAATACTACTGATTTCTACCTGTTTCCCATAATGGGCCTTCTTTTCTACTTGTGGGACTTCACCACATTTAGAAACTACTTTATACACTCTTCTCTAGACTTGCGAAGCTATATAAACTTGTCTTTCAACTCTTTTACAGTAGAATACTACTTCTCAGTGAATTCTGGTGGTTTCAAACACTGGTTTCATGTGAACTAACTCTATTTCAAGGATTTCTGTAGTGTGCAACATCCTTTCTAGACTAGCGACTTACATATTGGTGTCTTTTACACTTGTTATGCTCACTATTCTGTGATATTCATTAGTATTTCCTCTGAATGACTACTGATTTCTAGCTGTTTCTTATAATGGGCCTTCTTTTCTACTTGTGGGACTTCACCACATGTAGAAACAACTTTATACATTCTTCTCTGAACTTGACAAGCTATATACACTTGTTTTTCAACTCTTTTACAGTTAAATACTACTTTTCATTGAATTCCGGTGGTTTGAAACACTGGTTTCATGTGAACTAAGTGTATTTCAAGGATTTGTGCAGTGTACAACATCCTTTCTGTACTAGAGACTTACATTTTGATGTCTTTTACACTTGTTCTCTCACTATTCTGTGATATTCATTAGTATTTGCTCTGAATGACTACTGATTTCTAGCTGTTTCCTATAATGGGCCTTCTTTTCTACTTGTGGGACTTCACCACATCTAGAAACTACTTTATACACTCTTTTCTAGACTTGCGAAGCTATATAAACTTGTCTTTCAACTGTTTTACAGTTAAATACTACTTTTCAGTGAATTCTTTTGTTTTGAAACACTGGTTTCATGTGAACTAACTGTATTTCAAGGATTTCTGCAGTGTGCAACATCCTTTCTAGACTAGAGACTTACATTTTGATGTCTTTTATACTTGTTCTCTCACTATTCTGTGATATTCATTAGTATTTGCTCTGAATTAGTAATGCTTTCTTGCAGTGTCCTATAGTAGGCCTTCTGGTATACTTGTGGGACTTCACCACATGTAGAAACAACTTTATACATTCTTCTCTGAACTTGAGAAGCTATATACACTTGTCTTACAACTGTTTTACAATTAATACTAATTTTCAGTGAATTCCGGTGGTTTAAAACACTGGTTTCATGTGAACTAACTGTATTTCAAGGATTTGTGCAGTGTACAACATCCTTTCTAGACTAGAGACTTACATTTTGATGTCTTTTACACTTGTTCTATCACTATTCTGTGATATTCATTAGTATTTGCTCTGAATGACTACTGATTTCTACCTGTTTCCTATAATGGGCCTTCTTTTCTACTTGTGGGACTTCACCACATTTAGAAACTACTTTATACACTCTTCTCTAGACCTGCGAAGCTATATACACTTGTCTTACAACTGTTTTACAGTTAAATACTACTTTTCAGTGAATTCTGGTGATTTGAAACACTGGTTTCATGTGAACTAACTCTATTTCAAGGATTTCTGCAGTGTACAACATCCTTTCTAGACTAGAGACTTACATATTGGTGTCTTTTACACTTGTTATTCTCACTATTCGGTGATATTCATTAGTATTTCCTCGGAATGACTACTGATTTCTAGCTGTTTCCTATAATGGGCCTTCTTTTCTACTTGTGGGACTTCACCACATGTAGAAACAACTTTATACATTCTTCTCTGAACTTGAGAAGCTATATACACTTGTCTTTCAACTGTTTTACTGTTAAATACTACTTTTCAGTGAATTCTGGTGGTTTGAAACACTGGTTTCATGTGAACTAACTCTATTTCAAGGATTTCTGCAGTGTGCAACATCCTTTCTAGACTAGAGACTTACATTTTGATGTCTTTTACACTTGTTCTTTCACTATTCTGTGATATTCATTAGTATTTGCTCTGAATTAGTAATGTTTTCTTGCAGTGTCTTATAGTGGGCCTTCTGGTATACGTGTGGGACTTCACCACATGTGGAAGAAACTTTATATACTTCTCTGAACTTTAGAAGCTATATACACTTGTCTTTCAACTGTTTTACAGTTAAATACTACTTTTCAGTGAATTCTGGTGGTTTGAAACACTGGTTTCATGTGAACTAACTCTATTTCAAGGATTTCTGCAGTGTGCAACATCCTTTCTAGACTAGAGACTTACATTTTGATGTCTTTTACACTTGTTCTCTCACTATTCTGTGATATTCATTAGTATTTGCTCTGAAATACTACTGATTTCTACCTGTTTCCCATAATGGGCCTTCTTTTCTACTTGTGGGACTTCACCACATTTAGAAACTACTTTATACACTCTTCTCTAGACCTGCGAAGCTATATAAACTTGTCTTTCAACTCTTTTACAGTAGAATACTACTTTTCAGTGAATTCTGGTGGTTTCAAACACTGGTTTCATGTGAACTAACTCTATTTCAAGGATTTCTGCAGTGTGCAACACCTTTCTAGACTAGCGACTTACATATTGGTGTCTTTTACACTTGTTATGCTCACTATTCTGTGATATTCATTAGTATTTCCTCTGAATGACTACTGATTTCTAGCTGTTTCTTATAATGGGCCTTCTTTTCTACTTGTGGGACTTCACCACATGTAGAAACAACTTTATACATTCTTCTCTGAACTTGAGAAGCTATATACACTTGTTTTTCAACTCTTTTACAGTTAAATACTACTTTTCATTGAATTCCGGTGGTTTGAAACACTGGTTTCATGTGAACTAAGTGTATTTCAAGGATTTGTGCAGTGTACAACATCCTTTCTGTACTAGAGACTTACATTTTGATGTCTTTTACACTTGTTCTCTCACTATTCTGTGATATTCATTAGTATTTGCTCTGAATGACTACTGATTTCTAGCTGTTTCCTATAATGGGCCTTCTTTTCTACTTGTGGGACTTCACCACATCTAGAAACTACTTTATACACTCTTTTCTAGACTTGCGAAGGTATATAAACTTGTCTTTCAACTGTTTTACAGTTAAATACTACTTTTCAGTGAATTCTTTTGGTTTGAAACACTGGTTTCATGTGAACTAACTCTATTTCAAGGATTTCTGCAGTGTGCAACATCCTTTCTAGACTAGAGACTTACATTTTGATGTCTTTTACACTTGTTCTCTCACTATTTTGTGAAATTCATTAGTATTTGCTCTGAATACTGATTTCTAGCTGTTTCCTATAATGGGCCTTCTTTTCTACTTCTGGGACTTCACCACATGTAGAAACAACTTTATACATTCTTCTCTGAACTTGAGAAGCTATATACACTTGTTTTTCAACTCTTTTACAGTTAAATACTACTTTTCATTGAATTCCGGTGGTTTGAAACACTGGTTTCATGTGAACTAAGTGTATTTCAAGGATTTGTGCAGTGTAGAACATCCTTTCTGTACTAGAGACTTACATTTTGATGTCTTTTACACTTGTTCTCTCACTATTCTGTGATATTCATTAGTATTTGCTCTGAATGACTACTGACTTCTAGCTGTTTCCTATAATGGGCCTTCTTTTCTACTTGTGGGACTTCACCACATCTAGAAACTACTTTATACACTCTTTTCTAGACTTGCGAAGCTATATACACTTGTCTTTCAACTGTTTTACAGTTAAATACTACTTTTCAGTGAATTCCGGTGGTTTGAAACACTGGTTTCATGTGAACTAACTCTATTTCAAGGATTTCTTCAGTGTACAACATCCTTTCTAGCCTAGAAACTTACATTTTGATGGTTTTCCACTTGTTCTCACACAATTCTATGATATTCATTAGTATTTCCTCTGAATTACTACTGATTTCTAGCTGTTTCCTATAAAGGGCCTTCTGCTCTACTTGTGGGACTTCACCACATGTAGAAACAACTTTATACACTCTTCTCTGGACTTGCGAAGCTATATAAAATTGTCTTTCAACGGTTTTACAGTTGAATACTACTTTTCAGTGAATTCTGTTGGTTTGAAACACTGGTTTCATGTGAACTAACTCTATTTCAAGGATTTCTGCAGTGTGCACCATCCTTTCTAGACTAGAGACTTACATTTTGATGTCTTTTACACTTGTTCTCTCACTATTCTGTGACATTCTTTAGTATTTGCTCTGAAATACTACTGAATTCTAGCTGTTTCCCATAATGGGCCTTCTTTTCTACTTGTGGGACGTCACCACATGTAGAAGAAACTTTATACACTCTTCTCTGAACTTGAGAAGCTATATACACTTGTCTTTCAACTGTTTTACAGTTGAATACTACTTTTCAGTGAATTCTGGTGGTTTCAAACACTGGTTTCATGTGAACTAACTGTATTTCAAGGATTTGTGCAGTGTACAACATCCTTTCTAGACTAGAGACTTACATTTTGATGTCTTTTACACTTGTTCTCTCACTATTTTGTGAAATTCATTAGTATTTGCTCTGAATGACTACTGATTTCTAGCTGTTTCCTATAATGGGGCTTCTTTTCTACTTGTGGGACTTCACCACATCTAGAAACTACTTTATACACTCTTCTCTGAACTTGTGAATCTATATAAACTTGTCTTTCAACTGTTTTACAGTTGAATACTACTTTTCAGTGAATTCCGGTGGTTTGAAACACTGGTTTCATGTGAACTAGCTCTATTTCAAGGATTTCTTCAGTGTACAACATCCTTCCTAGCCTAGAAACTTACATTTTGATGGTTTTCCACTTGTTCTCACACAATTCTATGATATTCATTAGTATTTCCTCTGAATTACTACTGATTTCTAGCTGTTTCCTATAAAGGGCCTTCTGCTCTACTTGTGGGACTTCACCACATGTAGAAACAACTTTATACATTCTTCTCTGAAATTGAGAAGCTATATACACTTGTCTTTCAACTGTTTTACAGTTAAATACTACTTTTCAGTGAATTCTGGTGGTTTGAAACACTGGTTTCATGTGAACTAACTCTATTTCAAGGATTTCTGCAGTGTGCAACATCCTTTCTAGACTAGAGACTTACATTTTGATGTCTTTTACACTTGTTCTATCACTATTCTGTGATATTCATTAGTATTTGCTCTGAATGACTACTGATTTCTACCTGTTTCCTATAATGGGCCTTCTTTTCTACTTGTGGGACTTCACCACATTTAGAAACTACTTTATACACTCTTCTCTAGACCTGCGAAGCTATATACACTTGTCTTACAACTGTTTTACAGTTAAATACTACTTTTCAGTGAATTCTGGTGATTTGAAACACTGGTTTCATGTGAACTAACTCTATTTCAAGGATTTCTGCAGTGTACAACATCCTTTCTAGACTAGAGACTTACATATTGGTGTCTTTTACACTTGTTATTCTCACTATTCGGTGATATTCATTAGTATTTCCTCGGAATGACTACTGATTTCTAGCTGTTTCCTATAATGGGCCTTCTTTTCTACTTGTGGGACTTCACCACATGTAGAAACAACTTTATACATTCTTCTCTGAACTTGAGAAGCTATATACACTTGTCTTTCAACTGTTTTACTGTTAAATACTACTTTTCAGTGAATTCTGGTGGTTTGAAACACTGGTTTCATGTGAACTAACTCTATTTCAAGGATTTCTGCAGTGTGCAACATCCTTTCTAGACTAGAGACTTACATTTTGATGTCTTTTACACTTGTTCTTTCACTATTCTGTGATATTCATTAGTATTTGCTCTGAATTAGTAATGTTTTCTTGCAGTGTCTTATAGTGGGCCTTCTGGTATACGTGTGGGACTTCACCACATGTGGAAGAAACTTTATATACTTCTCTGAACTTTAGAAGCTATATACACTTGTCTTTCAACTGTTTTACAGTTAAATACTACTTTTCAGTGAATTCTGGTGCTTTGAAACACTGGTTTCATGTGAACTAACTCTATTTCAAGGATTTCTGCAGTGTGCAACATCCTTTCTAGACTAGAGACTTACATTTTGATGTCTTTTACACTTGTTCTCTCACTATTCTGTGATATTCATTAGTATTTGCTCTGAAATACTACTGATTTCTACCTGTTTCCCATAATGGGCCTTCTTTTCTACTTGTGGGACTTCACCACATTTAGAAACTACTTTATACACTCTTCTCTAGACCTGCGAAGCTATATAAACTTGTCTTTCAACTCTTTTACAGTAGAATACTACTTTTCAGTGAATTCTGGTGGTTTCAAACACTGGTTTCATGTGAACTAACTCTATTTCAAGGATTTCTGCAGTGTGCAACATCCTTTCTAGACTAGCGACTTACATATTGGTGTCTTTTACACTTGTTATGCTCACTATTCTGTGATATTCATTAGTATTTCCTCTGAATGACTACTGATTTCTAGCTGTTTCTTATAATGGGCCTTCTTTTCTACTTGTGGGACTTCACCACATGTAGAAACAACTTTATACATTCTTCTCTGAACTTGAGAAGCTATATACACTTGTTTTTCAACTCTTTTACAGTTAAATACTACTTTTCATTGAATTCCGGTGGTTTGAAACACTGGTTTCATGTGAACTAAGTGTATTTCAAGGATTTGTGCAGTGTACAACATCCTTTCTGTACTAGAGACTTACATTTTGATGTCTTTTACACTTGTTCTCTCACTATTCTGTGATATTCATTAGTATTTGCTCTGAATGACTACTGATTTCTAGCTGTTTCCTATAATGGGCCTTCTTTTCTACTTGTGGGACTTCACCACATCTAGAAACTACTTTATACACTCTTTTCTAGACTTGCGAAGCTATATAAACTTGTCTTTCAACTGTTTTACAGTTAAATACTACTTTTCAGTGAATTCTTTTGTTTTGAAACACTGGTTTCATGTGAACTAACTGTATTTCAAGGATTTCTGCAGTGTGCAACATCCTTTCTAGACTAGAGACTTACATTTTGATGTCTTTTATACTTGTTCTCTCACTATTCTGTGATATTCATTAGTATTTGCTCTGAATTAGTAATGCTTTCTTGCAGTGTCCTATAGTAGGCCTTCTGGTATACTTGTGGGACTTCACCACATGTAGAAACAACTTTATACATTCTTCTCTGAACTTGAGAAGCTATATACACTTGTCTTACAACTGTTTTACAGTTAATACTAATTTTCAGTGAATTCCGGTGGTTTAAAACACTGGTTTCATGTGAACTAACTGTATTTCAAGGATTTGTGCAGTGTACAACATCCTTTCTAGACTAGAGACTTACATTTTGATGTCTTTTACACTTGTTCTATCACTATTCTGTGATATTCATTAGTATTTGCTCTGAATGACTACTGATTTCTACCTGTTTCCTATAATGGGCCTTCTTTTCTACTTGTGGGACTTCACCACATTTAGAAACTACTTTATACACTCTTCTCTAGACCTGCGAAGCTATATACACTTGTCTTACAACTGTTTTACAGTTAAATACTACTTTTCAGTGAATTCTGGTGATTTGAAACACTGGTTTCATGTGAACTAACTCTATTTCAAGGATTTCTGCAGTGTACAACATCCTTTCTAGACTAGAGACTTACATATTGGTGTCTTTTACACTTGTTATTCTCACTATTCGGTGATATTCATTAGTATTTCCTCGGAATGACTACTGATTTCTAGCTGTTTCCTATAATGGGCCTTCTTTTCTACTTGTGGGACTTCACCACATGTAGAAACAACTTTATACATTCTTCTCTGAACTTGAGAAGCTATATACACTTGTCTTTCAACTGTTTTACTGTTAAATACTACTTTTCAGTGAATTCTGGTGGTTTGAAACACTGGTTTCATGTGAACTAACTCTATTTCAAGGATTTCTGCAGTGTGCAACATCCTTTCTAGACTAGAGACTTACATTTTGATGTCTTTTACACTTGTTCTCTCACTATTTTGTGAAATTCATTAGTATTTGCTCTGAATACTGATTTCTAGCTGTTTCCTATAATGGGCCTTCTTTTCTACTTCTGGGACTTCACCACATGTAGAAACAACTTTATACATTCTTCTCTGAACTTGAGAAGCTATATACACTTGTTTTTCAACTCTTTTACAGTTAAATACTACTTTTCATTGAATTCCGATGGTTTGAAACACTGGTTTCATGTGAACTAAGTGTATTTCAAGGATTTGTGCAGTGTAGAACATCCTTTCTGTACTAGAGACTTACATTTTGGTGTCTTTTACACTTGTTCTCTCACTATTCTGTGATATTCATTAGTATTTGCTCTGAATGACTACTGACTTCTAGCTGTTTCCTATAATGGGCCTTCTTTTCTACTTGTGGGACTTCACCACATCTAGAAACTACTTTATACACTCTTTTCTAGACTTGCGAAGCTATATACACTTGTCTTTCAACTGTTTTACAGTTAAATACTACTTTTCAGTGAATTCCGGTGGTTTGAAACACTGGTTTCATGTGAACTAACTCTATTTCAAGGATTTCTTCAGTGTACAACATCCTTTCTAGCCTAGAAACTTACATTTTGATGGTTTTCCACTTGTTCTCACACAATTCTATGATATTCATTAGTATTTCCTCTGAATTACTACTGATTTCTAGCTGTTTCCTATAAAGGGCCTTCTGCTCTACTTGTGGGACTTCACCACATGTAGAAACAACTTTATACACTCTTCTCTGGACTTGCGAAGCTATATAAAATTGTCTTTCAACGGTTTTACAGTTGAATACTACTTTTCAGTGAATTCTGTTGGTTTGAAACACTGGTTTCATGTGAACTAACTCTATTTCAAGGATTTCTGCAGTGTGCACCATCCTTTCTAGACTAGAGACTTACATTTTGATGTCTTTTACACTTGTTCTCTCACTATTCTGTGACATTCTTTAGTATTTGCTCTGAAATACTACTGAATTCTAGCTGTTTCCCATAATGGGCCTTCTTTTCTACTTGTGGGACGTCACCACATGTAGAAGAAACTTTATACACTCTTCTCTGAACTTGAGAAGCTATATACACTTGTCTTTCAACTGTTTTACAGTTGAATACTACTTTTCAGTGAATTCTGGTGGTTTCAAACACTGGTTTCATGTGAACTAACTGTATTTCAAGGATTTGTGCAGTGTACAACATCCTTTCTAGACTAGAGACTTACATTTTGATGTCTTTTACACTTGTTCTCTCACTATTTTGTGAAATTCATTAGTATTTGCTCTGAATGACTACTGATTTCTAGCTGTTTCCTATAATGGGGCTTCTTTTCTACTTGTGGGACTTCACCACATCTAGAAACTACTTTATACACTCTTCTCTGAACTTGTGAATCTATATAAACTTGTCTTTCAACTGTTTTACAGTTGAATACTACTTTTCAGTGAATTCCGGTGGTTTGAAACACTGGTTTCATGTGAACTAGCTCTATTTCAAGGATTTCTTCAGTGTACAACATCCTTCCTAGCCTAGAAACTTACATTTTGATGGTTTTCCACTTGTTCTCACACAATTCTATGATATTCATTAGTATTTCCTCTGAATTACTACTGATTTCTAGCTGTTTCCTATAAAGGGCCTTCTGCTCTACTTGTGGGACTTCACCACATGTAGAAACAACTTTATACATTCTTCTCTGAAATTGAGAAGCTATATACACTTGTCTTTCAACTGTTTTACAGTTAAATACTACTTTTCAGTGAATTCTGGTGGTTTGAAACACTGGTTTCATGTGAACTAACTCTATTTCAAGGATTTCTGCAGTGTGCAACATCCTTTCTAGACTAGAGACTTACATTTTGATGTCTTTTACACTTGTTCTCTCACTATTCTGTGATATTCATTAGTATTTGCTCTGAAATACTACTGATTTCTACCTGTTTCCCATAATGGGCCTTCTTTTCTACTTGTGGGACTTCACCACATTTAGAAACTACTTTATACACTCTTCTCTAGACCTGCGAAGCTATATAAACTTGTCTTTCAACTCTTTTACAGTAGAATACTACTTTTCAGTGAATTCTGGTGGTTTCAAACACTGGTTTCATGTGAACTAACTCTATTTCAAGGATTTCTGCAGTGTGCAACATCCTTTCTAGACTAGCGACTTACATATTGGTGTCTTTTACACTTGTTATGCTCACTATTCTGTGATATTCATTAGTATTTCCTCTGAATGACTACTGATTTCTAGCTGTTTCTTATAATGGGCCTTCTTGTCTACTTGTGGGACTTCACCACATGTAGAAACAACTTTATACATTCTTCTCTGAACTTGAGAAGCTATATACACTTGTTTTTCAACTGTTTTACAGTTGAATACTACTTTTCATTGAATTCCGGTGGTTTGAAACACTGGTTTCATGTGAACTAAGTGTATTTCAAGGATTTGTGCAGTGTAGAACATCCTTTCTGTACTAGAGACTTACATTTTGATGTCTTTTACACTTGTTCTCTCACTATTCTGTGATATTCATTAGTATTTGCTCTGAATGACTACTGATTTCTAGCTGTTTCCTATAATGGGCCTTCTTTTCTACTTGTGGGACTTCACCACATCTAGAAACTACTTTATACACTCTTTTCTAGACTTGCGAAGCTATATACACTTGTCTTTCAACTGTTTTACAGTTAAATACTACTTTTCAGTGAATTCCGGTGGTTTGAAACACTGGTTTCATGTGAACTAACTCTATTTCAAGGATTTCTTCAGTGTACAACATCCTTTCTAGCCTAGAAACTTACATTTTGATGGTTTTCCACTTGTTCTCACACAATTCTATGATATTCATTAGTATTTCCTCTGAATTACTACTGATTTCTAGCTGTTTCCTATAAAGGGCCTTCTGCTCTACTTGTGGGACTTCACCACATGTAGAAACAACTTTATACACTCTTCTCTGGACTTGCGAAGCTATATAAAATTGTCTTTCAACGGTTTTACAGTTGAATACTACTTTTCAGTGAATTCTGTTGGTTTGAAACACTGGTTTCATGTGAACTAACTCTATTTCAAGGATTTCTGCAATGTACAACATCCTTTCTAGACTAGAGACTTACATTTGGTGTCTTTTACACTTGTTCTCTCACTATTCTGTGATATTCATTAGTATTTCCTCTGAATGACTACTGATTTCTATCTGTTTCCTATAATGGGCCTTCTTTTCTACTTGTGGGACTTCACAACATCTAGAAACTACTTTATACACTCTTCTCTAGACTTGCGAAGCTATATAAACTTGTCTTTCAACGGTTTTACAGTTAAATACTACTTTTCAGTGAATTCTTTTGGTTTGAAACACTGGTTACATGTGAACTAACTCTATTTCAAGGATTTCTGCAGTGTGCACCATCCTTTCTAGACTAGAGACTTACATTTTGATGTCTTTTATACTTGTTCTCTCACTATTCTGTGATATTCATTAGTATTTGCTCTGAATTAGTAATGCTTTCTTGCCGTGTCCTATAGTAGGCCTTCTGGTATACTTGTGGGACTTCACCACATGTAGAAACAACTTTATACATTCTTCTCTGAACTTGAGAAGCTATATACACTTGTCTTACAACTGTTTTACAGTTAATACTAATTTTCAGTGAATTCCGGTGGTTTAAAACACTGGTTTCATGTGAACTAACTGTATTTCAAGGATTTGTGCAGTGTACAACATCCTTTCTAGACTAGAGACTTACATTTTGATGTCTTTTACACTTGTTCTATCACTATTCTGTGATATTCATTAGTATTTGCTCTGAATGACTACTGATTTCTACCTGTTTCCTATAATGGGCCTTCTTTTCTACTTGTGGGACTTCACTACATTTAGAAACTACTTTATACACTCTTCTCTAGACCTGCGAAGCTATATACACTTGTCTTTCAACGGTATTACAGTTAAATACTACTTTTCAGTGAATTCTGGTGGTTTGAAACACTGGTTTCATGTGAACTAACTCTATATCAAGGATTTCTGCAGTGTGCAACATCCTTTCTAGACTAGAGACTTACATTTTGGTGTCTTTTACACTTGTTCTCTCACTATTCTGTGATATTCATTAGTATTTGCTCTGAATGACTACTGATTTCTAGCTGTTTCCTATAATGGGCCTTCTTTTCTACTTGTGGGACTTCACCACATGTAGAAGAAACTTTATATACACTTCTCTGAACTTTAGAAGCTATATACAGTTGTCTTTCAACTGTTTTACAGTTAAATACTACTTTTCAGTGAATTCTGGTGGTTTGAAACACTGGTTTCATGTGAACTATCTCTATTTCAAGGTTTTCTGCAGTGTGCAACATCCTTTCTAGACTAGAGACTTACATTTTGATGTCTTTTACACTTGTTCTCTCACTATTCTGTGACATTCTTTAGTATTTGCACTGAAATACTACTGAATTCTAGCTGTTTCCCATAATGGGCCTTCTTTTCTACTTGTGGGACGTCACCACATGTAGAAGAAACTTTATACACTCTTCTCTGAACTTGAGAAGCTATATACACTTGTCTTTCAACTGTTTTACAGTTGAATACTACTTTTCAGTGAATTCTGGTGGTTTCAAACACTGGTTTCATGTGAACTAACTGTATTTCAAGGATTTGTGCAGTGTACAACATCCTTTCTAGACTAGAGACTTACATTTTGATGTCTTTTACACTTGTTCTCTCACTATTTTGTGAAATTCATTAGTATTTGCTCTGAATGACTACTGATTTCTAGCTGTTTCCTATAATGGGGCTTCTTTTCTACTTGTGGGACTTCACCACATCTAGAAACTACTTTATACACTCTTCTCTGAACTTGTGAATCTATATAAACTTGTCTTTCAACTGTTTTACAGTTGAATACTACTTTTCAGTGAATTCCGGTGGTTTGAAACACTGGTTTCATGTGAACTAGCTCTATTTCAAGGATTTCTTCAGTGTACAACATCCTTCCTAGCCTAGAAACTTACATTTTGATGGTTTTCCACTTGTTCTCACACAATTCTATGATATTCATTAGTATTTCCTCTGAATTACTACTGATTTCTAGCTGTTTCCTATAAAGGGCCTTCTGCTCTACTTGTGGGACTTCACCACATGTAGAAACAACTTTATACATTCTTCTCTGAAATTGAGAAGCTATATACACTTGTCTTTCAACTGTTTTACAGTTAAATACTACATTTCAGTGAATTCTGTTGGTTTGAAACACTGGTTTCATGTGAACTAACTCTATTTCAAGGATTTCTGCAGTGTGCAACATCCTTTCTAGACTAGCGACTTACATATTGGTGTCTTTTACACTTGTTATGCTCACTATTCTGTGATATTCATTAGTATTTCCTCTGAATGACTACTGATTTCTAGCTGTTTCTTATAATGGGCCTTCTTGTCTACTTGTGGGACTTCACCACATGTAGAAACAACTTTATACATTCTTCTATGAACTTGAGAAGCTATATACACTTGTTTTTCAACTGTTTTACAGTTGAATACTACTTTTCATTGAATTCCGGTGGTTTGAAACACTGGTTTCATGTGAACTAAGTGTATTTCAAGGATTTGTGCAGTGTAGAACATCCTTTCTGTACTAGAGACTTACATTTTGATGTCTTTTACACTTGTTCTCTCACTATTCTGTGATATTCATTAGTATTTGCTCTGAATGACTACTGATTTCTAGCTGTTTCCTATAATGGGCCTTCTTTTCTACTTGTGGGACTTCACCACATCTAGAAACTACTTTATACACTCTTTTCTAGACTTGCGAAGCTATATACACTTGTCTTTCAACTGTTTTACAGTTAAATACTACTTTTCAGTGAATTCCGGTGGTTTGAAACACTGGTTTCATGTGAACTAACTCTATTTCAAGGATTTCTTCAGTGTACAACATCCTTTCTAGCCTAGAAACTTACATTTTGATGGTTTTCCAGTTGTTCTCACACAATTCTATGATATTCATTAGTATTTCCTCTGAATTACTACTGATTTCTAGCTGTTTCCTATAAAGGGCCTTCTGCTCTACTTGTGGGACTTCACCACATGTAGAAACAACTTTATACACTCTTCTCTGGACTTGCGAAGCTATATAAAATTGTCTTTCAACGGTTTTACAGTTGAATACTACTTTTCAGTGAATTCTGTTGGTTTGAAACACTGGTTTCATGTGAACTAACTCTATTTCAAGGATTTCTGCAATGTACAACATCCTTTCTAGACTAGAGACTTACATTTGGTGTCTTTTACACTTGTTCTCTCACTATTCTGTGATATTCATTAGTATTTCCTCTGAATGACTACTGATTTCTATCTGTTTCCTATAATGGGCCTTCTTTTCTACTTGTGGGACTTCACAACATCTAGAAACTACTTTATACACTCTTCTCTAGACTTGCGAAGCTATATAAACTTGTCTTTCAACGGTTTTACAGTTAAATACTACTTTTCAGTGAATTCTTTTGGTTTGAAACACTGGTTTCATGTGAACTAACTCTATTTCAAGGATTTCTGCAGTGTGCACCATCCTTTCTAGACTAGAGACTTACATTTTGATGTCTTTTATACTTGTTCTCTCACTATTCTGTGATATTCATTAGTATTTGCTCTGAATTAGTAATGCTTTCTTGCCGTGTCCTATAGTAGGCCTTCTGGTATACTTGTGGGACTTCACCACATGTAGAAACAACTTTATACATTCTTCTCTGAACTTGAGAAGCTATATACACTTGTCTTACAACTGTTTTACAGTTAATACTAATTTTCAGTGAATTCCGGTGGTTTAAAACACTGGTTTCATGTGAACTAACTGTATTTCAAGGATTTGTGCAGTGTACAACATCCTTTCTAGACTAGAGACTTACATTTTGATGTCTTTTACACTTGTTCTCTCACTATTCTGTGACATTCTTTAGTATTTGCTCTGAAATACTACTGATTTCTAGCTGTTTCCTATAAAGGGCCTTCTGCTCTACTTGTGGGACTTCACCACATGTAGAAGAAACTTTATATACACTTCTCTGAACTTTAGAAGCTATATACAGTTGTCTTTCAACTGTTTTACAGTTAAATACTACTTTTCAGTGAATTCTGGTGGTTTGAAACACTGGTTTCATGTGAACTATCTCTATTTCAAGGTTTTCTGCAGTGTGCAACATCCTTTCTAGACTAGAGACTTACATTTTGATGTCTTTTACACTTGTTCTCTCACTATTCTGTGACATTCTTTAGTATTTGCTCTGAAATACTACTGATTTCTAGCTGTTTCCTATAAAGGGCCTTCTGCTCTACTTGTGGGACTTCACCACATGTAGAAACAACTTTATACACTCTTCTCTGGACTTGCGAAGCTATATAAACTTGTCTTGCAACGGTATTACAGTAGAATACTACTTTTCAGTGAATTCTGGTGGTTTCAAACACTGGTTTCATGTGAACTAACTCTATTTCAAGGATTTCTGCAGTGTGCAACATCCTTTCTAGACTAGCGACTTACATATTGGTGTCTTTTACACTTGTTATTCTCACTATTCTGTGATATTCATTAGTATTTCCTCTGAATGACTGCTGATTTCTAGCTGTTTCCTATAATGGGCCTTCTTTTCTACTTGTGGGACTTCACCACATGTAGAAACAACTTTATACACTCTTCTCTGAACTTGAGAAGCTATATACACTTGTTTTTCAACTCTTTTACAGTTAAATACTACTTTTCATTGAATTCCGGTGGTTTGAAACACTGGTTTCATGTGAACTAACTGTATTTCAAGGATTTGTGCAGTGTACAACATCCTTTCTAGACTAGAGACTTACATTTTGATGTCTTTTACTCTTGTTCTCTCACTATTCTGTGATATTCATTAGTATTTGCTCTGAATTAGTAATGTTTTCTTGCAGTGTCCTATAGTGGGCCTTCTGGTATACTTGTGGGACTTCACCACATGTGGAAGAAACTTTATACACTTCTCTGAACTTTAGAAGCTATATACACTTGTCTTTCAATGGTTTTACAGTTATATACTACTTTTCAGTGAATTCTGGTGGTTTGAAACACTGGTTTCATGTGAACTAACTCTATTTCAAGGATTTCTGCAGTGTGCAACATCCTTTCTAGACTAGAGACTTACATTTTGATGTCTTTTACACTTGTTCTCTCACTATTTTGTGAAATTCATTAGTATTTGCTCTGAATGACTACTGATTTCTAGCTGTTTCCTATAATGGGCCTTCTTTTCTACTTGTGGGACTTCACCACATCTAGAAACTACTTTATACACTCTTCTCTGAACTTGTGAATCTATATAAACTTGTCTTTCAACTGTTTTACAGTTGAATACTACTTTTCAGTGAATTCCGGTGGTTTGAAACACTGGTTTCATGTGAACTAGCTCTATTTCAAGGATTTCTTCAGTGTACAACATCCTTTCTAGCCTAGAAACTTACATTTTGATGGTTTTCCACTTGTTCTCACACAATTCTATGATATTCATTAGTATTTCCTCCGAATTACTACTGATTTCTAGCTGTTTCCTATAAAGGGCCTTCTGCTCTACTTGTGGGAATTCACCACATGTAGAAACAACTTTATACACTCTTCTCTGGACTTGTGAAGCTATATAAACTTGTCTTTCAACGGTTTTACAGTTAAATACTACTTTTCAGTGAATTCTGGTGGTTTGAAACACTGGTTTCATGTGAACTAACTCTATTTCAAGGATTTCTGCAGTGTACAACATCCTTTCTAGACTAGAGACTTACATATTGGTGTCTTTTACACTTGTTATTCTCACTATTCTGTGATATTCATTAGTATTTCCTCTGAATGACTACTGATTTTTAGCTGTTTCCTATAATGGGCCTTCTTTTCTACTTGTGGGACTTCACCACATGTAGAAACAACTTTATACATTCTTCTCTGAACTTGAGAAGCTATATACACTTGTCTATCAACTGTTTTACTGTTAAATACTACTTTTCAGTGAATTCTGTTGGTTTGCAACACTGGTTTCATGTGAACTAACTCTATTTCAAGGATTTCTGCAGTGTGCAACATCCTTTCTAGACTAGAGACTTACATTTTGATGTCTTTTACACTTGTTCTCTCACTATTCTGTGATATTCATTAGTATTTCCTCTGAATGACTACTGATTTCTAGCTGTTTCCTGTAATGGGCCTTCTTTTCTACTTGTCGGACTTCACCACATGTAGAAACAGCTTTATATACTTTTCTCTGGACTTGCGAAGCTATATAAACTTGTCTTTCAACTGTTTTACAGTTAAATGCTACTTTTCAGTGAATTCTGGTGGTTTCAAACACTGGTTTCATGTGAACTAACTCTATTTCAAGGATTTCTGCAGTGTGCAACATCCTTTCTAGACTAGCGACTTACATATTGGTGTCTTTTACACTTGTTATGCTCACTATTCTGTGATATTAGTATTTCCTCTGAATGACTACTGATTTCTAGCTGTTTCCTATAATGGGCCTTCTTTTCTACTTGTGGGACTTCACCACATGTAGAAACAACTTTATACATTCTTCTCTGAACTTTAGAAGCTATATACAGTTGTCTTTCAACTGTTTTACAGTTAAATACTACTTTTCAGTGAATTCTGGTGGTTTGAAACACTGGTTTCATGTGAACTATCTCTATTTCAAGGTTTTCTTCAGTGTACAACATCCTTCCTAGACTAGAGACTTACATTTTGATGTCTTTTATACCTGTTCTCTCACTATTCTGTGATATTCATTAGTATTTGCTCTGAATTAGTAATGCTTTCTTTCAGTGTCCTATAGTAGGCCTTCTGGTATACTTGTGGGACTTCACCACATGTAGAAACAACTTTATACATTCTTCTCTGAACTTGAGAAGCTATATACACTTGTTTTTCAACTCTTTTACAGTTAAATACTACTTTTCATTGAATTCCGGTGGTTTGAAACACTGGTTTCATGTGAACTAAGTGTATTTCAAGGATTTGTGCAGTGTAGAACATCCTTTCTGTACTAGAGACTTACATTTTGATGTCTTTTACACTTGTTCTCTCACTATTCTGTGATATTCATTAGTATTTGCTCTGAATGACTACTGACTTCTAGCTGTTTCCTATAATGGGCCTTCTTTTCTACTTGTGGGACTTCACCACATCTAGAAACTACTTTATACACTCTTTTCTAGACTTGCGTAGCTATATACACTTGTCTTTCAACTGTTTTACAGTTAAATACTACTTTTCAGTGAATTCCGGTGGTTTGAAACACTGGTTTCATGTGAACTAACTCTATTTCAAGGATTTCTTCAGTGTACAACATCCTTTCTAGCCTAGAAACTTACATTTTGATGGTTTTCCACTTGTTCTCACACAATTCTATGATATTCATTAGTATTTCCTCTGAATTACTACTGATTTCTAGCTGTTTCCTATAAAGGGCCTTCTGCTCTACTTGTGGGACTTCACCACATGTAGAAACAACTTTATACACTCTTCTCTGGACTTGCGAAGCTATATAAAATTGTCTTTCAACGGTTTTACAGTTGAATACTACTTTTCAGTGAATTCTGTTGGTTTGAAACACTGGTTTCATGTGAACTAACTCTATTTCAAGGATTTCTGCAGTGTGCACCATCCTTTCTAGACTAGAGACTTACATTTTGATGTCTTTTACACTTTTTCTCTCACTATTCTGTGACATTCTTTAGTATTTGCTCTGAAATACTACTGAATTCTAGCTGTTTCCCATAATGGGCCTTCTTTTCTACTTGTGGGACGTCACCACATGTAGAAGAAACTTTATACACTCTTCTCTGAACTTGAGAAGCTATATACACTTGTCTTTCAACTGTTTTACAGTTGAATACTACTTTTCAGTGAATTCTGGTGGTTTCAAACACTGGTTTCATGTGACCTAACTGTATTTCAAGGATTTGTGCAGTGTACAACATCCTTTCTAGACTAGAGACTTACATTTTGATGTCTTTTACACTTGTTCTCTCACTATTTTGTGAAATTCATTAGTATTTGCTCTGAATGACTACTGATTTCTAGCTGTTTCCTATAATGGGGCTTCTTTTCTACTTGTGGGACTTCACCACATCTAGAAACTACTTTATACACTCTTCTCTGAACTTGTGAATCTATATAAACTTGTCTTTCAACTGTTTTACAGTTGAATACTACTTTTCAGTGAATTCCGGTGGTTTGAAACACTGGTTTCATGTGAACTAGCTCTATTTCAAGGATTTCTTCAGTGTACAACATCCTTCCTAGCCTAGAAACTTACATTTTGATGGTTTTCCACTTGTTCTCACACAATTCTATGATATTCATTAGTATTTCCTCTGAATTACTACTGATTTCTAGCTGTTTCCTATAAAGGGCCTTCTGCTCTACTTGTGGGACTTCACCACATGTAGAAACAACTTTATACACTCTTCTCTGGACTTGCGAAGCTATATAAAATTGTCTTTCAACGGTTTTACAGTTGAATACTACTTTTCAGTGAATTCTGTTGGTTTGAAACACTGGTTTCATGTGAACTAACTCTATTTCAAGGATTTCTGCAATGTACAACATCCTTTCTAGACTAGAGACTTACATTTGGTGTCTTTTACACTTGTTCTCTCACTATTCTGTGATATTCATTAGTATTTCCTCTGAATGACTACTGATTTCTAGCTGTTTCTTATAATGGGCCTTCTTGTCTACTTGTGGGACTTCACCACATGTAGAAACAACTTTATACATTCTTCTCTGAACTTGAGAAGCTATATACACTTGTTTTTCAACTGTTTTACAGTTGAATACTACTTTTCATTGAATTCCGGTGGTTTGAAACACTGGTTTCATGTGAACTAAGTGTATTTCAAGGATTTGTGCAGTGTAGAACATCCTTTCTGTACTAGAGACTTACATTTTGATGTCTTTTACACTTGTTCTCTCACTATTCTGTGATATTCATTAGTATTTGCTCTGAATGACTACTGATTTCTAGCTGTTTCCTATAATGGGCCTTCTTTTCTACTTGTGGGACTTCACCACATCTAGAAACTACTTTATACACTCTTTTCTAGACTTGCGAAGCTATATACACTTGTCTTTCAACTGTTTTACAGTTAAATACTACTTTTCAGTGAATTCCGGTGGTTTGAAACACTGGTTTCATGTGAACTAACTCTATTTCAAGGATTTCTTCAGTGTACAACATCCTTTCTAGCCTAGAAACTTACATTTTGATGGTTTTCAACTTGTTCTCACACAATTCTATGATATTCATTAGTATTTCCTCTGAATTACTACTGATTTCTAGCTGTTTCCTATAAAGGGCCTTCTGCTCTACTTGTGGGACTTCACCACATGTAGAAACAACTTTATACACTCTTCTCTGGACTTGCGAAGCTATATAAAATTGTCTTTCAACGGTTTTACAGTTGAATACTACTTTTCAGTGAATTCTGTTGGTTTGAAACACTGGTTTCATGTGAACTAACTCTATTTCAAGGATTTCTGCAATGTACAACATCCTTTCTAGACTAGAGACTTACATTTGGTGTCTTTTACACTTGTTCTCTCACTATTCTGTGATATTCATTAGTATTTCCTCTGAATGACTACTGATTTCTATCTGTTTCCTATAATGGGCCTTCTTTTCTACTTGTGGGACTTCACAACATCTAGAAACTACTTTATACACTCTTCTCTAGACTTGCGAAGCTATATAAACTTGTCTTTCAACGGTTTTACAGTTAAATACTACTTTTCAGTGAATTCTTTTGGTTTGAAACACTGGTTTCATGTGAACTAACTCTATTTCAAGGATTTCTGCAGTGTGCACCATCCTTTCTAGACTAGAGACTTACATTTTGATGTCTTTTATACTTGTTCTCTCACTATTCTGTGATATTCATTAGTATTTGCTCTGAATTAGTAATGCTTTCTTGCCATGTCCTATAGTAGGCCTTCTGGTATACTTGTGGGACTTCACCACATGTAGAAACAACTTTATACATTCTTCTCTGAACTTGAGAAGCTATATACACTTGTCTTACAACTGTTTTACAGTTAATACTAATTTTCAGTGAATTCCGGTGGTTTAAAACACTGGTTTCATGTGAACTAACTGTATTTCAAGGATTTCTGCAGTGTACAACATCCTTTCTAGACTAGAGACTTACATTTTGATGTCTTTTACACTTGTTCTATCACTATTCTGTGATATTCATTAGTATTTGCTCTGAATGACTACTGATTTCTACCTGTTTCCTATAATGGGCCTTCTTTTCTACTTGTGGGACTTCACTACATTTAGAAACTACTTTATACACTCTTCTCTAGACCTGCGAAGCTATATACACTTGTCTTTCAACGGTATTACAGTTAAATACTACTTTTCAGTGAATTCTGGTGGTTTGAAACACTGGTTTCATGTGAACTAACTCTATATCAAGGATTTCTGCAGTGTGCAACATCCTTTCTAGACTAGAGACTTACATTTTGGTGTCTTTTACACTTGTTCTCTCACTATTCTGTGATATTCATTAGTATTTGCTCTGAATGACTACTGATTTCTAGCTGTTTCCTATAATGGGCCTTCTTTTCTACTTGTGGGACTTCACCACATGTAGAAGAAACTTTATATACACTTCTCTGAACTTTAGAAGCTATATACAGTTGTCTTTCAACTGTTTTACAGTTAAATACTACTTTTCAGTGAATTCTGGTGGTTTGAAACACTGGTTTCATGTGAACTATCTCTATTTCAAGGTTTTCTGCAGTGTGCAACATCCTTTCTAGACTAGAGACTTACATTTTGATGTCTTTTACACTTGTTCTCTCACTATTCTGTGACATTCTTTAGTATTTGCACTGAAATACTACTGAATTCTAGCTGTTTCCCATAATGGGCCTTCTTTTCTACTTGTGGGACGTCACCACATGTAGAAGAAACTTTATACACTCTTCTCTGAACTTGAGAAGCTATATACACTTGTCTTTCAACTGTTTTACAGTTGAATACTACTTTTCAGTGAATTCTGGTGGTTTCAAACACTGGTTTCATGTGAACTAACTGTATTTCAAGGATTTGTGCAGTGTACAACATCCTTTCTAGACTAGAGACTTACATTTTGATGTCTTTTACACTTGTTCTCTCACTATTTTGTGAAATTCATTAGTATTTGCTCTGAATGACTACTGATTTCTAGCTGTTTCCTATAATGGGGCTTCTTTTCTACTTGTGGGACTTCACCACATCTAGAAACTACTTTATACACTCTTCTCTGAACTTGTGAATCTATATAAACTTGTCTTTCAACTGTTTTACAGTTGAATACTACTTTTCAGTGAATTCCGGTGGTTTGAAACACTGGTTTCATGTGAACTAGCTCTATTTCAAGGATTTCTTCAGTGTACAACATCCTTCCTAGCCTAGAAACTTACATTTTGATGGTTTTCCACTTGTTCTCACACAATTCTATGATATTCATTAGTATTTCCTCTGAATTACTACTGATTTCTAGCTGTTTCCTATAAAGGGCCTTCTGCTCTACTTGTGGGACTTCACCACATGTAGAAACAACTTTATACATTCTTCTCTGAAATTGAGAAGCTATATACACTTGTCTTTCAACTGTTTTACAGTTAAATACTACTTTTCAGTGAATTCTGGTGGTTTGAAACACTGGTTTCATGTGAACTAACTCTATTTCAAGGATTTCTGCAGTGTGCAACATCCTTTCTAGACTAGAGACTTACATTTTGATGTCTTTTACACTTGTTCTCTCACTATTCTGTGATATTCATTAGTATTTGCTCTGAAATACTACTGATTTCTACCTGTTTCCCATAATGGGCCATCTTTTCTACTTGTGGGACTTCACCACATTTAGAAACTACTTTATACACTCTTCTCTAGACCTGCGAAGCTATATAAACTTGTCTTTCAACTCTTTTACAGTAGAATACTACTTTTCAGTGAATTCTGGTGGTTTCAAACACTGGTTTCATGTGAACTAACTCTATTTCAAGGATTTCTGCAGTGTGCAACATCCTTTCTAGACTAGCGACTTACATATTGGTGTCTTTTACACTTGTTATGCTCACTATTCTGTGATATTCATTAGTATTTCCTCTGAATGACTACTGATTTCTAGCTGTTTCTTATAATGGGCCTTCTTGTCTACTTGTGGGACTTCACCACATGTAGAAACAACTTTATACATTCTTCTATGAACTTGAGAAGCTATATACACTTGTTTTTCAACTGTTTTACAGTTGAATACTACTTTTCATTGAATTCCGGTGGTTTGAAACACTGGTTTCATGTGAACTAAGTGTATTTCAAGGATTTGTGCAGTGTAGAACATCCTTTCTGTACTAGAGACTTACATTTTGATGTCTTTTACACTTGTTCTCTCACTATTCTGTGATATTCATTAGTATTTGCTCTGAATGACTACTGATTTCTAGCTGTTTCCTATAATGGGCCTTCTTTTCTACTTGTGGGACTTCACCACATCTAGAAACTACTTTATACACTCTTTTCTAGACTTGCGAAGCTATATACACTTGTCTTTCAACTGTTTTACAGTTAAATACTACTTTTCAGTGAATTCCGGTGGTTTGAAACACTGGTTTCATGTGAACTAACTCTATTTCAAGGATTTCTTCAGTGTACAACATCCTTTCTAGCCTAGAAACTTACATTTTGATGGTTTTCCACTTGTTCTCACACAATTCTATGATATTCATTAGTATTTCCTCTGAATTACTACTGATTTCTAGCTGTTTCCTATAAAGGGCCTTCTGCTCTACTTGTGGGACTTCACCACATGTAGAAACAACTTTATACACTCTTCTCTGGACTTGCGAAGCTATATAAAATTGTCTTTCAACGGTTTTACAGTTGAATACTACTTTTCAGTGAATTCTGTTGGTTTGAAACACTGGTTTCATGTGAACTAACTCTATTTCAAGGATTTCTGCAATGTACAACATCCTTTCTAGAGTAGAGACTTACATTTGGTGTCTTTTACACTTGTTCTCTCACTATTCTGTGATATTCATTAGTATTTCCTCTGAATGACTACTGATTTCTATCTGTTCCTATAATGGGCCTTCTTTTCTACTTGTGGGACTTCACAACATCTAGAAACTACTTTATACACTCTTCTCTAGACTTGCGAAGCTATATAAACTTGTCTTTCAACGGTTTTACAGTTAAATACTACTTTTCAGTGAATTCTTTTGGTTTGAAACACTGGTTTCATGTCAACTAACTCTATTTCAAGGATTTCTGCAGTGTGCACCATCCTTTCTAGACTAGAGACTTACATTTTGATGTCTTTTATACTTGTTCTCTCACTATTCTGTGATATTCATTAGTATTTGCTCTGAATTAGTAATGCTTTCTTGCCGTGTCCTATAGTAGGCCTTCTGGTATACTTGTGGGACTTCACCACATGTAGAAACAACTTTATACATTCTTCTCTGAACTTGAGAAGCTATATACACTTGTCTTACAACTGTTTTACAGTTAATACTAATTTTCAGTGAATTCCGGTGGTTTAAAACACTGGTTTCATGTGAACTAACTGTATTTCAAGGATTTGTGCAGTGTACAACATCCTTTCTAGACTAGAGACTTACATTTTGATGTCTTTTACACTTGTTCTCTCACTATTCTGTGACATTCTTTAGTATTTGCTCTGAAATACTACTGATTTCTAGCTGTTTCCTATAAAGGGCCTTCTGCTCTACTTGTGGGACTTCACCACATGTAGAAGAAACTTTATATACACTTCTCTGAACTTCAGAAGCTATATACAGTTGTCTTTCAACTGTTTTACAGTTAAATACTACTTTTCAGTGAATTCTGGTGGTTTGAAACACTGGTTTCATGTGAACTATCTCTATTTCAAGGTTTTCTGCAGTGTGCAACATCCTTTCTAGACTAGAGACTTACATTTTGATGTCTTTTACACTTGTTCTCTCACTATTCTGTGACATTCTTTAGTATTTGCTCTGAAATACTACTGATTTCTAGCTGTTTCCTATAAAGGGCCTTCTGCTCTACTTGTGGGACTTCACCACATGTAGAAACAACTTTATACACTCTTCTCTGGACTTGCGAAGCTATATAAACTTGTCTTGCAACGGTTTTACAGTAGAATACTACTTTTCAGTGAATTCTGGTGGTTTCAAACACTGGTTTCATGTGAACTAACTCTATTTCAAGGATTTCTGCAGTGTGCAACATCCTTTCTAGACTAGCGACTTACATATTGGTGTCTTTTACACTTGTTATTCTCACTATTCTGTGATATTCATTAGTATTTCCTCTGAATGACTGCTGATTTCTAGCTGTTTCCTATAATGGGCCTTCTTTTCTACTTGTGGGACTTCACCACATGTAGAAACAACTTTATACACTCTTCTCTGAACTTGAGAAGCTATATACACTTGTTTTTCAACTCTTTTACAGTTAAATACTACTTTTCATTGAATTCCGGTGGTTTGAAACACTGGTTTCATGTGAACTAACTGTATTTCAAGGATTTGTGCAGTGTACAACATCCTTTCTAGACTAGAGACTTACATTTTGATGTCTTTTACACTTGTTCTCTCACTATTCTGTGATATTCATTAGTATTTGCTCTGAATTAGTAATGTTTTCTTGCAGTGTCCTATAGTGGGCCTTCTGGTATACTTGTGGGACTTCACCACATGTGGAAGAAACTTTATACACTTCTCTGAACTTTAGAAGCTATATACACTTGTCTTTCAACGGTTTTACAGTTATATACTACTTTTCAGTGAATTCTGGTGGTTTGAAACACTGGTTTCATGTGAACTAACTCTATTTCAAGGATTTCTGCAGTGTGCAACATCCTTTCTAGACTAGAGACTTACATTTTGGTGTCTTTTACACTTGTTCTCTCACTATTCTGTGATATTCATTAGTATTTGCTCTGAATGACTACTGATTTCTAGCTGTTTCCTATAATGGGCCTTCTTTTCTACTTGTGGGACTTCACCACATGTAGAAGAAACTTTATATACACTTCTCTGAACTTTAGAAGCTATATACAGTTGTCTTTCAACTGTTTTACAGTTAAATACTACTTTTCAGTGAATTCTGGTGGTTTGAAACACTGGTTTCATGTGAACTATCTCTATTTCAAGGTTTTCTGCAGTGTGCAACATCCTTTCTAGACTAGAGACTTACATTTTGATGTCTTTTACACTTGTTCTCTCACTATTCTGTGACATTCTTTAGTATTTGCACTGAAATACTACTGATTTCTAGCTGTTTCCTATAATGGGGCTTCTTTTCTACTTGTGGGACTTCACCACATCTAGAAACTACTTTATACACTCTTCTCTGAACTTGTGAATCTATATAAACTTGTCTTTCAACTGTTTTACAGTTGAATACTACTTTTCAGTGAATTCCGGTGGTTTGAAACACTGGTTTCATGTGAACTAGCTCTATTTCAAGGATTTCTTCAGTGTACAACATCCTTCCTAGCCTAGAAACTTACATTTTGATGGTTTTCCACTTGTTCTCACACAATTCTATGATATTCATTAGTATTTCCTCTGAATTACTACTGATTTCTAGCTGTTTCCTATAAAGGGCCTTCTGCTCTACTTGTGGGACTTCACCACATGTAGAAACAACTTTATACATTCTTCTCTGAAATTGAGAAGCTATATACACTTGTCTTTCAACTGTTTTACAGTTAAATACTACTTTTCAGTGAATTCTGGTGGTTTGAAACACTGGTTTCATGTGAACTAACTCTATTTCAAGGATTTCTGCAGTGTGCAACATCCTTTCTAGACTAGAGACTTACATTTTGATGTCTTTTACACTTGTTCTCTCACTATTCTGTGATATTCATTAGTATTTGCTCTGAAATACTACTGATTTCTACCTGTTTCCCATAATGGGCCTTCTTTTCTACTTGTGGGACTTCACCACATTTAGAAACTACTTTATACACTCTTCTCTAGACCTGCGAAGCTATATAAACTTGTCTTTCAACTCTTTTACAGTAGAATACTACTTTTCAGTGAATTCTGGTGGTTTCAAACACTGGTTTCATGTGAACTAACTCTATTTCAAGGATTTCTGCAGTGTGCAACATCCTTTCTAGACTAGCGACTTACATATTGGTGTCTTTTACACTTGTTATGCTCACTATTCTGTGATATTCATTAGTATTTCCTCTGAATGACTACTGATTTCTAGCTGTTTCTTATAATGGGCCTTCTTGTCTACTTGTGGGACTTCACCACATGTAGAAACAACTTTATACATTCTTCTATGAACTTGAGAAGCTATATACACTTGTTTTTCAACTGTTTTACAGTTGAATACTACTTTTCATTGAATTCCGGTGGTTTGAAACACTGGTTTCATGTGAACTAAGTGTATTTCAAGGATTTGTGCAGTGTAGAACATCCTTTCTGTACTAGAGACTTACATTTTGATGTCTTTTACACTTGTTCTCTCACTATTCTGTGATATTCATTAGTATTTGCTCTGAATGACTACTGATTTCTAGCTGTTTCCTATAATGGGCCTTCTTTTCTACTTGTGGGACTTCACCACATCTAGAAACTACTTTATACACTCTTTTCTAGACTTGCGAAGCTATATACACTTGTCTTTCAACTGTTTTACAGTTAAATACTACTTTTCAGTGAATTCCGGTGGTTTGAAACACTGGTTTCATGTGAACTAACTCTATTTCAAGGATTTCTTCAGTGTACAACATCCTTTCTAGCCTAGAAACTTACATTTTGATGGTTTTCCACTTGTTCTCACACAATTCTATGATATTCATTAGTATTTCCTCTGAATTACTACTGATTTCTAGCTGTTTCCTATAAAGGGCCTTCTGCTCTACTTGTGGGACTTCACCACATGTAGAAACAACTTTATACACTCTTCTCTGGACTTGCGAAGCTATATAAAATTGTCTTTCAACGGTTTTACAGTTGAATACTACTTTTCAGTGAATTCTGTTGGTTTGAAACACTGGTTTCATGTGAACTAACTCTATTTCAAGGATTTCTGCAATGTACAACATCCTTTCTAGACTAGAGACTTACATTTGGTGTCTTTTACACTTGTTCTCTCACTATTCTGTGATATTCATTAGTATTTCCTCTGAATGACTACTGATTTCTATCTGTTTCCTATAATGGGCCTTCTTTTCTACTTGTGGGACTTCACAACATCTAGAAACTACTTTATACACTCTTCTCTAGACTTGCGAAGCTATATAAACTTGTCTTTCAACAGTTTTACAGTTAAATACTACTTTTCAGTGAATTCTTTTGGTTTGAAACACTGGTTTCATGTGAACTAACTCTATTTCAAGGATTTCTGCAGTGTGCACCATCCTTTCTAGACTAGAGACTTACATTTTGATGTCTTTTATACTTGTTCTCTCACTATTCTGTGATATTCATTAGTATTTGCTCTGAATTAGTAATGCTTTCTTGCCGTGTCCTATAGTAGGCCTTCTGGTATACTTGTGGGACTTCACCACATGTAGAAACAACTTTATACATTCTTCTCTGAACTTGAGAAGCTATATACACTTGTCTTACAACTGTTTTACAGTTAATACTAATTTTCAGTGAATTCCGGTGGTTTAAAACACTGGTTTCATGTGAACTAACTGTATTTCAAGGATTTGTGCAGTGTACAACATCCTTTCTAGACTAGAGACTTACATTTTGATGTCTTTTACACTTGTTCTCTCACTATTCTGTGACATTCTTTAGTATTTGCTCTGAAATACTACTGATTTCTAGCTGTTTCCTATAAAGGGCCTTCTGCTCTACTTGTGGGACTTCACCACATGTAGAAGAAACTTTATATACACTTCTCTGAACTTTAGAAGCTATATACAGTTGTCTTTCAACTGTTTTACAGTTAAATACTACTTTTCAGTGAATTCTGGTGGTTTGAAACACTGGTTTCATGTGAACTATCTCTATTTCAAGGTTTTCTGCAGTGTGCAACATCCTTTCTAGACTAGAGACTTACATTTTGATGTCTTTTACACTTGTTCTCTCACTATTCTGTGACATTCTTTAGTATTTGCTCTGAAATACTACTGATTTCTAGCTGTTTCCTATAAAGGGCCTTCTGCTCTACTTGTGGGACTTCACCACATGTAGAAACAACTTTATACACTCTTCTCTGGACTTGCGAAGCTATATAAACTTGTCTTGCAACGGTATTACAGTAGAATACTACTTTTCAGTGAATTCTGGTGGTTTCAAACACTGGTTTCATGTGAACTAACTCTATTTCAAGGATTTCTGCAGTGTGCAACATCCTTTCTAGACTAGCGACTTACATATTGGTGTCTTTTACACTTGTTATTCTCACTATTCTGTGATATTCATTAGTATTTCCTCTGAATGACTGCTGATTTCTAGCTGTTTCCTATAATGGGCCTTCTTTTCTACTTGTGGGACTTCACCACATGTAGAAACAACTTTATACACTCTTCTCTGAACTTGAGAAGCTATATACACTTGTTTTTCAACTCTTTTACAGTTAAATACTACTTTTCATTGAATTCCGGTGGTTTGAAACACTGGTTTCATGTGAACTAACTGTATTTCAAGGATTTGTGCAGTGTACAACATCCTTTCTAGACTAGAGACTTACATTTTGATGTCTTTTACACTTGTTCTCTCACTATTCTGTGATATTCATTAGTATTTGCTCTGAATTAGTAATGTTTTCTTGCAGTGTCCTATAGTGGGCCTTCTGGTATACTTGTGGGACTTCACCACATGTGGAAGAAACTTTATACACTTCTCTGAACTTTAGAAGCTATATACACTTGTCTTTCAACGGTTTTACAGTTATATACTACTTTTCAGTGAATTCTGGTGGTTTGAAACACTGGTTTCATGTGAACTAACTCTATTTCAAGGATTTCTGCAGTGTGTAACATCCTTTCTAGACTAGAGACTTACATTTTGATGTCTTTTACACTTGTTCTCTCACTATTTTGTGAAATTCATTAGTATTTGCTCTGAATGACTACTGATTTCTAGCTGTTTCCTATAATGGGCCTTCTTTTCTACTTGTGGGACTTCACCACATCTAGAAACTACTTTATACACTCTTCTCTGAACTTGTGAATCTATATAAACTTGTCTTTCAACTGTTTTACAGTTGAATACTACTTTTCAGTGAATTCCGGTGGTTTGAAACACTGGTTTCATGTGAACTAGCTCTATTTCAAGGATTTCTTCAGTGTACAACATCCTTTCTAGCCTAGAAACTTACATTTTGATGGTTTTCCACTTGTTCTCACACAATTCTATGATATTCATTAGTATTTCCTCCGAATTACTACTGATTTCTAGCTGTTTCCTATAAAGGGCCTTCTGCTCTACTTGTGGGAATTCACCACATGTAGAAACAACTTTATACACTCTTCTCTGGACTTGTGAAGCTATATAAACTTGTCTTTCAACGGTTTTACAGTTAAATACTACTTTTCAGTGAATTCTGGTGGTTTGAAACACTGGTTTCATGTGAACTAACTCTATTTCAAGGATTTCTGCAGTGTACAACATCCTTTCTAGACTAGAGACTTACATATTGGTGTCTTTTACACTTGTTATTCTCACTATTCTGTGATATTCATTAGTATTTCCTCTGAATGACTACTGATTTTTAGCTGTTTCCTATAATGGGCCTTCTTTTCTACTTGTGGGACTTCACCACATGTAGAAACAACTTTATACATTCTTCTCTGAACTTGAGAAGCTATATACACTTGTCTATCAACTGTTTTACTGTTAAATACTACTTTTCAGTGAATTCTGTTGGTTTGCAACACTGGTTTCATGTGAACTAACTCTATTTCAAGGATTTCTGCAGTGTGCAACATCCTTTCTAGACTAGAGACTTACATTTTGATGTCTTTTACACTTGTTCTCTCACTATTCTGTGATATTCATTAGTATTTCCTCTGAATGACTACTGATTTCTAGCTGTTTCCTGTAATGGGCCTTCTTTTCTACTTGTGGGACTTCACCACATGTAGAAACAGCTTTATATACTTTTCTCTGGACTTGCGAAGCTATATAAACTTGTCTTTCAACTGTTTTACAGTTAAATGCTACTTTTCAGTGAATTCTGGTGGTTTCAAACACTGGTTTCATGTGAACTAACTCTATTTCAAGGATTTCTGCAGTGTGCAACATCCTTTCTAGACTAGCGACTTACATATTGGTGTCTTTTACACTTGTTATGCTCACTATTCTGTGATATTAGTATTTCCTCTGAATGACTACTGATTTCTAGCTGTTTCCTATAATGGGCCTTCTTTTCTACTTGTGGGACTTCACCACATGTAGAAACAACTTTATACATTCTTCTCTGAACTTTAGAAGCTATATACAGTTGTCTTTCAACTGTTTTACAGTTAAATACTACTTTTCAGTGAATTCTGGTGGTTTGAAACACTGGTTTCATGTGAACTATCTCTATTTCAAGGTTTTCTTCAGTGTACAACATCCTTCCTAGACTAGAGACTTACATTTTGATGTCTTTTATACTTGTTCTCTCACTATTCTGTGATATTCATTAGTATTTGCTCTGAATTAGTAATGCTTTCTTGCAGTGTCCTATAGTAGGCCTTCTGGTATACTTGTGGGACTTCACCACATGTAGAAACAACTTTATACATTCTTCTCTGAACTTGAGAAGCTATATACACTTGTCTTACAACTGTTTTACAGTTAATACTAATTTTCAGTGAATTCCGGTGGTTTAAAACACTGGTTTCATGTGAACTAACTGTATTTCAAGGATTTGTGCAGTGTACAACATCCTTTCTAGACTAGAGACTTACATTTTGATGTCTTTTACACTTGTTCTCTCACTATTCTGTGATATTCATTAGTATTTGCTCTGAATGACTACTGATTTCTACCTGTTTCCCATAATGGGCCTTCTTTTCTACTTGTGGGACTTCACCACATTTAGAAACTACTTTATACACTCTTCTCTAGACCTGCGAAGCTATATACACTTGTCTTTCAACTGTATTACAGTTAAATACTACTTTTCAGTGAATTCTGGTGGTTTGAAACACTGGTTTCATGTGAACTAACTCTATATCAAGGATTTTTGCAGTGTGCAACATCCTTTCTAGACTAGAGACTTACATTTTGATGTCTTTTACACTTGTTCTCTCACTATTCTGTGACATTCTTTAGTATTTGCTCTGAAATACTACTGATTTCTAGCTGTTTCCTATAAAGGGCCTTCTGCTCTACTTGTGGGACTTCACCACATGTAGAAACAACTTTATACACTCTTCTCTGGACTTGCGAAGCTATATAAACTTGTCTTGCAACGGTTTTACAGTAGAATACTACTTTTCAGTGAATTCTGGTGGTTTCAAACACTGGTTTCATGTGAACTAACTCTATTTCAAGGATTTCTGCCGTGTGCAACATCCTTTCTAGACTAGCGACTTACATATTGGTGTCATTTACACTTGTTATTCTCACTATTCTGTGATATTCATTAGTATTTCCTCTGAATGACTGCTGATTTCTAGCTGTTTCCTATAATGGGCCTTCTTTTCTACTTGTGGGACTTCACCACATGTAGAAACAACTTTATACACTCTTCTCTGAACTTGAGAAGCTTTATACACTTGTTTTTCAACTCTTTTACAGTTAAATACTACTTTTCATTGAATTCCGGTGGTTTGAAACACTGGTTTCATGTGAACTAACTGTATTTCAAGGATTTGTGCAGTGTACAACATCCTTTCTAGACTAGAGACTTACATTTTGATGTCTTTTACACTTGTTCTCTCACTATTCTGTGATATTCATTAGTATTTGCTCTGAATTAGTAATGTTTTCTTGCAGTGTCCTATAGTGGGCCTTCTGGTATACTTGTGGGACTTCACCACATGTGGAAGAAACTTTATACACTTCTCTGAACTTTAGAAGCTATATACACTTGTCTTTCAACGGTTTTACAGTTAAATACTACTTTTCAGTGAATTCTGGTGGTTTGAAACACTGGTTTCATGTGAACTATATTTCAAGGATTTCTGCAGTGTGCAACATCCTTTCTAGACTAGAGACTTACATTTTGATGTCTTTTACACTTGTTCTCTCACTATTTTGTGAAATTCATTAGTATTTGCTCTGAATGACTACTGATTTCTAGCTGTTTCCTATAATGGGCCTTCTTTTCTACTTGTGGGACTTCACCACATCTAGAAACTACTTTATACACTCTTCTCTAGACCTGCGAAGCTATATACACTTGTCTTTCAACTGTATTACAGTTAAATACTACTTTTCAGTGAATTCTGGTGGTTTGAAACACTGGTTTCATGTGAACTAACTCTATATCAAGGACTTTTGCAGTGTGCAACATCCTTTCTAGACTAGAGACTTACATTTTGATGTCTTTTACACTTGTTCTCTCACTATTCTGTGATATTCATTAGTATTTGCTCTGAAATACTACTGATTTCTACCTGTTTCCCATAATGGGCCTTCTTTTCTACTTGTGGGACTTCACCACATTTAGAAACTACTTTATACACTCTTCTCTAGACTTGCGAAGCTATATAAACTTGTCTTTCAACTGTTTTACAGTTAAATACTACTTTTCAGTGAATTCTGGTGGTTTGAAACACTGGTTTCATGTGAACTAACTCTATTTCAAGGATTTCTGCAGTGTACAACATCCTTTCTAGACTAGAGACTTACATATTGGTGTCTTTTACACTTGTTATTCTCACTATTCTGTGATATTCATTAGTATTTCCTCTGAATGACTACTGATTTTTAGCTGTTTCCTATAATGGGCCTTCTTTTCTACTTGTGGGACTTCACCACATGTAGAAACAACTTTATACATTCTTCTCTGAACTTGAGAAGCTATATACACTTGTCTATCAACTGTTTTACTGTTAAATACTACTTTTCAGTGAATTCTGTTGGTTTGCAACACTGGTTTCATGTGAACTAACTCTATTTCAAGGATTTCTGCAGTGTGCAACATCCTTTCTAGACTAGAGACTTACATTTTGATGTCTTTTACACTTGTTCTCTCACTATTCTGTGATATTCATTAGTATTTGCTCTGAATTAGTAATGCTTTCTTGCAGTGTCCTATAGTAGGCCTTCTGGTATACTTGTGGGACTTCACCACATGTAGAAACAACTTTATACATTCTTCTCTGAACTTGAGAAGCTATATACACTTGTCTTACAACTGTTTTACAGTTAATACTAATTTTCAGTGAATTCCGGTGGTTTAAAACACTGGTTTCATGTGAACTAACTGTATTTCAAGGATTTGTGCAGTGTACAACATCCTTTCTAGACTAGAGACTTACATTTTGATGTCTTTTACACTTGTTCTATCACTATTCTGTGATATTCATTAGTATTTGCTCTGAATGACTACTGATTTCTACCTGTTTCCCATAATGGGCCTTCTTTTCTACTTGTGGGACTTCACCACATGTAGAAACAGCTTTATATACTTTTCTCTGGACTTGCGAAGCTATATAAACTTGTCTTTCAACTGTTTTACAGTTAAATGCTACTTTTCAGTGAATTCTGGTGGTTTCAAACACTGGTTTCATATGAACTAACTCTATTTCAAGGATTTCTGCAGTGTGCAACATCCTTTCTAGACTAGCGACTTACATATTGGTGTCTTTTACACTTGTTATGCTCACTATTCTGTGATATTAGTATTTCCTCTGAATGACTACTGATTTCTAGCTGTTTCCTATAATGGGCCTTCTTTTCTACTTGTGGGACTTCACAACATCTAGAAACTACTTTATACACTCTTCTCTAGACTTGCGAAGCTATATAAACTTGTGTTTCAACGGTTTTACAGTTAAATACTACTTTTCAGTGAATTCTTTTGGTTTGAAACACTGGTTTCATGTGAACTAACTCTATTTCAAGGATTTCTGCAGTGTGCACCATCCTTTCTAGACTAGAGACTTACATTTTGATGTCTTTTATACTTGTTCTCTCAATATTCTGTGATATTCATTAGTATTTGCTCTGAATTAGTAATGCTTTCTTGCAGTGTCCTATAGTAGGCCTTCTGGTATACTTGTGGGACTTCACCACATGTAGAAACAACTTTATACATTCTTCTCTGAACTTGAGAAGCTATATACACTTGTCTTACAACTGTTTTACAGTTAATACTAATTTTCAGTGAATTCCGTTGATTTAAAACACTGGTTTCATGTGAACTAACTGTATTTCAAGGATTTGTGCAGTGTACAACATCCTTTCTAGACTAGAGACTTATATTTTGATGTCTTTTACACTTTTTCTATCACTATTCTGTGATATTCATTAGTATTTGCTCTGAATGACTACTGATTTCTAGCTGTTTCCTATAATGGGCCTTCTTTTCTACTTGTGGGACTTCACCACATTTAGAAACTACTTTATACACTCTTCTCTAGACCTGCGAAGCTATATACACTTGTCTTCCAACTGTTTTACAGTTGAATACTAGTTTTCAGTGAATTCCGGTGGTTTGAAACACTGGTTTCATGTGAACTAGCTCTATTTCAAGGATTTCTTCAGTGTACAACATCCTTTCTAGCCTAGAAACTTACATTTTGATGGTTTTCCACTTGTTCTCACACAATTCTATGATATTCATTAGTATTTCCTCCGAATTACTACTGATTTCTAGCTGTTTCCTATAAAGGGCCTTCTGCTCTACTTGTGGGAATTCACCACATGTAGAAACAACTTTATACACTCTTCTCTGGACTTGTGAAGCTATATAAACTTGTCTTTCAACGGTTTTACAGTTAAATACTACTTTTCAGTGAATTCTGGTGGTTTGAAACACTGGTTTCATGTGAACTAACTGTATTTCAAGGATTTGTGCAGTGTACAACATCCTTTCTAGACTAGAGACTTACATTTTGATGTCTTTTACACTTGTTCTCTCACTATTCTGTGATATTCATTAGTATTTGCTCTGAATTAGTAATGTTTTCTTGCAGTGTCCTATAGTGGGCCTTCTGGTATACTTGTGGGACTTCACCACATGTGGAAGAAACTTTATACACTTCTCTGAACTTTAGAAGCTATATACACTTGTCTTTCAACGGTTTTACAGTTAAATACTACTTTTCAGTGAATTCTGGTGGTTTGAAACACTGGTTTCATGTGAACTATATTTCAAGGATTTCTGCAGTGTGCAACATCCTTTCTAGACTAGAGACTTACATTTTGATGTCTTTTACACTTGTTCTCTCACTATTTTGTGAAATTCATTAGTATTTGCTCTGAATGACTACTGATTTCTAGCTGTTTCCTATAATGGGCCTTCTTTTCTACTTGTGGGACTTCACCACATCTAGAAACTACTTTATACACTCTTCTCTAGACCTGCGAAGCTATATACACTTGTCTTTCAACTGTATTACAGTTAAATACTACTTTTCAGTGAATTCTGGTGGTTTGAAACACTGGTTTCATGTGAACTAACTCTATATCAAGGACTTTTGCAGTGTGCAACATCCTTTCTAGACTAGAGACTTACATTTTGATGTCTTTTACACTTGTTCTCTCACTATTCTGTGATATTCATTAGTATTTGCTCTGAAATACTACTGATTTCTACCTGTTTCCCATAATGGGCCTTCTTTTCTACTTGTGGGACTTCACCACATTTAGAAACTACTTTATACACTCTTCTCTAGACTTGCGAAGCTATATAAACTTGTCTTTCAACTGTTTTACAGTTAAATACTACTTTTCAGTGAATTCTGGTGGTTTGAAACACTGGTTTCATGTGAACTAACTCTATTTCAAGGATTTCTGCAGTGTACAACATCCTTTCTAGACTAGAGACTTACATATTGGTGTCTTTTACACTTGTTATTCTCACTATTCTGTGATATTCATTAGTATTTCCTCTGAATGACTACTGATTTTTAGCTGTTTCCTATAATGGGCCTTCTTTTCTACTTGTGGGACTTCACCACATGTAGAAACAACTTTATACATTCTTCTCTGAACTTGAGAAGCTATATACACTTGTCTATCAACTGTTTTACTGTTAAATACTACTTTTCAGTGAATTCTGTTGGTTTGCAACACTGGTTTCATGTGAACTAACTCTATTTCAAGGATTTCTGCAGTGTGCAACATCCTTTCTAGACTAGAGACTTACATTTTGATGTCTTTTACACTTGTTCTCTCACTATTCTGTGATATTCATTAGTATTTGCTCTGAATTAGTAATGCTTTCTTGCAGTGTCCTATAGTAGGCCTTCTGGTATACTTGTGGGACTTCACCACATGTAGAAACAACTTTATACATTCTTCTCTGAACTTGAGAAGCTATATACACTTGTCTTACAACTGTTTTACAGTTAATACTAATTTTCAGTGAATTCCGGTGGTTTAAAACACTGGTTTCATGTGAACTAACTGTATTTCAAGGATTTGTGCAGTGTACAACATCCTTTCTAGACTAGAGACTTACATTTTGATGTCTTTTACACTTGTTCTATCACTATTCTGTGATATTCATTAGTATTTGCTCTGAATGACTACTGATTTCTACCTGTTTCCCATAATGGGCCTTCTTTTCTACTTGTGGGACTTCACCACATGTAGAAACAGCTTTATATACTTTTCTCTGGACTTGCGAAGCTATATAAACTTGTCTTTCAACTGTTTTACAGTTAAATGCTACTTTTCAGTGAATTCTGGTGGTTTCAAACACTGGTTTCATATGAACTAACTCTATTTCAAGGATTTCTGCAGTGTGCAACATCCTTTCTAGACTAGCGACTTACATATTGGTGTCTTTTACACTTGTTATGCTCACTATTCTGTGATATTAGTATTTCCTCTGAATGACTACTGATTTCTAGCTGTTTCCTATAATGGGCCTTCTTTTCTACTTGTGGGACTTCACAACATCTAGAAACTACTTTATACACTCTTCTCTAGACTTGCGAAGCTATATAAACTTGTGTTTCAACGGTTTTACAGTTAAATACTACTTTTCAGTGAATTCTTTTGGTTTGAAACACTGGTTTCATGTGAACTAACTCTATTTCAAGGATTTCTGCAGTGTGCACCATCCTTTCTAGACTAGAGACTTACATTTTGATGTCTTTTATACTTGTTCTCTCAATATTCTGTGATATTCATTAGTATTTGCTCTGAATTAGTAATGCTTTCTTGCAGTGTCCTATAGTAGGCCTTCTGGTATACTTGTGGGACTTCACCACATGTAGAAACAACTTTATACATTCTTCTCTGAACTTGAGAAGCTATATACACTTGTCTTACAACTGTTTTACAGTTAATACTAATTTTCAGTGAATTCCGTTGATTTAAAACACTGGTTTCATGTGAACTAACTGTATTTCAAGGATTTGTGCAGTGTACAACATCCTTTCTAGACTAGAGACTTATATTTTGATGTCTTTTACACTTTTTCTATCACTATTCTGTGATATTCATTAGTATTTGCTCTGAATGACTACTGATTTCTAGCTGTTTCCTATAATGGGCCTTCTTTTCTACTTGTGGGACTTCACCACATTTAGAAACTACTTTATACACTCTTCTCTAGACCTGCGAAGCTATATACACTTGTCTTCCAACTGTTTTACAGTTGAATACTAGTTTTCAGTGAATTCCGGTGGTTTGAAACACTGGTTTCATGTGAACTAGCTCTATTTCAAGGATTTCTTCAGTGTACAACATCCTTTCTAGCCTAGAAACTTACATTTTGATGGTTTTCCACTTGTTCTCACACAATTCTATGATATTCATTAGTATTTCCTCCGAATTACTACTGATTTCTAGCTGTTTCCTATAAAGGGCCTTCTGCTCTACTTGTGGGAATTCACCACATGTAGAAACAACTTTATACACTCTTCTCTGGACTTGTGAAGCTATATAAACTTGTCTTTCAACGGTTTTACAGTTAAATACTACTTTTCAGTGAATTCTGGTGGTTTGAAACACTGGTTTCATGTGAACTAACTGTATTTCAAGGATTTGTGCAGTGTACAACATCCTTTCTAGACTAGAGACTTACATTTTGATGTCTTTTACACTTGTTCTCTCACTATTCTGTGATATTCATTAGTATTTGCTCTGAATTAGTAATGTTTTCTTGCAGTGTCCTATAGTGGGCCTTCTGGTATACTTGTGGGACTTCACCACATGTGGAAGAAACTTTATACACTTCTCTGAACTTTAGAAGCTATATACACTTGTCTTTCAACGGTTTTACAGTTAAATACTACTTTTCAGTGAATTCTGGTGGTTTGAAACACTGGTTTCATGTGAACTATATTTCAAGGATTTCTGCAGTGTGCAACATCCTTTCTAGACTAGAGACTTACATTTTGATGTCTTTTACACTTGTTCTCTCACTATTTTGTGAAATTCATTAGTATTTGCTCTGAATGACTACTGATTTCTAGCTGTTTCCTATAATGGGCCTTCTTTTCTACTTGTGGGACTTCACCACATCTAGAAACTACTTTATACACTCTTCTCTAGACCTGCGAAGCTATATACACTTGTCTTTCAACTGTATTACAGTTAAATACTACTTTTCAGTGAATTCTGGTGGTTTGAAACACTGGTTTCATGTGAACTAACTCTATATCAAGGACTTTTGCAGTGTGCAACATCCTTTCTAGACTAGAGACTTACATTTTGATGTCTTTTACACTTGTTCTCTCACTATTCTGTGATATTCATTAGTATTTGCTCTGAAATACTACTGATTTCTACCTGTTTCCCATAATGGGCCTTCTTTTCTACTTGTGGGACTTCACCACATTTAGAAACTACTTTATACACTCTTCTCTAGACTTGCGAAGCTATATAAACTTGTCTTTCAACTGTTTTACAGTTAAATACTACTTTTCAGTGAATTCTGGTGGTTTGAAACACTGGTTTCATGTGAACTAACTCTATTTCAAGGATTTCTGCAGTGTACAACATCCTTTCTAGACTAGAGACTTACATATTGGTGTCTTTTACACTTGTTATTCTCACTATTCTGTGATATTCATTAGTATTTCCTCTGAATGACTACTGATTTTTAGCTGTTTCCTATAATGGGCCTTCTTTTCTACTTGTGGGACTTCACCACATGTAGAAACAACTTTATACATTCTTCTCTGAACTTGAGAAGCTATATACACTTGTCTATCAACTGTTTTACTGTTAAATACTACTTTTCAGTGAATTCTGTTGGTTTGCAACACTGGTTTCATGTGAACTAACTCTATTTCAAGGATTTCTGCAGTGTGCAACATCCTTTCTAGACTAGAGACTTACATTTTGATGTCTTTTACACTTGTTCTCTCACTATTCTGTGATATTCATTAGTATTTGCTCTGAATTAGTAATGCTTTCTTGCAGTGTCCTATAGTAGGCCTTCTGGTATACTTGTGGGACTTCACCACATGTAGAAACAACTTTATACATTCTTCTCTGAACTTGAGAAGCTATATACACTTGTCTTACAACTGTTTTACAGTTAATACTAATTTTCAGTGAATTCCGGTGGTTTAAAACACTGGTTTCATGTGAACTAACTGTATTTCAAGGATTTGTGCAGTGTACAACATCCTTTCTAGACTAGAGACTTACATTTTGATGTCTTTTACACTTGTTCTATCACTATTCTGTGATATTCATTAGTATTTGCTCTGAATGACTACTGATTTCTACCTGTTTCCCATAATGGGCCTTCTTTTCTACTTGTGGGACTTCACCACATGTAGAAACAGCTTTATATACTTTTCTCTGGACTTGCGAAGCTATATAAACTTGTCTTTCAACTGTTTTACAGTTAAATGCTACTTTTCAGTGAATTCTGGTGGTTTCAAACACTGGTTTCATATGAACTAACTCTATTTCAAGGATTTCTGCAGTGTGCAACATCCTTTCTAGACTAGCGACTTACATATTGGTGTCTTTTACACTTGTTATGCTCACTATTCTGTGATATTAGTATTTCCTCTGAATGACTACTGATTTCTAGCTGTTTCCTATAATGGGCCTTCTTTTCTACTTGTGGGACTTCACAACATCTAGAAACTACTTTATACACTCTTCTCTAGACTTGCGAAGCTATATAAACTTGTGTTTCAACGGTTTTACAGTTAAATACTACTTTTCAGTGAATTCTTTTGGTTTGAAACACTGGTTTCATGTGAACTAACTCTATATCAAGGATTTCTGCAGTGTGCAACATCCTTTCTAGACTAGAGACTTACATTTTGGTGTCTTTTACACTTGTTCTCTCACTATTCTGTGATATTCATTAGTATTTGCTCTGAATGACTACTGATTTCTAGCTGTTTCCTATAATGGGCCTTCTTTTCTACTTGTGGGACTTCACCACATGTAGAAGAAACTTTATATACACTTCTCTGAACTTTAGAAGCTATATACAGTTGTCTTTCAACTGTTTTACAGTTAAATACTACTTTTCAGTGAATTCTGGTGGTTTGAAACACTGGTTTCATGTGAACTATCTCTATTTCAAGGTTTTCTGCAGTGTGCAACATCCTTTCTAGACTAGAGACTTACATTTTGATGTCTTTTACACTTGTTCTCTCACTATTCTGTGACATTCTTTAGTATTTGCACTGAAATACTACTGAATTCTAGCTGTTTCCCATAATGGGCCTTCTTTTCTACTTGTGGGACGTCACCACATGTAGAAGAAACTTTATACACTCTTCTCTGAACTTGAGAAGCTATATACACTTGTCTTTCAACTGTTTTACAGTTGAATACTACTTTTCAGTGAATTCTGGTGGTTTCAAACACTGGTTTCATGTGAACTAACTGTATTTCAAGGATTTGTGCAGTGTACAACATCCTTTCTAGACTAGAGACTTACATTTTGATGTCTTTTACACTTGTTCTCTCACTATTTTGTGAAATTCATTAGTATTTGCTCTGAATGACTACTGATTTCTAGCTGTTTCCTATAATGGGGCTTCTTTTCTACTTGTGGGACTTCACCACATCTAGAAACTACTTTATACACTCTTCTCTGAACTTGTGAATCTATATAAACTTGTCTTTCAACTGTTTTACAGTTGAATACTACTTTTCAGTGAATTCCGGTGGTTTGAAACACTGGTTTCATGTGAACTAGCTCTATTTCAAGGATTTCTTCAGTGTACAACATCCTTCCTAGCCTAGAAACTTACATTTTGATGGTTTTCCACTTGTTCTCACACAATTCTATGATATTCATTAGTATTTCCTCTGAATTACTACTGATTTCTAGCTGTTTCCTATAAAGGGCCTTCTGCTCTACTTGTGGGACTTCACCACATGTAGAAACAACTTTATACATTCTTCTCTGAAATTGAGAAGCTATATACACTTGTCTTTCAACTGTTTTACAGTTAAATACTACTTTTCAGTGAATTCTGGTGGTTTGAAACACTGGTTTCATGTGAACTAACTCTATTTCAAGGATTTCTGCAGTGTGCAACATCCTTTCTAGACTAGAGACTTACATTTTGATGTCTTTTACACTTGTTCTCTCACTATTCTGTGATATTCATTAGTATTTGCTCTGAAATACTACTGATTTCTACCTGTTTCCCATAATGGGCCATCTTTTCTACTTGTGGGACTTCACCACATTTAGAAACTACTTTATACACTCTTCTCTAGACCTGCGAAGCTATATAAACTTGTCTTTCAACTCTTTTACAGTAGAATACTACTTTTCAGTGAATTCTGGTGGTTTCAAACACTGGTTTCATGTGAACTAACTCTATTTCAAGGATTTCTGCAGTGTGCAACATCCTTTCTAGACTAGCGACTTACATATTGGTGTCTTTTACACTTGTTATGCTCACTATTCTGTGATATTCATTAGTATTTCCTCTGAATGACTACTGATTTCTAGCTGTTTCTTATAATGGGCCTTCTTGTCTACTTGTGGGACTTCACCACATGTAGAAACAACTTTATACATTCTTCTATGAACTTGAGAAGCTATATACACTTGTTTTTCAACTGTTTTACAGTTGAATACTACTTTTCATTGAATTCCGGTGGTTTGAAACACTGGTTTCATGTGAACTAAGTGTATTTCAAGGATTTGTGCAGTGTAGAACATCCTTTCTGTACTAGAGACTTACATTTTGATGTCTTTTACACTTGTTCTCTCACTATTCTGTGATATTCATTAGTATTTGCTCTGAATGACTACTGATTTCTAGCTGTTTCCTATAATGGGCCTTCTTTTCTACTTGTGGGACTTCACCACATCTAGAAACTACTTTATACACTCTTTTCTAGACTTGCGAAGCTATATACACTTGTCTTTCAACTGTTTTACAGTTAAATACTACTTTTCAGTGAATTCCGGTGGTTTGAAACACTGGTTTCATGTGAACTAACTCTATTTCAAGGATTTCTTCAGTGTACAACATCCTTTCTAGCCTAGAAACTTACATTTTGATGGTTTTCCACTTGTTCTCACACAATTCTATGATATTCATTAGTATTTCCTCTGAATTACTACTGATTTCTAGCTGTTTCCTATAAAGGGCCTTCTGCTCTACTTGTGGGACTTCACCACATGTAGAAACAACTTTATACACTCTTCTCTGGACTTGCGAAGCTATATAAAATTGTCTTTCAACGGTTTTACAGTTGAATACTACTTTTCAGTGAATTCTGTTGGTTTGAAACACTGGTTTCATGTGAACTAACTCTATTTCAAGGATTTCTGCAATGTACAACATCCTTTCTAGAGTAGAGACTTACATTTGGTGTCTTTTACACTTGTTCTCTCACTATTCTGTGATATTCATTAGTATTTCCTCTGAATGACTACTGATTTCTATCTGTTCCTATAATGGGCCTTCTTTTCTACTTGTGGGACTTCACAACATCTAGAAACTACTTTATACACTCTTCTCTAGACTTGCGAAGCTATATAAACTTGTCTTTCAACGGTTTTACAGTTAAATACTACTTTTCAGTGAATTCTTTTGGTTTGAAACACTGGTTTCATGTCAACTAACTCTATTTCAAGGATTTCTGCAGTGTGCACCATCCTTTCTAGACTAGAGACTTACATTTTGATGTCTTTTATACTTGTTCTCTCACTATTCTGTGATATTCATTAGTATTTGCTCTGAATTAGTAATGCTTTCTTGCCGTGTCCTATAGTAGGCCTTCTGGTATACTTGTGGGACTTCACCACATGTAGAAACAACTTTATACATTCTTCTCTGAACTTGAGAAGCTATATACACTTGTCTTACAACTGTTTTACAGTTAATACTAATTTTCAGTGAATTCCGGTGGTTTAAAACACTGGTTTCATGTGAACTAACTGTATTTCAAGGATTTGTGCAGTGTACAACATCCTTTCTAGACTAGAGACTTACATTTTGATGTCTTTTACACTTGTTCTCTCACTATTCTGTGACATTCTTTAGTATTTGCTCTGAAATACTACTGATTTCTAGCTGTTTCCTATAAAGGGCCTTCTGCTCTACTTGTGGGACTTCACCACATGTAGAAGAAACTTTATATACACTTCTCTGAACTTCAGAAGCTATATACAGTTGTCTTTCAACTGTTTTACAGTTAAATACTACTTTTCAGTGAATTCTGGTGGTTTGAAACACTGGTTTCATGTGAACTATCTCTATTTCAAGGTTTTCTGCAGTGTGCAACATCCTTTCTAGACTAGAGACTTACATTTTGATGTCTTTTACACTTGTTCTCTCACTATTCTGTGACATTCTTTAGTATTTGCTCTGAAATACTACTGATTTCTAGCTGTTTCCTATAAAGGGCCTTCTGCTCTACTTGTGGGACTTCACCACATGTAGAAACAACTTTATACACTCTTCTCTGGACTTGCGAAGCTATATAAACTTGTCTTGCAACGGTTTTACAGTAGAATACTACTTTTCAGTGAATTCTGGTGGTTTCAAACACTGGTTTCATGTGAACTAACTCTATTTCAAGGATTTCTGCAGTGTGCAACATCCTTTCTAGACTAGCGACTTACATATTGGTGTCTTTTACACTTGTTATTCTCACTATTCTGTGATATTCATTAGTATTTCCTCTGAATGACTGCTGATTTCTAGCTGTTTCCTATAATGGGCCTTCTTTTCTACTTGTGGGACTTCACCACATGTAGAAACAACTTTATACACTCTTCTCTGAACTTGAGAAGCTATATACACTTGTTTTTCAACTCTTTTACAGTTAAATACTACTTTTCATTGAATTCCGGTGGTTTGAAACACTGGTTTCATGTGAACTAACTGTATTTCAAGGATTTGTGCAGTGTACAACATCCTTTCTAGACTAGAGACTTACATTTTGATGTCTTTTACACTTGTTCTCTCACTATTCTGTGATATTCATTAGTATTTGCTCTGAATTAGTAATGTTTTCTTGCAGTGTCCTATAGTGGGCCTTCTGGTATACTTGTGGGACTTCACCACATGTGGAAGAAACTTTATACACTTCTCTGAACTTTAGAAGCTATATACACTTGTCTTTCAACGGTTTTACAGTTATATACTACTTTTCAGTGAATTCTGGTGGTTTGAAACACTGGTTTCATGTGAACTAACTCTATTTCAAGGATTTCTGCAGTGTGCAACATCCTTTCTAGACTAGAGACTTACATTTTGGTGTCTTTTACACTTGTTCTCTCACTATTCTGTGATATTCATTAGTATTTGCTCTGAATGACTACTGATTTCTAGCTGTTTCCTATAATGGGCCTTCTTTTCTACTTGTGGGACTTCACCACATGTAGAAGAAACTTTATATACACTTCTCTGAACTTTAGAAGCTATATACAGTTGTCTTTCAACTGTTTTACAGTTAAATACTACTTTTCAGTGAATTCTGGTGGTTTGAAACACTGGTTTCATGTGAACTATCTCTATTTCAAGGTTTTCTGCAGTGTGCAACATCCTTTCTAGACTAGAGACTTACATTTTGATGTCTTTTACACTTGTTCTCTCACTATTCTGTGACATTCTTTAGTATTTGCACTGAAATACTACTGATTTCTAGCTGTTTCCTATAATGGGGCTTCTTTTCTACTTGTGGGACTTCACCACATCTAGAAACTACTTTATACACTCTTCTCTGAACTTGTGAATCTATATAAACTTGTCTTTCAACTGTTTTACAGTTGAATACTACTTTTCAGTGAATTCCGGTGGTTTGAAACACTGGTTTCATGTGAACTAGCTCTATTTCAAGGATTTCTTCAGTGTACAACATCCTTCCTAGCCTAGAAACTTACATTTTGATGGTTTTCCACTTGTTCTCACACAATTCTATGATATTCATTAGTATTTCCTCTGAATTACTACTGATTTCTAGCTGTTTCCTATAAAGGGCCTTCTGCTCTACTTGTGGGACTTCACCACATGTAGAAACAACTTTATACATTCTTCTCTGAAATTGAGAAGCTATATACACTTGTCTTTCAACTGTTTTACAGTTAAATACTACTTTTCAGTGAATTCTGGTGGTTTGAAACACTGGTTTCATGTGAACTAACTCTATTTCAAGGATTTCTGCAGTGTGCAACATCCTTTCTAGACTAGAGACTTACATTTTGATGTCTTTTACACTTGTTCTCTCACTATTCTGTGATATTCATTAGTATTTGCTCTGAAATACTACTGATTTCTACCTGTTTCCCATAATGGGCCTTCTTTTCTACTTGTGGGACTTCACCACATTTAGAAACTACTTTATACACTCTTCTCTAGACCTGCGAAGCTATATAAACTTGTCTTTCAACTCTTTTACAGTAGAATACTACTTTTCAGTGAATTCTGGTGGTTTCAAACACTGGTTTCATGTGAACTAACTCTATTTCAAGGATTTCTGCAGTGTGCAACATCCTTTCTAGACTAGCGACTTACATATTGGTGTCTTTTACACTTGTTATGCTCACTATTCTGTGATATTCATTAGTATTTCCTCTGAATGACTACTGATTTCTAGCTGTTTCTTATAATGGGCCTTCTTGTCTACTTGTGGGACTTCACCACATGTAGAAACAACTTTATACATTCTTCTATGAACTTGAGAAGCTATATACACTTGTTTTTCAACTGTTTTACAGTTGAATACTACTTTTCATTGAATTCCGGTGGTTTGAAACACTGGTTTCATGTGAACTAAGTGTATTTCAAGGATTTGTGCAGTGTAGAACATCCTTTCTGTACTAGAGACTTACATTTTGATGTCTTTTACACTTGTTCTCTCACTATTCTGTGATATTCATTAGTATTTGCTCTGAATGACTACTGATTTCTAGCTGTTTCCTATAATGGGCCTTCTTTTCTACTTGTGGGACTTCACCACATCTAGAAACTACTTTATACACTCTTTTCTAGACTTGCGAAGCTATATACACTTGTCTTTCAACTGTTTTACAGTTAAATACTACTTTTCAGTGAATTCCGGTGGTTTGAAACACTGGTTTCATGTGAACTAACTCTATTTCAAGGATTTCTTCAGTGTACAACATCCTTTCTAGCCTAGAAACTTACATTTTGATGGTTTTCCACTTGTTCTCACACAATTCTATGATATTCATTAGTATTTCCTCTGAATTACTACTGATTTCTAGCTGTTTCCTATAAAGGGCCTTCTGCTCTACTTGTGGGACTTCACCACATGTAGAAACAACTTTATACACTCTTCTCTGGACTTGCGAAGCTATATAAAATTGTCTTTCAACGGTTTTACAGTTGAATACTACTTTTCAGTGAATTCTGTTGGTTTGAAACACTGGTTTCATGTGAACTAACTCTATTTCAAGGATTTCTGCAATGTACAACATCCTTTCTAGACTAGAGACTTACATTTGGTGTCTTTTACACTTGTTCTCTCACTATTCTGTGATATTCATTAGTATTTCCTCTGAATGACTACTGATTTCTATCTGTTTCCTATAATGGGCCTTCTTTTCTACTTGTGGGACTTCACAACATCTAGAAACTACTTTATACACTCTTCTCTAGACTTGCGAAGCTATATAAACTTGTCTTTCAACAGTTTTACAGTTAAATACTACTTTTCAGTGAATTCTTTTGGTTTGAAACACTGGTTTCATGTGAACTAACTCTATTTCAAGGATTTCTGCAGTGTGCACCATCCTTTCTAGACTAGAGACTTACATTTTGATGTCTTTTATACTTGTTCTCTCACTATTCTGTGATATTCATTAGTATTTGCTCTGAATTAGTAATGCTTTCTTGCCGTGTCCTATAGTAGGCCTTCTGGTATACTTGTGGGACTTCACCACATGTAGAAACAACTTTATACATTCTTCTCTGAACTTGAGAAGCTATATACACTTGTCTTACAACTGTTTTACAGTTAATACTAATTTTCAGTGAATTCCGGTGGTTTAAAACACTGGTTTCATGTGAACTAACTGTATTTCAAGGATTTGTGCAGTGTACAACATCCTTTCTAGACTAGAGACTTACATTTTGATGTCTTTTACACTTGTTCTCTCACTATTCTGTGACATTCTTTAGTATTTGCTCTGAAATACTACTGATTTCTAGCTGTTTCCTATAAAGGGCCTTCTGCTCTACTTGTGGGACTTCACCACATGTAGAAGAAACTTTATATACACTTCTCTGAACTTTAGAAGCTATATACAGTTGTCTTTCAACTGTTTTACAGTTAAATACTACTTTTCAGTGAATTCTGGTGGTTTGAAACACTGGTTTCATGTGAACTATCTCTATTTCAAGGTTTTCTGCAGTGTGCAACATCCTTTCTAGACTAGAGACTTACATTTTGATGTCTTTTACACTTGTTCTCTCACTATTCTGTGACATTCTTTAGTATTTGCTCTGAAATACTACTGATTTCTAGCTGTTTCCTATAAAGGGCCTTCTGCTCTACTTGTGGGACTTCACCACATGTAGAAACAACTTTATACACTCTTCTCTGGACTTGCGAAGCTATATAAACTTGTCTTGCAACGGTATTACAGTAGAATACTACTTTTCAGTGAATTCTGGTGGTTTCAAACACTGGTTTCATGTGAACTAACTCTATTTCAAGGATTTCTGCAGTGTGCAACATCCTTTCTAGACTAGCGACTTACATATTGGTGTCTTTTACACTTGTTATTCTCACTATTCTGTGATATTCATTAGTATTTCCTCTGAATGACTGCTGATTTCTAGCTGTTTCCTATAATGGGCCTTCTTTTCTACTTGTGGGACTTCACCACATGTAGAAACAACTTTATACACTCTTCTCTGAACTTGAGAAGCTATATACACTTGTTTTTCAACTCTTTTACAGTTAAATACTACTTTTCATTGAATTCCGGTGGTTTGAAACACTGGTTTCATGTGAACTAACTGTATTTCAAGGATTTGTGCAGTGTACAACATCCTTTCTAGACTAGAGACTTACATTTTGATGTCTTTTACACTTGTTCTCTCACTATTCTGTGATATTCATTAGTATTTGCTCTGAATTAGTAATGTTTTCTTGCAGTGTCCTATAGTGGGCCTTCTGGTATACTTGTGGGACTTCACCACATGTGGAAGAAACTTTATACACTTCTCTGAACTTTAGAAGCTATATACACTTGTCTTTCAACGGTTTTACAGTTATATACTACTTTTCAGTGAATTCTGGTGGTTTGAAACACTGGTTTCATGTGAACTAACTCTATTTCAAGGATTTCTGCAGTGTGTAACATCCTTTCTAGACTAGAGACTTACATTTTGATGTCTTTTACACTTGTTCTCTCACTATTTTGTGAAATTCATTAGTATTTGCTCTGAATGACTACTGATTTCTAGCTGTTTCCTATAATGGGCCTTCTTTTCTACTTGTGGGACTTCACCACATCTAGAAACTACTTTATACACTCTTCTCTGAACTTGTGAATCTATATAAACTTGTCTTTCAACTGTTTTACAGTTGAATACTACTTTTCAGTGAATTCCGGTGGTTTGAAACACTGGTTTCATGTGAACTAGCTCTATTTCAAGGATTTCTTCAGTGTACAACATCCTTTCTAGCCTAGAAACTTACATTTTGATGGTTTTCCACTTGTTCTCACACAATTCTATGATATTCATTAGTATTTCCTCCGAATTACTACTGATTTCTAGCTGTTTCCTATAAAGGGCCTTCTGCTCTACTTGTGGGAATTCACCACATGTAGAAACAACTTTATACACTCTTCTCTGGACTTGTGAAGCTATATAAACTTGTCTTTCAACGGTTTTACAGTTAAATACTACTTTTCAGTGAATTCTGGTGGTTTGAAACACTGGTTTCATGTGAACTAACTCTATTTCAAGGATTTCTGCAGTGTACAACATCCTTTCTAGACTAGAGACTTACATATTGGTGTCTTTTACACTTGTTATTCTCACTATTCTGTGATATTCATTAGTATTTCCTCTGAATGACTACTGATTTTTAGCTGTTTCCTATAATGGGCCTTCTTTTCTACTTGTGGGACTTCACCACATGTAGAAACAACTTTATACATTCTTCTCTGAACTTGAGAAGCTATATACACTTGTCTATCAACTGTTTTACTGTTAAATACTACTTTTCAGTGAATTCTGTTGGTTTGCAACACTGGTTTCATGTGAACTAACTCTATTTCAAGGATTTCTGCAGTGTGCAACATCCTTTCTAGACTAGAGACTTACATTTTGATGTCTTTTACACTTGTTCTCTCACTATTCTGTGATATTCATTAGTATTTCCTCTGAATGACTACTGATTTCTAGCTGTTTCCTGTAATGGGCCTTCTTTTCTACTTGTGGGACTTCACCACATGTAGAAACAGCTTTATATACTTTTCTCTGGACTTGCGAAGCTATATAAACTTGTCTTTCAACTGTTTTACAGTTAAATGCTACTTTTCAGTGAATTCTGGTGGTTTCAAACACTGGTTTCATGTGAACTAACTCTATTTCAAGGATTTCTGCAGTGTGCAACATCCTTTCTAGACTAGCGACTTACATATTGGTGTCTTTTACACTTGTTATGCTCACTATTCTGTGATATTAGTATTTCCTCTGAATGACTACTGATTTCTAGCTGTTTCCTATAATGGGCCTTCTTTTCTACTTGTGGGACTTCACCACATGTAGAAACAACTTTATACATTCTTCTCTGAACTTTAGAAGCTATATACAGTTGTCTTTCAACTGTTTTACAGTTAAATACTACTTTTCAGTGAATTCTGGTGGTTTGAAACACTGGTTTCATGTGAACTATCTCTATTTCAAGGTTTTCTTCAGTGTACAACATCCTTCCTAGACTAGAGACTTACATTTTGATGTCTTTTATACTTGTTCTCTCACTATTCTGTGATATTCATTAGTATTTGCTCTGAATTAGTAATGCTTTCTTGCAGTGTCCTATAGTAGGCCTTCTGGTATACTTGTGGGACTTCACCACATGTAGAAACAACTTTATACATTCTTCTCTGAACTTGAGAAGCTATATACACTTGTCTTACAACTGTTTTACAGTTAATACTAATTTTCAGTGAATTCCGGTGGTTTAAAACACTGGTTTCATGTGAACTAACTGTATTTCAAGGATTTGTGCAGTGTACAACATCCTTTCTAGACTAGAGACTTACATTTTGATGTCTTTTACACTTGTTCTCTCACTATTCTGTGATATTCATTAGTATTTGCTCTGAATGACTACTGATTTCTACCTGTTTCCCATAATGGGCCTTCTTTTCTACTTGTGGGACTTCACCACATTTAGAAACTACTTTATACACTCTTCTCTAGACCTGCGAAGCTATATACACTTGTCTTTCAACTGTATTACAGTTAAATACTACTTTTCAGTGAATTCTGGTGGTTTGAAACACTGGTTTCATGTGAACTAACTCTATATCAAGGATTTTTGCAGTGTGCAACATCCTTTCTAGACTAGAGACTTACATTTTGATGTCTTTTACACTTGTTCTCTCACTATTCTGTGACATTCTTTAGTATTTGCTCTGAAATACTACTGATTTCTAGCTGTTTCCTATAAAGGGCCTTCTGCTCTACTTGTGGGACTTCACCACATGTAGAAACAACTTTATACACTCTTCTCTGGACTTGCGAAGCTATATAAACTTGTCTTGCAACGGTTTTACAGTAGAATACTACTTTTCAGTGAATTCTGGTGGTTTCAAACACTGGTTTCATGTGAACTAACTCTATTTCAAGGATTTCTGCCGTGTGCAACATCCTTTCTAGACTAGCGACTTACATATTGGTGTCATTTACACTTGTTATTCTCACTATTCTGTGATATTCATTAGTATTTCCTCTGAATGACTGCTGATTTCTAGCTGTTTCCTATAATGGGCCTTCTTTTCTACTTGTGGGACTTCACCACATGTAGAAACAACTTTATACACTCTTCTCTGAACTTGAGAAGCTTTATACACTTGTTTTTCAACTCTTTTACAGTTAAATACTACTTTTCATTGAATTCCGGTGGTTTGAAACACTGGTTTCATGTGAACTAACTGTATTTCAAGGATTTGTGCAGTGTACAACATCCTTTCTAGACTAGAGACTTACATTTTGATGTCTTTTACACTTGTTCTCTCACTATTCTGTGATATTCATTAGTATTTGCTCTGAATTAGTAATGTTTTCTTGCAGTGTCCTATAGTGGGCCTTCTGGTATACTTGTGGGACTTCACCACATGTGGAAGAAACTTTATACACTTCTCTGAACTTTAGAAGCTATATACACTTGTCTTTCAACGGTTTTACAGTTAAATACTACTTTTCAGTGAATTCTGGTGGTTTGAAACACTGGTTTCATGTGAACTATATTTCAAGGATTTCTGCAGTGTGCAACATCCTTTCTAGACTAGAGACTTACATTTTGATGTCTTTTACACTTGTTCTCTCACTATTTTGTGAAATTCATTAGTATTTGCTCTGAATGACTACTGATTTCTAGCTGTTTCCTATAATGGGCCTTCTTTTCTACTTGTGGGACTTCACCACATCTAGAAACTACTTTATACACTCTTCTCTAGACCTGCGAAGCTATATACACTTGTCTTTCAACTGTATTACAGTTAAATACTACTTTTCAGTGAATTCTGGTGGTTTGAAACACTGGTTTCATGTGAACTAACTCTATATCAAGGACTTTTGCAGTGTGCAACATCCTTTCTAGACTAGAGACTTACATTTTGATGTCTTTTACACTTGTTCTCTCACTATTCTGTGATATTCATTAGTATTTGCTCTGAAATACTACTGATTTCTACCTGTTTCCCATAATGGGCCTTCTTTTCTACTTGTGGGACTTCACCACATTTAGAAACTACTTTATACACTCTTCTCTAGACTTGCGAAGCTATATAAACTTGTCTTTCAACTGTTTTACAGTTAAATACTACTTTTCAGTGAATTCTGGTGGTTTGAAACACTGGTTTCATGTGAACTAACTCTATTTCAAGGATTTCTGCAGTGTACAACATCCTTTCTAGACTAGAGACTTACATATTGGTGTCTTTTACACTTGTTATTCTCACTATTCTGTGATATTCATTAGTATTTCCTCTGAATGACTACTGATTTTTAGCTGTTTCCTATAATGGGCCTTCTTTTCTACTTGTGGGACTTCACCACATGTAGAAACAACTTTATACATTCTTCTCTGAACTTGAGAAGCTATATACACTTGTCTATCAACTGTTTTACTGTTAAATACTACTTTTCAGTGAATTCTGTTGGTTTGCAACACTGGTTTCATGTGAACTAACTCTATTTCAAGGATTTCTGCAGTGTGCAACATCCTTTCTAGACTAGAGACTTACATTTTGATGTCTTTTACACTTGTTCTCTCACTATTCTGTGATATTCATTAGTATTTGCTCTGAATTAGTAATGCTTTCTTGCAGTGTCCTATAGTAGGCCTTCTGGTATACTTGTGGGACTTCACCACATGTAGAAACAACTTTATACATTCTTCTCTGAACTTGAGAAGCTATATACACTTGTCTTACAACTGTTTTACAGTTAATACTAATTTTCAGTGAATTCCGGTGGTTTAAAACACTGGTTTCATGTGAACTAACTGTATTTCAAGGATTTGTGCAGTGTACAACATCCTTTCTAGACTAGAGACTTACATTTTGATGTCTTTTACACTTGTTCTATCACTATTCTGTGATATTCATTAGTATTTGCTCTGAATGACTACTGATTTCTACCTGTTTCCCATAATGGGCCTTCTTTTCTACTTGTGGGACTTCACCACATGTAGAAACAGCTTTATATACTTTTCTCTGGACTTGCGAAGCTATATAAACTTGTCTTTCAACTGTTTTACAGTTAAATGCTACTTTTCAGTGAATTCTGGTGGTTTCAAACACTGGTTTCATATGAACTAACTCTATTTCAAGGATTTCTGCAGTGTGCAACATCCTTTCTAGACTAGCGACTTACATATTGGTGTCTTTTACACTTGTTATGCTCACTATTCTGTGATATTAGTATTTCCTCTGAATGACTACTGATTTCTAGCTGTTTCCTATAATGGGCCTTCTTTTCTACTTGTGGGACTTCACAACATCTAGAAACTACTTTATACACTCTTCTCTAGACTTGCGAAGCTATATAAACTTGTGTTTCAACGGTTTTACAGTTAAATACTACTTTTCAGTGAATTCTTTTGGTTTGAAACACTGGTTTCATGTGAACTAACTCTATTTCAAGGATTTCTGCAGTGTGCACCATCCTTTCTAGACTAGAGACTTACATTTTGATGTCTTTTATACTTGTTCTCTCAATATTCTGTGATATTCATTAGTATTTGCTCTGAATTAGTAATGCTTTCTTGCAGTGTCCTATAGTAGGCCTTCTGGTATACTTGTGGGACTTCACCACATGTAGAAACAACTTTATACATTCTTCTCTGAACTTGAGAAGCTATATACACTTGTCTTACAACTGTTTTACAGTTAATACTAATTTTCAGTGAATTCCGTTGATTTAAAACACTGGTTTCATGTGAACTAACTGTATTTCAAGGATTTGTGCAGTGTACAACATCCTTTCTAGACTAGAGACTTATATTTTGATGTCTTTTACACTTTTTCTATCACTATTCTGTGATATTCATTAGTATTTGCTCTGAATGACTACTGATTTCTAGCTGTTTCCTATAATGGGCCTTCTTTTCTACTTGTGGGACTTCACCACATTTAGAAACTACTTTATACACTCTTCTCTAGACCTGCGAAGCTATATACACTTGTCTTCCAACTGTTTTACAGTTGAATACTAGTTTTCAGTGAATTCCGGTGGTTTGAAACACTGGTTTCATGTGAACTAGCTCTATTTCAAGGATTTCTTCAGTGTACAACATCCTTTCTAGCCTAGAAACTTACATTTTGATGGTTTTCCACTTGTTCTCACACAATTCTATGATATTCATTAGTATTTCCTCCGAATTACTACTGATTTCTAGCTGTTTCCTATAAAGGGCCTTCTGCTCTACTTGTGGGAATTCACCACATGTAGAAACAACTTTATACACTCTTCTCTGGACTTGTGAAGCTATATAAACTTGTCTTTCAACGGTTTTACAGTTAAATACTACTTTTCAGTGAATTCTGGTGGTTTGAAACACTGGTTTCATGTGAACTAACTGTATTTCAAGGATTTGTGCAGTGTACAACATCCTTTCTAGACTAGAGACTTACATTTTGATGTCTTTTACACTTGTTCTCTCACTATTCTGTGATATTCATTAGTATTTGCTCTGAATTAGTAATGTTTTCTTGCAGTGTCCTATAGTGGGCCTTCTGGTATACTTGTGGGACTTCACCACATGTGGAAGAAACTTTATACACTTCTCTGAACTTTAGAAGCTATATACACTTGTCTTTCAACGGTTTTACAGTTAAATACTACTTTTCAGTGAATTCTGGTGGTTTGAAACACTGGTTTCATGTGAACTATATTTCAAGGATTTCTGCAGTGTGCAACATCCTTTCTAGACTAGAGACTTACATTTTGATGTCTTTTACACTTGTTCTCTCACTATTTTGTGAAATTCATTAGTATTTGCTCTGAATGACTACTGATTTCTAGCTGTTTCCTATAATGGGCCTTCTTTTCTACTTGTGGGACTTCACCACATCTAGAAACTACTTTATACACTCTTCTCTAGACCTGCGAAGCTATATACACTTGTCTTTCAACTGTATTACAGTTAAATACTACTTTTCAGTGAATTCTGGTGGTTTGAAACACTGGTTTCATGTGAACTAACTCTATATCAAGGACTTTTGCAGTGTGCAACATCCTTTCTAGACTAGAGACTTACATTTTGATGTCTTTTACACTTGTTCTCTCACTATTCTGTGATATTCATTAGTATTTGCTCTGAAATACTACTGATTTCTACCTGTTTCCCATAATGGGCCTTCTTTTCTACTTGTGGGACTTCACCACATTTAGAAACTACTTTATACACTCTTCTCTAGACTTGCGAAGCTATATAAACTTGTCTTTCAACTGTTTTACAGTTAAATACTACTTTTCAGTGAATTCTGGTGGTTTGAAACACTGGTTTCATGTGAACTAACTCTATTTCAAGGATTTCTGCAGTGTACAACATCCTTTCTAGACTAGAGACTTACATATTGGTGTCTTTTACACTTGTTATTCTCACTATTCTGTGATATTCATTAGTATTTCCTCTGAATGACTACTGATTTTTAGCTGTTTCCTATAATGGGCCTTCTTTTCTACTTGTGGGACTTCACCACATGTAGAAACAACTTTATACATTCTTCTCTGAACTTGAGAAGCTATATACACTTGTCTATCAACTGTTTTACTGTTAAATACTACTTTTCAGTGAATTCTGTTGGTTTGCAACACTGGTTTCATGTGAACTAACTCTATTTCAAGGATTTCTGCAGTGTGCAACATCCTTTCTAGACTAGAGACTTACATTTTGATGTCTTTTACACTTGTTCTCTCACTATTCTGTGATATTCATTAGTATTTGCTCTGAATTAGTAATGCTTTCTTGCAGTGTCCTATAGTAGGCCTTCTGGTATACTTGTGGGACTTCACCACATGTAGAAACAACTTTATACATTCTTCTCTGAACTTGAGAAGCTATATACACTTGTCTTACAACTGTTTTACAGTTAATACTAATTTTCAGTGAATTCCGGTGGTTTAAAACACTGGTTTCATGTGAACTAACTGTATTTCAAGGATTTGTGCAGTGTACAACATCCTTTCTAGACTAGAGACTTACATTTTGATGTCTTTTACACTTGTTCTATCACTATTCTGTGATATTCATTAGTATTTGCTCTGAATGACTACTGATTTCTACCTGTTTCCCATAATGGGCCTTCTTTTCTACTTGTGGGACTTCACCACATGTAGAAACAGCTTTATATACTTTTCTCTGGACTTGCGAAGCTATATAAACTTGTCTTTCAACTGTTTTACAGTTAAATGCTACTTTTCAGTGAATTCTGGTGGTTTCAAACACTGGTTTCATATGAACTAACTCTATTTCAAGGATTTCTGCAGTGTGCAACATCCTTTCTAGACTAGCGACTTACATATTGGTGTCTTTTACACTTGTTATGCTCACTATTCTGTGATATTAGTATTTCCTCTGAATGACTACTGATTTCTAGCTGTTTCCTATAATGGGCCTTCTTTTCTACTTGTGGGACTTCACAACATCTAGAAACTACTTTATACACTCTTCTCTAGACTTGCGAAGCTATATAAACTTGTGTTTCAACGGTTTTACAGTTAAATACTACTTTTCAGTGAATTCTTTTGGTTTGAAACACTGGTTTCATGTGAACTAACTCTATTTCAAGGATTTCTGCAGTGTGCACCATCCTTTCTAGACTAGAGACTTACATTTTGATGTCTTTTATACTTGTTCTCTCAATATTCTGTGATATTCATTAGTATTTGCTCTGAATTAGTAATGCTTTCTTGCAGTGTCCTATAGTAGGCCTTCTGGTATACTTGTGGGACTTCACCACATGTAGAAACAACTTTATACATTCTTCTCTGAACTTGAGAAGCTATATACACTTGTCTTACAACTGTTTTACAGTTAATACTAATTTTCAGTGAATTCCGTTGATTTAAAACACTGGTTTCATGTGAACTAACTGTATTTCAAGGATTTGTGCAGTGTACAACATCCTTTCTAGACTAGAGACTTATATTTTGATGTCTTTTACACTTTTTCTATCACTATTCTGTGATATTCATTAGTATTTGCTCTGAATGACTACTGATTTCTAGCTGTTTCCTATAATGGGCCTTCTTTTCTACTTGTGGGACTTCACCACATTTAGAAACTACTTTATACACTCTTCTCTAGACCTGCGAAGCTATATACACTTGTCTTCCAACTGTTTTACAGTTGAATACTAGTTTTCAGTGAATTCCGGTGGTTTGAAACACTGGTTTCATGTGAACTAGCTCTATTTCAAGGATTTCTTCAGTGTACAACATCCTTTCTAGCCTAGAAACTTACATTTTGATGGTTTTCCACTTGTTCTCACACAATTCTATGATATTCATTAGTATTTCCTCCGAATTACTACTGATTTCTAGCTGTTTCCTATAAAGGGCCTTCTGCTCTACTTGTGGGAATTCACCACATGTAGAAACAACTTTATACACTCTTCTCTGGACTTGTGAAGCTATATAAACTTGTCTTTCAACGGTTTTACAGTTAAATACTACTTTTCAGTGAATTCTGGTGGTTTGAAACACTGGTTTCATGTGAACTAACTGTATTTCAAGGATTTGTGCAGTGTACAACATCCTTTCTAGACTAGAGACTTACATTTTGATGTCTTTTACACTTGTTCTCTCACTATTCTGTGATATTCATTAGTATTTGCTCTGAATTAGTAATGTTTTCTTGCAGTGTCCTATAGTGGGCCTTCTGGTATACTTGTGGGACTTCACCACATGTGGAAGAAACTTTATACACTTCTCTGAACTTTAGAAGCTATATACACTTGTCTTTCAACGGTTTTACAGTTAAATACTACTTTTCAGTGAATTCTGGTGGTTTGAAACACTGGTTTCATGTGAACTATATTTCAAGGATTTCTGCAGTGTGCAACATCCTTTCTAGACTAGAGACTTACATTTTGATGTCTTTTACACTTGTTCTCTCACTATTTTGTGAAATTCATTAGTATTTGCTCTGAATGACTACTGATTTCTAGCTGTTTCCTATAATGGGCCTTCTTTTCTACTTGTGGGACTTCACCACATCTAGAAACTACTTTATACACTCTTCTCTAGACCTGCGAAGCTATATACACTTGTCTTTCAACTGTATTACAGTTAAATACTACTTTTCAGTGAATTCTGGTGGTTTGAAACACTGGTTTCATGTGAACTAACTCTATATCAAGGACTTTTGCAGTGTGCAACATCCTTTCTAGACTAGAGACTTACATTTTGATGTCTTTTACACTTGTTCTCTCACTATTCTGTGATATTCATTAGTATTTGCTCTGAAATACTACTGATTTCTACCTGTTTCCCATAATGGGCCTTCTTTTCTACTTGTGGGACTTCACCACATTTAGAAACTACTTTATACACTCTTCTCTAGACTTGCGAAGCTATATAAACTTGTCTTTCAACTGTTTTACAGTTAAATACTACTTTTCAGTGAATTCTGGTGGTTTGAAACACTGGTTTCATGTGAACTAACTCTATTTCAAGGATTTCTGCAGTGTACAACATCCTTTCTAGACTAGAGACTTACATATTGGTGTCTTTTACACTTGTTATTCTCACTATTCTGTGATATTCATTAGTATTTCCTCTGAATGACTACTGATTTTTAGCTGTTTCCTATAATGGGCCTTCTTTTCTACTTGTGGGACTTCACCACATGTAGAAACAACTTTATACATTCTTCTCTGAACTTGAGAAGCTATATACACTTGTCTATCAACTGTTTTACTGTTAAATACTACTTTTCAGTGAATTCTGTTGGTTTGCAACACTGGTTTCATGTGAACTAACTCTATTTCAAGGATTTCTGCAGTGTGCAACATCCTTTCTAGACTAGAGACTTACATTTTGATGTCTTTTACACTTGTTCTCTCACTATTCTGTGATATTCATTAGTATTTGCTCTGAATTAGTAATGCTTTCTTGCAGTGTCCTATAGTAGGCCTTCTGGTATACTTGTGGGACTTCACCACATGTAGAAACAACTTTATACATTCTTCTCTGAACTTGAGAAGCTATATACACTTGTCTTACAACTGTTTTACAGTTAATACTAATTTTCAGTGAATTCCGGTGGTTTAAAACACTGGTTTCATGTGAACTAACTGTATTTCAAGGATTTGTGCAGTGTACAACATCCTTTCTAGACTAGAGACTTACATTTTGATGTCTTTTACACTTGTTCTATCACTATTCTGTGATATTCATTAGTATTTGCTCTGAATGACTACTGATTTCTACCTGTTTCCCATAATGGGCCTTCTTTTCTACTTGTGGGACTTCACCACATGTAGAAACAGCTTTATATACTTTTCTCTGGACTTGCGAAGCTATATAAACTTGTCTTTCAACTGTTTTACAGTTAAATGCTACTTTTCAGTGAATTCTGGTGGTTTCAAACACTGGTTTCATATGAACTAACTCTATTTCAAGGATTTCTGCAGTGTGCAACATCCTTTCTAGACTAGCGACTTACATATTGGTGTCTTTTACACTTGTTATGCTCACTATTCTGTGATATTAGTATTTCCTCTGAATGACTACTGATTTCTAGCTGTTTCCTATAATGGGCCTTCTTTTCTACTTGTGGGACTTCACAACATCTAGAAACTACTTTATACACTCTTCTCTAGACTTGCGAAGCTATATAAACTTGTGTTTCAACGGTTTTACAGTTAAATACTACTTTTCAGTGAATTCTTTTGGTTTGAAACACTGGTTTCATGTGAACTAACTCTATTTCAAGGATTTCTGCAGTGTGCACCATCCTTTCTAGACTAGAGACTTACATTTTGATGTCTTTTATACTTGTTCTCTCAATATTCTGTGATATTCATTAGTATTTGCTCTGAATTAGTAATGCTTTCTTGCAGTGTCCTATAGTAGGCCTTCTGGTATACTTGTGGGACTTCACCACATGTAGAAACAACTTTATACATTCTTCTCTGAACTTGAGAAGCTATATACACTTGTCTTACAACTGTTTTACAGTTAATACTAATTTTCAGTGAATTCCGTTGATTTAAAACACTGGTTTCATGTGAACTAACTGTATTTCAAGGATTTGTGCAGTGTACAACATCCTTTCTAGACTAGAGACTTATATTTTGATGTCTTTTACACTTTTTCTATCACTATTCTGTGATATTCATTAGTATTTGCTCTGAATGACTACTGATTTCTAGCTGTTTCCTATAATGGGCCTTCTTTTCTACTTGTGGGACTTCACCACATTTAGAAACTACTTTATACACTCTTCTCTAGACCTGCGAAGCTATATACACTTGTCTTCCAACTGTTTTACAGTTGAATACTAGTTTTCAGTGAATTCCGGTGGTTTGAAACACTGGTTTCATGTGAACTAGCTCTATTTCAAGGATTTCTTCAGTGTACAACATCCTTTCTAGCCTAGAAACTTACATTTTGATGGTTTTCCACTTGTTCTCACACAATTCTATGATATTCATTAGTATTTCCTCCGAATTACTACTGATTTCTAGCTGTTTCCTATAAAGGGCCTTCTGCTCTACTTGTGGGAATTCACCACATGTAGAAACAACTTTATACACTCTTCTCTGGACTTGTGAAGCTATATAAACTTGTCTTTCAACGGTTTTACAGTTAAATACTACTTTTCAGTGAATTCTGGTGGTTTGAAACACTGGTTTCATGTGAACTAACTCTATTTCAAGGATTTCTGCAGTGTACAACATCCTTTCTAGACTAGAGACTTACATATTGGTGTCTTTTACACTTGTTATTCTCACTATTCTGTGATATTCATTAGTATTTCCTCTGAATGACTACTGATTTTTAGCTGTTTCCTATAATGGGCCTTCTTTTCTACTTGTGGGACTTCACCACATGTAGAAACAACTTTATACATTCTTCTCTGAACTTGAGAAGCTATATACACTTGTCTATCAACTGTTTTACTGTTAAATACTACTTTTCAGTGAATTCTGTTGGTTTGCAACACTGGTTTCATGTGAACTAACTCTATTTCAAGGATTTCTGCAGTGTGCAACATCCTTTCTAGACTAGAGACTTACATTTTGATGTCTTTTACACTTGTTCTCTCACTATTCTGTGATATTCATTAGTATTTCCTCTGAATGACTACTGATTTCTAGCTGTTTCCTGTAATGGGCCTTCTTTTCTACTTGTGGGACTTCACCACATGTAGAAACAGCTTTATATACTTTTCTCTGGACTTGCGAAGCTATATAAACTTGTCTTTCAACTGTTTTACAGTTAAATGCTACTTTTCAGTGAATTCTGGTGGTTTCAAACACTGGTTTCATGTGAACTAACTCTATTTCAAGGATTTCTGCAGTGTGCAACATCCTTTCTAGACTAGCGACTTACATATTGGTGTCTTTTACACTTGTTATGCTCACTATTCTGTGATATTAGTATTTCCTCTGAATGACTACTGATTTCTAGCTGTTTCCTATAATGGGCCTTCTTTTCTACTTGTGGGACTTCACCACATGTAGAAACAACTTTATACATTCTTCTCTGAACTTTAGAAGCTATATACAGTTGTCTTTCAACTGTTTTACAGTTAAATACTACTTTTCAGTGAATTCTGGTGGTTTGAAACACTGGTTTCATGTGAAGTATCTCTATTTCAAGGTTTTCTTCAGTGTACAACATCCTTCCTAGACTAGAGACTTACATTTTGATGTCTTTTATACTTGTTCTCTCACTATTCTGTGATATTCATTAGTATTTGCTCTGAATTAGTAATGCTTTCTTGCAGTGTCCTATAGTAGGCCTTCTGGTATACTTGTGGGACTTCACCACATGTAGAAACAACTTTATACATTCTTCTCTGAACTTGAGAAGCTATATACACTTGTCTTACAACTGTTTTACAGTTAATACTAATTTTCAGTGAATTCCGGTGGTTTAAAACACTGGTTTCATGTGAACTAACTCTATTTCAAGGATTTCTGCCGTGTGCAACATCCTTTCTAGACTAGCGACTTACATATTGGTGTCATTTACACTTGTTATTCTCACTATTCTGTGATATTCATTAGTATTTCCTCTGAATGACTGCTGATTTCTAGCTGTTTCCTATAATGGGCCTTCTTTTCTACTTGTGGGACTTCACCACATGTAGAAACAACTTTATACACTCTTCTCTGAACTTGAGAAGCTTTATACACTTGTTTTTCAACTCTTTTACAGTTAAATACTACTTTTCATTGAATTCCGGTGCTTTGAAACACTGGTTTCATGTGAACTAACTGTATTTCAAGGATTTGTGCAGTGTACAACATCCTTTCTAGACTAGAGACTTACATTTTGATGTCTTTTACACTTGTTCTCTCACTATTCTGTGATATTCATTAGTATTTGCTCTGAATTAGTAATGTTTTCTTGCAGTGTCCTATAGTGGGCCTTCTGGTATACTTGTGGGACTTCACCACATGTGGAAGAAACTTTATACACTTCTCTGAACTTTAGAAGCTATATACACTTGTCTTTCAACGGTTTTACAGTTAAATACTACTTTTCAGTGAATTCTGGTGGTTTGAAACACTGGTTTCATGTGAACTATATTTCAAGGATTTCTGCAGTGTGCAACATCCTTTCTAGACTAGAGACTTACATTTTGATGTCTTTTACACTTGTTCTCTCACTATTTTGTGAAATTCATTAGTATTTGCTCTGAATGACTACTGATTTCTAGCTGTTTCCTATAATGGGCCTTCTTTTCTACTTGTGGGACTTCACCACATCTAGAAACTACTTTATACACTCTTCTCTAGACCTGCGAAGCTATATACACTTGTCTTTCAACTGTATTACAGTTAAATACTACTTTTCAGTGAATTCTGGTGGTTTGAAACACTGGTTTCATGTGAACTAACTCTATATCAAGGACTTTTGCAGTGTGCAACATCCTTTCTAGACTAGAGACTTACATTTTGATGTCTTTTACACTTGTTCTCTCACTATTCTGTGATATTCATTAGTATTTGCTCTGAAATACTACTGATTTCTACCTGTTTCCCATAATGGGCCTTCTTTTCTACTTGTGGGACTTCACCACATTTAGAAACTACTTTATACACTCTTCTCTAGACTTGCGAAGCTATATAAACTTGTCTTTCAACTGTTTTACAGTTAAATACTACTTTTCAGTGAATTCTGGTGGTTTGAAACACTGGTTTCATGTGAACTAACTCTATTTCAAGGATTTCTGCAGTGTACAACATCCTTTCTAGACTAGAGACTTACATATTGGTGTCTTTTACACTTGTTATTCTCACTATTCTGTGATATTCATTAGTATTTCCTCTGAATGACTACTGATTTTTAGCTGTTTCCTATAATGGGCCTTCTTTTCTACTTGTGGGACTTCACCACATGTAGAAACAACTTTATACATTCTTCTCTGAACTTGAGAAGCTATATACACTTGTCTATCAACTGTTTTACTGTTAAATACTACTTTTCAGTGAATTCTGTTGGTTTGCAACACTGGTTTCATGTGAACTAACTCTATTTCAAGGATTTCTGCAGTGTGCAACATCCTTTCTAGACTAGAGACTTACATTTTGATGTCTTTTACACTTGTTCTCTCACTATTCTGTGATATTCATTAGTATTTGCTCTGAATTAGTAATGCTTTCTTGCAGTGTCCTATAGTAGGCCTTCTGGTATACTTGTGGGACTTCACCACATGTAGAAACAACTTTATACATTCTTCTCTGAACTTGAGAAGCTATATACACTTGTCTTACAACTGTTTTACAGTTAATACTAATTTTCAGTGAATTCCGGTGGTTTAAAACACTGGTTTCATGTGAACTAACTGTATTTCAAGGATTTGTGCAGTGTACAACATCCTTTCTAGACTAGAGACTTACATTTTGATGTCTTTTACACTTGTTCTATCACTATTCTGTGATATTCATTAGTATTTGCTCTGAATGACTACTGATTTCTACCTGTTTCCCATAATGGGCCTTCTTTTCTACTTGTGGGACTTCACCACATTTAGAAACTACTTTATACACTCTTCTCTAGACCTGCGAAGCTATATACACTTGTCTTTCAACTGTATTACAGTTAAATACTACTTTTCAGTGAATTCTGGTGGTTTGAAACACTGGTTTCATGTGAACTAACTCTATATCAAGGATTTTTGCAGTGTGCAACATCCTTTCTAGACTAGAGACTTACATTTTGATGTCTTTTACACTTGTTCTCTCACTATTCTGTGACATTCTTTAGTATTTGCTCTGAAATACTACTGATTTCTAGCTGTTTCCTATAAAGGGCCTTCTGCTCTACTTGTGGGACTTCACCACATGTAGAAACAACTTTATACACTCTTCTCTGGACTTGCGAAGCTATATAAACTTGTCTTGCAACGGTTTTACAGTAGAATACTACTTTTCAGTGAATTCTGGTGGTTTCAAACACTGGTTTCATGTGAACTAACTCTATTTCAAGGATTTCTGCAGTGTGCAACATCCTTTCTAGACTAGCGACTTACATATTGGTGTCATTTACACTTGTTATTCTCACTATTCTGTGATATTCATTAGTATTTCCTCTGAATGACTGCTGATTTCTAGCTGTTTCCTATAATGGGCCTTCTTTTCTACTTGTGGGACTTCACCACATGTAGAAACAACTTTATACACTCTTCTCTGAACTTGAGAAGCTATATACACTTGTTTTTCAACTCTTTTACAGTTAAATACTACTTTTCATTGAATTCCGGTGGTTTGAAACACTGGTTTCATGTGAACTAACTGTATTTCAAGGATTTGTGCAGTGTACAACATCCTTTCTAGACTAGAGACTTACATTTTGATGTCTTTTACACTTGTTCTCTCACTATTCTGTGATATTCATTAGTATTTGCTCTGAATTAGTAATGTTTTCTTGCAGTGTCCTATAGTGGGCCTTCTGGTATACTTGTGGGACTTCACCACATGTGGAAGAAACTTTATACACTTCTCTGAACTTTAGAAGCTATATACACTTGTCTTTCAACGGTTTTACAGTTAAATACTACTTTTCAGTGAATTCTGGTGGTTTGAAACACTGGTTTCATGTGAACTATATTTCAAGGATTTCTGCAGTGTGCAACATCCTTTCTAGACTAGAGACTTACATTTTGATGTCTTTTACACTTGTTCTCTCACTATTTTGTGAAATTCATTAGTATTTGCTCTGAATGACTACTGATTTCTAGCTGTTTCCTATAATGGGCCTTCTTTTCTACTTGTGGGACTTCACCACATCTAGAAACTACTTTATACACTCTTCTCTAGACCTGCGAAGCTATATACACTTGTCTTTCAACTGTATTACAGTTAAATACTACTTTTCAGTGAATTCTGGTGGTTTGAAAAACTGGTTTCATGTGAACTAACTCTATATCAAGGACTTTTGCAGTGTGCAACATCCTTTCTAGACTAGAGACTTACATTTTGATGTCTTTTACACTTGTTCTCTCACTATTCTGTGATATTCATTAGTATTTGCTCTGAAATACTACTGATTTCTACCTGTTTCCCATAATGGGCCTTCTTTTCTACTTGTGGGACTTCACCACATTTAGAAACTACTTTATACACTCTTCTCTAGACCTGCGAAGCTATATACACTTGTCTTTCAACTGTATTACAGTTAAATGCTACTTTTCATTGAATTCCGGTGGTTTGAAACACTGGTTTCATATGAACTAACTCTATTTCAAGGATTTCTGCAGTGTGCAACATCCTTTCTAGACTAGCGACTTACATATTGGTGTCTTTTACACTTGTTATGCTCACTATTCTGTGATATTAGTATTTCCTCTGAATGACTACTGATTTCTAGCTGTTTCCTATAATGGGCCTTCTTTTCTACTTGTGGGACTTCACAACATCTAGAAACTACTTTATACACTCTTCTCTAGACTTGCGAAGCTATATAAACTTGTGTTTCAACGGTTTTACAGTTAAATACTACTTTTCAGTGAATTCTTTTGGTTTGAAACACTGGTTTCATGTGAACTAACTCTATTTCAAGGATTTCTGCAGTGTGCACCATCCTTTCTAGACTAGAGACTTACATTTTGATGTCTTTTATACTTGTTCTCTCAATATTCTGTGATATTCATTAGTATTTGCTCTGAATTAGTAATGCTTTCTTGCAGTGTCCTATAGTAGGCCTTCTGGTATACTTGTGGGACTTCACCACATGTAGAAACAACTTTATACATTCTTCTCTGAACTTGAGAAGCTATATACACTTGTCTTACAACTGTTTTACAGTTAATACTAATTTTCAGTGAATTCCGTTGATTTAAAACACTGGTTTCATGTGAACTAACTGTATTTCAAGGATTTGTGCAGTGTACAACATCCTTTCTAGACTAGAGACTTATATTTTGATGTCTTTTACACTTTTTCTATCACTATTCTGTGATATTCATTAGTATTTGCTCTGAATGACTACTGATTTCTAGCTGTTTCCTATAATGGGCCTTCTTTTCTACTTGTGGGACTTCACCACATTTAGAAACTACTTTATACACTCTTCTCTAGACCTGCGAAGCTATATACACTTGTCTTTCAACTGTATTACAGTTAAATACTACTTTTCAGTGAATTCTGGTGGTTTGAAACACTGGTTTCATGTGAACTAACTCTATATCAAGGACTTTTGCAGTGTGCAACATCCTTTCTAGACTAGAGACTTACATTTTGATGTCTTTTACACTTGTTCTCTCACTATTCTGTGATATTCATTAGTATTTGCTCTGAAATACTACTGATTTCTACCTGTTTCCCATAATGGGCCTTCTTTTCTACTTGTGGGACTTCACCACATTTAGAAACTACTTTATACACTCTTCTCTAGACCTGCGAAGCTATATACACTTGTCTTTCAACTGTATTACAGTTAAATACTACTTTTCAGTGAATTCTGGTGGTTTGAAACACTGGTTTCATGTGAACTAACTCTATATCAAGGATTTTTGCAGTGTGCAACATCCTTTCTAGACTAGAGACTTACATTTTGATGTCTTTTACACTTGTTCTCTCACTATTCTGTGATATTCATTAGTATTTCCTCTGAATGACTGCTGATTTCTAGCTGTTTCCTATAATGGGCCTTCTTTTCTACTTGTGGGACTTCACCACATGTAGAAACAACTTTATACACTCTTCTCTGAACTTGAGAAGCTATATACACTTGTTTTTCAACTCTTTTACAGTTAAATACTACTTTTCATTGAATTCCGGTGGTTTGAAACACTGGTTTCATGTGAACTAACTGTATTTCAAGGATTTGTGCAGTGTACAACATCCTTTCTAGACTAGAGACTTACATTTTGATGTCTTTTACACTTGTTCTCTCACTATTCTGTGATATTCATTAGTATTTGCTCTGAATTAGTAATGTTTTCTTGCAGTGTCCTATAGTGGGCCTTCTGGTATACTTGTGGGACTTCACCACATGTGGAAGAAACTTTATACACTTCTCTGAACTTTAGAAGCTATATACACTTGTCTTTCAACGGTTTTACAGTTAAATACTACTTTTCAGTGAATTCTGGTGGTTTGAAACACTGGTTTCATGTGAACTAACTCTATTTCAAGGATTTCTGCAGTGTGCAACATCCTTTCTAGACTAGAGACTTACATTTTGATGTCTTTTACACTTGTTCTCTCACTATTTTGTGAAATTCATTAGTATTTGCTCTGAATGACTACTGATTTCTAGCTGTTTCCTATAATGGGCCTTCTTTTCTACTTGTGGGACTTCACCACATCTAGAAACTACTTTATACACTCTTCTCTAGACCTGCGAAGCTATATACACTTGTCTTTCAACTGTATTACAGTTAAATACTACTTTTCAGTGAATTCTGGTGGTTTGAAACACTGGTTTCATGTGAACTAACTCTATATCAAGGACTTTTGCAGTGTGCAACATCCTTTCTAGACTAGAGACTTACATTTTGATGTCTTTTACACTTGTTCTCTCACTATTCTGTGATATTCATTAGTATTTGCTCTGAAATACTACTGATTTCTACCTGTTTCCCATAATGGGCCTTCTTTTCTACTTGTGGGACTTCACCACATTTAGAAACTACTTTATACACTCTTCTCTAGACTTGCGAAGCTATATAAACTTGTCTTTCAACTGTTTTACAGTTAAATACTACTTTTCAGTGAATTCTGGTGGTTTGAAACACTGGTTTCATGTGAACTAACTCTATTTCAAGGATTTCTGCAGTGTACAACATCCTTTCTAGACTAGAGACTTACATATTGGTGTCTTTTACACTTGTTATTCTCACTATTCTGTGATACTCATTAGTATTTCCTCTGAATGACTACTGATTTTTAGCTGTTTCCTATAATGGGCCTTCTTTTCTACTTGTGGGACTTCACCACATGTAAAAACAACTTTATACATTCTTCGCTGAACTTGAGAAGCTATATACACTTGTCTATCAACTGTTTTACTGTTAAATACTACTTTTCAGTGAATTCTGTTGGTTTGCAACACTGGTTTCATGTGAACTAACTCTATTTCAAGGATTTCTGCAGTGTGCAACATCCTTTCTAGACTAGAGACTTACATTTTGATGTCTTTTACACTTGTTCTCTCACTATTCTGTGATATTCATTAGTATTTCCTCTGAATGACTACTGATTTCTAGCTGTTTCCTGTAATGGGCCTTCTTTTCTACTTCTGGGACTTCACCACATGTAGAAACAGCTTTATATACTTTTCTCTGGACTTGCGAAGCTATATAAACTTGTCTTTCAACTGTTTTACAGTTAAATGCTACTTTTCAGTGAATTCTGGTGGTTTCAAACACTGGTTTCATGTGAACTAACTCTATTTCAAGGATTTCTGCAGTGTGCAACATCCTTTCTAGACTAGCGACTTACATATTGGTGTCTTTTACACTTGTTATGCTCACTATTCTGTGATATTAGTATTTCCTCTGAATGACTACTGATTTCTAGCTGTTTCCTATAATGGGCCTTCTTTTCTACTTGTGGGACTTCACCACATGTAGAAACAACTTTATACATTCTTCTCTGAACTTTAGAAGCTATATACAGTTGTCTTTCAACTGTTTTACAGTTAAATACTACTTTTCAGTGAATTCTGGTGGTTTGAAACACTGGTTTCATGTGAACTATCTCTATTTCAAGGTTTTCTGCAGTGTGCAACATCCTTTCTAGACTAGAGACTTACATTTTGATGTCTTTTACACTTGTTCTCTCACTATTCTGTGACATTCTTTAGTATTTGCTCTGAAATACTACTGAATTCTAGCTGTTTCCCACAATGGGCCTTCTTTTCTACTTGTGGGACTTCACCACATGTAGAAGAAACTTTATACACTCTTCTCTGAACTTGAGAAGCTATATACACTTGTCTTTCAACTGTTTTACAGTTGAATACTACTTTTCAGTGAATTCTGGTGGTTTCAAACTCTGGTTTCATGTGAACTAACTGTATTTCAAGGATTTGTGCAGTGTACAACATTCTTTCTAGACTAGAGACTTACATTTTGATGTCTTTTACACTGGTTCTCTCACTATTTTGTGAAATTCATTAGTATTTGCTCTGAATGACTACTGATTTCTAGCTGTTTCCTATAATGGGGCTTCTTTTCTACTTGTGGGACTTCACCACATCTAGAAACTACTTTATACACTCTTCTCTGAACTTGTGAATCTATATAAACTTGTCTTTCAACTGTTCTACAGTTGAATACTACTTTTCAGTGAATTCCGGTGGTTTGAAACACTGGTTTCATGTGAACTAGCTCTATTTCAAGGATTTCTTCAGTGTACAACATCCTTCCTAGCCTAGAAACTTACATTTTGATGGTTTTCCACTTGTTCTCACACAATTCTATGATATTCATTAGTATTTCCTCTGAATTACTACTGATTTCTAGCTGTTTCCTATAAAGGGCCTTCTGCTCTACTTGTGGGACTTCACCACATGTAGAAACAACTTTATACATTCTTCTCTGAAATTGAGAAGCTATATACACTTGTCTTTCAACTGTTTTACAATTAAATACTACTTTTCAGTGAATTCCGGTGGTTTGAAACACTGGTTTCATGTGAAATAACTGTATTTCAAGGATTTGTGCAGTGTACAACATCCATTCTATACTAGAGACTTACATTTTGATGTCTTTTACACTTGTTCCCTCACTATTCTGTGATATTCATTAGTATTTGCTCTGAATGACTACTGATTTCTAGCTGTTTCCTATAATGGGCCTTCTTTTCTACTTGTGGGACTTCACAACATCTAGAAACTACTTTATACACTCTTCTCTAGACTTGCGAAGCTATATAAACTTGTGTTTCAACGGTTGTACAGTTAAATACTACTTTTCAGTGAATTCTTTTGGTTTGAAACACTGGTTTCATGTGAACTAACTCTATTTCAAGGATTTCTGCAGTGTGCACCATCCTTTCTAGACTAGAGACTTACATTTTGATGTCTTTTATACTTGTTCTCTCAATATTCTGTGATATTCATTAGTATTTGCTCTGAATTAGTAATGCTTTCTTGCAGTGTCCTATAGTAGGCCTTCTGGTATACTTGTGGGACTTCACCACATGTAGAAACAACTTTATACATTCTTCTCTGAACTTTAGAAGCTATATACACTTGTCTTACAACTGTTTTACAGTTAATACTAATTTTCAGTGAATTCCGTTGGTTTAAAACACTGGTTTCATGTGAACTAACTGTATTTCAAGGATTTGTGCAGTGTACAACATCCTTTCTAGACTAGAGACTTACATTTTGATGTCTTTTACACTTTTTCTATCACTATTCTGTGATATTCATTAGTATTTGCTCTGAATGACTACTGATTTCTAGCTGTTTCCTATAATGGGCCTTCTTTTCTACTTGTGGGACTTCACCACATTTAGAAACTACTTTATACACTCTTCTCTAGACCTGCGAAGCTATATACACTTGTCTTTCAACTGTATTACAGTTAAATACTACTTTTCAGTGAATTCTGGTGGTTTGAAACACTGGTTTCATGTGAACTAACTCTATATCAAGGACTTTTGCAGTGTGCAACATCCTTTCTAGACTAGAGACTTACATTTTGATGTCTTTTACACTTGTTCTCTCACTATTCTGTGATATTCATTAGTATTTGCTCTGAAATACTACTGATTTCTACCTGTTTCCCATAATGGGCCTTCTTTTCTACTTGTGGGACTTCACCACATTTAGAAACTACTTTATACACTCTTCTCTAGACCTGCGAAGCTATATACACTTGTCTTTCAACTGTATTACAGTTAAATACTACTTTTCAGTGAATTCTGGTGGTTTGAAACACTGGTTTCATGTGAACTAACACTATATCAAGGATTTTTGCAGTGTGCAACATCCTTTCTAGACTAGAGACTTACATTTTGATGTCTTTTACACTTGTTCTCTCACTATTCTGTGACATTCTTTAGTATTTGCTCTGAAATACTACTGATTTCTAGCTGTTTCCTATAAAGGGCCTTCTGCTCTACTTGTGGGACTTCACCACATGTAGAAACAACTTTATACACTCTTCTCTGGACTTGCGAAGCTATATAAACTTGTCTTGCAACGGTTTTACAGTAGAATACTACTTTTCAGTGAATTCTGGTGGTTTCAAACACTGGTTTCATGTGAACTAACTCTATTTCAAGGATTTCTGCAGTGTGCAACATCCTTTCTAGACTAGCGACTTACATATTGGTGTCTTTTACACTTGTTATTCTCACTATTCTGTGATATTCATTAGTATTTCCTCTGAATGACTGCTGATTTCTAGCTGTTTCCTATAATGGGCCTTCTTTTCTACTTGTGGGACTTCACCACATGTAGAAACAACTTTATACACTCTTCTCTGAACTTGAGAAGCTATATACACTTGTTTTTCAACTCTTTTACAGTTAAATACTACTTTTCATTGAATTCCGGTGGTTTGAAACACTGGTTTCATGTGAACTAACTGTATTTCAAGGATTTGTGCAGTGTACAACATCCTTTCTAGACTAGAGACTTACATTTTGATGTCTTTTACACTTGTTCTCTCACTATTCTGTGATATTCATTAGTATTTGCTCTGAATTAGTAATGTTTTCTTGCAGTGTCCTATAGTGGGCCTTCTGGTATACTTGTGGGACTTCACCACATGTGGAAGAAACTTTATACACTTCTCTGAACTTTAGAAGCTATATACACTTGTCTTTCAACGGTTTTACAGTTAAATACTACTTTTCAGTGAATTCTGGTGGTTTGAAACACTGGTTTCATGTGAACTAACTCTATTTCAAGGATTTCTGCAGTGTGCAACATCCTTTCTAGACTAGAGACTTACATTTTGATGTCTTTTACACTTGTTCTCTCACTATTTTGTGAAATTCATTAGTATTTGCTCTGAATGACTACTGATTTCTAGCTGTTTCCTATAATGGGCCTTCTTTTCTACTTGTGGGACTTCACCACATCTAGAAACTACTTTATACACTCTTCTCTAGACCTGCGAAGCTATATACACTTGTCTTTCAACTGTATTACAGTTAAATACTACTTTTCAGTGAATTCTGGTGGTTTGAAACACTGGTTTCATGTGAACTAACTCTATATCAAGGACTTTTGCAGTGTGCAACATCCTTTCTAGACTAGAGACTTACATTTTGATGTCTTTTACACTTGTTCTCTCACTATTCTGTGATATTCATTAGTATTTGCTCTGAAATACTACTGATTTCTACCTGTTTCCCATAATGGGCCTTCTTTTCTACTTGTGGGACTTCACCACATTTAGAAACTACTTTATACACTCTTCTCTAGACTTGCGAAGCTATATAAACTTGTCTTTCAACTGTTTTACAGTTAAATACTACTTTTCAGTGAATTCTGGTGGTTTGAAACACTGGTTTCATGTGAACTAACTCTATTTCAAGGATTTTTGCAGTGTGCAACATCCTTTCTAGACTAGAGACTTACATTTTGATGTCTTTTACACTTGTTCTCTCACTATTCTGTGACATTCTTTAGTATTTGCTCTGAATTAGTAATGTTTTCTTGCAGTGTCCTATAGTGGGCCTTCTGGTATACTTGTGGGACTTCACCACATGTGGAAGAAACTTTATACACTTCTCTGAACTTTAGAAGCTATATACACTTGTCTTTCAACGGTTGTACAGTTAAATACTACTTTTCAGTGAATTCTGGTGGTTTGAAACACTGGTTTCATGTGAACTAACTCTATTTCAAGGATTTCTGCAGTGTGCAACATCCTTTCTAGACTAGAGACTTACATTTTGATGTCTTTTACACTTGTTCTCTCACTATTCTGTGATATTCATTAGTATTTGCTCTGAATTAGTAATGCTTTCTTGCAGTGTCCTATAGAAGGCCTTCTGGTATACTTGTGGGACTTCACCACATGTAGAAACAACTTTATACATTCTTCTCTGAACTTGAGAAGCTATATACACTTGTCTTACAACTGTTTTACAGTTAATACTAATTTTCAGTGAATTCCGTTGGTTTAAAACACTGGTTTCATGTGAACTAACTGTATTTCAAGGATTTGTGCAGTGTACAACATCCTTTCTAGACTAGAGACTTATATTTTGATGTCTTTTACACTTTTTCTATCACTATTCTGTGATATTCATTAGTATTTGCTCTGAATGACTACTGATTTCTAGCTGTTTCCTATAATGGGCCTTCTTTTCTACTTGTGGGACTTCACCACATTTAGAAACTACTTTATACACTCTTCTCTAGACCTGCGAAGCTATATACACTTGTCTTTCAACTGTATTACAGTTAAATACTACTTTTCAGTGAATTCTGTTGGTTTGAAACACTGGTTTCATGTGAACTAACTTTATATCAAGGACTTTTGCAGTGTGCAACATCCTTTCTAGACTAGAGACTTACATTTTGATGTCTTTTACACTTGTTCTCTCACTATTCTGTGATATTCATTAGTATTTGCTCTGAAATACTACTGATTTCTACCTGTTTCCCATAATGGGCCTTCTTTTCTACTTGTGGGACTTCACCACATTTAGAAACTACTTTATACACTCTTCTCTAGACCTGCGAAGCTATATACACTTGTCTTTCAACTGTATTACAGTTAAATACTACTTTTCAGTGAATTCTGGTGGTTTGAAACACTGGTTTCATGTGAACTAACTCTATTTCAAGGATTTCTGCAGTGTACAACATCCTTTCTAGACTAGAGACTTACATATTGGTGTCTTTTACACTTGTTATTCTCACTATTCTGTGATATTCATTAGTATTTCCTCTGAATGACTACTGATTTTTAGCTGTTTCCTATAATGGGCCTTCTTTTCTACTTGTGGGACTTCACCACATGTAGAAACAACTTTATACATTCTTCTCTGAACTTGAGAAGCTATATACACTTGTCTATCAACTGTTTTACTGTTAAATACTACTTTTCAGTGAATTCTGTTGGTTTGCAACACTGGTTTCATGTGAACTAACTCTATTTCAAGGATTTCTGCAGTGTGCAACATCCTTTCTAGACTAGAGACTTACATTTTGATGTCTTTTACACTTGTTCTCTCACTATTCTGTGATATTCATTAGTATTTCCTCTGAATGACTACTGATTTCTAGAAGTTTCCTGTAATGGGCCTTCTTTTCTACTTGTGGGACTTCACCACATGTAGAAACAGCTTTATATACTTTTCTCTGGACTTGCGAAGCTATATAAACTTGTCTTTCAACTGTTTTACAGTTAAATGCTACTTTTCAGTGAATTCTGGTGGTTTCAAACACTGGTTTCATGTGAACTAACTCTATTTCAAGGATTTCTGCAGTGTGCAACATCCTTTCTAGACTAGCGACTTACATATTGGTGTCTTTTACACTTGTTATGCTCACTATTCTGTGATATTAGTATTTCCTCTGAATGACTACTGATTTCTAGCTGTTTCCTATAATGGGCCTTCTTTTCTACTTGTGGGACTTCACAACATCTAGAAACTACTTTATACACTCTTCTCTAGACTTGCGAAGCTATATAAACTTGTGTTTCAACGGTTTTACAGTTAAATACTACTTTTCAGTGAATTCTTTTGGTTTGAAACACTGGTTTCATGTGAACTAACTCTATTTCAAGGATTTCTGCAGTGTGCACCATCCTTTCTAGACTAGAGACTTACATTTTGATGTCTTTTATACTTGTTCTCTCAATATTCTGTGATATTCATTAGTATTTGCTCTGAATTAGTAATGCTTTCTTGCAGTGTCCTATAGTAGGCCTTCTGGTATACTTGTGGGACTTCACCACATGTAGAAACAACTTTATACATTCTTCTCTGAACTTGAGAAGCTATATACACTTGTCTTACAACTGTTTTACAGTTAATACTAATTTTCAGTGAATTCCGTTGATTTAAAACACTGGTTTCATGTGAACTAACTGTATTTCAAGGATTTGTGCAGTGTACAGCATCCTTTCTAGACTAGAGACTTATATTTTGATGTCTTTTACACTTTTTCTATCACTATTCTGTGATATTCATTAGTATTTGCTCTGAATGACTACTGATTTCTAGCTGTTTCCTATAATGGGCCTTCTTTTCTACTTGTGGGACTTCACCACATTTAGAAACTACTTTATACACTCTTCTCTAGACCTGCGAAGCTATATACACTTGTCTTTCAACTGTATTACAGTTAAATACTACTTTTCAGTGAATTCTGGTGGTTTGAAACACTGGTTTCATGTGAACTAACTCTATATCAAGGATTTTTGCAGTGTGCAACATCCTTTCTAGACTAGAGACTTACATTTTGATGTCTTTTACACTTGTTCTCTCACTATTCTGTGACATTCTTTAGTATTTGCTCTGAAATACTACTGATTTCTAGCTGTTTCCTATAAAGGGCCTTCTGCTCTACTTGTGGGACTTCACCACATGTAGAAACAACTTTATACACTCTTCTCTGGACTTGCGAAGCTATATAAACTTGTCTTGCAACGGTTTTACAGTAGAATACTACTTTTCAGTGAATTCTGGTGGTTTCAAACACTGGTTTCATGTGAACTAACTCTATTTCAAGGATTTCTGCAGTGTGCAACATCCTTTCTAGACTAGCGACTTACATATTGGTGTCTTTTACACTTGTTATTCTCACTATTCTGTGATATTCATTAGTATTTCCTCTGAATGACTGCTGATTTCTAGCTGTTTCCTATAATGGGCCTTCTTTTCTACTTGTGGGACTTCACCACATGTAGAAACAACTTTATACACTCTTCTCTGAACTTCAGAAGCTATATACACTTGTTTTTCAACTCTTTTACAGTTAAATACTACTTTTCATTGAATTCCGGTGGTTTGAAACACTGGTTTCATGTGAACTAACTGTATTTCAAGGATTTGTGCAGTGTACAACATCCTTTCTAGACTAGAGACTTACATTTTGATGTCTTTTACACTTGTTCTCTCACTATTCTGTGATATTCATTAGTATTTGCTCTGAATTAGTAATGTTTTCTTGCAGTGTCCTATAGTGGGCCTTCTGGTATACTTGTGGGACTTCACCACATGTGGAAGAAACTTTATACACTTCTCTGAACTTTAGAAGCTATATACTCTTGTCTTTCAACGGTTTTACAGTTAAATACTACTTTTCAGTGAATTCTGGTGGTTTGAAACACTGGTTTCATGTGAACTAACTCTATTTCAAGGATTTCTGCAGTGTGCAACATCCTTTCTAGACTAGAGACTTACATTTTGATGTCTTTTACACTTGTTCTCTCACTATTTTGTGAAATTCATTAGTATTTGCTCTGAATGACTACTGATTTCTAGCTGTTTCCTATAATGGGCCTTCTTTTCTACTTGTGGGACTTCACCACATCTAGAAACTACTTTATACACTCTTCTCTAGACCTGCGAAGCTATATACACTTGTCTTTCAACTGTATTACAGTTAAATACTACTTTTCAGTGAATTCTGGTGGTTTGAAACACTGGTTTCATGTGAACTAACTCTATATCAAGGACTTTTGCAGTGTGCAACATCCTTTCTAGACTAGAGACTTACATTTTGATGTCTTTTACACTTGTTCTCTCACTATTCTGTGATATTCATTAGTATTTGCTCTGAAATACTACTGATTTCTACCTGTTTCCCATAATGGGCCTTCTTTTCTACTTGTGGGACTTCACCACATTTAGAAACTACTTTATACACTCTTCTCTAGACTTGCGAAGCTATATAAACTTGTCTTTCAACTGTTTTACAGTTAAATACTACTTTTCAGTGAATTCTGGTGGTTTGAAACACTGGTTTCATGTGAACTAACTCTATTTCAAGGATTTTTGCAGTGTGCAACATCCTTTCTAGACTAGAGACTTACATTTTGATGTCTTTTACACTTGTTCTCTCACTATTCTTTGACATTCTTTAGTATTTGCTCTGAATTAGTAATGTTTTCTTGCAGTGTCCTATAGTGGGCCTTCTGGTATACTTGTGGGACTTCACCACATGTGGAAGAAACTTTATACACTTCTCTGAACTTTAGAAGCTATATACACTTGTCTTTCAACGGTTGTACAGTTAAATACTACTTTTCAGTGAATTCTGGTGGTTTGAAACACTGGTTTCAGGTGAACTAACTCTATTTCAAGGATTTCTGCAGTGTGCAACATCCTTTCTAGACTAGAGACTTACATTTTGATGTCTTTTACACTTGTTCTCTCACTATTTTGTGAAATTCATTAGTATTTGCTCTGAATGACTACTGATTTCTAGCTGTTTCCTATAATGGGCCTTCTTTTCTACTTGTGGGACTTCACCACATCTAGAAACTACTTTATACACTCTTCTCTAGACCTGCGAAGCTATATACACTTGTCTTTCAACTGTATTACAGTTAAATACTACTTTTCAGTGAATTCTGGTGGTTTGAAACACTGGTTTCATGTGAACTAACTCTATATCAAGGACTTTTGCAGTGTGCAACATCCTTTCTAGACTAGAGACTTACATTTTGATGTCTTTTACACTTGTTCTCTCACTATTCTGTGATATTCATTAGTATTTGCTCTGAAATACTACTGATTTCTACCTGTTTCCCATAATGGGCCTTCTTTTCTACTTGTGGGACTTCACCACATTTAGAAACTACTTTATACACTCTTCTCTAGACTTGCGAAGCTATATAAACTTGTCTTTCAACTGTTTTACAGTTAAATACTACTTTTCAGTGAATTCTGGTGGTTTGAAACACTGGTTTCATGTGAACTAACTCTATTTCAAGGATTTCTGCAGTGTACAACATCCTTTCTAGACTAGAGACTTACATATTGGTGTCTTTTACACTTGTTATTCTCACTATTCTGTGATATTCATTAGTATTTCCTCTGAATGACTACTGATTTTTAGCTGTTTCCTATAATGGGCCTTCTTTTCTACTTGTGGGACTTCACCACATGTAGAAACAACTTTATACATTCTTCTCTGAACTTGAGAAGCTATATACACTTGTCTATCAACTGTTTTACTGTTAAATACTACTTTTCAGTGAATTCTGTTGGTTTGCAACACTGGTTTCATGTGAACTAACTCTATTTCAAGGATTTCTGCAGTGTGCAACATCCTTTCTAGACTAGAGACTTACATTTTGATGTCTTTTACACTTGTTCTCTCACTATTCTGTGATATTCATTAGTATTTCCTCTGAATGACTACTGATTTCTAGAAGTTTCCTGTAATGGGCCTTCTTTTCTACTTTTGGGACTTCACCACATGTAGAAACAGCTTTATATACTTTTCTCTGGACTTGCGAAGCTATATAAACTTGTCTTTCAACTGTTTTACAGTTAAATGCTACTTTTCAGTGAATTCTGGTGGTTTCAAACACTGGTTTCATGTGAACTAACTCTATTTCAAGGATTTCTGCAGTGTGCAACATCCTTTCTAGACTAGCGACTTACATATTGGTGTCTTTTACACTTGTTATGCTCACTATTCTGTGATATTAGTATTTCCTCTGAATGACTACTGATTTCTAGCTGTTTCCTATAATGGGCCTTCTTTTCTACTTGTGGGACTTCACAACATCTAGAAACTACTTTATACACTCTTCTCTAGACTTGCGAAGCTATATAAACTTGTGTTTCAACGGTTTTACAGTTAAATACTACTTTTCAGTGAATTCTTTTGGTTTGAAACACTGGTTTCATGTGAACTAACTCTATTTCAAGGATTTCTGCAGTGTGCACCATCCTTTCTAGACTAGAGACTTACATTTTGATGTCTTTTATACTTGTTCTCTCAATATTCTGTGATATTCATTAGTATTTGCTCTGAATTAGTAATGCTTTCTTGCAGTGTCCTATAGTAGGCCTTCTGGTATACTTGTGGGACTTCACCACATGTAGAAACAACTTTATACATTCTTCTCTGAACTTGAGAAGCTATATACACTTGTCTTACAACTGTTTTACAGTTAATACTAATTTTCAGTGAATTCCGTTGATTTAAAACACTGGTTTCATGTGAACTAACTGTATTTCAAGGATTTGTGCAGTGTACAGCATCCTTTCTAGACTAGAGACTTATATTTTGATGTCTTTTACACTTTTTCTATCACTATTCTGTGATATTCATTAGTATTTGCTCTGAATGACTACTGATTTCTAGCTGTTTCCTATAATGGGCCTTCTTTTCTACTTGTGGGACTTCACCACATTTAGAAACTACTTTATACACTCTTCTCTAGACCTGCGAAGCTATATACACTTGTCTTTCAACTGTATTACAGTTAAATACTACTTTTCAGTGAATTCTGGTGGTTTGAAACACTGGTTTCATGTGAACTAACTCTATATCAAGGACTTTTGCAGTGTGCAACATCCTTGCTAGACTAGAGACTTACATTTTGATGTCTTTTACACTTGTTCTCTCACTATTCTGTGATATTCATTAGTATTTGCTCTGAAATACTACTGATTTCTACCTGTTTCCCATAATGGGCCTTCTTTTCTACTTGTGGGACTTCACCACATTTAGAAACTACTTTATACACTCTTCTCTAGACCTGCGAAGCTATATACACTTGTCTTTCAACTGTATTACAGTTAAATACTACTTTTCAGTGAATTCTGGTGGTTTGAAACACTGGTTTCATGTGAACTAACTCTATATCAAGGATTTTTGCAGTGTGCAACATCCTTTCTAGACTAGAGACTTACATTTTGATGTCTTTTACACTTGTTCTCTCACTATTCTGTGATATTCATTAGTATTTCCTCTGAATGACTGCTGATTTCTAGCTGTTTCCTATAATGGGCCTTCTTTTCTACTTGTGGGACTTCACCACATGTAGAAACAACTTTATACACTCTTCTCTGAACTTGAGAAGCTATATACACTTGTTTTTCAACTCTTTTACAGTTAAATACTACTTTTCATTGAATTCCGGTGGTTTGAAACACTGGTTTCATGTGAACTAACTGTATTTCAAGGATTTGTGCAGTGTACAACATCCTTTCTAGACTAGAGACTTACATTTTGATGTCTTTTACACTTGTTCTCTCACTATTCTGTGATATTCATTAGTATTTGCTCTGAATTAGTAATGTTTTCTTGCAGTGTCCTATAGTGGGCCTTCTGGTATACTTGTGGGACTTCACCACATGTGGAAGAAACTTTATACACTTCTCTGAACTTTAGAAGCTATATACACTTGTCTTTCAACGGTTTTACAGTTAAATACTACTTTTCAGTGAATTCTGGTGGTTTCAAACACTGGTTTCATGTGAACTAACTCTATTTCAAGGATTTCTGCAGTGTGCAACATCCTTTCTAGACTAGAGACTTACATTTTGATGTCTTTTACACTTGTTCTCTCACTATTTTGTGAAATTCATTAGTATTTGCTCTGAATGACTACTGATTTCTAGCTGTTTCCTATAATGGGCCTTCTTTTCTACTTGTGGGACTTCACCACATCTAGAAACTACTTTATACACTCTTCTCTAGACCTGTGAAGCTATATACACTTGTCTTTCAACTGTATTACAGTTAAATACTACTTTTCAGTGAATTCTGGTGGTTTGAAACACTGGTTTCATGTGAACTAACTCTATATCAAGGACTTTTGCAGTGTGCAACATCCTTTCTAGACTAGAGACTTACATTTTGATGTCTTTTACACTTGTTCTCTCACTATTCTGTGATATTCATTAGTATTTGCTCTGAAATACTACTGATTTCTACCTGTTTCCCATAATGGGCCTTCTTTTCTACTTGTGGGACTTCACCACATTTAGAAACTACTTTATACACTCTTCTCTAGACTTGCGAAGCTATATAAACTTGTCTTTCAACTGTTTTACAGTTAAATACTACTTTTCAGTGAATTCTGGTGGTTTGAAACACTGGTTTCATGTGAACTAACTCTATTTCAAGGATTTCTGCAGTGTACAACATCCTTTCTAGACTAGAGACTTACATATTGGTGTCTTTTACACTTGTTATTCTCACTATTCTGTGATATTCATTAGTATTTCCTCTGAATGACTACTGATTTTTAGCTGTTTCCTATAATGGGCCTTCTTTTCTACTTGTGGGACTTCACCACATGTAGAAACAACTTTATACATTCTTCGCTGAACTTGAGAAGCTATATACACTTGTCTATCAACTGTTTTACTGTTAAATACTACTTTTCAGTGAATTCTGTTGGTTTGCAACACTGGTTTCATGTGAACTAACTCTATTTCAAGGATTTCTGCAGTGTGCAACATCCTTTCTAGACTAGAGACTTACATTTTGATGTCTTTTACACTTGTTCTCTCACTATTCTGTGATATTCATTAGTATTTCCTCTGAATGACTACTGATTTCTAGCTGTTTCCTGTAATGGGCCTTCTTTTCTACTTGTGGGACTTCACCACATGTAGAAACAGCTTTATATACTTTTCTCTGGACTTGCGAAGCTATATAAACTTGTCTTTCAACTGTTTTACAGTTAAATACTACTTTTCAGTGAATTCTGGTGGTTTGAAACACTGGTTTCATGTGAACTAACTCTATTTCAAGGATTTCTGCAGTGTACAACATCCTTTCTAGACTAGAGACTTACATATTGGTGTCTTTTACACTTGTTATTCTCACTATTCTGTGATATTCATTAGTATTTCCTCTGAATGACTACTGATTTTTAGCTGTTTCCTATAATGGGCCTTCTTTTCTACTTGTGGGACTTCACCACATGTAGAAACAACTTTATACATTCTTCTCTGAACTTGAGAAGCTATATACACTTGTCTATCAACTGTTTTACTGTTAAATACTACTTTTCAGTGAATTCTGTTGGTTTGCAACACTGGTTTCATGTGAACTAACTCTATTTCAAGGATTTCTGCAGTGTGCAACATCCTTTCTAGACTAGAGACTTACATTTTGATGTCTTTTACACTTGTTCTCTCACTATTCTGTGATATTCATTAGTATTTCCTCTGAATGACTACTGATTTCTAGAAGTTTCCTGTAATGGGCCTTCTTTTCTACTTTTGGGACTTCACCACATGTAGAAACAGCTTTATATACTTTTCTCTGGACTTGCGAAGCTATATAAACTTGTCTTTCAACTGTTTTACAGTTAAATGCTACTTTTCAGTGAATTCTGGTGGTTTCAAACACTGGTTTCATGTGAACTAACTCTATTTCAAGGATTTCTGCAGTGTGCAACATCCTTTCTAGACTAGCGACTTACATATTGGTGTCTTTTACACTTGTTATGCTCACTATTCTGTGATATTAGTATTTCCTCTGAATGACTACTGATTTCTAGCTGTTTCCTATAATGGGCCTTCTTTTCTACTTGTGGGACTTCACAACATCTAGAAACTACTTTATACACTCTTCTCTAGACTTGCGAAGCTATATAAACTTGTGTTTCAACGGTTTTACAGTTAAATACTACTTTTCAGTGAATTCTTTTGGTTTGAAACACTGGTTTCATGTGAACTAACTCTATTTCAAGGATTTCTGCAGTGTGCACCATCCTTTCTAGACTAGAGACTTACATTTTGATGTCTTTTATACTTGTTCTCTCAATATTCTGTGATATTCATTAGTATTTGCTCTGAATTAGTAATGCTTTCTTGCAGTGTCCTATAGTAGGCCTTCTGGTATACTTGTGGGACTTCACCACATGTAGAAACAACTTTATACATTCTTCTCTGAACTTGAGAAGCTATATACACTTGTCTTACAACTGTTTTACAGTTAATACTAATTTTCAGTGAATTCCGTTGATTTAAAACACTGGTTTCATGTGAACTAACTGTATTTCAAGGATTTGTGCAGTGTACAGCATCCTTTCTAGACTAGAGACTTATATTTTGATGTCTTTTACACTTTTTCTATCACTATTCTGTGATATTCATTAGTATTTGCTCTGAATGACTACTGATTTCTAGCTGTTTCCTATAATGGGCCTTCTTTTCTACTTGTGGGACTTCACCACATTTAGAAACTACTTTATACACTCTTCTCTAGACCTGCGAAGCTATATACACTTGTCTTTCAACTGTATTACAGTTAAATACTACTTTTCAGTGAATTCTGGTGGTTTGAAACACTGGTTTCATGTGAACTAACTCTATATCAAGGACTTTTGCAGTGTGCAACATCCTTGCTAGACTAGAGACTTACATTTTGATGTCTTTTACACTTGTTCTCTCACTATTCTGTGATATTCATTAGTATTTGCTCTGAAATACTACTGATTTCTACCTGTTTCCCATAATGGGCCTTCTTTTCTACTTGTGGGACTTCACCACATTTAGAAACTACTTTATACACTCTTCTCTAGACCTGCGAAGCTATATACACTTGTCTTTCAACTGTATTACAGTTAAATACTACTTTTCAGTGAATTCTGGTGGTTTGAAACACTGGTTTCATGTGAACTAACTCTATATCAAGGATTTTTGCAGTGTGCAACATCCTTTCTAGACTAGAGACTTACATTTTGATGTCTTTTACACTTGTTCTCTCACTATTCTGTGATATTCATTAGTATTTCCTCTGAATGACTGCTGATTTCTAGCTGTTTCCTATAATGGGCCTTCTTTTCTACTTGTGGGACTTCACCACATGTAGAAACAACTTTATACACTCTTCTCTGAACTTGAGAAGCTATATACACTTGTTTTTCAACTCTTTTACAGTTAAATACTACTTTTCATTGAATTCCGGTGGTTTGAAACACTGGTTTCATGTGAACTAACTGTATTTCAAGGATTTGTGCAGTGTACAACATCCTTTCTAGACTAGAGACTTACATTTTGATGTCTTTTACACTTGTTCTCTCACTATTCTGTGATATTCATTAGTATTTGCTCTGAATTAGTAATGTTTTCTTGCAGTGTCCTATAGTGGGCCTTCTGGTATACTTGTGGGACTTCACCACATGTGGAAGAAACTTTATACACTTCTCTGAACTTTAGAAGCTATATACACTTGTCTTTCAACGGTTTTACAGTTAAATACTACTTTTCAGTGAATTCTGGTGGTTTGAAACACTGGTTTCATGTGAACTAACTCTATTTCAAGGATTTCTGCAGTGTGCAACATCCTTTCTAGACTAGAGACTTACATTTTGATGTCTTTTACACTTGTTCTCTCACTATTTTGTGAAATTCATTAGTATTTGCTCTGAATGACTACTGATTTCTAGCTGTTTCCTATAATGGGCCTTCTTTTCTACTTGTGGGACTTCACCACATCTAGAAACTACTTTATACACTCTTCTCTAGACCTGTGAAGCTATATACACTTGTCTTTCAACTGTATTACAGTTAAATACTACTTTTCAGTGAATTCTGGTGGTTTGAAACACTGGTTTCATGTGAACTAACTCTATTTCAAGGATTTCTGCAGTGTACAACATCCTTTCTAGACTAGAGACTTACATATTGGTGTCTTTTACACTTGTTATTCTCACTATTCTGTGATATTCATTAGTATTTCCTCTGAATGACTACTGATTTTTAGCTGTTTCCTATAATGGGCCTTCTTTTCTACTTGTGGGACTTCACCACATGTAGAAACAACTTTATACATTCTTCGCTGAACTTGAGAAGCTATATACACTTGTCTATCAACTGTTTTACTGTTAAATACTACTTTTCAGTGAATTCTGTTGGTTTGCAACACTGGTTTCATGTGAACTAACTCTATTTCAAGGATTTCTGCAGTGTGCAACATCCTTTCTAGACTAGAGACTTACATTTTGATGTCTTTTACACTTGTTCTCTCACTATTCTGTGATATTCATTAGTATTTCCTCTGAATGACTACTGATTTCTAGCTGTTTCCTGTAATGGGCCTTCTTTTCTACTTGTGGGACTTCACCACATGTAGAAACAGCTTTATATACTTTTCTCTGGACTTGCGAAGCTATATAAACTTGTCTTTCAACTGTTTTACAGTTAAATGCTACTTTTCAGTGAATTCTGGTGGTTTCAAACACTGGTTTCATGTGAACTAACTCTATTTCAAGGATTTCTGCAGTGTGCAACATCCTTTCTAGACTAGCGACTTACATATTGGTGTCTTTTACACTTGTTATGCTCACTATTCTGTGATATTAGTATTTCCTCTGAATGACTACTGATTTCTAGCTGTTTCCTATAATGGGCCTTCTTTTCTACTTGTGGGACTTCACCACATGTAGAAACAACTTTATACATTCTTCTCTGAACTTTAGAAGCTATATACAGTTGTCTTTCAACTGTTTTACAGTTAAATACTACTTTTCAGTGAATTCTGGTGGTTTGAAACACTGGTTTCATGTGAACTATCTCTATTTCAAGGTTTTCTGCAGTGTGCAACATCCTTTCTAGACTAGAGACTTACATTTTGATGTCTTTTACACTTGTTCTCTCACTATTCTGTGACATTCTTTAGTATTTGCTCTGAAATACTACTGAATTCTAGCTGTTTCCCACAATGGGCCTTCTTTTCTACTTGTGGGACTTCACCACATGTAGAAGAAACTTTATACACTCTTCTCTGAACTTGAGAAGCTATATACACTTGTCTTTCAACTGTTTTACAGTTGAATACTACTTTTCAGTGAATTCTGGTGGTTTCAAACTCTGGTTTCATGTGAACTAACTGTATTTCAAGGATTTGTGCAGTGTACAACATTCTTTCTAGACTAGAGACTTACATTTTGATGTCTTTTACACTTGTTCTCTCACTATTTTGTGAAATTCATTAGTATTTGCTCTGAATGACTACTGATTTCTAGCTGTTTCCTATAATGGGGCTTCTTTTCTACTTGTGGGACTTCACCACATCTAGAAACTACTTTATACACTCTTCTCTGAACTTGTGAATCTATATAAACTTGTCTTTCAACTGTTCTACAGTTGAATACTACTTTTCAGTGAATTCCGGTGGTTTGAAACACTGGTTTCATGTGAACTAGCTCTATTTCAAGGATTTCTTCAGTGTACAACATCCTTCCTAGCCTAGAAACTTACATTTTGATGGTTTTCCACTTGTTCTCACACAATTCTATGATATTCATTAGTATTTCCTCTGAATTACTACTGATTTCTAGCTGTTTCCTATAAAGGGCCTTCTGCTCTACTTGTGGGACTTCACCACATGTAGAAACAACTTTATACATTCTTCTCTGAAATTGAGAAGCTATATACACTTGTCTTTCAACTGTTTTACAATTAAATACTACTTTTCAGTGAATTCCGGTGGTTGGAAACACTGGTTTCATGTGAAATAACTGTATTTCAAGGATTTGTGCAGTGTACAACATCCATTCTATACTAGAGACTTACATTTTGATGTCTTTTACACTTGTTCCCTCACTATTCTGTGATATTCATTAGTATTTGCTCAGAATGACTACTGATTTCTAGCTGTTTCCTATAATGGGCCTTCTTTTCTACTTGTGGGACTTCACAACATCTAGAAACTACTTTATACACTCTTCTCTAGACTTGCGAAGCTATATAAACTTGTGTTTCAACGGTTGTACAGTTAAATACTACTTTTCAGTGAATTCTTTTGGTTTGAAACACTGGTTTCATGTGAACTAACTCTATTTCAAGGATTTCTGCAGTGTGCACCATCCTTTCTAGACTAGAGACTTACATTTTGATGTCTTTTATACTTGTTCTCTCAATATTCTGTGATATTCATTAGTATTTGCTCTGAATTAGTAATGCTTTCTTGCAGTGTCCTATAGTAGGCCTTCTGGTATACTTGTGGGACTTCACCACATGTAGAAACAACTTTATACATTCTTCTCTGAACTTTAGAAGCTATATACACTTGTCTTACAACTGTTTTACAGTTAATACTAATTTTCAGTGAATTCCGTTGGTTTAAAACACTGGTTTCATGTGAACTAACTGTATTTCAAGGATTTGTGCAGTGTACAACATCCTTTCTAGACTAGAGACTTACATTTTGATGTCTTTTACACTTTTTCTATCACTATTCTGTGATATTCATTAGTATTTGCTCTGAATGACTACTGATTTCTAGCTGTTTCCTATAATGGGCCTTCTTTTCTACTTGTGGGACTTCACCACATTTAGAAACTACTTTATACACTCTTCTCTAGACCTGCGAAGCTATATACACTTGTCTTTCAACTGTATTACAGTTAAATACTACTTTTCAGTGAATTCTGGTGGTTTGAAACACTGGTTTCATGTGAACTAACTCTATATCAAGGACTTTTGCAGTGTGCAACATCCTTTCTAGACTAGAGACTTACATTTTGATGTCTTTTACACTTGTTCTCTCACTATTCTGTGATATTCATTAGTATTTGCTCTGAAATACTACTGATTTCTACCTGTTTCCCATAATGGGCCTTCTTTTCTACTTGTGGGACTTCACCACATTTAGAAACTACTTTATACACTCTTCTCTAGACCTGCGAAGCTATATACACTTGTCTTTCAACTGTATTACAGTTAAATACTACTTTTCAGTGAATTCTGGTGGTTTGAAACACTGGTTTCATGTGAACTAACTCTATATCAAGGATTTTTGCAGTGTGCAACATCCTTTCTAGACTAGAGACTTACATTTTGATGTCTTTTACACTTGTTCTCTCACTATTCTGTGACATTCTTTAGTATTTGCTCTGAAATACTACTGATTTCTAGCTGTTTCCTATAAAGGGCCTTCTGCTCTACTTGTGGGACTTCACCACATGTAGAAACAACTTTATACACTCTTCTCTGGACTTGCGAAGCTATATAAACTTGTCTTGCAACGGTTTTACAGTAGAATACTACTTTTCAGTGAATTCTGGTGGTTTCAAACACTGGTTTCATGTGAACTAACTCTATTTCAAGGATTTCTGCAGTGTGCAACATCCTTTCTAGACTAGCGACTTACATATTGGTGTCTTTTACACTTGTTATTCTCACTATTCTGTGATATTCATTAGTATTTCCTCTGAATGACTGCTGATTTCTAGCTGTTTCCTATAATGGGCCTTCTTTTCTACTTGTGGGACTTCACCACATGTAGAAACAACTTTATACACTCTTCTCTGAACTTGAGAAGCTATATACACTTGTTTTTCAACTCTTTTACAGTTAAATACTACTTTTCATTGAATTCCGGTGGTTTGAAACACTGGTTTCATGTGAACTAACTGTATTTCAAGGATTTGTGCAGTGTACAACATCCTTTCTAGACTAGAGACTTACATTTTGATGTCTTTTACACTTGTTCTCTCACTATTCTGTGATATTCATTAGTATTTGCTCTGAATTAGTAATGTTTTCTTGCAGTGTCCTATAGTGGGCCTTCTGGTATACTTGTGGGACTTCACCACATGTGGAAGAAACTTTATACACTTCTCTGAACTTTAGAAGCTATATACACTTGTCTTTCAACGGTTTTACAGTTAAATACTACTTTTCAGTGAATTCTGGTGGTTTGAAACACTGGTTTCATGTGAACTAACTCTATTTCAAGGATTTCTGCAGTGTGCAACATCCTTTCTAGACTAGAGACTTACATTTTGATGTCTTTTACACTTGTTCTCTCACTATTTTGTGAAATTCATTAGTATTTGCTCTGAATGACTACTGATTTCTAGCTGTTTCCTATAATGGGCCTTCTTTTCTACTTGTGGGACTTCACCACATCTAGAAACTACTTTATACACTCTTCTCTAGACCTGCGAAGCTATATACACTTGTCTTTCAACTGTATTACAGTTAAATACTACTTTTCAGTGAATTCTGGTGGTTTGAAACACTGGTTTCATGTGAACTAACTCTATATCAAGGACTTTTGCAGTGTGCAACATCCTTTCTAGACTAGAGACTTACATTTTGATGTCTTTTACACTTGTTCTCTCACTATTCTGTGATATTCATTAGTATTTGCTCTGAAATACTACTGATTTCTACCTGTTTCCCATAATGGGCCTTCTTTTCTACTTGTGGGACTTCACCACATTTAGAAACTACTTTATACACTCTTCTCTAGACTTGCGAAGCTATATAAAGTTGTCTTTCAACTGTTTTACAGTTAAATACTACTTTTCAGTGAATTCTGGTGGTTTGAAACACTGGTTTCATGTGAACTAACTCTATTTCAAGGATTTTTGCAGTGTGCAACATCCTTTCTAGACTAGAGACTTACATTTTGATGTCTTTTACACTTGTTCTCTCACTATTCTGTGACATTCTTTAGTATTTGCTCTGAATTAGTAATGTTTTCTTGCAGTGTCCTATAGTGGGCCTTCTGCTCTACTTGTGGGACTTCACCACATGTGGAAGAAACTTTATACACTTCTCTGAACTTTAGAAGCTATATACACTTGTCTTTCAACGGTTGTACAGTTAAATACTACTTTTCAGTGAATTCTGGTGGTTTGAAACACTGGTTTCATGTGAACTAACTCTATTTCAAGGATTTCTGCAGTGTGCAACATCCTTTCTAGACTAGAGACTTACATTTTGATGTCTTTTACACTTGTTCTCTCACTATTTTGTGAAATTCATTAGTATTTGCTCTGAATGACTACTGATTTCTAGCTGTTTCCTATAATGGGCCTTCTTTTCTACTTGTGGGACTTCACCACATCTAGAAACTACTTTATACACTCTTCTCTAGACCTGCGAAGCTATATACACTTGTCTTTCAACTGTATTACAGTTAAATACTACTTTTCAGTGAATTCTGGTGGTTTGAAACACTGGTTTCATGTGAACTAACTCTATATCAAGGACTTTTGCAGTGTGCAACATCCTTTCTAGACTAGAGACTTACATTTTGATGTCTTTTACACTTGTTCTCTCACTATTCTGTGATATTCATTAGTATTTGCTCTGAAATACTACTGATTTCTACCTGTTTCCCATAATGGGCCTTCTTTTCTACTTGTGGGACTTCACCACATTTAGAAACTACTTTATACACTCTTCTCTAGACTTGCGAAGCTATATAAACTTGTCTTTCAACTGTTTTACAGTTAAATACCACTTTTCAGTGAATTCTGGTGGTTTGAAACACTGGTTTCATGTGAACTAACTCTATTTCAAGGATTTCTGCAGTGTACAACATCCTTTCTAGACTAGAGACTTACATATTGGTGTCTTTTACACTTGTTATTCTCACTATTCTGTGATATTCATTAGTATTTCCTCTGAATGACTACTGATTTTTAGCTGTTTCCTATAATGGGCCTTCTTTTCTACTTGTGGGACTTCACCACATGTAGAAACAACTTTATACATTCTTCTCTGAACTTGAGAAGCTATATACACTTGTCTATCAACTGTTTTACTGTTAAATACTACTTTTCAGTGAATTCTGTTGGTTTGCAACACTGGTTTCATGTGAACTAACTCTATTTCAAGGATTTCTGCAGTGTGCAACATCCTTTCTAGACTAGAGACTTACATTTTGATGTCTTTTACACTTGTTCTCTCACTATTCTGTGATATTCATTAGTATTTCCTCTGAATGACTACTGATTTCTAGCTGTTTCCTGTAATGGGCCTTCTTTTCTACTTGTGGGACTTCACCACATGTAGAAACAGCTTTATATACTTTTCTCTGGACTTGCGAAGCTATATAAACTTGTCTTTCAACTGTTTTACAGTTAAATGCTACTTTTCAGTGAATTCTGGTGGTTTCAAACACTGGTTTCATGTGAACTAACTCTATTTCAAGGATTTCTGCAGTGTGCAACATCCTTTCTAGACTAGCGACTTACATATTGGTGTCTTTTACACTTGTTATGCTCACTATTCTGTGATATTAGTATTTCCTCTGAATGACTACTGATTTCTAGCTGTTTCCTATAATGGGCCTTCTTTTCTACTTGTGGGACTTCACAACATCTAGAAACTACTTTATACACTCTTCTCTAGACTTGCGAAGCTATATAAACTTGTCTTTCAACTGTTTTACAGTTAAATACTACTTTTCAGTGAATTCTGGTGGTTTGAAACACTGGTTTCATGTGAACTAACTCTATTTCAAGGATTTTTGCAGTGTGCAACATCCTTTCTAGACTAGAGACTTACATTTTGATGTCTTCTACACTTGTTCTCTCACTATTCTGTGACATTCTTTAGTATTTGCTCTGAATTAGTAATGTTTTCTTGCAGTGTCCTATAGTGGGCCTTCTGGTATACTTGTGGGACTTCACCACATGTGGAAGAAACTTTATACACTTCTCTGAACTTTAGAAGCTATATACACTTGTCTTTCAACGGTTGTACAGTTAAATACTACTTTTCAGTGAATTCTGGTGGTTTGAAACACTGGTTTCATGTGAACTAACTCTATTTCAAGGATTTCTGCAGTGTGCAACATCCTTTCTAGACTAGAGACTTACATTTTGATGTCTTTTACACTTGTTCTCTCACTATTTTGTGAAATTCATTAGTATTTGCTCTGAATGACTACTGATTTCTAGCTGTTTCCTATAATGGGCCTTCTTTTCTACTTGTGGGACTTCACCACATCTAGAAACTACTTTATACACTCTTCTCTAGACCTGCGAAGCTATATAAACTTGTCTTTCAACTGTTTTACAGTTAAATACCACTTTTCAGTGAATTCTGGTGGTTTGAAACACTGGTTTCATGTGAACTAACTCTATTTCAAGGATTTCTGCAGTGTACAACATCCTTTCTAGACTAGAGACTTACATATTGGTGTCTTTTACACTTGTTATTCTCACTATTCTGTGATATTCATTAGTATTTCCTCTGAATGACTACTGATTTTTAGCTGTTTCCTATAATGGGCCTTCTTTTCTACTTGTGGGACTTCACCACATGTAGAAACAACTTTATACATTCTTCTCTGAACTTGAGAAGCTATATACACTTGTCTATCAACTGTTTTACTGTTAAATACTACTTTTCAGTGAATTCTGTTGGTTTGCAACACTGGTTTCATGTGAACTAACTCTATTTCAAGGATTTCTGCAGTGTGCAACATCCTTTCTAGACTAGCGACTTACATATTGGTGTCTTTTACACTTGTTATGCTCACTATTCTGTGATATTAGTATTTCCTCTGAATGACTACTGATTTCTAGCTGTTTCCTATAATGGGCCTTCTTTTCTACTTGTGGGACTTCACAACATCTAGAAACTACTTTATACACTCTTCTCTAGACTTGCGAAGCTATATAAACTTGTGTTTCAACGGTTTTACAGTTAAATACTACTTTTCAGTGAATTCTTTTGGTTTGAAACACTGGTTTCATGTGAACTAACTCTATTTCAAGGATTTCTGCAGTGTGCACCATCCTTTCTAGACTAGAGACTTACATTTTGATGTCTTTTATACTTGTTCTCTCAATATTCTGTGATATTCATTAGTATTTGCTCTGAATTAGTAATGCTTTCTTGCAGTGTCCTATAGTAGGCCTTCTGGTATACTTGTGGGACTTCACCACATGTAGAAACAACTTTATACATTCTTCTCTGAACTTGAGAAGCTATATACACTTGTCTTACAACTGTTTTACAGTTAATACTAATTTTCAGTGAATTCCGTTGGTTTAAAACACTGGTTTCATGTGAACTAACTGTATTTCAAGGATTTGTGCAGTGTACAACATCCTTTCTAGACTAGAGACTTATATTTTGATGTCTTTTACACTTTTTCTATCACTATTCTGTGATATTCATTAGTATTTGCTCTGAATGACTACTGATTTCTAGCTGTTTCCTATAATGGGCCTTCTTTTCTACTTGTGGGACTTCACCACATTTAGAAACTACTTTATACACTCTTCTCTAGACCTGCGAAGCTATATACACTTGTCTTTCAACTGTATTACAGTTAAATACTACTTTTCAGTGAATTCTGGTGGTTTGAAACACTGGTTTCATGTGAACTAACTCTATTTCAAGGATTTCTGCAGTGTGCAACATCCTTTCTAGACTAGAGACTTACATTTTGATGTCTTTTACACTTGTTCTCTCACTATTCTGTGATATTCATTAGTATTTCCTCTGAATGACTACTGATTTCTAGAAGTTTCCTGTAATGGGCCTTCTTTTCTACTTTTGGGACTTCACCACATGTAGAAACAGCTTTATATACTTTTCTCTGGACTTGCGAAGCTATATAAACTTGTCTTTCAACTGTTTTACAGTTAAATGCTACTTTTCAGTGAATTCTGGTGGTTTCAAACACTGGTTTCATGTGAACTAACTCTATTTCAAGGATTTCTGCAGTGTGCAACATCCTTTCTAGACTAGCGACTTACATATTGGTGTCTTTTACACTTGTTATGCTCACTATTCTGTGATATTAGTATTTCCTCTGAATGACTACTGATTTCTAGCTGTTTCCTATAATGGGCCTTCTTTTCTACTTGTGGGACTTCACAACATCTAGAAACTACTTTATACACTCTTCTCTAGACTTGCGAAGCTATATAAACTTGTGTTTCAACGGTTTTACAGTTAAATACTACTTTTCAGTGAATTCTTTTGGTTTGAAACACTGGTTTCATGTGAACTAACTCTATTTCAAGGATTTCTGCAGTGTGCACCATCCTTTCTAGACTAGAGACTTACATTTTGATGTCTTTTATACTTGTTCTCTCAATATTCTGTGATATTCATTAGTATTTGCTCTGAATTAGTAATGCTTTCTTGCAGTGTCCTATAGTAGGCCTTCTGGTATACTTGTGGGACTTCACCACATGTAGAAACAACTTTATACATTCTTCTCTGAACTTGAGAAGCTATATACACTTGTCTTACAACTGTTTTACAGTTAATACTAATTTTCAGTGAATTCCGTTGATTTAAAACACTGGTTTCATGTGAACTAACTGTATTTCAAGGATTTGTGCAGTGTACAGCATCCTTTCTAGACTAGAGACTTATATTTTGATGTCTTTTACACTTTTTCTATCACTATTCTGTGATATTCATTAGTATTTGCTCTGAATGACTACTGATTTCTAGCTGTTTCCTATAATGGGCCTTCTTTTCTACTTGTGGGACTTCACCACATTTAGAAACTACTTTATACACTCTTCTCTAGACCTGCGAAGCTATATACACTTGTCTTTCAACTGTATTACAGTTAAATACTACTTTTCAGTGAATTCTGGTGGTTTGAAACACTGGTTTCATGTGAACTAACTCTATATCAAGGACTTTTGCAGTGTGCAACATCCTTGCTAGACTAGAGACTTACATTTTGATGTCTTTTACACTTGTTCTCTCACTATTCTGTGATATTCATTAGTATTTGCTCTGAAATACTACTGATTTCTACCTGTTTCCCATAATGGGCCTTCTTTTCTACTTGTGGGACTTCACCACATTTAGAAACTACTTTATACACTCTTCTCTAGACCTGCGAAGCTATATACACTTGTCTTTCAACTGTATTACAGTTAAATACTACTTTTCAGTGAATTCTGGTGGTTTGAAACACTGGTTTCATGTGAACTAACTCTATATCAAGGATTTTTGCAGTGTGCAACATCCTTTCTAGACTAGAGACTTACATTTTGATGTCTTTTACACTTGTTCTCTCACTATTCTGTGATATTCATTAGTATTTCCTCTGAATGACTGCTGATTTCTAGCTGTTTCCTATAATGGGCCTTCTTTTCTACTTGTGGGACTTCACCACATGTAGAAACAACTTTATACACTCTTCTCTGAACTTGAGAAGCTATATACACTTGTTTTTCAACTCTTTTACAGTTAAATACTACTTTTCATTGAATTCCGGTGGTTTGAAACACTGGTTTCATGTGAACTAACTGTATTTCAAGGATTTGTGCAGTGTACAACATCCTTTCTAGACTAGAGACTTACATTTTGATGTCTTTTACACTTGTTCTCTCACTATTCTGTGATATTCATTAGTATTTGCTCTGAATTAGTAATGTTTTCTTGCAGTGTCCTATAGTGGGCCTTCTGGTATACTTGTGGGACTTCACCACATGTGGAAGAAACTTTATACACTTCTCTGAACTTTAGAAGCTATATACACTTGTCTTTCAACGGTTTTACAGTTAAATACTACTTTTCAGTGAATTCTGGTGGTTTGAAACACTGGTTTCATGTGAACTAACTCTATTTCAAGGATTTCTGCAGTGTGCAACATCCTTTCTAGACTAGAGACTTACATTTTGATGTCTTTTACACTTGTTCTCTCACTATTTTGTGAAATTCATTAGTATTTGCTCTGAATGACTACTGATTTCTAGCTGTTTCCTATAATGGGCCTTCTTTTCTACTTGTGGGACTTCACCACATCTAGAAACTACTTTATACACTCTTCTCTAGACCTGTGAAGCTATATACACTTGTCTTTCAACTGTATTACAGTTAAATACTACTTTTCAGTGAATTCTGGTGGTTTGAAACACTGGTTTCATGTGAACTAACTCTATATCAAGGACTTTTGCAGTGTGCAACATCCTTTCTAGACTAGAGACTTACATTTTGATGTCTTTTACACTTGTTCTCTCACTATTCTGTGATATTCATTAGTATTTGCTCTGAAATACTACTGATTTCTACCTGTTTCCCATAATGGGCCTTCTTTTCTACTTGTGGGACTTCACCACATTTAGAAACTACTTTATACACTCTTCTCTAGACTTGCGAAGCTATATAAACTTGTCTTTCAACTGTTTTACAGTTAAATACTACTTTTCAGTGAATTCTGGTGGTTTGAAACACTGGTTTCATGTGAACTAACTCTATTTCAAGGATTTCTGCAGTGTACAACATCCTTTCTAGACTAGAGACTTACATATTGGTGTCTTTTACACTTGTTATTCTCACTATTCTGTGATATTCATTAGTATTTCCTCTGAATGACTACTGATTTTTAGCTGTTTCCTATAATGGGCCTTCTTTTCTACTTGTGGGACTTCACCACATGTAGAAACAACTTTATACATTCTTCGCTGAACTTGAGAAGCTATATACACTTGTCTATCAACTGTTTTACTGTTAAATACTACTTTTCAGTGAATTCTGTTGGTTTGCAACACTGGTTTCATGTGAACTAACTCTATTTCAAGGATTTCTGCAGTGTGCAACATCCTTTCTAGACTAGAGACTTACATTTTGATGTCTTTTACACTTGTTCTCTCACTATTCTGTGATATTCATTAGTATTTCCTCTGAATGACTACTGATTTCTAGCTGTTTCCTGTAATGGGCCTTCTTTTCTACTTGTGGGACTTCACCACATGTAGAAACAGCTTTATATACTTTTCTCTGGACTTGCGAAGCTATATAAACTTGTCTTTCAACTGTTTTACAGTTAAATGCTACTTTTCAGTGAATTCTGGTGGTTTCAAACACTGGTTTCATGTGAACTAACTCTATTTCAAGGATTTCTGCAGTGTGCAACATCCTTTCTAGACTAGCGACTTACATATTGGTGTCTTTTACACTTGTTATGCTCACTATTCTGTGATATTAGTATTTCCTCTGAATGACTACTGATTTCTAGCTGTTTCCTATAATGGGCCTTCTTTTCTACTTGTGGGACTTCACCACATGTAGAAACAACTTTATACATTCTTCTCTGAACTTTAGAAGCTATATACAGTTGTCTTTCAACTGTTTTACAGTTAAATACTACTTTTCAGTGAATTCTGGTGGTTTGAAACACTGGTTTCATGTGAACTATCTCTATTTCAAGGTTTTCTGCAGTGTGCAACATCCTTTCTAGACTAGAGACTTACATTTTGATGTCTTTTACACTTGTTCTCTCACTATTCTGTGACATTCTTTAGTATTTGCTCTGAAATACTACTGAATTCTAGCTGTTTCCCACAATGGGCCTTCTTTTCTACTTGTGGGACTTCACCACATGTAGAAGAAACTTTATACACTCTTCTCTGAACTTGAGAAGCTATATACACTTGTCTTTCAACTGTTTTACAGTTGAATACTACTTTTCAGTGAATTCTGGTGGTTTCAAACTCTGGTTTCATGTGAACTAACTGTATTTCAAGGATTTGTGCAGTGTACAACATTCTTTCTAGACTAGAGACTTACATTTTGATGTCTTTTACACTTGTTCTCTCACTATTTTGTGAAATTCATTAGTATTTGCTCTGAATGACTACTGATTTCTAGCTGTTTCCTATAATGGGGCTTCTTTTCTACTTGTGGGACTTCACCACATCTAGAAACTACTTTATACACTCTTCTCTGAACTTGTGAATCTATATAAACTTGTCTTTCAACTGTTCTACAGTTGAATACTACTTTTCAGTGAATTCCGGTGGTTTGAAACACTGGTTTCATGTGAACTAGCTCTATTTCAAGGATTTCTTCAGTGTACAACATCCTTCCTAGCCTAGAAACTTACATTTTGATGGTTTTCCACTTGTTCTCACACAATTCTATGATATTCATTAGTATTTCCTCTGAATTACTACTGATTTCTAGCTGTTTCCTATAAAGGGCCTTCTGCTCTACTTGTGGGACTTCACCACATGTAGAAACAACTTTATACATTCTTCTCTGAAATTGAGAAGCTATATACACTTGTCTTTCAACTGTTTTACAATTAAATACTACTTTTCAGTGAATTCCGGTGGTTGGAAACACTGGTTTCATGTGAAATAACTGTATTTCAAGGATTTGTGCAGTGTACAACATCCATTCTATACTAGAGACTTACATTTTGATGTCTTTTACACTTGTTCCCTCACTATTCTGTGATATTCATTAGTATTTGCTCAGAATGACTACTGATTTCTAGCTGTTTCCTATAATGGGCCTTCTTTTCTACTTGTGGGACTTCACAACATCTAGAAACTACTTTATACACTCTTCTCTAGACTTGCGAAGCTATATAAACTTGTGTTTCAACGGTTGTACAGTTAAATACTACTTTTCAGTGAATTCTTTTGGTTTGAAACACTGGTTTCATGTGAACTAACTCTATTTCAAGGATTTCTGCAGTGTGCACCATCCTTTCTAGACTAGAGACTTACATTTTGATGTCTTTTATACTTGTTCTCTCAATATTCTGTGATATTCATTAGTATTTGCTCTGAATTAGTAATGCTTTCTTGCAGTGTCCTATAGTAGGCCTTCTGGTATACTTGTGGGACTTCACCACATGTAGAAACAACTTTATACATTCTTCTCTGAACTTTAGAAGCTATATACACTTGTCTTACAACTGTTTTACAGTTAATACTAATTTTCAGTGAATTCCGTTGGTTTAAAACACTGGTTTCATGTGAACTAACTGTATTTCAAGGATTTGTGCAGTGTACAACATCCTTTCTAGACTAGAGACTTACATTTTGATGTCTTTTACACTTTTTCTATCACTATTCTGTGATATTCATTAGTATTTGCTCTGAATGACTACTGATTTCTAGCTGTTTCCTATAATGGGCCTTCTTTTCTACTTGTGGGACTTCACCACATTTAGAAACTACTTTATACACTCTTCTCTAGACCTGCGAAGCTATATACACTTGTCTTTCAACTGTATTACAGTTAAATACTACTTTTCAGTGAATTCTGGTGGTTTGAAACACTGGTTTCATGTGAACTAACTCTATATCAAGGACTTTTGCAGTGTGCAACATCCTTTCTAGACTAGAGACTTACATTTTGATGTCTTTTACACTTGTTCTCTCACTATTCTGTGATATTCATTAGTATTTGCTCTGAAATACTACTGATTTCTACCTGTTTCCCATAATGGGCCTTCTTTTCTACTTGTGGGACTTCACCACATTTAGAAACTACTTTATACACTCTTCTCTAGACCTGCGAAGCTATATACACTTGTCTTTCAACTGTATTACAGTTAAATACTACTTTTCAGTGAATTCTGGTGGTTTGAAACACTGGTTTCATGTGAACTAACTCTATATCAAGGATTTTTGCAGTGTGCAACATCCTTTCTAGACTAGAGACTTACATTTTGATGTCTTTTACACTTGTTCTCTCACTATTCTGTGACATTCTTTAGTATTTGCTCTGAAATACTACTGATTTCTAGCTGTTTCCTATAAAGGGCCTTCTGCTCTACTTGTGGGACTTCACCACATGTAGAAACAACTTTATACACTCTTCTCTGGACTTGCGAAGCTATATAAACTTGTCTTGCAACGGTTTTACAGTAGAATACTACTTTTCAGTGAATTCTGGTGGTTTCAAACACTGGTTTCATGTGAACTAACTCTATTTCAAGGATTTCTGCAGTGTGCAACATCCTTTCTAGACTAGCGACTTACATATTGGTGTCTTTTACACTTGTTATTCTCACTATTCTGTGATATTCATTAGTATTTCCTCTGAATGACTGCTGATTTCTAGCTGTTTCCTATAATGGGCCTTCTTTTCTACTTGTGGGACTTCACCACATGTAGAAACAACTTTATACACTCTTCTCTGAACTTGAGAAGCTATATACACTTGTTTTTCAACTCTTTTACAGTTAAATACTACTTTTCATTGAATTCCGGTGGTTTGAAACACTGGTTTCATGTGAACTAACTGTATTTCAAGGATTTGTGCAGTGTACAACATCCTTTCTAGACTAGAGACTTACATTTTGATGTCTTTTACACTTGTTCTCTCACTATTCTGTGATATTCATTAGTATTTGCTCTGAATTAGTAATGTTTTCTTGCAGTGTCCTATAGTGGGCCTTCTGGTATACTTGTGGGACTTCACCACATGTGGAAGAAACTTTATACACTTCTCTGAACTTTAGAAGCTATATACACTTGTCTTTCAACGGTTTTACAGTTAAATACTACTTTTCAGTGAATTCTGGTGGTTTGAAACACTGGTTTCATGTGAACTAACTCTATTTCAAGGATTTCTGCAGTGTGCAACATCCTTTCTAGACTAGAGACTTACATTTTGATGTCTTTTACACTTGTTCTCTCACTATTTTGTGAAATTCATTAGTATTTGCTCTGAATGACTACTGATTTCTAGCTGTTTCCTATAATGGGCCTTCTTTTCTACTTGTGGGACTTCACCACATCTAGAAACTACTTTATACACTCTTCTCTAGACCTGCGAAGCTATATACACTTGTCTTTCAACTGTATTACAGTTAAATACTACTTTTCAGTGAATTCTGGTGGTTTGAAACACTGGTTTCATGTGAACTAACTCTATATCAAGGACTTTTGCAGTGTGCAACATCCTTTCTAGACTAGAGACTTACATTTTGATGTCTTTTACACTTGTTCTCTCACTATTCTGTGATATTCATTAGTATTTGCTCTGAAATACTACTGATTTCTACCTGTTTCCCATAATGGGCCTTCTTTTCTACTTGTGGGACTTCACCACATTTAGAAACTACTTTATACACTCTTCTCTAGACTTGCGAAGCTATATAAAGTTGTCTTTCAACTGTTTTACAGTTAAATACTACTTTTCAGTGAATTCTGGTGGTTTGAAACACTGGTTTCATGTGAACTAACTCTATTTCAAGGATTTTTGCAGTGTGCAACATCCTTTCTAGACTAGAGACTTACATTTTGATGTCTTTTACACTTGTTCTCTCACTATTCTGTGACATTCTTTAGTATTTGCTCTGAATTAGTAATGTTTTCTTGCAGTGTCCTATAGTGGGCCTTCTGCTCTACTTGTGGGACTTCACCACATGTGGAAGAAACTTTATACACTTCTCTGAACTTTAGAAGCTATATACACTTGTCTTTCAACGGTTGTACAGTTAAATACTACTTTTCAGTGAATTCTGGTGGTTTGAAACACTGGTTTCATGTGAACTAACTCTATTTCAAGGATTTCTGCAGTGTGCAACATCCTTTCTAGACTAGAGACTTACATTTTGATGTCTTTTACACTTGTTCTCTCACTATTTTGTGAAATTCATTAGTATTTGCTCTGAATGACTACTGATTTCTAGCTGTTTCCTATAATGGGCCTTCTTTTCTACTTGTGGGACTTCACCACATCTAGAAACTACTTTATACACTCTTCTCTAGACCTGCGAAGCTATATACACTTGTCTTTCAACTGTATTACAGTTAAATACTACTTTTCAGTGAATTCTGGTGGTTTGAAACACTGGTTTCATGTGAACTAACTCTATATCAAGGACTTTTGCAGTGTGCAACATCCTTTCTAGACTAGAGACTTACATTTTGATGTCTTTTACACTTGTTCTCTCACTATTCTGTGATATTCATTAGTATTTGCTCTGAAATACTACTGATTTCTACCTGTTTCCCATAATGGGCCTTCTTTTCTACTTGTGGGACTTCACCACATTTAGAAACTACTTTATACACTCTTCTCTAGACTTGCGAAGCTATATAAACTTGTCTTTCAACTGTTTTACAGTTAAATACCACTTTTCAGTGAATTCTGGTGGTTTGAAACACTGGTTTCATGTGAACTAACTCTATTTCAAGGATTTCTGCAGTGTACAACATCCTTTCTAGACTAGAGACTTACATATTGGTGTCTTTTACACTTGTTATTCTCACTATTCTGTGATATTCATTAGTATTTCCTCTGAATGACTACTGATTTTTAGCTGTTTCCTATAATGGGCCTTCTTTTCTACTTGTGGGACTTCACCACATGTAGAAACAACTTTATACATTCTTCTCTGAACTTGAGAAGCTATATACACTTGTCTATCAACTGTTTTACTGTTAAATACTACTTTTCAGTGAATTCTGTTGGTTTGCAACACTGGTTTCATGTGAACTAACTCTATTTCAAGGATTTCTGCAGTGTGCAACATCCTTTCTAGACTAGAGACTTACATTTTGATGTCTTTTACACTTGTTCTCTCACTATTCTGTGATATTCATTAGTATTTCCTCTGAATGACTACTGATTTCTAGCTGTTTCCTGTAATGGGCCTTCTTTTCTACTTGTGGGACTTCACCACATGTAGAAACAGCTTTATATACTTTTCTCTGGACTTGCGAAGCTATATAAACTTGTCTTTCAACTGTTTTACAGTTAAATGCTACTTTTCAGTGAATTCTGGTGGTTTCAAACACTGGTTTCATGTGAACTAACTCTATTTCAAGGATTTCTGCAGTGTGCAACATCCTTTCTAGACTAGCGACTTACATATTGGTGTCTTTTACACTTGTTATGCTCACTATTCTGTGATATTAGTATTTCCTCTGAATGACTACTGATTTCTAGCTGTTTCCTATAATGGGCCTTCTTTTCTACTTGTGGGACTTCACAACATCTAGAAACTACTTTATACACTCTTCTCTAGACTTGCGAAGCTATATAAACTTGTCTTTCAACTGTTTTACAGTTAAATACTACTTTTCAGTGAATTCTGGTGGTTTGAAACACTGGTTTCATGTGAACTAACTCTATTTCAAGGATTTTTGCAGTGTGCAACATCCTTTCTAGACTAGAGACTTACATTTTGATGTCTTCTACACTTGTTCTCTCACTATTCTGTGACATTCTTTAGTATTTGCTCTGAATTAGTAATGTTTTCTTGCAGTGTCCTATAGTGGGCCTTCTGGTATACTTGTGGGACTTCACCACATGTGGAAGAAACTTTATACACTTCTCTGAACTTTAGAAGCTATATACACTTGTCTTTCAACGGTTGTACAGTTAAATACTACTTTTCAGTGAATTCTGGTGGTTTGAAACACTGGTTTCATGTGAACTAACTCTATTTCAAGGATTTCTGCAGTGTGCAACATCCTTTCTAGACTAGAGACTTACATTTTGATGTCTTTTACACTTGTTCTCTCACTATTTTGTGAAATTCATTAGTATTTGCTCTGAATGACTACTGATTTCTAGCTGTTTCCTATAATGGGCCTTCTTTTCTACTTGTGGGACTTCACCACATCTAGAAACTACTTTATACACTCTTCTCTAGACCTGCGAAGCTATATAAACTTGTCTTTCAACTGTTTTACAGTTAAATACCACTTTTCAGTGAATTCTGGTGGTTTGAAACACTGGTTTCATGTGAACTAACTCTATTTCAAGGATTTCTGCAGTGTACAACATCCTTTCTAGACTAGAGACTTACATATTGGTGTCTTTTACACTTGTTATTCTCACTATTCTGTGATATTCATTAGTATTTCCTCTGAATGACTACTGATTTTTAGCTGTTTCCTATAATGGGCCTTCTTTTCTACTTGTGGGACTTCACCACATGTAGAAACAACTTTATACATTCTTCTCTGAACTTGAGAAGCTATATACACTTGTCTATCAACTGTTTTACTGTTAAATACTACTTTTCAGTGAATTCTGTTGGTTTGCAACACTGGTTTCATGTGAACTAACTCTATTTCAAGGATTTCTGCAGTGTGCAACATCCTTTCTAGACTAGCGACTTACATATTGGTGTCTTTTACACTTGTTATGCTCACTATTCTGTGATATTAGTATTTCCTCTGAATGACTACTGATTTCTAGCTGTTTCCTATAATGGGCCTTCTTTTCTACTTGTGGGACTTCACAACATCTAGAAACTACTTTATACACTCTTCTCTAGACTTGCGAAGCTATATAAACTTGTGTTTCAACGGTTTTACAGTTAAATACTACTTTTCAGTGAATTCTTTTGGTTTGAAACACTGGTTTCATGTGAACTAACTCTATTTCAAGGATTTCTGCAGTGTGCACCATCCTTTCTAGACTAGAGACTTACATTTTGATGTCTTTTATACTTGTTCTCTCAATATTCTGTGATATTCATTAGTATTTGCTCTGAATTAGTAATGCTTTCTTGCAGTGTCCTATAGTAGGCCTTCTGGTATACTTGTGGGACTTCACCACATGTAGAAACAACTTTATACATTCTTCTCTGAACTTGAGAAGCTATATACACTTGTCTTACAACTGTTTTACAGTTAATACTAATTTTCAGTGAATTCCGTTGGTTTAAAACACTGGTTTCATGTGAACTAACTGTATTTCAAGGATTTGTGCAGTGTACAACATCCTTTCTAGACTAGAGACTTATATTTTGATGTCTTTTACACTTTTTCTATCACTATTCTGTGATATTCATTAGTATTTGCTCTGAATGACTACTGATTTCTAGCTGTTTCCTATAATGGGCCTTCTTTTCTACTTGTGGGACTTCACCACATTTAGAAACTACTTTATACACTCTTCTCTAGACCTGCGAAGCTATATACACTTGTCTTTCAACTGTATTACAGTTAAATACTACTTTTCAGTGAATTCTGGTGGTTTGAAACACTGGTTTCATGTGAACTAACTCTATATCAAGGACTTTTGCAGTGTGCAACATCCTTTCTAGACTAGAGACTTACATTTTGATGTCTTTTACACTTGTTCTCTCACTATTCTGTGATATTCATTAGTATTCGCTCTGAAATACTACTGATTTCTACCTGTTTCCCATAATGGGCCTTCTTTTCTACTTGTGGGACTTCACCACATTTAGAAACTACTTTATACACTCTTCTCTAGACCTGTGAAGCTATATACACTTGTCTTTCAACTGTATTACAGTTAAATACTACTTTTCAGTGAATTCTGGTGGTTTGAAACACGGGTTTCATGTGAACTAACTCTATATCAAGGATTTTTGCAGTGTGCAACATCCTTTCTAGACTAGAGACTTACATTTTGATGTCTTTTACACTTGTTCTCTCACTATTCTGTGACATTCTTTAGTATTTGCTCTGAAATACTACTGATTTCTAGCTGTTTCCTATAAAGGGCCTTCTGCTCTACTTGTGGGACTTCACCACATGTAGAAACAACTTTATACACTCTTCTCTGGACTTGCGAAGCTATATAAACTTGTCTTGCAACGGTTTTACAGTAGAATACTACTTTTCAGTGAATTCTGGTGGTTTCAAACACTGGTTTCATGTGAACTAACTCTATTTCAAGGATTTCTGCAGTGTGCAACATCCTTTCTAGACTAGCGACTTACATATTGGTGTCTTTTACACTTGTTATTCTCACTATTCTGTGATATTCATTAGTATTTCCTCTGAATGACTGCTGATTTCTAGCTGTTTCCTATAATGGGCCTTCTTTTCTACTTGTGGGACTTCACCACATGTAGAAACAACTTTATACACTCTTCTCTGAACTTGAGAAGCTATATACACTTGTTTTTCAACTCTTTTACAGTTAAATACTACTTTTCATTGAATTCCGGTGGTTTGAAACACTGGTTTCATGTGAACTAACTGTATTTCAAGGATTTGTGCAGTGTACAACATCCTTTCTAGACTAGAGACTTACATTTTGATGTCTTTTACACTTGTTCTCTCACTATTCTGTGATATTCATTAGTATTTGCTCTGAATTAGTAATGTTTTCTTGCAGTGTCCTATAGTGGGCCTTCTGGTATACTTGTGGGACTTCACCACATGTGGAAGAAACTTTATACACTTCTCTGAACTTTAGAAGCTATATACACTTGTCTTTCAACGGTTGTACAGTTAAATACTACTTTTCAGTGAATTCTGGTGGTTTGAAACACTGGTTTCATGTGAACTAACTCTATTTCAAGGATTTCTGCAGTGTGCAACATCCTTTCTAGACTAGAGACTTACATTTTGATGTCTTTTACACTTGTTCTCTCACTATTTTGTGAAATTCATTAGTATTTGCTCTGAATGACTACTGATTTCTAGCTGTTTCCTATAATGGGCCTTCTTTTCTACTTGTGGGACTTCACCACATCTAGAAACTACTTTATACACTCTTCTCTAGACCTGCGAAGCTATATACACTTGTCTTTCAACTGTATTACAGTTAAATACTACTTTTCAGTGAATTCTGGTGGTTTGAAACACTGGTTTCATGTGAACTAACTCTATATCAAGGACTTTTGCAGTGTGCAACATCCTTTCTAGACTAGAGACTTACATTTTGATGTCTTTTACACTTGTTCTCTCACTATTCTGTGATATTCATTAGTATTTGCTCTGAAATACTACTGATTTCTACCTGTTTCCCATAATGGGCCTTCTTTTCTACTTGTGGGACTTCACCACATTTAGAAACTACTTTATACACTCTTCTCTAGACTTGCGAAGCTATATAAACTTGTCTTTCAACTGTTTTACAGTTAAATACTACTTTTCAGTGAATTCTGGTGGTTTGAAACACTGGTTTCATGTGAACTAACTCTATTTCAAGGATTTCTGCAGTGTGCAACATCCTTTCTAGACTAGCGACTTACATATTGGTGTCTTTTACACTTGTTATGCTCACTATTCTGTGATATTAGTATTTCCTCTGAATGACTACTGATTTCTAGCTGTTTCCTATAATGGGCCTTCTTTTCTACTTGTGGGACTTCACAACATCTAGAAACTACTTTATACACTCTTCTCTAGACTTGCGAAGCTATATAAACTTGTGTTTCAACGGTTTTACAGTTAAATACTACTTTTCAGTGAATTCTTTTGGTTTGAAACACTGGTTTCATGTGAACTAACTCTATTTCAAGGATTTCTGCAGTGTGCACCATCCTTTCTAGACTAGAGACTTACATTTTGATGTCTTTTATACTTGTTCTCTCAATATTCTGTGATATTCATTAGTATTTGCTCTGAATTAGTAATGCTTTCTTGCAGTGTCCTATAGTAGGCCTTCTGGTATACTTGTGGGACTTCACCACATGTAGAAACAACTTTATACATTCTTCTCTGAACTTGAGAAGCTATATACACTTGTCTTACAACTGTTTTACAGTTAATACTAATTTTCAGTGAATTCCGTTGGTTTAAAACACTGGTTTCATGTGAACTAACTGTATTTCAAGGATTTGTGCAGTGTACAACATCCTTTCTAGACTAGAGACTTATATTTTGATGTCTTTTACACTTGTTCTATCACTATTCTGTGATATTCATTAGTATTTGCTCTGAATGACTACTGATTTCTAGCTGTTTCCTATAATGGGCCTTCTTTTCTACTTGTGGGACTTCACCACATTTAGAAACTACTTTATACACTCTTCTCTAGACCTGCGAAGCTATATACACTTGTCTTTCAACTGTATTACAGTTAAATACTACTTTTCAGTGAATTCTGGTGGTTTGAAACACTGGTTTCATGTGAACTAACTCTATATCAAGGACTTTTGCAGTGTGCAACATCCTTTCTAGACTAGAGACTTACATTTTGATGTCTTTTACACTTGTTCTCTCACTATTCTGTGATATTCATTAGTATTTGCTCTGAAATACTACTGATTTCTACCTGTTTCCCATAATGGGCCTTCTTTTCTACTTGTGGGACTTCACCACATTTAGAAACTACTTTATACACTCTTCTCTAGACCTGCGAAGCTATATACACTTGTCTTTCAACTGTATTACAGTTAAATACTACTTTTCAGTGAATTCTGGTGGTTTGAAACACTGGTTTCATGTGAACTAACTCTATATCAAGGATTTTTGCAGTGTGCAACATCCTTTCTAGACTAGAGACTTACATTTTGATGTCTTTTACACTTGTTCTCTCACTATTCTGTGATATTCATTAGTATTTCCTCTGAATGACTACTGATTTCTAGCTGTTTCCTGTAATGGGCCTTCTTTTCTACTTGTGGGACTTCACCACATGTAGAAACAGCTTTATATACTTTTCTCTGGACTTGCGAAGCTATATAAACTTGTCTTTCAACTGTTTTACAGTTAAATGCTACTTTTCAGTGATTTCTGGTGGTTTCAAACACTGGTTTCATGTGAACTAACTCTATTTCAAGGATTTCTGCAGTGTGCAACATCCTTTCTAGACTAGCGACTTACATATTGGTGTCTTTTACACTTGTTATGCTCACTATTCTGTGATATTAGTATTTCCTCTGAATGACTACTGATTTCTAGCTGTTTCCTATAATGGGCCTTCTTTTCTACTTGTGGGACTTCACCACATGTAGAAACAACTTTATACATTCTTCTCTGAACTTTAGAAGCTATATACAGTTGTCTTTCAACTGTTTTACAGTTAAATACTACTTTTCAGTGAATTCTGGTGGTTTGAAACACTGGTTTCATGTGAACTATCTCTATTTCAAGGTTTTCTGCAGTGTGCAACATCCTTTCTAGACTAGAGACTTACATTTTGATGTCTTTTACACTTGTTCTCTCACTATTCTGTGACATTCTTTAGTATTTGCTCTGAAATACTACTGAATTCTAGCTGTTTCCCATAATGGGCCTTCTTTTCTACTTGTGGGACTTCACCACATGTAGAAGAAACTTTATACACTCTTCTCTGAACTTGAGAAGCTATATACACTTGTCTTTCAACTGTTTTACAGTTGAATACTACTTTTCAGTGAATTCTGGTGGTTTCAAACACTGGTTTCATGTGAACTAACTGTATTTCAAGGATTTGTGCAGTGTACAACATCCTTTCTAGACTAGAGACTTACATTTTGATGTCTTTTACACTTGTTCTCTCACTATTTTGTGAAATTCATTAGTATTTGCTCTGAATGACTACTGATTTCTAGCTGTTTCCTATAATGGGGCTTCTTTTCTACTTGTGGGACTTCACCACATCTAGAAACTACTTTATACACTCTTCTCTGAACTTGTGAATCTATATAAACTTGTCTTTCAACTGTTTTACAGTTGAATACTACTTTTCAGTGAATTCCGGTGGTTTGAAACACTGGTTTCATGTGAACTAGCTCTATTTCAAGGATTTCTTCATTGTACAACATCCTTCCTAGCCTAGAAACTTACATTTTGATGGTTTTCCACTTGTTCTCACACAATTCTATGATATTCATTAGTATTTCCTCTGAATTACTACTGATTTCTAGCTGTTTCCTATAAAGGGCCTTCTGCTCTACTTGTGGGACTTCACCACATGTAGAAACAACTTTATACATTCTTCTCTGAAATTGAGAAGCTATATACACTTGTCTTTCAACTGTTTTACAATTAAATACTACTTTTCAGTGAATTCCGGTGGTTTGAAACACTGGTTTCATGTGAAATAACTGTATTTCAAGGATTTGTGCAGTGTGCAACATCCTTTCTATACTAGAGACTTACATTTTGATGTCTTTTACACTTGTTCTCTCACTATTCTGTGATATTCATTAGTATTTGCTCTGAATGACTACTGATTTCTAGCTGTTTCCTATAATGGGCCTTCTTTTCTACTTGTGGGACTTCACAACATCTAGAAACTACTTTATACACTCTTCTCTAGACTTGCGAAGCTATATAAACTTGTGTTTCAACGGTTTTACAGTTAAATTCTACTTTTCAGTGAATTCTTTTGGTTTGAAACACTGGTTTCATGTGAACTAACTCTATTTCAAGGATTTCTGCAGTGTGCACCATCCTTTCTAGACTAGAGACTTACATTTTGATGTCTTTTATACTTGTTCTCTCACTATTCTGTGATATTCTTTAGTATTTGCTCTGAATTAGTAATGTTTTCTTGCAGTGTCCTATAGTGGGCCTTCTGGTATACTTGTGGGACTTCACCACATGTGGAAGAAACTTTATACACTTCTCTGAACTTTAGAAGCTATATACACTTGTCTTTCAACGGTTGTACAGTTAAATACTACTTTTCAGTGAATTCTGGTGGCTTGAAACACTGGTTTCATGTGAACTAACTCTATTTCAAGGATTTCGGCAGTGTGCAACATCCTTTCTAGACTAGAGACTTACATTTTGATGTCTTTTACACTTGTTCTCTCACTATTTTGTGAAATTCATTAGTATTTGCTCTGAATGACTACTGATTTCTAGCTGTTTCCTATAATGGGCCTTCTTTTCTACTTGTGGGACTTCACCACATCTAGAAACTACTTTATACACTCTTCTCTAGACCTGCGAAGCTATATACACTTGTCTTTCAACTGTATTACAGTTAAATACTACTTTTCAGTGAATTCTGGTGGTTTGAAACACTGGTTTCATGTGAACTAACTCTATATCAAGGACTTTTGCAGTGTGCAACATCCTTTCTAGACTAGAGACTTACATTTTGATGTCTTTTACACTTGTTCTCTCACTATTCTGTGATATTCATTAGTATTTGCTCTGAAATACTACTGATTTCTACCTGTTTCCCATAATGGGCCTTCTTTTCTACTTGTGGGACTTCACCACATTTAGAAACTACTTTATACACTCTTCTCTAGACTTGCGAAGCTATATAAACTTGTCTTTCAACTGTTTTACAGTTAAATACTACTTTTCAGTGAATTCTGGTGGTTTGAAACACTGGTTTCATGTGAACTAACTCTATTTCAAGGATTTCTGCAATGTACAACATCCTTTCTAGACTAGAGACTTACATATTGGTGTCTTTTACACTTGTTATTCTCACTATTCTGTGATATTCATTAGTATTTCCTCTGAATGACTACTGATTTTTAGCTGTTTCCTATAATGGGCCTTCTTTTCTACTTGTGGGACTTCACCACATGTAGAAACAACTTTATACATTCTTCTCTGAACTTGAGAAGCTATATACACTTGTCTATCAACTGTTTTACTGTTAAATACTACTTTTCAGTGAATTCTGTTGGTTTGCAACACTGGTTTCATGTGAACTAACTCTATTTCAAGGATTTCTGCAGTGTGCAACATCCTTTCTAGACTAGAGACTTACATTTTGATGTCTTTTACACTTGTTCTCTCACTATTCTGTGATATTCATTAGTATTTCCTCTGAATGACTACTGATTTCTAGAAGTTTCCTGTAATGGGCCTTCTTTTCTACTTGTGGGACTTCACCACATGTAGAAACAGCTTTATATACTTTTCTCTGGACTTGCGAAGCTATATAAACTTGTCTTTCAACTGTTTTACAGTTAAATGCTACTTTTCAGTGAATTCTGGTGGTTTCAAACACTGGTTTCATGTGAACTAACTCTATTTCAAGGATTTCTGCAGTGTGCAACATCCTTTCTAGACTAGCGACTTACATATTGGTGTCTTTTACACTTGTTATGCTCACTATTCTGTGATATTAGTATTTCCTCTGAATGACTACTGATTTCTAGCTGTTTCCTATAATGGGCCTTCTTTTCTACTTGTGGGACTTCACAACATCTAGAAACTACTTTATACACTCTTCTCTAGACTTGCGAAGCTATATAAACTTGTGTTTCAACGGTTTTACAGTTAAATACTACTTTTCAGTGAATTCTTTTGGTTTGAAACACTGGTTTCATGTGAACTAACTCTATTTCAAGGATTTCTGCAGTGTGCACCATCCTTTCTAGACTAGAGACTTACATTGTGATGTCTTTTATACTTGTTCTCTCAATATTCTGTGATATTCATTAGTATTTGCTCTGAATTAGTAATGCTTTCTTGCAGTGTCCTATAGTAGGCCTTCTGGTATACTTGTGGGACTTCACCACATGTAGAAACAACTTTATACATTCTTCTCTGAACTTGAGAAGCTATATACACTTGTCTTACAACTGTTTTACAGTTAATACTAATTTTCAGTGAATTCCGTTGGTTTAAAACACTGGTTTCATGTGAACTAACTCTATATCAGGGACTTTTGCAGTGTGCAACATCCTTTCTAGACTAGAGACTTACATTTTGATGTCTTTTACACTTGTTCTCTCACTATTCTGTGATATTCATTAGTATTTGCTCTGAAATACTACTGATTTCTACCTGTTTCCCATAATGGGCCTTCTTTTCTACTTGTGGGACTTCACCACATTTAGAAACTACTTTATACACTCTTCTCTAGACCTGCGAAGCTATATACACTTGTCTTTCAACTGTATTACAGTTAAATACTACTTTTCAGTGAATTCTGGTGGTTTGAAACACTGGTTTCATGTGAACTAACTCTATATCAAGGATTTTTGCAGTGTGCAACATCCTTTCTAGACTAGAGACTTACATTTTGATGTCTTTTACACTTGTTCTCTCACTATTCTGTGACATTCTTTAGTATTTGCTCTGAAATACTACTGATTTCTAGCTGTTTCCTATAAAGGGCCTTCTGCTCTACTTGTGGGACTTCACCACATGTAGAAACAACTTTATACACTCTTCTCTGGACTTGCGAAGCTATATAAACTTGTCTTGCAACGGTTTTACAGTAGAATACTACTTTTCAGTGAATTCTGGTGGTTTCAAACACTGGTTTCATGTGAACTAACTCTATTTCAAGGATTTCTGCAGTGTGCAACATCCTTTCTAGACTAGCGACTTACATATTGGTGTCTTTTACACTTGTTATTCTCACTATTCTGTGATATTCATTAGTATTTCCTCTGAATGACTGCTGATTTCTAGCTGTTTCCTATAATGGGCCTTCTTTTCTACTTGTGGGACTTCACCACATGTAGAAACAACTTTATACACTCTTCTCTGAACTTGAGAAGCTATATACACTTGTTTTTCAACTCTTTTACAGTTAAATACTACTTTTCATTGAATTCCGGTGGTTTGAAACACTGGTTTCATGTGAACTAACTGTATTTCAAGGATTTGTGCAGTGTACAACATCCTTTCTAGACTAGAGACTTACATTTTGATGTCTTTTACACTTGTTCTCTCACTATTCTGTGATATTCATTAGTATTTGCTCTGAATTAGTAATGTTTTCTTGCAGTGTCCTATAGTGGGCCTTCTGGTATACTTGTGGGACTTCACCACATGTGGAAGAAACTTTATACACTTCTCTGAACTTTAGAAGCTATATACACTTGTCTTTCAACGGTTTTACAGTTAAATACTACTTTTCAGTGAATTCTGGTGGTTTGAAACACTGGTTTCATGTGAACTAACTCTATTTCAAGGATTTCTGCAGTGTGCAACATCCTTTCTAGACTAGAGACTTACATTTTGATGTCTTTTACACTTGTTTTCTCACTATTTTGTGAAATTCATTAGTATTTGCTCTGAATGACTACTGATTTCTAGCTGTTTCCTATAATGGGCCTTCTTTTCTACTTGTGGGACTTCACCACATCTAGAAACTACTTTATACACTCTTCTCTAGACCTGCGAAGCTATATACACTTGTCTTTCAACTGTATTACAGTTAAATACTACTTTTCAGTGAATTCTGGTGGTTTGAAACACTGGTTTCATGTGAACTAACTCTATATCAAGGACTTTTGCAGTGTGCAACATCCTTTCTAGACTAGAGACTTACATTTTGATGTCTTTTACACTTGTTCTCTCACTATTCTGTGATATTCATTAGTATTTGCTCTGAAATACTACTGATTTCTACCTGTTTCCCATAATGGGCCTTCTTTTCTACTTGTGGGACTTCACCACATTTAGAAACTACTTTATACACTCTTCTCTAGACTTGCGAAGCTATATAAACTTGTCTTTCAACTGTTTTACAGTTAAATACTACTTTTCAGTGAATTCTGGTGGTTTGAAACACTGGTTTCATGTGAACTAACTCTATTTCAAGGATTTCTGCAGTGTACAACATCCTTTCTAGACTAGAGACTTACATATTGGTGTCTTTTACACTTGTTATTCTCACTATTCTGTGATATTCATTAGTATTTCCTCTGAATGACTACTGATTTTTAGCTGTTTCCTATAATGGGCCTTCTTTTCTACTTGTGGGACTTCACCACATGTAGAAACAACTTTATACATTCTTCTCTGAACTTGAGAAGCTATATACACTTGTCTATCAACTGTTTTACTGTTAAATACTACTTTTCAGTGAATTCTGTTGGTTTGCAACACTGGTTTCATGTGAACTAACTCTATTTCAAGGATTTCTGCAGTGTGCAACATCCTTTCTAGACTAGAGACTTACATTTGGATGTCTTTTACACTTGTTCTCTCACTATTCTGTGATATTCATTAGTATTTCCTCTGAATGACTACTGATTTCTAGCTGTTTCCTGTAATGGGCCTTCTTTTCTACTTGTGGGACTTCACCACATGTAGAAACAGCTTTATATACTTTTCTCTGGACTTGCGAAGCTATATAAACTTGTCTTTCAACTGTTTTACAGTTAAATGCTACTTTTCAGTGAATTCTGGTGGTTTCAAACACTGGTTTCATGTGAACTAACTCTATTTCAAGGATTTCTGCAGTGTGCAACATCCTTTCTAGACTAGCGACTTACATATTGGTGTCTTTTACACTTGTTATGCTCACTATTCTGTGATATTAGTATTTCCTCTGAATGACTACTGATTTCTAGCTGTTTCCTATAATGGGCCTTCTTTTCTACTTGTGGGACTTCACCACATGTAGAAACAACTTTATACATTCTTCTCTGAACTTTAGAAGCTATATACAGTTGTCTTTCAACTGTTTTACAGTTAAATACTACTTTTCAGTGAATTCTGGTGGTTTGAAACACTGGTTTCATGTGAACTATCTCTATTTCAAGGTTTTCTGCAGTGTGCAACATCCTTTCTAGACTAGAGACTTACATTTTGATGTCTTTTACACTTGTTCTCTCACTATTCTGTGACATTCTTTAGTATTTGCTCTGAAATACTACTGAATTCTAGCTGTTTCCCATAATGGGCCTTCTTTTCTACTTGTGGGACTTCACCACATGTAGAAGAAACTTTATACACTCTTCTCTGAACTTGAGAAGCTATATACACTTGTCTTTCAACTGTTTTACAGTTGAATACTACTTTTCAGTGAATTCTGGTGGTTTCAAACACTGGTTTCATGTGAACTAACTGTATTTCAAGGATTTGTGCAGTGTACAACATCCTTTCTAGACTAGAGACTTACATTTTGATGTCTTTTACACTTGTTCTCTCACTATTTTGTGAAATTCATTAGTATTTGCTCTGAATGACTACTGATTTCTAGCTGTTTCCTATAATGGGGCTTCTTTTCTACTTGTGGGACTTCACCACATCTAGAAACTACTTTATACACTCTTCTCTGAACTTGTGAATCTATATAAACTTGTCTTTCAACTGTTTTACAGTTGAATACTACTTTTCAGTGAATTCCGGTGGTTTGAAACACTGGTTTCATGTGAACTAGCTCTATTTCAAGGATTTCTTCAGTGTACAACATCCTTCCTAGCCTAGAAACTTACATTTTGATGGTTTTCCACTTGTTCTCACACAATTCTATGATATTCATTAGTATTTCCTCTGAATTACTACTGATTTCTAGCTGTTTCCTATAAAGGGCCTTCTGCTCTACTTGTGGGACTTCACCACATGTAGAAACAACTTTATACATTCTTCTCTGAAATTGAGAAGCTATATACACTTGTCTTTCAACTGTTTTACAATTAAATACTACTTTTCAGTGAATTCCGGTGGTTTGAAACACTGGTCATGTGAAATAACTATTTCAAGGATTTGTGCAGTGTACAACATCCATTCTATACTAGAGACTTACATTTTGATGTCTTTTACACTTGTTCTCTCACTATTCTGTGATATTCATTAGTATTTGCTCTGAATGACTACTGATTTCTAGCTGTTTCCTATAATGGGCCTTCTTTTCTACTTGTGGGACTTCACAACATCTAGAAACTACTTTATACACTCTTCTCTAGACTTGAGAAGCTATATACACTTGTCTTTCAACTGTTTTACAGTTAAATACTACTTTTCAGTGAATTCTTTTGGTTTGAAACACTGGTTTCATGTGAACTAACTCTATTTCAAGGATTTCTGCAGTGTGCACCATCCTTTCTAGACTAGAGACTTACATTTTGATGTCTTTTATACTTGTTCTCTCACTATTCTGTGATATTCATTAGTATTTGCTCTGAATTAGTAATGCTTTCTTGCAGTGTCCTATAGTAGGCCTTCTTTTCTACTTGTGGGACTTCACCACATGTAGAAACAACTTTATACATTCTTCTCTGAACTTGAGAAGCTATATACACTTGTCTTACAACTGTTTTACAGTTAATACTAATTTTCAGTGAATTCCGTTGGTTTAAAACACTGGTTTCATGTGAACTAACTGTATTTCAAGGATTTGTGCAGTGTACAACATCCTTTCTAGACTAGAGACTTATATTTTGATGTCTTTTACACTTTTTCTATCACTATTCTGTGATATTCATTAGTATTTGCTCTGAATGACTACTGATTTCTAGCTGTTTCCTATAATGGGCCTTCTTTTCTACTTGTGGGACTTCACCACATTTAGAAACTACTTTATACACTCTTCTCTAGACCTGCGAAGCTATATACACTTGTCTTTCAACTGTTTTACAGTTAAATACTACTTTTCAGTGAATTCTGGTGGTTTGAAACACTGGTTTCATGTGAACTAACTCTATTTCAAGGATTTCTGCAATGTACAACATCCTTTCTAGACTAGAGACTTACATATTGGTGTCTTTTACACTTGTTATTCTCACTATTCTGTGATATTCATTAGTATTTCCTCTGAATGACTACTGATTTTTAGCTGTTTCCTATAATGGGCCTTCTTTTCTACTTGTGGGACTTCACCACATGTAGAAACAACTTTATACATTCTTCTCTGAACTTGAGAAGCTATATACACTTGTCTATCAACTGTTTTACTGTTAAATACTACTTTTCAGTGAATTCTGTTGGTTTGCAACACTGGTTTCATGTGAACTAACTCTATTTCAAGGATTTCTGCAGTGTGCAACATCCTTTCTAGACTAGAGACTTACATTTTGATGTCTTTTACACTTGTTCTCTCACTATTCTGTGATATTCATTAGTATTTCCTCTGAATGACTACTGATTTCTAGAAGTTTCCTGTAATGGGCCTTCTTTTCTACTTGTGGGACTTCACCACATGTAGAAACAGCTTTATATACTTTTCTCTGGACTTGCGAAGCTATATAAACTTGTCTTTCAACTGTTTTACAGTTAAATGCTACTTTTCAGTGAATTCTGGTGGTTTCAAACACTGGTTTCATGTGAACTAACTCTATTTCAAGGATTTCTGCAGTGTGCAACATCCTTTCTAGACTAGCGACTTACATATTGGTGTCTTTTACACTTGTTATGCTCACTATTCTGTGATATTAGTATTTCCTCTGAATGACTACTGATTTCTAGCTGTTTCCTATAATGGGCCTTCTTTTCTACTTGTGGGACTTCACAACATCTAGAAACTACTTTATACACTCTTCTCTAGACTTGCGAAGCTATATAAACTTGTGTTTCAACGGTTTTACAGTTAAATACTACTTTTCAGTGAATTCTTTTGGTTTGAAACACTGGTTTCATGTGAACTAACTCTATTTCAAGGATTTCTGCAGTGTGCACCATCCTTTCTAGACTAGAGACTTACATTGTGATGTCTTTTATACTTGTTCTCTCAATATTCTGTGATATTCATTAGTATTTGCTCTGAATTAGTAATGCTTTCTTGCAGTGTCCTATAGTAGGCCTTCTGGTATACTTGTGGGACTTCACCACATGTAGAAACAACTTTATACATTCTTCTCTGAACTTGAGAAGCTATATACACTTGTCTTACAACTGTTTTACAGTTAATACTAATTTTCAGTGAATTCCGTTGGTTTAAAACACTGGTTTCATGTGAACTAACTCTATATCAGGGACTTTTGCAGTGTGCAACATCCTTTCTAGACTAGAGACTTACATTTTGATGTCTTTTACACTTGTTCTCTCACTATTCTGTGATATTCATTAGTATTTGCTCTGAAATACTACTGATTTCTACCTGTTTCCCATAATGGGCCTTCTTTTCTACTTGTGGGACTTCACCACATTTAGAAACTACTTTATACACTCTTCTCTAGACCTGCGAAGCTATATACACTTGTCTTTCAACTGTATTACAGTTAAATACTACTTTTCAGTGAATTCTGGTGGTTTGAAACACTGGTTTCATGTGAACTAACTCTATATCAAGGATTTTTGCAGTGTGCAACATCCTTTCTAGACTAGAGACTTACATTTTGATGTCTTTTACACTTGTTCTCTCACTATTCTGTGACATTCTTTAGTATTTGCTCTGAAATACTACTGATTTCTAGCTGTTTCCTATAAAGGGCCTTCTGCTCTACTTGTGGGACTTCACCACATGTAGAAACAACTTTATACACTCTTCTCTGGACTTGCGAAGCTATATAAACTTGTCTTGCAACGGTTTTACAGTAGAATACTACTTTTCAGTGAATTCTGGTGGTTTCAAACACTGGTTTCATGTGAACTAACTCTATTTCAAGGATTTCTGCAGTGTGCAACATCCTTTCTAGACTAGCGACTTACATATTGGTGTCTTTTACACTTGTTATTCTCACTATTCTGTGATATTCATTAGTATTTCCTCTGAATGACTGCTGATTTCTAGCTGTTTCCTATAATGGGCCTTCTTTTCTACTTGTGGGACTTCACCACATGTAGAAACAACTTTATACACTCTTCTCTGAACTTGAGAAGCTATATACACTTGTTTTTCAACTCTTTTACAGTTAAATACTACTTTTCATTGAATTCCGGTGGTTTGAAACACTGGTTTCATGTGAACTAACTGTATTTCAAGGATTTGTGCAGTGTACAACATCCTTTCTAGACTAGAGACTTACATTTTGATGTCTTTTACACTTGTTCTCTCACTATTCTGTGATATTCATTAGTATTTGCTCTGAATTAGTAATGTTTTCTTGCAGTGTCCTATAGTGGGCCTTCTGGTATACTTGTGGGACTTCACCACATGTGGAAGAAACTTTATACACTTCTCTGAACTTTAGAAGCTATATACACTTGTCTTTCAACGGTTTTACAGTTAAATACTACTTTTCAGTGAATTCTGGTGGTTTGAAACACTGGTTTCATGTGAACTAACTCTATTTCAAGGATTTCTGCAGTGTGCAACATCCTTTCTAGACTAGAGACTTACATTTTGATGTCTTTTACACTTGTTTTCTCACTATTTTGTGAAATTCATTAGTATTTGCTCTGAATGACTACTGATTTCTAGCTGTTTCCTATAATGGGCCTTCTTTTCTACTTGTGGGACTTCACCACATCTAGAAACTACTTTATACACTCTTCTCTAGACCTGCGAAGCTATATACACTTGTCTTTCAACTGTATTACAGTTAAATACTACTTTTCAGTGAATTCTGGTGGTTTGAAACACTGGTTTCATGTGAACTAACTCTATATCAAGGACTTTTGCAGTGTGCAACATCCTTTCTAGACTAGAGACTTACATTTTGATGTCTTTTACACTTGTTCTCTCACTATTCTGTGATATTCATTAGTATTTGCTCTGAAATACTACTGATTTCTACCTGTTTCCCATAATGGGCCTTCTTTTCTACTTGTGGGACTTCACCACATTTAGAAACTACTTTATACACTCTTCTCTAGACTTGCGAAGCTATATAAACTTGTCTTTCAACTGTTTTACAGTTAAATACTACTTTTCAGTGAATTCTGGTGGTTTGAAACACTGGTTTCATGTGAACTAACTCTATTTCAAGGATTTCTGCAGTGTACAACATCCTTTCTAGACTAGAGACTTACATATTGGTGTCTTTTACACTTGTTATTCTCACTATTCTGTGATATTCATTAGTATTTCCTCTGAATGACTACTGATTTTTAGCTGTTTCCTATAATGGGCCTTCTTTTCTACTTGTGGGACTTCACCACATGTAGAAACAACTTTATACATTCTTCTCTGAACTTGAGAAGCTATATACACTTGTCTATCAACTGTTTTACTGTTAAATACTACTTTTCAGTGAATTCTGTTGGTTTGCAACACTGGTTTCATGTGAACTAACTCTATTTCAAGGATTTCTGCAGTGTGCAACATCCTTTCTAGACTAGAGACTTACATTTGGATGTCTTTTACACTTGTTCTCTCACTATTCTGTGATATTCATTAGTATTTCCTCTGAATGACTACTGATTTCTAGCTGTTTCCTGTAATGGGCCTTCTTTTCTACTTGTGGGACTTCACCACATGTAGAAACAGCTTTATATACTTTTCTCTGGACTTGCGAAGCTATATAAACTTGTCTTTCAACTGTTTTACAGTTAAATGCTACTTTTCAGTGAATTCTGGTGGTTTCAAACACTGGTTTCATGTGAACTAACTCTATTTCAAGGATTTCTGCAGTGTGCAACATCCTTTCTAGACTAGCGACTTACATATTGGTGTCTTTTACACTTGTTATGCTCACTATTCTGTGATATTAGTATTTCCTCTGAATGACTACTGATTTCTAGCTGTTTCCTATAATGGGCCTTCTTTTCTACTTGTGGGACTTCACCACATGTAGAAACAACTTTATACATTCTTCTCTGAACTTTAGAAGCTATATACAGTTGTCTTTCAACTGTTTTACAGTTAAATACTACTTTTCAGTGAATTCTGGTGGTTTGAAACACTGGTTTCATGTGAACTATCTCTATTTCAAGGTTTTCTGCAGTGTGCAACATCCTTTCTAGACTAGAGACTTACATTTTGATGTCTTTTACACTTGTTCTCTCACTATTCTGTGACATTCTTTAGTATTTGCTCTGAAATACTACTGAATTCTAGCTGTTTCCCATAATGGGCCTTCTTTTCTACTTGTGGGACTTCACCACATGTAGAAGAAACTTTATACACTCTTCTCTGAACTTGAGAAGCTATATACACTTGTCTTTCAACTGTTTTACAGTTGAATACTACTTTTCAGTGAATTCTGGTGGTTTCAAACACTGGTTTCATGTGAACTAACTGTATTTCAAGGATTTGTGCAGTGTACAACATCCTTTCTAGACTAGAGACTTACATTTTGATGTCTTTTACACTTGTTCTCTCACTATTTTGTGAAATTCATTAGTATTTGCTCTGAATGACTACTGATTTCTAGCTGTTTCCTATAATGGGGCTTCTTTTCTACTTGTGGGACTTCACCACATCTAGAAACTACTTTATACACTCTTCTCTGAACTTGTGAATCTATATAAACTTGTCTTTCAACTGTTTTACAGTTGAATACTACTTTTCAGTGAATTCCGGTGGTTTGAAACACTGGTTTCATGTGAACTAGCTCTATTTCAAGGATTTCTTCAGTGTACAACATCCTTCCTAGCCTAGAAACTTACATTTTGATGGTTTTCCACTTGTTCTCACACAATTCTATGATATTCATTAGTATTTCCTCTGAATTACTACTGATTTCTAGCTGTTTCCTATAAAGGGCCTTCTGCTCTACTTGTGGGACTTCACCACATGTAGAAACAACTTTATACATTCTTCTCTGAAATTGAGAAGCTATATACACTTGTCTTTCAACTGTTTTACAATTAAATACTACTTTTCAGTGAATTCCGGTGGTTTGAAACACTGGTCATGTGAAATAACTATTTCAAGGATTTGTGCAGTGTACAACATCCATTCTATACTAGAGACTTACATTTTGATGTCTTTTACACTTGTTCTCTCACTATTCTGTGATATTCATTAGTATTTGCTCTGAATGACTACTGATTTCTAGCTGTTTCCTATAATGGGCCTTCTTTTCTACTTGTGGGACTTCACAACATCTAGAAACTACTTTATACACTCTTCTCTAGACTTGAGAAGCTATATACACTTGTCTTTCAACTGTTTTACAGTTAAATACTACTTTTCAGTGAATTCTTTTGGTTTGAAACACTGGTTTCATGTGAACTAACTCTATTTCAAGGATTTCTGCAGTGTGCACCATCCTTTCTAGACTAGAGACTTACATTTTGATGTCTTTTATACTTGTTCTCTCACTATTCTGTGATATTCATTAGTATTTGCTCTGAATTAGTAATGCTTTCTTGCAGTGTCCTATAGTAGGCCTTCTTTTCTACTTGTGGGACTTCACCACATGTAGAAACAACTTTATACATTCTTCTCTGAACTTGAGAAGCTATATACACTTGTCTTACAACTGTTTTACAGTTAATACTAATTTTCAGTGAATTCCGTTGGTTTAAAACACTGGTTTCATGTGAACTAACTGTATTTCAAGGATTTGTGCAGTGTACAACATCCTTTCTAGACTAGAGACTTATATTTTGATGTCTTTTACACTTTTTCTATCACTATTCTGTGATATTCATTAGTATTTGCTCTGAATGACTACTGATTTCTAGCTGTTTCCTATAATGGGCCTTCTTTTCTACTTGTGGGACTTCACCACATTTAGAAACTACTTTATACACTCTTCTCTAGACCTGCGAAGCTATATACACTTGTCTTTCAACTGTATTACAGTTAAATACTACTTTTCAGTGAATTCTGGTGGTCTGAAACACTGGTTTCATGTGAACTAACTCTATATCAAGGATTTTTGCAGTGTGCAACATCCTTTCTAGACTAGAGACTTACATTTTGATGTCTTTTACACTTGTTCTCTCACTATTCTGTGACATTCTTTAGTATTTGCTCTGAAATATTACTGATTTCTAGCTGTTTCCTATAAAGGGCCTTCTGCTCTACTTGTGGGACTTCACCACATGTAGAAACAACTTTATACACTCTTCTCTGGACTTGCGAAGCTATATAAACTTGTCTTGCAACGGTTTTACAGTAGAATACTACTTTTCAGTGAATTCTGGTGGTTTCAAACACTGGTTTCATGTGAACTAACTCTATTTCAAGGATTTCTGCAGTGTGCAACATCCTTTCTAGACTAGCGACTTACATATTGGTGTCTTTTACACTTGTTATTCTCACTATTCTGTGATATTCATTAGTATTTCCTCTGAATGACTGCTGATTTCTAGCTGTTTCCTATAATGGGCCTTCTTTTCTACTTGTGGGACTTCACCACATGTAGAAACAACTTTATACACTCTTCTCTGAACTTGAGAAGCTATATACACTTGTTTTTCAACTCTTTTACAGTTAAATACTACTTTTCATTGAATTCCGGTGGTTTGAAACACTGGTTTCATGTGAACTAACTGTATTTCAAGGATTTGTGCAGTGTACAACATCCTTTCTAGACTAGAGACTTACATATTGATGTCTTTTACACTTGTTCTCTCACTATTCTGTGATATTCATTAGTATTTGCTCTGAATTAGTAATGTTTTCTTGCAGTGTCCTATAGTGGGCCTTCTGGTATACTTGTGGGACTTCACCACATGTGGAAGAAACTTTATACACTTCTCTGAACTTTAGAAGCTATATACACTTGTCTTTCAACGGTTTTACAGTTAAATACTACTTTTCAGTGAATTCTGGTGGTTTGAAACACTGGTTTAATGTGAACTAACTCTATTTCAAGGATTTCTGCAGTGTGCAACATCCTTTCTAGACTAGAGACTTACATTTTGATGTCTTTTACACTTGTTCTCTCACTATTTTGTGAAATTCATTAGTATTTGCTCTGAATGACTACTGATTTCTAGCTGTTTCCTATAATGGGCCTTCTTTTCTACTTGTGGGACTTCACCACATCTAGAAACTACTTTATACACTCTTCTCTAGACCTGCGAAGCTATATACACTTGTCTTTCAACTGTATTACAGTTAAATACTACTTTTCAGTGAATTCTGGTGGTTTGAAACACTGGTTTCATGTGAACTAACTCTATATCAAGGACTTTTGCAGTGTGCAACATCCTTTCTAGACTAGAGACTTACATTTTGATGTCTTTTACACTTGTTCTCTCACTATTCTGTGATATTCATTAGTATTTGCTCTGAAATACTACTGATTTCTACCTGTTTCCCATAATGGGCCTTCTTTTCTACTTGTGGGACTTCACCACATTTAGAAACTACTTTATACACTCTTCTCTAGACTTGCGAAGCTATATAAACTTGTCTTTCAACTGTTTTACAGTTAAATACTACTTTTCATTGAATTCTGGTGGTTTGAAACACTGGTTTCATGTGAACTAACTCTATTTCAAGGATTTCTGCAGTGTACAACATCCTTTCTAGACTAGAGACTTACATATTGGTGTCTTTTACACTTGTTATTCTCACTATTCTGTGATATTCATTAGTATTTCCTCTGAATGACTACTGATTTTTAGCTGTTTCCTATAATGGGCCTTCTTTTCTACTTGTGGGACTTCACCACATGTAGAAACAACTTTATACATTCTTCTCTGAACTTGAGAAGCTATATACACTTGTCTATCAACTGTTTTACTGTTAAATACTACTTTTCAGTGAATTCTGTTGGTTTGCAACACTGGTTTCATGTGAACTAACTCTATTTCAAGGATTTCTGCAGTGTGCAACATCCTTTCTAGACTAGAGACTTACATTTTGATGTCTTTTACACTTGTTCTCTCACTATTCTGTGATATTCATTAGTATTTCCTTGAATGACTACTGATTTCTAGCTGTTTCCTGTAATGGGCCTTCTTTTCTACTTTTGGGACTTCACCACATGTAGAAACAGCTTTATATACTTTTCTCTGGACTTGCGAAGCTATATAAACTTGTCTTTCAACTGTTTTACAGTTAAATGCTACTTTTCAGTGAATTCTGGTGGTTTCAAACACTGGTTTCATGTGAACTAACTCTATTTCAAGGATTTCTGCAGTGTGCAACATCCTTTCTAGACTAGCGACTTACATATTGGTGTCTTTTACACTTGTTATGCTCACTATTCTGTGATATTAGTATTTCCTCTGAATGACTACTGATTTCTAGCTGTTTCCTATAATGGGCCTTCTTTTCTACTTGTGGGACTTCACAACATCTAGAAACTACTTTATACACTCTTCTCTAGACTTGCGAAGCTATATAAACTTGTGTTTCAACGGTTTTACAGTTAATACTAATTTTCAGTGAATTCCGGTGGTTTGAAACACTGGTTTCATGTGAACTAACTCTATTTCAAGGATTTCTGCAGTGTACAACATCCTTTCTAGACTAGAGACTTACATATTGGTGTCTTTTACACTTGTTATTCTCACTATTCTGTGATATTCATTAGTATTTCCTCGGAATGACTACTGATTTCTAGCTGTTTCCTATAATGGGCCTTCTTTTCTACTTGTGGGACTTCACCACATGTAGAAACAACCTTATACATTCTTCTCTGAACTTGAGAAGCTATATACACTTGTCTTTCAACTGTTTTACTGTTAAATACTACTTTTCAGTGAATTCTGGTGGTTTGAAACACTGGTTTCATGTGAACTAACTCTATTTCAAGGATTTCTGCAGTGTGCAACATCCTTTCTAGACTAGAGACTTACATTTTGATGTCTTTTACACTTGTTCTCTCACTATTTTGTGAAATTCATTAGTATTTGCTCTGAATACTGATTTCTAGCTGTTTCCTATAATGGGCCTTCTTTTCTACTTCTGGGACTTCACCACATGTAGAAACAACTTTATACATTCTTCTCTGAACTTGAGAAGCTATATACACTTGTTTTTCAACTCTTTTACAGTTAAATACTACTTTTCATTGAATTCCGGTGGTTTGAAACACTGGTTTCATGTGAACTAAGTGTATTTCAAGGATTTGTGCAGTGTAGAACATCCTTTCTGTACTAGAGACTTACATTTTGATGTCTTTTACACTTGTTCTCTCACTATTCTGTGATATTCATTAGTATTTGCTCTGAATGACTACTGATTTCTAGCTGTTTCCTATAATGGGCCTTCTTTTCTACTTGTGGGACTTCACCACATCTAGAAACTACTTTATACACTCTTTTCTAGACTTGCGAAGCTATATACACTTGTCTTTCAACTGTTTTACAGTTAAATACTACTTTTCAGTGAATTCCGGTGGTTTGAAACACTGGTTTCATGTGAACTAACTGTATTTCAAGGATTTCTTCAGTGTACAACATCCTTTCTAGCCTAGAAACTTACATTTTGATGGTTTTCCACTTGTTCTCACACAATTCTATGATATTCATTAGTATTAACTCTGAATTACTACTGATTTCTAGCTGTTTCCTATAAAGGGCCTTCTGCTCTACTTGTGGGACTTCACCACATGTAAAAACAACTTTATACACTCTTCTCTGGACTTGCGAAGCTATATAAAATTGTCTTTCAACGGTTTTACAGTTGAATACTACTTTTCAGTGAATTCTGTTGGTTTGCAACACTGGTTTCATGTGAACTAACTCTATTTCAAGGATTTCTGCAGTGTGCAACATCCTTTCTAGACTAGAGACTTACATTTTGATGTCTTTTACACTTGTTCTCTCACTATTCTGTGATATTCATTAGTATTTCCTCTGAATGACTACTGATTTCTAGCTGTTTCCTGTAATGGGCCTTCTTTTCTACTTGTGGGACTTCACCACATGTAGAAACAGCTTTATATACTTTTCTCTGGACTTGCGAAGCTATATAAACTTGTCTTTCAACTGTTTTACAGTTAAATGCTACTTTTCAGTGATTTCTGGTGGTTTCAAACACTGGTTTCATGTGAACTAACTCTATTTCAAGGATTTCTGCAGTGTGCAACATCCTTTCTAGACTAGCGACTTACATATTGGTGTCTTTTACACTTGTTATGCTCACTATTCTGTGATATTAGTATTTCCTCTGAATGACTACTGATTTCTAGCTGTTTCCTATAATGGGCCTTCTTTTCTACTTGTGGGACTTCACCACATGTAGAAACAACTTTATACATTCTTCTCTGAACTTTAGAAGCTATATACAGTTGTCTTTCAACTGTTTTACAGTTAAATACTACTTTTCAGTGAATTCTGGTGGTTTGAAACACTGGTTTCATGTGAACTATCTCTATTTCAAGGTTTTCTGCAGTGTGCAACATCCTTTCTAGACTAGAGACTTACATTTTGATGTCATTTACACTTGTTCTCTCACTATTCTGTGACATTCTTTAGTATTTGCTCTGAAATACTACTGAATTCTAGCTGTTTCCCATAATGGGCCTTCTTTTCTACTTGTGGGACTTCACCACATGTAGAAGAAACTTTATACACTCTTCTCTGAACTTGAGAAGCTATATACACTTGTCTTTCAACTGTTTTACAGTTGAATACTACTTTTCAGTGAATTCTGGTGGTTTCAAACACTGGTTTCATGTGAACTAACTGTATTTCAAGGATTTGTGCAGTGTACAACATCCTTTCTAGACTAGAGACTTACATTTTGATGTCTTTTACACTTGTTCTCTCACTATTTTGTGAAATTCATTAGTATTTGCTCTGAATGACTACTGATTTCTAGCTGTTTCCTATAATGGGGCTTCTTTTCTACTTGTGGGACTTCACCACATCTAGAAACTACTTTATACACTCGTCTCTGAACTTGTGAATCTATATAAACTTGTCTTTCAACTGTTTTACAGTTGAATACTACTTTTCAGTGAATTCCGGTGGTTTGAAACACTGGTTTCATGTGAACTAGCTCTATTTCAAGGATTTCTTCAGTGTACAACATCCTTCCTAGCCTAGAAACTTACATTTTGATGGTTTTCCACTTGTTCTCACACAATTCTATGATATTCATTAGTATTTCCTCTGAATTACTACTGATTTCTAGCTGTTTCCTATAAAGGGCCTTCTGCTCTACTTGTGGGACTTCACCACATGTAGAAACAACTTTATACATTCTTCTCTGAAATTGAGAAGCTATATACACTTGTCTTTCAACTGTTTTACAATTAAATACTACTTTTCAGTGAATTCCGGTGGTTTGAAACACTGGTTTCATGTGAAATAACTATTTCAAGGATTTGTGCAGTGTACAACATCCATTCTATACTAGAGACTTACATTTTGATGTCTTTTACACTTGTTCTCTCACTATTCTGTGATATTCATTAGTATTTGCTCTGAATGACTACTGATTTCTAGCTGTTTCCTATAATGGGCCTTCTTTTCTACCTGTGGGACTTCACCACATCTAGAAACTACTTTATACACTCTTTTCTAGACTTGCGAAGCTATATACACTTGTCTTTCAACTGTTTTACAGTTAAATACTACTTTTCAGTGAATTCCGGTGGTTTGAAACACTGGTTTCATGTGAACTAACTGTATTTCAAGGATTTCTTCAGTGTACAACATCCTTTCTAGCCTAGAAACTTACATTTTGATGGTTTTCCACTTGTTCTCACACAATTCTATGATATTCATTAGTATTAACTCTGAATTACTACTGATTTCTAGCTGTTTCCTATAATGGGCCTTCTTTTCTACTTGTGGGACTTCACCACATGTAGAAACAACTTTATACATTCTTCTCTGAACTTTAGAAGCTATATACAGTTGTCTTTCAACTGTTTTACAGTTAAATACTACTTTTCAGTGAATTCTGGTGGTTTGAAACACTGGTTTCATGTGAACTATCTCTATTTCAAGGTTTTCTGCAGTGTGCAACATCCTTTCTAGACTAGAGACTTACATTTTGATGTCTTTTACACTTGTTCTCTCACTATTCTGTGACATTCTTTAGTATTTGCTCTGAAATACTACTGAATTCTAGCTGTTTCCCATAATGGGCCTTCTTTTCTACTTGTGGGACTTCACCACATGTAGAAGAAACTTTATACACTCTTCTCTGAACTTGAGAAGCTATATACACTTGTCTTTCAACTGTTTTACAGTTGAATACTACTTTTCAGTGAATTCTGGTGGTTTCAAACACTGGTTTCATGTGAACTAACTGTATTTCAAGGATTTGTGCAGTGTACAACATCCTTTCTAGACTAGAGACTTACATTTTGATGTCTTTTACACTTGTTCTCTCACTATTTTGTGAAATTCATTAGTATTTGCTCTGAATGACTACTGATTTCTAGCTGTTTCCTATAATGGGGCTTCTTTTCTACTTGTGGGACTTCACCACATCTAGAAACTACTTTATACACTCTTCTCTGAACTTGTGAATCTATATAAACTTGTCTTTCAACTGTTTTACAGTTGAATACTACTTTTCAGTGAATTCCGGTGGTTTGAAACACTGGTTTCATGTGAACTAGCTCTATTTCAAGGATTTCTTCAGTGTACAACATCCTTCCTAGCCTAGAAACTTACATTTTGATGGTTTTCCACTTGTTCTCACACAATTCTATGATATTCATTAGTATTTCCTCTGAATTACTACTGATTTCTAGCTGTTTCCTATAAAGGGCCTTCTGCTCTACTTGTGGGACTTCACCACATGTAGAAACAACTTTATACATTCTTCTCTGAAATTGAGAAGCTATATACACTTGTCTTTCAACTGTTTTACAATTAAATACTACTTTTCAGTGAATTCCGGTGGTTTGAAACACTGGTTTCATGTGAAATAACTGTATTTCAAGGATTTGTGCAGTGTACAACATCCATTCTATACTAGAGACTTACATTTTGATGTCTTTTACACTTGTTCTCTCACTATTCTGTGATATTCATTAGTATTTGCTCTGAATGACTACTGATTTCTAGCTGTTTCCTATAATGGGCCTTCTTTTCTACTTGTGGGACTTCACAACATCTAGAAACTACTTTATACACTCTTCTCTAGACTTGCGAAGCTATATAAACTTGTGTTTCAACGGTTTTACAGTTAAATTCTACTTTTCAGTGAATTCTTTTGGTTTGAAACACTGGTTTCATGTGAACTAACTCTATTTCAAGGATTTCTGCAGTGTGCACCATCCTTTCTAGACTAGAGACTTACATTTTGATGTCTTTTATACTTGTTCTCTCACTATTCTGTGATATTCTTTAGTATTTGCTCTGAATTAGTAATGTTTTCTTGCAGTGTCCTATAGTGGGCCTTCTGGTATACTTGTGGGACTTCACCACATGTGGAAGAAACTTTATACACTTCTCTGAACTTTAGAAGCTATATACACTTGTCTTTCAACGGTTGTACAGTTAAATACTACTTTTCAGTGAATTCTGGTGGCTTGAAACACTGGTTTCATGTGAACTAACTCTATTTCAAGGATTTCGGCAGTGTGCAACATCCTTTCTAGACTAGAGACTTACATTTTGATGTCTTTTACACTTGTTCTCTCACTATTTTGTGAAATTCATTAGTATTTGCTCTGAATGACTACTGATTTCTAGCTGTTTCCTATAATGGGCCTTCTTTTCTACTTGTGGGACTTCACCACATCTAGAAACTACTTTATACACTCTTCTCTAGACCTGCGAAGCTATATACACTTGTCTTTCAACTGTTTTACAGTTAAATACTACTTTTCAGTGAATTCTGGTGGTTTGAAACACTGGTTTCATGTGAACTAACTCTATTTCAAGGATTTCTGCAATGTACAACATCCTTTCTAGACTAGAGACTTACATATTGGTGTCTTTTACACTTGTTATTCTCACTATTCTGTGATATTCATTAGTATTTCCTCTGAATGACTACTGATTTTTAGCTGTTTCCTATAATGGGCCTTCTTTTCTACTTGTGGGACTTCACCACATGTAGAAACAACTTTATACATTCTTCTCTGAACTTGAGAAGCTATATACACTTGTCTATCAACTGTTTTACTGTTAAATACTACTTTTCAGTGAATTCTGTTGGTTTGCAACACTGGTTTCATGTGAACTAACTCTATTTCAAGGATTTCTGCAGTGTGCAACATCCTTTCTAGACTAGAGACTTACATTTTGATGTCTTTTACACTTGTTCTCTCACTATTCTGTGATATTCATTAGTATTTCCTCTGAATGACTACTGATTTCTAGAAGTTTCCTGTAATGGGCCTTCTTTTCTACTTGTGGGACTTCACCACATGTAGAAACAGCTTTATATACTTTTCTCTGGACTTGCGAAGCTATATAAACTTGTCTTTCAACTGTTTTACAGTTAAATGCTACTTTTCAGTGAATTCTGGTGGTTTCAAACACTGGTTTCATGTGAACTAACTCTATTTCAAGGATTTCTGCAGTGTGCAACATCCTTTCTAGACTAGCGACTTACATATTGGTGTCTTTTACACTTGTTATGCTCACTATTCTGTGATATTAGTATTTCCTCTGAATGACTACTGATTTCTAGCTGTTTCCTATAATGGGCCTTCTTTTCTACTTGTGGGACTTCACAACATCTAGAAACTACTTTATACACTCTTCTCTAGACTTGCGAAGCTATATAAACTTGTGTTTCAACGGTTTTACAGTTAAATACTACTTTTCAGTGAATTCTTTTGGTTTGAAACACTGGTTTCATGTGAACTAACTCTATTTCAAGGATTTCTGCAGTGTGCACCATCCTTTCTAGACTAGAGACTTACATTTTGATGTCTTTTATACTTGTTCTCTCAATATTCTGTGATATTCATTAGTATTTGCTCTGAATTAGTAATGCTTTCTTGCAGTGTCCTATAGTAGGCCTTCTGGTATACTTGTGGGACTTCACCACATGTAGAAACAACTTTATACATTCTTCTCTGAACTTGAGAAGCTATATACACTTGTCTTACAACTGTTTTACAGTTAATACTAATTTTCAGTGAATTCCGTTGGTTTAAAACACTGGTTTCATGTGAACTAACTCTATATCAAGGACTTTTGCAGTGTGCAACATCCTTTCTAGACTAGAGACTTACATTTTGATGTCTTTTACACTTGTTCTCTCACTATTCTGTGATATTCATTAGTATTTGCTCTGAAATACTACTGATTTCTACCTGTTTCCCATAATGGGCCTTCTTTTCTACTTGTGGGACTTCACCACATTTAGAAACTACTTTATACACTCTTCTCTAGACCTGCGAAGCTATATACACTTGTCTTTCAACTGTATTACAGTTAAATACTACTTTTCAGTGAATTCTGGTGGTTTGAAACACTGGTTTCATGTGAACTAACTCTATATCAAGGATTTTTGCAGTGTGCAACATCCTTTCTAGACTAGAGACTTACATTTTGATGTCTTTTACACTTGTTCTCTCACTATTCTGTGACATTCTTTAGTATTTGCTCTGAAATACTACTGATTTCTAGCTGTTTCCTATAAAGGGCCTTCTGCTCTACTTGTGGGACTTCACCACATGTAGAAACAACTTTATACACTCTTCTCTGGACTTGCGAAGCTATATAAACTTGTCTTGCAACGGTTTTACAGTAGAATACTACTTTTCAGTGAATTCTGGTGGTTTCAAACACTGGTTTCATGTGAACTAACTCTATTTCAAGGATTTCTGCAGTGTGCAACATCCTTTCTAGACTAGCGACTTACATATTGGTGTCTTTTACACTTGTTATTCTCACTATTCTGTGATATTCATTAGTATTTCCTCTGAATGACTGCTGATTTCTAGCTGTTTCCTATAATGGGCCTTCTTTTCTACTTGTGGGACTTCACCACATGTAGAAACAACTTTATACACTCTTCTCTGAACTTGAGAAGCTATATACACTTGTTTTTCAACTCTTTTACAGTTAAATACTACTTTTCATTGAATTCCGGTGGTTTGAAACACTGGTTTCATGTGAACTAACTGTATTTCAAGGATTTGTGCAGTGTACAACATCCTTTCTAGACTAGAGACTTACATTTTGATGTCTTTTACACTTGTTCTCTCACTATTCTGTGATATTCATTAGTATTTGCTCTGAATTAGTAATGTTTTCTTGCAGTGTCCTATAGTGGGCCTTCTGGTATACTTGTGGGACTTCACCACATGTGGAAGAAACTTTATACACTTCTCTGAACTTTAGAAGCTATATACACTTGTCTTTCAACGGTTTTACAGTTAAATACTACTTTTCAGTGAATTCTGGTGGTTTGAAACACTGGTTTCATGTGAACTAACTCTATTTCAAGGATTTCTGCAGTGTGCAACATCCTTTCTAGACTAGAGACTTACATTTTGATGTCTTTTACACTTGTTTTCTCACTATTTTGTGAAATTCATTAGTATTTGCTCTGAATGACTACTGATTTCTAGCTGTTTCCTATAATGGGCCTTCTTTTCTACTTGTGGGACTTCACCACATCTAGAAACTACTTTATACACTCTTCTCTAGACCTGCGAAGCTATATACACTTGTCTTTCAACTGTATTACAGTTAAATACTACTTTTCAGTGAATTCTGGTGGTTTGAAACACTGGTTTCATGTGAACTAACTCTATATCAAGGACTTTTGCAGTGTGCAACATCCTTTCTAGACTAGAGACTTACATTTTGATGTCTTTTACACTTGTTCTCTCACTATTCTGTGATATTCATTAGTATTTGCTCTGAAATACTACTGATTTCTACCTGTTTCCCATAATGGGCCTTCTTTTCTACTTGTGGGACTTCACAACATCTAGAAACTAATTTATACACTCTTCTCTAGACTTGCGAAGCTATATAAACTTGTCTTTCAACTGTTTTACAGTTAAATACACCTTTTCAGTGAATTCTGGTGGTTTGAAACACTGGTTTCATGTGAACTAACTCTATTTCAAGGATTTCTGCAGTGTGCAACATCCTTTCTAGACTAGAGACTTACATTTTGATGTCTTTTACACTTGTTCTCTCACTATTCTGTGATATTCATTAGTATTTCCTCTGAATGACTACTGATTTCTAGAAGTTTCCTGTAATGGGCCTTCTTTTCTACTTGTGGGACTTCACCACATGTAGAAACAGCTTTATATACTTTTCTCTGGACTTGCGAAGCTATATAAACTTGTCTTTCAACTGTTTTACAGTTAAATGCTACTTTTCAGTGAATTCTGGTGGTTTCAAACACTGGTTTCATGTGAACTAACTCTATTTCAAGGATTTCTGCAGTGTGCAACATCCTTTCTAGACTAGCGACTTACATATTGGTGTCTTTTACACTTGTTATGCTCACTATTCTGTGATATTAGTATTTCCTCTGAATGACTACTGATTTCTAGCTGTTTCCTATAATGGGCCTTCTTTTCTACTTGTGGGACTTCACAACATCTAGAAACTACTTTATACACTCTTCTCTAGACTTGCGAAGCTATATAAACTTGTGTTTCAACGGTTTTACAGTTAAATACTACTTTTCAGTGAATTCTTTTGGTTTGAAACACTGGTTTCATGTGAACTAACTCTATTTCAAGGATTTCTGCAGTGTGCACCATCCTTTCTAGACTAGAGACTTACATTTTGATGTCTTTTATACTTGTTCTCTCAATATTCTGTGATATTCATTAGTATTTGCTCTGAATTAGTAATGCTTTCTTGCAGTGTCCTATAGTAGGCCTTCTGGTATACTTGTGGGACTTCACCACATGTAGAAACAACTTTATACATTCTTCTCTGAACTTGAGAAGCTATATACACTTGTCTTACAACTGTTTTACAGTTAATACTAATTTTCAGTGAATTCCGTTGGTTTAAAACACTGGTTTCATGTGAACTAACTCTATATCAAGGACTTTTGCAGTGTGCAACATCCTTTCTAGACTAGAGACTTACATTTTGATGTCTTTTACACTTGTTCTCTCACTATTCTGTGATATTCATTAGTATTTGCTCTGAAATACTACTGATTTCTACCTGTTTCCCATAATGGGCCTTCTTTTCTACTTGTGGGACTTCACCACATTTAGAAACTACTTTATACACTCTTCTCTAGACCTGCGAAGCTATATACACTTGTCTTTCAACTGTATTACAGTTAAATACTACTTTTCAGTGAATTCTGGTGGTTTGAAACACTGGTTTCATGTGAACTAACTCTATATCAAGGATTTTTGCAGTGTGCAACATCCTTTCTAGACTAGAGACTTACATTTTGATGTCTTTTACACTTGTTCTCTCACTATTCTGTGACATTCTTTAGTATTTGCTCTGAAATACTACTGATTTCTAGCTGTTTCCTATAAAGGGCCTTCTGCTCTACTTGTGGGACTTCACCACATGTAGAAACAACTTTATACACTCTTCTCTGGACTTGCGAAGCTATATAAACTTGTCTTGCAACGGTTTTACAGTAGAATACTACTTTTCAGTGAATTCTGGTGGTTTCAAACACTGGTTTCATGTGAACTAACTCTATTTCAAGGATTTCTGCAGTGTGCAACATCCTTTCTAGACTAGCGACTTACATATTGGTGTCTTTTACACTTGTTATTCTCACTATTCTGTGATATTCATTAGTATTTCCTCTGAATGACTGCTGATTTCTAGCTGTTTCCTATAATGGGCCTTCTTTTCTACTTGTGGGACTTCACCACATGTAGAAACAACTTTATACACTCTTCTCTGAACTTGAGAAGCTATATACACTTGTTTTTCAACTCTTTTACAGTTAAATACTACTTTTCATTGAATTCCGGTGGTTTGAAACACTGGTTTCATGTGAACTAACTGTATTTCAAGGATTTGTGCAGTGTACAACATCCTTTCTAGACTAGAGACTTACATTTTGATGTCTTTTACACTTGTTCTCTCACTATTCTGTGATATTCATTAGTATTTGCTCTGAATTAGTAATGTTTTCTTGCAGTGTCCTATAGTGGGCCTTCTGGTATACTTGTGGGACTTCACCACATGTGGAAGAAACTTTATACACTTCTCTGAACTTTAGAAGCTATATACACTTGTCTTTCAACGGTTTTACAGTTAAATACTACTTTTCAGTGAATTCTGGTGGTTTGAAACACTGGTTTCATGTGAACTAACTCTATTTCAAGGATTTCTGCAGTGTGCAACATCCTTTCTAGACTAGAGACTTACATTTTGATGTCTTTTACACTTGTTTTCTCACTATTTTGTGAAATTCATTAGTATTTGCTCTGAATGACTACTGATTTCTAGCTGTTTCCTATAATGGGCCTTCTTTTCTACTTGTGGGACTTCACCACATCTAGAAACTACTTTATACACTCTTCTCTAGACCTGCGAAGCTATATACACTTGTCTTTCAACTGTATTACAGTTAAATACTACTTTTCAGTGAATTCTGGTGGTTTGAAACACTGGTTTCATGTGAACTAACTCTATATCAAGGACTTTTGCAGTGTGCAACATCCTTTCTAGACTAGAGACTTACATTTTGATGTCTTTTACACTTGTTCTCTCACTATTCTGTGATATTCATTAGTATTTGCTCTGAAATACTACTGATTTCTACCTGTTTCCCATAATGGGCCTTCTTTTCTACTTGTGGGACTTCACCACATTTAGAAACTACTTTATACACTCTTCTCTAGACTTGCGAAGCTATATAAACTTGTCTTTCAACTGTTTTACAGTTAAATACTACTTTTCAGTGAATTCTGGTGGTTTGAAACACTGGTTTCATGTGAACTAACTCTATTTCAAGGATTTCTGCAGTGTACAACATCCTTTCTAGACTAGAGACTTACATATTGGTGTCTTTTACACTTGTTATTCTCACTATTCTGTGATATTCATTAGTATTTCCTCTGAATGACTACTGATTTTTAGCTGTTTCCTATAATGGGCCTTCTTTTCTACTTGTGGGACTTCACCACATGTAGAAACAACTTTATACATTCTTCTCTGAACTTGAGAAGCTATATACACTTGTCTATCAACTGTTTTACTGTTAAATACTACTTTTCAGTGAATTCTGTTGGTTTGCAACACTGGTTTCATGTGAACTAACTCTATTTCAAGGATTTCTGCAGTGTGCAACATCCTTTCTAGACTAGCGACTTACATATTGGTGTCTTTTACACTTGTTATGCTCACTATTCTGTGATATTAGTATTTCCTCTGAATGACTACTGATTTCTAGCTGTTTCCTATAATGGGCCTTCTTTTCTACTTGTGGGACTTCACAACATCTAGAAACTACTTTATACACTCTTCTCTAGACTTGCGAAGCTATATAAACTTGTGTTTCAACGGTTTTACAGTTAAATACTACTTTTCAGTGAATTCTTTTGGTTTGAAACACTGGTTTCATGTGAACTAACTCTATTTCAAGGATTTCTGCAGTGTGCACCATCCTTTCTAGACTAGAGACTTACATTTTGATGTCTTTTATACTTGTTCTCTCAATATTCTGTGATATTCATTAGTATTTGCTCTGAATTAGTAATGCTTTCTTGCAGTGTCCTATAGTAGGCCTTCTGGTATACTTGTGGGACTTCACCACATGTAGAAACAACTTTATACATTCTTCTCTGAACTTGAGAAGCTATATACACTTGTCTTACAACTGTTTTACAGTTAATACTAATTTTCAGTGAATTCCGTTGGTTTAAAACACTGGTTTCATGTGAACTAACTGTATTTCAAGGATTTGTGCAGTGTACAACATCCTTTCTAGACTAGAGACTTATATTTTGATGTCTTTTACACTTTTTCTATCACTATTCTGTGATATTCATTAGTATTTGCTCTGAATGACTACTGATTTCTAGCTGTTTCCTATAATGGGCCTTCTTTTCTACTTGTGGGACTTCACCACATTTAGAAACTACTTTATACACTCTTCTCTAGACCTGCGAAGCTATATACACTTGTCTTTCAACTGTATTACAGTTAAATACTACTTTTCAGTGAATTCTGGTGGTTTGAAACACTGGTTTCATGTGAACTAACTCTATATCAAGGACTTTTGCAGTGTGCAACATCCTTTCTAGACTAGAGACTTACATTTTGATGTCTTTTACACTTGTTCTCTCACTATTCTGTGATATTCATTAGTATTTGCTCTGAAATACTACTGATTTCTACCTGTTTCCCATAATGGGCCTTCTTTTCTACTTGTGGGACTTCACCACATTTAGAAACTACTTTATACACTCTTCTCTAGACCTGTGAAGCTATATACACTTGTCTTTCAACTGTATTACAGTTAAATACTACTTTTCAGTGAATTCTGGTGGTTTGAAACACTGGTTTCATGTGAACTAACTCTATATCAAGGATTTTTGCAGTGTGCAACATCCTTTCTAGACTAGAGACTTACATTTTGATGTCTTTTACACTTGTTCTCTCACTATTCTGTGACATTCTTTAGTATTTGCTCTGAAATACTACTGATTTCTAGCTGTTTCCTATAAAGGGCCTTCTGCTCTACTTGTGGGACTTCACCACATGTAGAAACAACTTTATACACTCTTCTCTGGACTTGCGAAGCTATATAAACTTGTCTTGCAACGGTTTTACAGTAGAATACTACTTTTCAGTGAATTCTGGTGGTTTCAAACACTGGTTTCATGTGAACTAACTCTATTTCAAGGATTTCTGCAGTGTGCAACATCCTTTCTAGACTAGCGACTTACATATTGGTGTCTTTTACACTTGTTATTCTCACTATTCTGTGATATTCATTAGTATTTCCTCTGAATGACTGCTGATTTCTAGCTGTTTCCTATAATGGGCCTTCTTTTCTACTTGTGGGACTTCACCACATGTAGAAACAACTTTATACACTCTTCTCTGAACTTGAGAAGCTATATACACTTGTTTTTCAACTCTTTTACAGTTAAATACTACTTTTCATTGAATTCCGGTGGTTTGAAACACTGGTTTCATGTGAACTAACTGTATTTCAAGGATTTGTGCAGTGTACAACATCCTTTCTAGACTAGAGACTTACATTTTGATGTCTTTTACACTTGTTCTCTCACTATTCTGTGATATTCATTAGTATTTGCTCTGAATTAGTAATGTTTTCTTGCAGTGTCCTATAGTGGGCCTTCTGGTATACTTGTGGGACTTCACCACATGTGGAAGAAACTTTATACACTTCTCTGAACTTTAGAAGCTATATACACTTGTCTTTCAACGGTTGTACAGTTAAATACTACTTTTCAGTGAATTCTGGTGGTTTGAAACACTGGTTTCATGTGAACTAACTCTATTTCAAGGATTTCTGCAGTGTGCAACATCCTTTCTAGACTAGAGACTTACATTTTGATGTCTTTTACACTTGTTCTCTCACTATTTTGTGAAATTCATTAGTATTTGCTCTGAATGACTACTGATTTCTAGCTGTTTCCTATAATGGGCCTTCTTTTCTACTTGTGGGACTTCACCACATCTAGAAACTACTTTATACACTCTTCTCTAGACCTGCGAAGCTATATACACTTGTCTTTCAACTGTATTACAGTTAAATACTACTTTTCAGTGAATTCTGGTGGTTTGAAACACTGGTTTCATGTGAACTAACTCTATATCAAGGACTTTTGCAGTGTGCAACATCCTTTCTAGACTAGAGACTTACATTTTGATGTCTTTTACACTTGTTCTCTCACTATTCTGTGATATTCATTAGTATTTGCTCTGAAATACTACTGATTTCTACCTGTTTCCCATAATGGGCCTTCTTTTCTACTTGTGGGACTTCACCACATTTAGAAACTACTTTATACACTCTTCTCTAGACTTGCGAAGCTATATAAACTTGTCTTTCAACTGTTTTACAGTTAAATACTACTTTTCAGTGAATTCTGGTGGTTTGAAACACTGGTTTCATGTGAACTAACTCTATTTCAAGGATTTCTGCAGTGTACAACATCCTTTCTAGACTAGAGACTTACATATTGGTGTCTTTTACACTTGTTATTCTCACTATTCTGTGATATTCATTAGTATTTCCTCTGAATGACTACTGATTTTTAGCTGTTTCCTATAATGGGCCTTCTTTTCTACTTGTGGGACTTCACCACATGTAGAAACAACTTTATACATTCTTCTCTGAACTTGAGAAGCTATATACACTTGTCTATCAACTGTTTTACTGTTAAATACTACTTTTCAGTGAATTCTGTTGGTTTGCAACACTGGTTTCATGTGAACTAACTCTATTTCAAGGATTTCTGCAGTGTGCAACATCCTTTCTAGACTAGAGACTTACATTTTGATGTCTTTTACACTTGTTCTCTCACTATTCTGTGATATTCATTAGTATTTCCTCTGAATGACTACTGATTTCTAGAAGTTTCCTGTAATGGGCCTTCTTTTCTACTTGTGGGACTTCACCACATGTAGAAACAGCTTTATATACTTTTCTCTGGACTTGAGAAGCTATATACACTTGTCTATCAACTGTTTTACTGTTAAATACTACTTTTCAGTGAATTCTGTTGGTTTGCAACACTGGTTTCATGTGAACTAACTCTATTTCAAGGATTTCTGCAGTGTGCAACATCCTTTCTAGACTAGCGACTTACATATTGGTGTCTTTTACACTTGTTATGCTCACTATTCTGTGATATTAGTATTTCCTCTGAATGACTACTGATTTCTAGCTGTTTCCTATAATGGGCCTTCTTTTCTACTTGTGGGACTTCACAACATCTAGAAACTACTTTATACACTCTTCTCTAGACTTGCGAAGCTATATAAACTTGTGTTTCAACGGTTTTACAGTTAAATACTACTTTTCAGTGAATTCTTTTGGTTTGAAACACTGGTTTCATGTGAACTAACTCTATTTCAAGGATTTCTGCAGTGTGCACCATCCTTTCTAGACTAGAGACTTACATTGTGATGTCTTTTATACTTGTTCTCTCAATATTCTGTGATATTCATTAGTATTTGCTCTGAATTAGTAATGCTTTCTTGCAGTGTCCTATAGTAGGCCTTCTGGTATACTTGTGGGACTTCACCACATGTAGAAACAACTTTATACATTCTTCTCTGAACTTGAGAAGCTATATACACTTGTCTTACAACTGTTTTACAGTTAATACTAATTTTCAGTGAATTCCGTTGGTTTAAAACACTGGTTTCATGTGAACTAACTGTATTTCAAGGATTTGTGCAGTGTACAACATCCTTTCTAGACTAGAGACTTATATTTTGATGTCTTTTACACTTGTTCTATCACTATTCTGTGATATTCATTAGTATTTGCTCTGAATGACTACTGATTTCTAGCTGTTTCCTATAATGGGCCTTCTTTTCTACTTGTGGGACTTCACCACATTTAGAAACTACTTTATACACTCTTCTCTAGACCTGCGAAGCTATATACACTTGTCTTTCAACTGTATTACAGTTAAATACTACTTTTCAGTGAATTCTGGTGGTTTGAAACACTGGTTTCATGTGAACTAACTCTATATCAAGGACTTTTGCAGTGTGCAACATCCTTTCTAGACTAGAGACTTACATTTTGATGTCTTTTACACTTGTTCTCTCACTATTCTGTGATATTCATTAGTATTTGCTCTGAAATACTACTGATTTCTACCTGTTTCCCATAATGGGCCTTCTTTTCTACTTGTGGGACTTCACCACATTTAGAAACTACTTTATACACTCTTCTCTAGACCTGCGAAGCTATATACACTTGTCTTTCAACTGTATTACAGTTAAATACTACTTTTCAGTGAATTCTGGTGGTTTGAAACACTGGTTTCATGTGAACTAACTCTATTTCAAGGATTTCTGCAGTGTGCAACATCCTTTCTAGACTAGCGACTTACATATTGGTGTCTTTTACACTTGTTATGCTCACTATTCTGTGATATTAGTATTTCCTCTGAATGACTACTGATTTCTAGCTGTTTCCTATAATGGGCCTTCTTTTCTACTTGTGGGACTTCACCACATGTAGAAACAACTTTATACATTCTTCTCTGAACTTTAGAAGCTATATACAGTTGTCTTTCAACTGTTTTACAGTTAAATACTACTTTTCAGTGAATTCTGGTGGTTTGAAACACTGGTTTCATGTGAACTATCTCTATTTCAAGGTTTTCTGCAGTGTGCAACATCCTTTCTAGACTAGAGACTTACATTTTGATGTCTTTTACACTTGTTGTCTCACTATTCTGTGACATTCTTTAGTATTTGCTCTGAAATACTACTGAATTCTAGCTGTTTCCCATAATGGGCCTTCTTTTCTACTTGTGGGACTTCACCACATGTAGAAGAAACTTTATACACTCTTCTCTGAACTTGAGAAGCTATATACACTTGTCTTTCAACTGTTTTACAGTTGAATACTACTTTTCAGTGAATTCTGGTGGTTTCAAACACTGGTTTCATGTGAACTAACTGTATTTCAAGGATTTGTGCAGTGTACAACATCCTTTCTAGACTAGAGACTTACATTTTGATGTCTTTTACACTTGTTCTCTCACTATTTTGTGAAATTCATTAGTATTTGCTCTGAATGACTACTGATTTCTAGCTGTTTCCTATAATGGGGCTTCTTTTCTACTTGTGGGACTTCACCACATCTAGAAACTACTTTATACACTCTTCTCTGAACTTGTGAATCTATATAAACTTGTCTTTCAACTGTTTTACAGTTGAATACTACTTTTCAGTGAATTCCGGTGGTTTGAAACACTGGTTTCATGTGAACTAGCTCTATTTCAAGGATTTCTTCATTGTACAACATCCTTCCTAGCCTAGAAACTTACATTTTGATGGTTTTCCACTTGTTCTCACACAATTCTATGATATTCATTAGTATTTCCTCTGAATTACTACTGATTTCTAGCTGTTTCCTATAAAGGGCCTTCTGCTCTACTTGTGGGACTTCACCACATGTAGAAACAACTTTATACATTCTTCTCTGAAATTGAGAAGCTATATACACTTGTCTTTCAACTGTTTTACAATTAAATACTACTTTTCAGTGAATTCCGGTGGTTTGAAACACTGGTTTCATGTGAAATAACTGTATTTCAAGGATTTGTGCAGTGTGCAACATCCTTTCTATACTAGAGACTTACATTTTGATGTCTTTTACACTTGTTCTCTCACTATTCTGTGATATTCATTAGTATTTGCTCTGAATGACTACTGATTTCTAGCTGTTTCCTATAATGGGCCTTCTTTTCTACTTGTGGGACTTCACAACATCTAGAAACTACTTTATACACTCTTCTCTAGACTTGCGAAGCTATATAAACTTGTGTTTCAACGGTTTTACAGTTAAATTCTACTTTTCAGTGAATTCTTTTGGTTTGAAACACTGGTTTCATGTGAACTAACTCTATTTCAAGGATTTCTGCAGTGTGCACCATCCTTTCTAGACTAGAGACTTACATTTTGATGTCTTTTATACTTGTTCTCTCACTATTCTGTGATATTCTTTAGTATTTGCTCTGAATTAGTAATGTTTTCTTGCAGTGTCCTATAGTGGGCCTTCTGGTATACTTGTGGGACTTCACCACATGTGGAAGAAACTTTATACACTTCTCTGAACTTTAGAAGCTATATACACTTGTCTTTCAACGGTTGTACAGTTAAATACTACTTTTCAGTGAATTCTGGTGGCTTGAAACACTGGTTTCATGTGAACTAACTCTATTTCAAGGATTTCGGCAGTGTGCAACATCCTTTCTAGACTAGAGACTTACATTTTGATGTCTTTTACACTTGTTCTCTCACTATTTTGTGAAATTCATTAGTATTTGCTCTGAATGACTACTGATTTCTAGCTGTTTCCTATAATGGGCCTTCTTTTCTACTTGTGGGACTTCACCACATCTAGAAACTACTTTATACACTCTTCTCTAGACTTGCGAAGCTATATAAACTTGTCTTTCAACTGTTTTACAGTTAAATACTACTTTTCAGTGAATTCTGGTGGTTTGAAACACTGGTTTCATGTGAACTAACTCTATTTCAAGGATTTCTGCAATGTACAACATCCTTTCTAGACTAGAGACTTACATATTGGTGTCTTTTACACTTGTTATTCTCACTATTCTGTGATATTCATTAGTATTTCCTCTGAATGACTACTGATTTTTAGCTGTTTCCTATAATGGGCCTTCTTTTCTACTTGTGGGACTTCACCACATGTAGAAACAACTTTATACATTCTTCTCTGAACTTGAGAAGCTATATACACTTGTCTATCAACTGTTTTACTGTTAAATACTACTTTTCAGTGAATTCTGTTGGTTTGCAACACTGGTTTCATGTGAACTAACTCTATTTCAAGGATTTCTGCAGTGTGCAACATCCTTTCTAGACTAGAGACTTACATTTTGATGTCTTTTACACTTGTTCTCTCACTATTCTGTGATATTCATTAGTATTTCCTCTGAATGACTACTGATTTCTAGAAGTTTCCTGTAATGGGCCTTCTTTTCTACTTGTGGGACTTCACCACATGTAGAAACAGCTTTATATACTTTTCTCTGGACTTGCGAAGCTATATAAACTTGTCTTTCAACTGTTTTACAGTTAAATGCTACTTTTCAGTGAATTCTGGTGGTTTCAAACACTGGTTTCATGTGAACTAACTCTATTTCAAGGATTTCTGCAGTGTGCAACATCCTTTCTAGACTAGCGACTTACATATTGGTGTCTTTTACACTTGTTATGCTCACTATTCTGTGATATTAGTATTTCCTCTGAATGACTACTGATTTCTAGCTGTTTCCTATAATGGGCCTTCTTTTCTACTTGTGGGACTTCACAACATCTAGAAACTACTTTATACACTCTTCTCTAGACTTGCGAAGCTATATAAACTTGTGTTTCAACGGTTTTACAGTTAAATACTACTTTTCAGTGAATTCTTTTGGTTTGAAACACTGGTTTCATGTGAACTAACTCTATTTCAAGGATTTCTGCAGTGTGCACCATCCTTTCTAGACTAGAGACTTACATTGTGATGTCTTTTATACTTGTTCTCTCAATATTCTGTGATATTCATTAGTATTTGCTCTGAATTAGTAATGCTTTCTTGCAGTGTCCTATAGTAGGCCTTCTGGTATACTTGTGGGACTTCACCACATGTAGAAACAACTTTATACATTCTTCTCTGAACTTGAGAAGCTATATACACTTGTCTTACAACTGTTTTACAGTTAATACTAATTTTCAGTGAATTCCGTTGGTTTAAAACACTGGTTTCATGTGAACTAACTCTATATCAAGGACTTTTGCAGTGTGCAACATCCTTTCTAGACTAGAGACTTACATTTTGATGTCTTTTACACTTGTTCTCTCACTATTCTGTGATATTCATTAGTATTTGCTCTGAAATACTACTGATTTCTACCTGTTTCCCATAATGGGCCTTCTTTTCTACTTGTGGGACTTCACCACATTTAGAAACTACTTTATACACTCTTCTCTAGACCTGCGAAGCTATATACACTTGTCTTTCAACTGTATTACAGTTAAATACTACTTTTCAGTGAATTCTGGTGGTTTGAAACACTGGTTTCATGTGAACTAACTCTATATCAAGGATTTTTGCAGTGTGCAACATCCTTTCTAGACTAGAGACTTACATTTTGATGTCTTTTACACTTGTTCTCTCACTATTCTGTGACATTCTTTAGTATTTGCTCTGAAATACTACTGATTTCTAGCTGTTTCCTATAAAGGGCCTTCTGCTCTACTTGTGGGACTTCACCACATGTAGAAACAACTTTATACACTCTTCTCTGGACTTGCGAAGCTATATAAACTTGTCTTGCAACGGTTTTACAGTAGAATACTACTTTTCAGTGAATTCTGGTGGTTTCAAACACTGGTTTCATGTGAACTAACTCTATTTCAAGGATTTCTGCAGTGTGCAACATCCTTTCTAGACTAGCGACTTACATATTGGTGTCTTTTACACTTGTTATTCTCACTATTCTGTGATATTCATTAGTATTTCCTCTGAATGACTGCTGATTTCTAGCTGTTTCCTATAATGGGCCTTCTTTTCTACTTGTGGGACTTCACCACATGTAGAAACAACTTTATACACTCTTCTCTGAACTTGAGAAGCTATATACACTTGTTTTTCAACTCTTTTACAGTTAAATACTACTTTTCATTGAATTCCGGTGGTTTGAAACACTGGTTTCATGTGAACTAACTGTATTTCAAGGATTTGTGCAGTGTACAACATCCTTTCTAGACTAGAGACTTACATTTTGATGTCTTTTACACTTGTTCTCTCACTATTCTGTGATATTCATTAGTATTTGCTCTGAATTAGTAATGTTTTCTTGCAGTGTCCTATAGTGGGCCTTCTGGTATACTTGTGGGACTTCACCACATGTGGAAGAAACTTTATACACTTCTCTGAACTTTAGAAGCTATATACACTTGTCTTTCAACGGTTTTACAGTTAAATACTACTTTTCAGTGAATTCTGGTGGTTTGAAACACTGGTTTCATGTGAACTAACTCTATTTCAAGGATTTCTGCAGTGTGCAACATCCTTTCTAGACTAGAGACTTACATTTTGATGTCTTTTACACTTGTTTTCTCACTATTTTGTGAAATTCATTAGTATTTGCTCTGAATGACTACTGATTTCTAGCTGTTTCCTATAATGGGCCTTCTTTTCTACTTGTGGGACTTCACCACATCTAGAAACTACTTTATACACTCTTCTCTAGACCTGCGAAGCTATATACACTTGTCTTTCAACTGTATTACAGTTAAATACTACTTTTCAGTGAATTCTGGTGGTTTGAAACACTGGTTTCATGTGAACTAACTCTATATCAAGGACTTTTGCAGTGTGCAACATCCTTTCTAGACTAGAGACTTACATTTTGATGTCTTTTACACTTGTTCTCTCACTATTCTGTGATATTCATTAGTATTTGCTCTGAAATACTACTGATTTCTACCTGTTTCCCATAATGGGCCTTCTTTTCTACTTGTGGGACTTCACCACATTTAGAAACTACTTTATACACTCTTCTCTAGACTTGCGAAGCTATATAAACTTGTCTTTCAACTGTTTTACAGTTAAATACTACTTTTCAGTGAATTCTGGTGGTTTGAAACACTGGTTTCATGTGAACTAACTCTATTTCAAGGATTTCTGCAGTGTACAACATCCTTTCTAGACTAGAGACTTACATATTGGTGTCTTTTACACTTGTTATTCTCACTATTCTGTGATATTCATTAGTATTTCCTCTGAATGACTACTGATTTTTAGCTGTTTCCTATAATGGGCCTTCTTTTCTACTTGTGGGACTTCACCACATGTAGAAACAACTTTATACATTCTTCTCTGAACTTGAGAAGCTATATACACTTGTCTATCAACTGTTTTACTGTTAAATACTACTTTTCAGTGAATTCTGTTGGTTTGCAACACTGGTTTCATGTGAACTAACTCTATTTCAAGGATTTCTGCAGTGTGCAACATCCTTTCTAGACTAGAGACTTACATTTGGATGTCTTTTACACTTGTTCTCTCACTATTCTGTGATATTCATTAGTATTTCCTCTGAATGACTACTGATTTCTAGCTGTTTCCTGTAATGGGCCTTCTTTTCTACTTGTGGGACTTCACCACATGTAGAAACAGCTTTATATACTTTTCTCTGGACTTGCGAAGCTATATAAACTTGTCTTTCAACTGTTTTACAGTTAAATGCTACTTTTCAGTGAATTCTGGTGGTTTCAAACACTGGTTTCATGTGAACTAACTCTATTTCAAGGATTTCTGCAGTGTGCAACATCCTTTCTAGACTAGCGACTTACATATTGGTGTCTTTTACACTTGTTATGCTCACTATTCTGTGATATTAGTATTTCCTCTGAATGACTACTGATTTCTAGCTGTTTCCTATAATGGGCCTTCTTTTCTACTTGTGGGACTTCACCACATGTAGAAACAACTTTATACATTCTTCTCTGAACTTTAGAAGCTATATACAGTTGTCTTTCAACTGTTTTACAGTTAAATACTACTTTTCAGTGAATTCTGGTGGTTTGAAACACTGGTTTCATGTGAACTATCTCTATTTCAAGGTTTTCTGCAGTGTGCAACATCCTTTCTAGACTAGAGACTTACATTTTGATGTCTTTTACACTTGTTCTCTCACTATTCTGTGACATTCTTTAGTATTTGCTCTGAAATACTACTGAATTCTAGCTGTTTCCCATAATGGGCCTTCTTTTCTACTTGTGGGACTTCACCACATGTAGAAGAAACTTTATACACTCTTCTCTGAACTTGAGAAGCTATATACACTTGTCTTTCAACTGTTTTACAGTTGAATACTACTTTTCAGTGAATTCTGGTGGTTTCAAACACTGGTTTCATGTGAACTAACTGTATTTCAAGGATTTGTGCAGTGTACAACATCCTTTCTAGACTAGAGACTTACATTTTGATGTCTTTTACACTTGTTCTCTCACTATTTTGTGAAATTCATTAGTATTTGCTCTGAATGACTACTGATTTCTAGCTGTTTCCTATAATGGGGCTTCTTTTCTACTTGTGGGACTTCACCACATCTAGAAACTACTTTATACACTCTTCTCTGAACTTGTGAATCTATATAAACTTGTCTTTCAACTGTTTTACAGTTGAATACTACTTTTCAGTGAATTCCGGTGGTTTGAAACACTGGTTTCATGTGAACTAGCTCTATTTCAAGGATTTCTTCAGTGTACAACATCCTTCCTAGCCTAGAAACTTACATTTTGATGGTTTTCCACTTGTTCTCACACAATTCTATGATATTCATTAGTATTTCCTCTGAATTACTACTGATTTCTAGCTGTTTCCTATAAAGGGCCTTCTGCTCTACTTGTGGGACTTCACCACATGTAGAAACAACTTTATACATTCTTCTCTGAAATTGAGAAGCTATATACACTTGTCTTTCAACTGTTTTACAATTAAATACTACTTTTCAGTGAATTCCGGTGGTTTGAAACACTGGTCATGTGAAATAACTATTTCAAGGATTTGTGCAGTGTACAACATCCATTCTATACTAGAGACTTACATTTTGATGTCTTTTACACTTGTTCTCTCACTATTCTGTGATATTCATTAGTATTTGCTCTGAATGACTACTGATTTCTAGCTGTTTCCTATAATGGGCCTTCTTTTCTACTTGTGGGACTTCACAACATCTAGAAACTACTTTATACACTCTTCTCTAGACTTGAGAAGCTATATACACTTGTCTTTCAACTGTTTTACAGTTAAATACTACTTTTCAGTGAATTCTTTTGGTTTGAAACACTGGTTTCATGTGAACTAACTCTATTTCAAGGATTTCTGCAGTGTGCACCATCCTTTCTAGACTAGAGACTTACATTTTGATGTCTTTTATACTTGTTCTCTCACTATTCTGTGATATTCATTAGTATTTGCTCTGAATTAGTAATGCTTTCTTGCAGTGTCCTATAGTAGGCCTTCTTTTCTACTTGTGGGACTTCACCACATGTAGAAACAACTTTATACATTCTTCTCTGAACTTGAGAAGCTATATACACTTGTCTTACAACTGTTTTACAGTTAATACTAATTTTCAGTGAATTCCGTTGGTTTAAAACACTGGTTTCATGTGAACTAACTGTATTTCAAGGATTTGTGCAGTGTACAACATCCTTTCTAGACTAGAGACTTATATTTTGATGTCTTTTACACTTTTTCTATCACTATTCTGTGATATTCATTAGTATTTGCTCTGAATGACTACTGATTTCTAGCTGTTTCCTATAATGGGCCTTCTTTTCTACTTGTGGGACTTCACCACATTTAGAAACTACTTTATACACTCTTCTCTAGACCTGCGAAGCTATATACACTTGTCTTTCAACTGTATTACAGTTAAATACTACTTTTCAGTGAATTCTGGTGGTCTGAAACACTGGTTTCATGTGAACTAACTCTATATCAAGGATTTTTGCAGTGTGCAACATCCTTTCTAGACTAGAGACTTACATTTTGATGTCTTTTACACTTGTTCTCTCACTATTCTGTGACATTCTTTAGTATTTGCTCTGAAATATTACTGATTTCTAGCTGTTTCCTATAAAGGGCCTTCTGCTCTACTTGTGGGACTTCACCACATGTAGAAACAACTTTATACACTCTTCTCTGGACTTGCGAAGCTATATAAACTTGTCTTGCAACGGTTTTACAGTAGAATACTACTTTTCAGTGAATTCTGGTGGTTTCAAACACTGGTTTCATGTGAACTAACTCTATTTCAAGGATTTCTGCAGTGTGCAACATCCTTTCTAGACTAGCGACTTACATATTGGTGTCTTTTACACTTGTTATTCTCACTATTCTGTGATATTCATTAGTATTTCCTCTGAATGACTGCTGATTTCTAGCTGTTTCCTATAATGGGCCTTCTTTTCTACTTGTGGGACTTCACCACATGTAGAAACAACTTTATACACTCTTCTCTGAACTTGAGAAGCTATATACACTTGTTTTTCAACTCTTTTACAGTTAAATACTACTTTTCATTGAATTCCGGTGGTTTGAAACACTGGTTTCATGTGAACTAACTGTATTTCAAGGATTTGTGCAGTGTACAACATCCTTTCTAGACTAGAGACTTACATATTGATGTCTTTTACACTTGTTCTCTCACTATTCTGTGATATTCATTAGTATTTGCTCTGAATTAGTAATGTTTTCTTGCAGTGTCCTATAGTGGGCCTTCTGGTATACTTGTGGGACTTCACCACATGTGGAAGAAACTTTATACACTTCTCTGAACTTTAGAAGCTATATACACTTGTCTTTCAACGGTTTTACAGTTAAATACTACTTTTCAGTGAATTCTGGTGGTTTGAAACACTGGTTTCATGTGAACTAACTCTATTTCAAGGATTTCTGCAGTGTGCAACATCCTTTCTAGACTAGAGACTTACATTTTGATGTCTTTTACACTTGTTCTCTCACTATTTTGTGAAATTCATTAGTATTTGCTCTGAATGACTACTGATTTCTAGCTGTTTCCTATAATGGGCCTTCTTTTCTACTTGTGGGACTTCACCACATCTAGAAACTACTTTATACACTCTTCTCTAGACCTGCGAAGCTATATACACTTGTCTTTCAACTGTATTACAGTTAAATACTACTTTTCAGTGAATTCTGGTGGTTTGAAACACTGGTTTCATGTGAACTAACTCTATATCAAGGACTTTTGCAGTGTGCAACATCCTTTCTAGACTAGAGACTTACATTTTGATGTCTTTTACACTTGTTCTCTCACTATTCTGTGATATTCATTAGTATTTGCTCTGAAATACTACTGATTTCTACCTGTTTCCCATAATGGGCCTTCTTTTCTACTTGTGGGACTTCACCACATTTAGAAACTACTTTATACACTCTTCTCTAGACTTGCGAAGCTATATAAACTTGTCTTTCAACTGTTTTACAGTTAAATACTACTTTTCATTGAATTCTGGTGGTTTGAAACACTGGTTTCATGTGAACTAACTCTATTTCAAGGATTTCTGCAGTGTACAACATCCTTTCTAGACTAGAGACTTACATATTGGTGTCTTTTACACTTGTTATTCTCACTATTCTGTGATATTCATTAGTATTTCCTCTGAATGACTACTGATTTTTAGCTGTTTCCTATAATGGGCCTTCTTTTCTACTTGTGGGACTTCACCACATGTAGAAACAACTTTATACATTCTTCTCTGAACTTGAGAAGCTATATACACTTGTCTATCAACTGTTTTACTGTTAAATACTACTTTTCAGTGAATTCTGTTGGTTTGCAACACTGGTTTCATGTGAACTAACTCTATTTCAAGGATTTCTGCAGTGTGCAACATCCTTTCTAGACTAGAGACTTACATTTTGATGTCTTTTACACTTGTTCTCTCACTATTCTGTGATATTCATTAGTATTTCCTTGAATGACTACTGATTTCTAGCTGTTTCCTGTAATGGGCCTTCTTTTCTACTTTTGGGACTTCACCACATGTAGAAACAGCTTTATATACTTTTCTCTGGACTTGCGAAGCTATATAAACTTGTCTTTCAACTGTTTTACAGTTAAATGCTACTTTTCAGTGAATTCTGGTGGTTTCAAACACTGGTTTCATGTGAACTAACTCTATTTCAAGGATTTCTGCAGTGTGCAACATCCTTTCTAGACTAGCGACTTACATATTGGTGTCTTTTACACTTGTTATGCTCACTATTCTGTGATATTAGTATTTCCTCTGAATGACTACTGATTTCTAGCTGTTTCCTATAATGGGCCTTCTTTTCTACTTGTGGGACTTCACAACATCTAGAAACTACTTTATACACTCTTCTCTAGACTTGCGAAGCTATATAAACTTGTGTTTCAACGGTTTTACAGTTAATACTAATTTTCAGTGAATTCCGGTGGTTTGAAACACTGGTTTCATGTGAACTAACTCTATTTCAAGGATTTCTGCAGTGTACAACATCCTTTCTAGACTAGAGACTTACATATTGGTGTCTTTTACACTTGTTATTCTCACTATTCTGTGATATTCATTAGTATTTCCTCGGAATGACTACTGATTTCTAGCTGTTTCCTATAATGGGCCTTCTTTTCTACTTGTGGGACTTCACCACATGTAGAAACAACCTTATACATTCTTCTCTGAACTTGAGAAGCTATATACACTTGTCTTTCAACTGTTTTACTGTTAAATACTACTTTTCAGTGAATTCTGGTGGTTTGAAACACTGGTTTCATGTGAACTAACTCTATTTCAAGGATTTCTGCAGTGTGCAACATCCTTTCTAGACTAGAGACTTACATTTTGATGTCTTTTACACTTGTTCTCTCACTATTTTGTGAAATTCATTAGTATTTGCTCTGAATACTGATTTCTAGCTGTTTCCTATAATGGGCCTTCTTTTCTACTTCTGGGACTTCACCACATGTAGAAACAACTTTATACATTCTTCTCTGAACTTGAGAAGCTATATACACTTGTTTTTCAACTCTTTTACAGTTAAATACTACTTTTCATTGAATTCCGGTGGTTTGAAACACTGGTTTCATGTGAACTAAGTGTATTTCAAGGATTTGTGCAGTGTAGAACATCCTTTCTGTACTAGAGACTTACATTTTGATGTCTTTTACACTTGTTCTCTCACTATTCTGTGATATTCATTAGTATTTGCTCTGAATGACTACTGATTTCTAGCTGTTTCCTATAATGGGCCTTCTTTTCTACTTGTGGGACTTCACCACATCTAGAAACTACTTTATACACTCTTTTCTAGACTTGCGAAGCTATATACACTTGTCTTTCAACTGTTTTACAGTTAAATACTACTTTTCAGTGAATTCCGGTGGTTTGAAACACTGGTTTCATGTGAACTAACTGTATTTCAAGGATTTCTTCAGTGTACAACATCCTTTCTAGCCTAGAAACTTACATTTTGATGGTTTTCCACTTGTTCTCACACAATTCTATGATATTCATTAGTATTAACTCTGAATTACTACTGATTTCTAGCTGTTTCCTATAAAGGGCCTTCTGCTCTACTTGTGGGACTTCACCACATGTAGAAACAACTTTATACACTCTTCTCTGGACTTGCGAAGCTATATAAAATTGTCTTTCAACGGTTTTACAGTTGAATACTACTTTTCAGTGAATTCTGTTGGTTTGCAACACTGGTTTCATGTGAACTAACTCTATTTCAAGGATTTCTGCAGTGTGCAACATCCTTTCTAGACTAGAGACTTACATTTTGATGTCTTTTACACTTGTTCTCTCACTATTCTGTGATATTCATTAGTATTTCCTCTGAATGACTACTGATTTCTAGCTGTTTCCTGTAATGGGCCTTCTTTTCTACTTGTGGGACTTCACCACATGTAGAAACAGCTTTATATACTTTTCTCTGGACTTGCGAAGCTATATAAACTTGTCTTTCAACTGTTTTACAGTTAAATGCTACTTTTCAGTGATTTCTGGTGGTTTCAAACACTGGTTTCATGTGAACTAACTCTATTTCAAGGATTTCTGCAGTGTGCAACATCCTTTCTAGACTAGCGACTTACATATTGGTGTCTTTTACACTTGTTATGCTCACTATTCTGTGATATTAGTATTTCCTCTGAATGACTACTGATTTCTAGCTGTTTCCTATAATGGGCCTTCTTTTCTACTTGTGGGACTTCACCACATGTAGAAACAACTTTATACATTCTTCTCTGAACTTTAGAAGCTATATACAGTTGTCTTTCAACTGTTTTACAGTTAAATACTACTTTTCAGTGAATTCTGGTGGTTTGAAACACTGGTTTCATGTGAACTATCTCTATTTCAAGGTTTTCTGCAGTGTGCAACATCCTTTCTAGACTAGAGACTTACATTTTGATGTCATTTACACTTGTTCTCTCACTATTCTGTGACATTCTTTAGTATTTGCTCTGAAATACTACTGAATTCTAGCTGTTTCCCATAATGGGCCTTCTTTTCTACTTGTGGGACTTCACCACATGTAGAAGAAACTTTATACACTCTTCTCTGAACTTGAGAAGCTATATACACTTGTCTTTCAACTGTTTTACAGTTGAATACTACTTTTCAGTGAATTCTGGTGGTTTCAAACACTGGTTTCATGTGAACTAACTGTATTTCAAGGATTTGTGCAGTGTACAACATCCTTTCTAGACTAGAGACTTACATTTTGATGTCTTTTACACTTGTTCTCTCACTATTTTGTGAAATTCATTAGTATTTGCTCTGAATGACTACTGATTTCTAGCTGTTTCCTATAATGGGGCTTCTTTTCTACTTGTGGGACTTCACCACATCTAGAAACTACTTTATACACTCTTCTCTGAACTTGTGAATCTATATCAACTTGTCTTTCAACTGTTTTACAGTTGAATACTACTTTTCAGTGAATTCCGGTGGTTTGAAACACTGGTTTCATGTGAACTAGCTCTATTTCAAGGATTTCTTCAGTGTACAACATCCTTCCTAGCCTAGAAACTTACATTTTGATGGTTTTCCACTTGTTCTCACACAATTCTATGATATTCATTAGTATTTCCTCTGAATTACTACTGATTTCTAGCTGTTTCCTATAAAGGGCCTTCTGCTCTACTTGTGGGACTTCACCACATGTAGAAACAACTTTATACATTCTTCTCTGAAATTGAGAAGCTATATACACTTGTCTTTCAACTGTTTTACAATTAAATACTACTTTTCAGTGAATTCCGGTGGTTTGAAACACTGGTTTCATGTGAAATAACTATTTCAAGGATTTGTGCAGTGTACAACATCCATTCTATACTAGAGACTTACATTTTGATGTCTTTTACACTTGTTCTCTCACTATTCTGTGATATTCATTAGTATTTGCTCTGAATGACTACTGATTTCTAGCTGTTTCCTATAATGGGCCTTCTTTTCTACTTGTGGGACTTCACCACATCTAGAAACTACTTTATACACTCTTTTCTAGACTTGCGAAGCTATATACACTTGTCTTTCAACTGTTTTACAGTTAAATACTACTTTTCAGTGAATTCCGGTGGTTTGAAACACTGGTTTCATGTGAACTAACTGTATTTCAAGGATTTCTTCAGTGTACAACATCCTTTCTAGCCTAGAAACTTACATTTTGATGGTTTTCCACTTGTTCTCACACAATTCTATGATATTCATTAGTATTAACTCTGAATTACTACTGATTTCTAGCTGTTTCCTATAATGGGCCTTCTTTTCTACTTGTGGGACTTCACCACATGTAGAAACAACTTTATACATTCTTCTCTGAACTTTAGAAGCTATATACAGTTGTCTTTCAACTGTTTTACAGTTAAATACTACTTTTCAGTGAATTCTGGTGGTTTGAAACACTGGTTTCATGTGAACTATCTCTATTTCAAGGTTTTCTGCAGTGTGCAACATCCTTTCTAGACTAGAGACTTACATTTTGATGTCTTTTACACTTGTTCTCTCACTATTCTGTGACATTCTTTAGTATTTGCTCTGAAATACTACTGAATTCTAGCTGTTTCCCATAATGGGCCTTCTTTTCTACTTGTGGGACTTCACCACATGTAGAAGAAACTTTATACACTCTTCTCTGAACTTGAGAAGCTATATACACTTGTCTTTCAACTGTTTTACAGTTGAATACTACTTTTCAGTGAATTCTGGTGGTTTCAAACACTGGTTTCATGTGAACTAACTGTATTTCAAGGATTTGTGCAGTGTACAACATCCTTTCTAGACTAGAGACTTACATTTTGATGTCTTTTACACTTGTTCTCTCACTATTTTGTGAAATTCATTAGTATTTGCTCTGAATGACTACTGATTTCTAGCTGTTTCCTATAATGGGGCTTCTTTTCTACTTGTGGGACTTCACCACATCTAGAAACTACTTTATACACTCTTCTCTGAACTTGTGAATCTATATAAACTTGTCTTTCAACTGTTTTACAGTTGAATACTACTTTTCAGTGAATTCCGGTGGTTTGAAACACTGGTTTCATGTGAACTAGCTCTATTTCAAGGATTTCTTCAGTGTACAACATCCTTCCTAGCCTAGAAACTTACATTTTGATGGTTTTCCACTTGTTCTCACACAATTCTATGATATTCATTAGTATTTCCTCTGAATTACTACTGATTTCTAGCTGTTTCCTATAAAGGGCCTTCTGCTCTACTTGTGGGACTTCACCACATGTAAAAACAACTTTATACATTCTTCTCTGAAATTGAGAAGCTATATACACTTGTCTTTCAACTGTTTTACAATTAAATACTACTTTTCAGTGAATTCCGGTGGTTTGAAACACTGGTTTCATGTGAAATAACTGTATTTCAAGGATTTGTGCAGTGTACAACATCCATTCTATACTAGAGACTTACATTTTGATGTCTTTTACACTTGTTCTCTCACTATTCTGTGATATTCATTAGTATTTGCTCTGAATGACTACTGATTTCTAGCTGTTTCCTATAATGGGCCTTCTTTTCTACTTGTGGGACTTCACAACATCTAGAAACTACTTTATACACTCTTCTCTAGACTTGCGAAGCTATATAAACTTGTGTTTCAACGGTTTTACAGTTAAATTCTACTTTTCAGTGAATTCTTTTGGTTTGAAACACTGGTTTCATGTGAACTAACTCTATTTCAAGGATTTCTGCAGTGTGCACCATCCTTTCTAGACTAGAGACTTACATTTTGATGTCTTTTATACTTGTTCTCTCACTATTCTGTGATATTCTTTAGTATTTGCTCTGAATTAGTAATGTTTTCTTGCAGTGTCCTATAGTGGGCCTTCTGGTATACTTGTGGGACTTCACCACATGTGGAAGAAACTTTATACACTTCTCTGAACTTTAGAAGCTATATACACTTGTCTTTCAACGGTTGTACAGTTAAATACTACTTTTCAGTGAATTCTGGTGGCTTGAAACACTGGTTTCATGTGAACTAACTCTATTTCAAGGATTTCGGCAGTGTGCAACATCCTTTCTAGACTAGAGACTTACATTTTGATGTCTTTTACACTTGTTCTCTCACTATTTTGTGAAATTCATTAGTATTTGCTCTGAATGACTACTGATTTCTAGCTGTTTCCTATAATGGGCCTTCTTTTCTACTTGTGGGACTTCACCACATCTAGAAACTACTTTATACACTCTTCTCTAGACCTGCGAAGCTATATACACTTGTCTTTCAACTGTATTACAGTTAAATACTACTTTTCAGTGAATTCTGGTGGTTTGAAACACTGGTTTCATGTGAACTAACTCTATTTCAAGGATTTCTGCAATGTACAACATCCTTTCTAGACTAGAGACTTACATATTGGTGTCTTTTACACTTGTTATTCTCACTATTCTGTGATATTCATTAGTATTTCCTCTGAATGACTACTGATTTTTAGCTGTTTCCTATAATGGGCCTTCTTTTCTACTTGTGGGACTTCACCACATGTAGAAACAACTTTATACATTCTTCTCTGAACTTGAGAAGCTATATACACTTGTCTATCAACTGTTTTACTGTTAAATACTACTTTTCAGTGAATTCTGTTGGTTTGCAACACTGGTTTCATGTGAACTAACTCTATTTCAAGGATTTCTGCAGTGTGCAACATCCTTTCTAGACTAGAGACTTACATTTTGATGTCTTTTACACTTGTTCTCTCACTATTCTGTGATATTCATTAGTATTTCCTCTGAATGACTACTGATTTCTAGAAGTTTCCTGTAATGGGCCTTCTTTTCTACTTGTGGGACTTCACCACATGTAGAAACAGCTTTATATACTTTTCTCTGGACTTGCGAAGCTATATAAACTTGTCTTTCAACTGTTTTACAGTTAAATGCTACTTTTCAGTGAATTCTGGTGGTTTCAAACACTGGTTTCATGTGAACTAACTCTATTTCAAGGATTTCTGCAGTGTGCAACATCCTTTCTAGACTAGCGACTTACATATTGGTGTCTTTTACACTTGTTATGCTCACTATTCTGTGATATTAGTATTTCCTCTGAATGACTACTGATTTCTAGCTGTTTCCTATAATGGGCCTTCTTTTCTACTTGTGGGACTTCACAACATCTAGAAACTACTTTATACACTCTTCTCTAGACTTGCGAAGCTATATAAACTTGTGTTTCAACGGTTTTACAGTTAAATACTACTTTTCAGTGATTTCTTTTGGTTTGAAACACTGGTTTCATGTGAACTAACTCTATTTCAAGGATTTCTGCAGTGTGCACCATCCTTTCTAGACTAGAGACTTACATTTTGATGTCTTTTATACTTGTTCTCTCAATATTCTGTGATATTCATTAGTATTTGCTCTGAATTAGTAATGCTTTCTTGCAGTGTCCTATAGTAGGCCTTCTGGTATACTTGTGGGACTTCACCACATGTAGAAACAACTTTATACATTCTTCTCTGAACTTGAGAAGCTATATACACTTGTCTTACAACTGTTTTACAGTTAATACTAATTTTCAGTGAATTCCGTTGGTTTAAAACACTGGTTTCATGTGAACTAACTCTATATCAAGGACTTTTGCAGTGTGCAACATCCTTTCTAGACTAGAGACTTACATTTTGATGTCTTTTACACTTGTTCTCTCACTATTCTGTGATATTCATTAGTATTTGCTCTGAAATACTACTGATTTCTACCTGTTTCCCATAATGGGCCTTCTTTTCTACTTGTGGGACTTCACCACATTTAGAAACTACTTTATACACTCTTCTCTAGACCTGCGAAGCTATATACACTTGTCTTTCAACTGTATTACAGTTAAATACTACTTTTCAGTGAATTCTGGTGGTTTGAAACACTGGTTTCATGTGAACTAACTCTATATCAAGGATTTTTGCAGTGTGCAACATCCTTTCTAGACTAGAGACTTACATTTTGATGTCTTTTACACTTGTTCTCTCACTATTCTGTGACATTCTTTAGTATTTGCTCTGAAATACTACTGATTTCTAGCTGTTTCCTATAAAGGGCCTTCTGCTCTACTTGTGGGACTTCACCACATGTAGAAACAACTTTATACACTCTTCTCTGGACTTGCGAAGCTATATAAACTTGTCTTGCAACGGTTTTACAGTAGAATACTACTTTTCAGTGAATTCTGGTGGTTTCAAACACTGGTTTCATGTGAACTAACTCTATTTCAAGGATTTCTGCAGTGTGCAACATCCTTTCTAGACTAGCGACTTACATATTGGTGTCTTTTACACTTGTTATTCTCACTATTCTGTGATATTCATTAGTATTTCCTCTGAATGACTGCTGATTTCTAGCTGTTTCCTATAATGGGCCTTCTTTTCTACTTGTGGGACTTCACCACATGTAGAAACAACTTTATACACTCTTCTCTGAACTTGAGAAGCTATATACACTTGTTTTTCAACTCTTTTACAGTTAAATACTACTTTTCATTGAATTCCGGTGGTTTGAAACACTGGTTTCATGTGAACTAACTGTATTTCAAGGATTTGTGCAGTGTACAACATCCTTTCTAGACTAGAGACTTACATTTTGATGTCTTTTACACTTGTTCTCTCACTATTCTGTGATATTCATTAGTATTTGCTCTGAATTAGTAATGTTTTCTTGCAGTGTCCTATAGTGGGCCTTCTGGTATACTTGTGGGACTTCACCACATGTGGAAGAAACTTTATACACTTCTCTGAACTTTAGAAGCTATATACACTTGTCTTTCAACGGTTTTACAGTTAAATACTACTTTTCAGTGAATTCTGGTGGTTTGAAACACTGGTTTCATGTGAACTAACTCTATTTCAAGGATTTCTGCAGTGTGCAACATCCTTTCTAGACTAGAGACTTACATTTTGATGTCTTTTACACTTGTTTTCTCACTATTTTGTGAAATTCATTAGTATTTGCTCTGAATGACTACTGATTTCTAGCTGTTTCCTATAATGGGCCTTCTTTTCTACTTGTGGGACTTCACCACATCTAGAAACTACTTTATACACTCTTCTCTAGACCTGCGAAGCTATATACACTTGTCTTTCAACTGTATTACAGTTAAATACTACTTTTCAGTGAATTCTGGTGGTTTGAAACACTGGTTTCATGTGAACTAACTCTATATCAAGGACTTTTGCAGTGTGCAACATCCTTTCTAGACTAGAGACTTACATTTTGATGTCTTTTACACTTGTTCTCTCACTATTCTGTGATATTCATTAGTATTTGCTCTGAAATACTACTGATTTCTACCTGTTTCCCATAATGGGCCTTCTTTTCTACTTGTGGGACTTCACCACATTTAGAAACTACTTTATACACTCTTCTCTAGACTTGCGAAGCTATATAAACTTGTCTTTCAACTGTTTTACAGTTAAATACTACTTTTCAGTGAATTCTGGTGGTTTGAAACACTGGTTTCATGTGAACTAACTCTATTTCAAGGATTTCTGCAGTGTACAACATCCTTTCTAGACTAGAGACTTACATATTGGTGTCTTTTACACTTGTTATTCTCACTATTCTGTGATATTCATTAGTATTTCCTCTGAATGACTACTGATTTTTAGCTGTGTCCTATAATGGGCCTTCTTTTCTACTTGTGGGACTTCACCACATGTAGAAACAACTTTATACATTCTTCTCTGAACTTGAGAAGCTATATACACTTGTCTATCAACTGTTTTACTGTTAAATACTACTTTTCAGTGAATTCTGTTGGTTTGCAACACTGGTTTCATGTGAACTAACTCTATTTCAAGGATTTCTGCAGTGTGCAACATCCTTTCTAGACTAGAGACATTTGGATGTCTTTTACACTTGTTCTCTCACTATTCTGTGATATTCATTAGTATTTCCTCTGAATGACTACTGATTTCTAGCTGTTTCCTGTAATGGGCCTTCTTTTCTACTTGTGGGACTTCACCACATGTAGAAACAGCTTTATATACTTTTCTCTGGACTTGCGAAGCTATATAAACTTGTCTTTCAACTGTTTTACAGTTAAATGCTACTTTTCAGTGAATTCTGGTGGTTTGAAACACTGGTTTCATGTGAACTATCTCTATTTCAAGGTTTTCTGCAGTGTGCAACATCCTTTCTAGACTAGAGACTTACATTTTGATGTCTTTTACACTTGTTATTCTCACTATTCTGTGATATTCATTAGTATTTCCTCTGAATGACTGCTGATTTCTAGCTGTTTCCTATAATGGGCCTTCTTTTCTACTTGTGGGACTTCACCACATGTAGAAACAACTTTATACACTCTTCTCTGAACTTGAGAAGCTATATACACTTGTTTTTCAACTCTTTTACAGTTAAATACTACTTTTCATTGAATTCCGGTGGTTTGAAACACTGGTTTCATGTGAACTAACTGTATTTCAAGGATTTGTGCAGTGTACAACATCCTTTCTAGACTAGAGACTTACATTTTGATGTCTTTTACACTTGTTCTCTCACTATTCTGTGATATTCATTAGTATTTGCTCTGAATTAGTAATGTTTTCTTGCAGTGTCCTATAGTGGGCCTTCTGGTATACTTGTGGGACTTCACCACATGTGGAAGAAACTTTATACACTTCTCTGAACTTTAGAAGCTATATACACTTGTCTTTCAACGGTTTTACAGTTAAATACTACTTTTCAGTGAATTCTGGTGGTTTGAAACACTGGTTTCATGTGAACTAACTCTATTACAAGGATTTCTGCAGTGTGCAACATCCTTTCTAGACTAGAGACTTACATTTTGATGTCTTTTACACTTGTTTTCTCACTATTTTGTGAAATTCATTAGTATTTGCTCTGAATGACTACTGATTTCTAGCTGTTTCCTATAATGGGCCTTCTTTTCTACTTGTGGGACTTCACCACATCTAGAAACTACTTTATACACTCTTCTCTAGACCTGCGAAGCTATATACACTTGTCTTTCAACTGTATTACAGTTAAATACTACTTTTCAGTGAATTCTGGTGGTTTGAAACACTGGTTTCATGTGAACTAACTCTATATCAAGGACTTTTGCAGTGTGCAACATCCTTTCTAGACTAGAGACTTACATTTTGATGTCTTTTACACTTGTTCTCTCACTATTCTGTGATATTCATTAGTATTTGCTCTGAAATACTACTGATTTCTACCTGTTTCCCATAATGGGCCTTCTTTTCTACTTGTGGGACTTCACCACATTTAGAAACTACTTTATACACTCTTCTCTAGACTTGCGAAGCTATATAAACTTGTCTTTCAACTGTTTTACAGTTAAATACTACTTTTCAGTGAATTCTGGTGGTTTGAAACACTGGTTTCATGTGAACTAACTCTATTTCAAGGATTTCTGCAGTGTACAACATCCTTTCTAGACTAGAGACTTACATATTGGTGTCTTTTACACTTGTTATTCTCACTATTCTGTGATATTCATTAGTATTTCCTCTGAATGACTACTGATTTTTAGCTGTTTCCTATAATGGGCCTTCTTTTCTACTTGTGGGACTTCACCACATGTAGAAACAACTTTATACATTCTTCTCTGAACTTGAGAAGCTATATACACTTGTCTATCAACTGTTTTACTGTTAAATACTACTTTTCAGTGAATTCTGTTGGTTTGCAACACTGGTTTCATGTGAACTAACTCTATTTCAAGGATTTCTGCAGTGTGCAACATCCTTTCTAGACTAGAGACATTTGGATGTCTTTTACACTTGTTCTCTCACTATTCTGTGATATTCATTAGTATTTCCTCTGAATGACTACTGATTTCTAGCTGTTTCCTGTAATGGGCCTTCTTTTCTACTTGTGGGACTTCACCACATGTAGAAACAGCTTTATATACTTTTCTCTGGACTTGCGAAGCTATATAAACTTGTCTTTCAACTGTTTTACAGTTAAATGCTACTTTTCAGTGAATTCTGGTGGTTTGAAACACTGGTTTCATGTGAACTATCTCTATTTCAAGGTTTTCTGCAGTGTGCAACATCCTTTCTAGACTAGAGACTTACATTTTGATGTCTTTTACACTTGTTCTCTCACTATTCTGTGACATTCTTTAGTATTTGCTCTGAAATACTACTGAATTCTAGCTGTTTCCCATAATGGGCCTTCTTTTCTACTTGTGGGACTTCACCACATGTAGAAGAAACTTTATACACTCTTCTCTGAACTTGAGAAGCTATATACACTTGTCTTTCAACTGTTTTACAGTTGAATACTACTTTTCAGTGAATTCTGGTGGTTTCAAACACTGGTTTCATGTGAACTAACTGTATTTCAAGGATTTGTGCAGTGTACAACATCCTTTCTAGACTAGAGACTTACATTTTGATGTCTTTTACACTTGTTCTCTCACTATTTTGTGAAATTCATTAGTATTTGCTCTGAATGACTACTGATTTCTAGCTGTTTCCTATAATGGGGCTTCTTTTCTACTTGTGGGACTTCACCACATCTAGAAACTACTTTATACACTCTTCTCTGAACTTGTGAATCTATATAAACTTGTCTTTCAACTGTTTTACAGTTGAATACTACTTTTCAGTGAATTCCGGTGGTTTGAAACACTGGTTTCATGTGAACTAGCTCTATTTCAAGGATTTCTTCAGTGTACAACATCCTTCCTAGCCTAGAAACTTACATTTTGATGGTTTTCCACTTGTTCTCACACAATTCTATGATATTCATTAGTATTTCCTCTGAATTACTACTGATTTCTAGCTGTTTCCTATAAAGGGCCTTCTGCTCTACTTGTGGGACTTCACCACATGTAGAAACAACTTTATACATTCTTCTCTGAAATTGAGAAGCTATATACACTTGTCTTTCAACTGTTTTACAATTAAATACTACTTTTCAGTGAATTCCGGTGGTTTGAAACACTGGTTTCATGTGAAATAACTATTTCAAGGATTTGTGCAGTGTACAACATCCATTCTATACTAGAGACTTACATTTTGATGTCTTTTACACTTGTTCTCTCACTATTCTGTGATATTCATTAGTATTTGCTCTGAATTAGTAATGTTTTCTTGCAGTGTCCTATAGTGGGCCTTCTGGTATACTTGTGGGACTTCACCACATGTGGAAGAAACTTTATACACTTCTCTGAACTTTAGAAGCTATATACACTTGTCTTTCAACGGTTTTACAGTTAAATACTACTTTTCAGTGAATTCTGGTGGTTTGAAACACTGGTTTCATGTGAACTAACTCTATTTCAAGGATTTCTGCAGTGTGCAACATCCTTTCTAGACTAGAGACTTACATTTTGATGTCTTTTACACTTGTTCTCTCACTATTTTGTGAAATTCATTAGTATTTGCTCTGAATGACTACTGATTTCTAGCTGTTTCCTATAATGGGCCTTCTTTTCTACTTGTGGGACTTCACCACATCTAGAAACTACTTTATACACTCTTCTCTAGACCTGCGAAGCTATATACACTTGTCTTTCAACTGTATTACAGTTAAATACTACTTTTCAGTGAATTCTGGTGGTTTGAAACACTGGTTTCATGTGAACTAACTCTATATCAAGGACTTTTGCAGTGTGCAACATCCTTTCTAGACTAGAGACTTACATTTTGATGTCTTTTACACTTGTTCTCTCACTATTCTGTGATATTCATTAGTATTTGCTCTGAAATACTACTGATTTCTACCTGTTTCCCATAATGGGCCTTCTTTTCTACTTGTGGGACTTCACCACATTTAGAAACTACTTTATACACTCTTCTCTAGACTTGCGAAGCTATATAAACTTGTCTTTCAACTGTTTTACAGTTAAATACTACTTTTCAGTGAATTCTGGTGGTTTGAAACACTGGTTTCATGTGAACTAACTCTATTTCAAGGATTTCTGCAGTGTACAACATCCTTTCTAGACTAGAGACTTACATATTGGTGTCTTTTACACTTGTTATTCTCACTATTCTGTGATATTCATTAGTATTTCCTCTGAATGACTACTGATTTTTAGCTGTTTCCTATAATGGGCCTTCTTTTCTACTTGTGGGACTTCACCACATGTAGAAACAACTTTATACATTCTTCTCTGAACTTGAGAAGCTATATACACTTGTCTATCAACTGTTTTACTGTTAAATACTACTTTTCAGTGAATTCTGTTGGTTTGCAACACTGGTTTCATGTGAACTAACTCTATTTCAAGGATTTCTGCAGTGTGCAACATCCTTTCTAGACTAGAGACATTTGGATGTCTTTTACACTTGTTCTCTCACTATTCTGTGATATTCATTAGTATTTCCTCTGAATGACTACTGATTTCTAGCTGTTTCCTGTAATGGGCCTTCTTTTCTACTTGTGGGACTTCACCACATGTAGAAACAGCTTTATATACTTTTCTCTGGACTTGCGAAGCTATATAAACTTGTCTTTCAACTGTTTTACAGTTAAATGCTACTTTTCAGTGAATTCTGGTGGTTTGAAACACTGGTTTCATGTGAACTATCTCTATTTCAAGGTTTTCTGCAGTGTGCAACATCCTTTCTAGACTAGAGACTTACATTTTGATGTCTTTTACACTTGTTCTCTCACTATTCTGTGACATTCTTTAGTATTTGCTCTGAAATACTACTGAATTCTAGCTGTTTCCCATAATGGGCCTTCTTTTCTACTTGTGGGACTTCACCACATGTAGAAGAAACTTTATACACTCTTCTCTGAACTTGAGAAGCTATATACACTTGTCTTTCAACTGTTTTACAGTTGAATACTACTTTTCAGTGAATTCTGGTGGTTTCAAACACTGGTTTCATGTGAACTAACTGTATTTCAAGGATTTGTGCAGTGTACAACATCCTTTCTAGACTAGAGACTTACATTTTGATGTCTTTTACACTTGTTCTCTCACTATTTTGTGAAATTCATTAGTATTTGCTCTGAATGACTACTGATTTCTAGCTGTTTCCTATAATGGGGCTTCTTTTCTACTTGTGGGACTTCACCACATCTAGAAACTACTTTATACACTCTTCTCTGAACTTGTGAATCTATATAAACTTGTCTTTCAACTGTTTTACAGTTGAATACTACTTTTCAGTGAATTCCGGTGGTTTGAAACACTGGTTTCATGTGAACTAGCTCTATTTCAAGGATTTCTTCAGTGTACAACATCCTTCCTAGCCTAGAAACTTACATTTTGATGGTTTTCCACTTGTTCTCACACAATTCTATGATATTCATTAGTATTTCCTCTGAATTACTACTGATTTCTAGCTGTTTCCTATAAAGGGCCTTCTGCTCTACTTGTGGGACTTCACCACATGTAGAAACAACTTTATACATTCTTCTCTGAAATTGAGAAGCTATATACACTTGTCTTTCAACTGTTTTACAATTAAATACTACTTTTCAGTGAATTCCGGTGGTTTGAAACACTGGTTTCATGTGAAATAACTATTTCAAGGATTTGTGCAGTGTACAACATCCATTCTATACTAGAGACTTACATTTTGATGTCTTTTACACTTGTTCTCTCACTATTCTGTGATATTCATTAGTATTTGCTCTGAATTAGTAATGTTTTCTTGCAGTGTCCTATAGTGGGCCTTCTGGTATACTTGTGGGACTTCACCACATGTGGAAGAAACTTTATACACTTCTCTGAACTTTAGAAGCTATATACACTTGTCTTTCAACGGTTTTACAGTTAAATACTACTTTTCAGTGAATTCTGGTGGTTTGAAACACTGGTTTCATGTGAACTAACTCTATTTCAAGGATTTCTGCAGTGTGCAACATCCTTTCTAGACTAGAGACTTACATTTTGATGTCTTTTACACTTGTTCTCTCACTATTTTGTGAAATTCATTAGTATTTGCTCTGAATGACTACTGATTTCTAGCTGTTTCCTATAATGGGCCTTCTTTTCTACTTGTGGGACTTCACCACATCTAGAAACTACTTTATACACTCTTCTCTAGACCTGCGAAGCTATATACACTTGTCTTTCAACTGTATTACAGTTAAATACTACTTTTCAGTGAATTCTGGTGGTTTGAAACACTGGTTTCATGTGAACTAACTCTATATCAAGGACTTTTGCAGTGTGCAACATCCTTTCTAGACTAGAGACTTACATTTTGATGTCTTTTACACTTGTTCTCTCACTATTCTGTGATATTCATTAGTATTTGCTCTGAAATACTACTGATTTCTACCTGTTTCCCATAATGGGCCTTCTTTTCTACTTGTGGGACTTCACCACATTTAGAAACTACTTTATACACTCTTCTCTAGACTTGCGAAGCTATATAAACTTGTCTTTCAACTGTTTTACAGTTAAATACTACTTTTCAGTGAATTCTGGTGGTTTGAAACACTGGTTTCATGTGAACTAACTCTATTTCAAGGATTTCTGCAGTGTACAACATCCTTTCTAGACTAGAGACTTACATATTGGTGTCTTTTACACTTGTTATTCTCACTATTCTGTGATATTCATTAGTATTTCCTCTGAATGACTTCTGATTTTTAGCTGTTTCCTATAATGGGCCTTCTTTTCTACTTGTGGGACTTCACCACATGTAGAAACAACTTTATACATTCTTCTCTGAACTTGAGAAGCTATATACACTTGTCTATCAACTGTTTTACTGTTAAATACTACTTTTCAGTGAATTCTGTTGGTTTGCAACACTGGTTTCATGTGAACTAACTCTATTTCAAGGATTTCTGCAGTGTGCAACATCCTTTCTAGACTAGAGACTTACATTTTGATGTCTTTTACACTTGTTCTCTCACTATTCTGTGATATTCATTAGTATTTCCTTGAATGACTACTGATTTCTAGCTGTTTCCTGTAATGGGCCTTCTTTTCTACTTTTGGGACTTCACCACATGTAGAAACAGCTTTATATACTTTTCTCTGGACTTGCGAAGCTATATAAACTTGTCTTTCAACTGTTTTACAGTTAAATGCTACTTTTCAGTGAATTCTGGTGGTTTCAAACACTGGTTTCATGTGAACTAACTCTATTTCAAGGATTTCTGCAGTGTGCAACATCCTTTCTAGACTAGCGACTTACATATTGGTGTCTTTTACACTTGTTATGCTCACTATTCTGTGATATTAGTATTTCCTCTGAATGACTACTGATTTCTAGCTGTTTCCTATAATGGGCCTTCTTTTCTACTTGTGGGACTTCACAACATCTAGAAACTACTTTATACACTCTTCTCTAGACTTGCGAAGCTATATAAACTTGTGTTTCAACGGTTTTACAGTTAATACTAATTTTCAGTGAATTCCGGTGGTTTGAAACACTGGTTTCATGTGAACTAACTCTATTTCAAGGATTTCTGCAGTGTACAACATCCTTTCTAGACTAGAGACTTACATATTGGTGTCTTTTACACTTGTTATTCTCACTATTCTGTGATATTCATTAGTATTTCCTCGGAATGACTACTGATTTCTAGCTGTTTCCTATAATGGGCCTTCTTTTCTACTTGTGGGACTTCACCACATGTAGAAACAACCTTATACATTCTTCTCTGAACTTGAGAAGCTATAAACACTTGTCTTTCAACTGTTTTACTGTTAAATACTACTTTTCAGTGAATTCTGGTGGTTTGAAACACTGGTTTCATGTGAACTAACTCTATTTCAAGGATTTCTGCAGTGTGCAACATCCTTTCTAGACTAGAGACTTACATTTTGATGTCTTTTACACTTGTTCTTTCACTATTCTGTGATATTCTTTAGTATTTGCTCTGAATTAGTAATGTTTTCTTGCAGTGTCTTATAGTGGGCCTTCTGGTATACGTGTGGGACTTCACCACATGTGGAAGAAACTTTATATACTTCTCTGAACTTTAGAAGCTATATACACTTGTCTTTCAACTGTTTTACAGTTAAATACTACTTTTCAGTGAATTCTGGTGATTTGAAACACTGGTTTCATGTGAACTAACTCTATTTCAAGGATTTCTGCAGTGTACAACATCCTTTCTAGACTAGAGACTTACATTTTGATGTCTTTTACACTTGTTCTCTCACTATTTTGTGAAATTCATTAGTATTTGCTCTGAATACTGATTTCTAGCTGTTTCCTATAATGGGCCTTCTTTTCTACTTCTGGGACTTCACCACATGTAGAAACAACTTTATACATTCTTCTCTGAACTTGAGAAGCTATATACACTTGTTTTTCAACTCTTTTACAGTTAAATACTACTTTTCGTTGAATTCCGGTGGTTTGAAACACTGGTTTCATGTGAACTAAGTGTATTTCAAGGATTTGTGCAGTGTAGAACATCCTTTCTGTACTAGAGACTTACATTTTGATGTCTTTTACACTTGTTCTCTCACTATTCTGTGATATTCATTAGTATTTGCTCTGAATGACTACTGATTTCTAGCTGTTTCCTATAATGGGCCTTCTTTTCTACTTGTGGGACTTCACCACATCTAGAAACTACTTTATACACTCTTTTCTAGACTTGCGAAGCTATATACACTTGTCTTTCAACTGTTTTACAGTTAAATACTACTTTTCAGTGAATTCCGGTGGTTTGAAACACTGGTTTCATGTGAACTAACTCTATTTCAAGGATTTCTTCAGTGTACAACATCCTTTCTAGCCTAGAAACTTACATTTTGATGGTTTTCCACTTGTTCTCACACAATTCTATGATATTCATTAGTATTTCCTCTGAATTACTACTGATTTCTAGCTGTTTCCTATAAAGGGCCTTCTGCTCTACTTGTGGGACTTCACCACATGTAGAAACAACTTTATACACTCTTCTCTGGACTTGCGAAGCTATATAAAATTGTCTTTCAACGGTTTTACAGTTGAATACTACTTTTCAGTGAATTCTGTTGGTTTGAAACACTGGTTTCATGTGAACTAACTCTATTTCAAGGATTTCTGCAATGTACAACATCCTTTCTAGACTAGAGACTTACATTTGGTGTCTTTTACACTTGTTCTCTCACTATTCTGTGATATTCATTAGTATTTGCTCTGAATGACTACTGATTTCTAGCTGTTTCCTATAATGGGCCTTCTTTTCTACTTGTGGGACTTCACAACATCTAGAAACTACTTTATACACTCTTCTCTAGACTTGCGAAGCTATATAAACTTGTGTTTCAACGGTTTTACAGTTAAATACTACTTTTCAGTGAATTCTTTTGGTTTGAAACACTGGTTTCATGTGAACTAACTCTATTTCAAGGATTTCTGCAGTGTGCACCATCCTTTCTAGACTAGAGACTTACATTTTGATGTCTTTTATACTTGTTCTCTCAATATTCTGTGATATTCATTAGTATTTGCTCTGAATTAGTAATGCTTTCTTGCAGTGTCCTATAGTAGGCCTTCTGGTATACTTGTGGGACTTCACCACATGTAGAAACAACTTTATACATTCTTCTCTGAACTTGAGAAGCTATATACACTTGTCTTACAACTTTTTTACAGTTAATACTAATTTTCAGTGAATTCCGGTGGTTTAAAACACTGGTTTCATGTGAACTAACTGTATTTCAAGGATTTGTGCAGTGTACAACATCCTTTCTAGACTAGAGACTTCTATTTTGATGTCTTTTACACTTTTTCTATCACTATTCTGTGATATTCATTAGTATTTGCTCTGAATGACTACTGATTTCTAGCTGTTTCCTATAATGGGCCTTCTTTTCTACTTGTGGGACTTCACCACATTTAGAAACTACTTTATACACTCTTCTCTAGACCTGCGAAGCTATATACACTTGTCTTTCAACTGTATTACAGTTAAATACTACTTTTCAGTGAATTCTGGTGGTTTGAAACACTGGTTTCATGTGAAATAACTATTTCAAGGATTTGTGCAGTGTACAACATCCTTTCTAGACTAGAGACTTACATTTTGATGTCTTTTACACTTGTTCTCTCACTATTTTGTGAAATTCATTAGTATTTGCTCTGAATGACTACTGATTTCTAGCTGTTTCCTATAATGGGGCTTCTTTTCTACTTGTGGGACTTCACCACATCTAGAAACTACTTTATACACTCTTCTCTGAACTTGTGAATCTATATAAACTTGTCTTTCAACTGTTTTACAGTTGAATACTACTTTTCAGTGAATTCCGGTGGTTTGAAACACTGGTTTCATGTGAACTAGCTCTATTTCAAGGATTTCTTCAGTGTACAACATCCTTCCTAGCCTAGAAACTTACATTTTGATGGTTTTCCACTTGTTCTCACACAATTCTATGATATTCATTAGTATTTCCTCTGAATTACTACTGATTTCTAGCTGTTTCCTATAAAGGGCCTTCTGCTCTACTTGTGGGACTTCACCACATGTAGAAACAACTTTATACATTCTTCTCTGAAATTGAGAAGCTATATACACTTGTCTTTCAACTGTTTTACAATTAAATACTACTTTTCAGTGAATTCCGGTGGTTTGAAACACTGGTTTCATGTGAACTAACTCTATTTCAAGGATTTCTGCAGTGTGCAACATCCTTTCTAGACTAGAGACTTACATTTTGATGTCTTTTACACTTGTTCTCTCACTATTTTGTGAAATTCATTAGTATTTGCTCTGAATGACTACTGATTTCTAGCTGTTTCCTATAATGGGCCTTCTTTTCTACTTGTGGGACTTCACCACATCTAGAAACTACTTTATACACTCTTCTCTAGACCTGCGAAGCTATATACACTTGTCTTTCAACTGTATTACAGTTAAATACTACTTTTCAGTGAATTCTGGTGGTTTGAATCACTGGTTTCATGTGAACTAACTCTATATCAAGGACTTTTGCAGTGTGCAACATCCTTTCTAGACTAGAGACTTACATTTCGATGTCTTTTACACTTGTTCTCTCACTATTCTGTGATATTCATTAGTATTTGCTCTGAAATACTACTGATTTCTACCTGTTTCCCATAATGGGCCTTCTTTTCTACTTGTGGGACTTCACCACATTTAGAAACTACTTTATACACTCTTCTCTAGACTTGCGAAGCTATATAAACTTGTCTTTCAACTGTTTTACAGTTAAATACTACTTTTCAGTGAATTCTGGTGGTTTGAAACACTGGTTTCATGTGAACTAACTCTATTTCAAGGATTTCTGCAGTGTACAACATCCTTTCTAGACTAGAGACTTACATATTGGTGTCTTTTACACTTGTTATTCTCACTATTCTGTGATATTCATTAGTATTTGCTCTGAATGACTACTGATTTCTAGCTGTTTCCTATAATGGGGCTTCTTTTCTACTTGTGGGACTTCACCACATCTAGAAACTACTTTATACACTCTTCTCTGAACTTGTGAATCTATATAAACTTGTCTTTCAACTGTTTTACAGTTGAATACTACTTTTCAGTGAATTCTGTTGGTTTGCAACACTGGTTTCATGTGAACTAACTCTATTTCAAGGATTTCTGCAGTGTGCAACATCCTTTCTAGACTAGAGACTTACATTTTGATGTCTTTTACACTTGTTCTCTCACTATTCTGTGATATTCATTAGTATTTCCTCTGAATGACTACTGATTTCTAGCTGTTTCCTGTAATGGGCCTTCTTTTCTACTTGTGGGACTTCACCACATGTAGAAACAGCTTTATATACTTTTCTCTGGACTTGCGAAGCTATATATACTTGTCTTTCAACTGTTTTACAGTTAAATGCTACTTTTCAGTGAATTCTGGTGGTTTCAAACACTGGTTTCATGTGAACTAACTCTATTTCAAGGATTTCTGCAGTGTGCAACATCCTTTCTAGACTAGCGACTTACATATTGGTGTCTTTTACACTTGTTATGCTCACTATTCTGTGATATTAGTATTTCCTCTGAATGACTACTGATTTCTAGCTGTTTCCTATAATGGGCCTTCTTTTCTACTTGTGGGACTTCACAACATCTAGAAACTACTTTATACACTCTTCTCTAGACTTGCGAAGCTATATAAACTTGTGTTTCAACGGTTTTACAGTTAAATACTACTTTTCAGTGAATTCTTTTGGTTTGAAACACTGGTTTCATGTGAACTAACTCTATTTCAAGGATTTCTGCAGTGTGCACCATCCTTTCTAGACTAGAGACTTACATTTTGATGTCTATTATACTTGTTCTCTCAATATTCTGTGATATTCATTAGTATTTGCTCTGAATTAGTAATGCTTTCTTGCAGTGTCCTATAGTAGGCCTTCTGGTATACTTGTGGGACTTCACCACATGTAGAAACAACTTTATACATTCTTCTCTGAACTTAAGAAGCTATATACACTTGTCTTACAACTGTTTTACAGTTAATACTAATTTTCAGTGAATTCCGTTGGTTTAAAACACTGGTTTCATGTGAACTAACTCTATTTCAAGGATTTCTGCAGTGTGCAACATCCTTTCTAGACTAGCGACTTACATATTGGTGTCTTTTACACTTGTTATTCTCACTATTCTGTGATATTCATTAGTATTTCCTCTGAATGACTGCTGATTTCTAGCTGTTTCCTATAATGGGCCTTCTTTTCTACTTGTGGGACTTCACCACATGTAGAAACAACTTTATACACTCTTCTCTGAACTTGAGAAGCTATATACACTTGTTTTTCAACTCTTTTACAGTTAAATACTACTTTTCATTGAATTCCGGTGGTTTGAAACACTGGTTTCATGTGAACTAACTGTATTTCAAGGATTTGTGCAGTGTACAACATCCTTTCTAGACTAGAGACTTACATTTTGATGTCTTTTACACTTGTTCTCTCACTATTCTGTGATATTCATTAGTATTTGCTCTGAATTAGTAATGTTTTCTTGCAGTGTCCTATAATGGGCCTTCTGGTATACTTGTGGGACTTCACCACATGTGGAAGAAACTTTATACACTTCTCTGAACTTTAGAAGCTATATACACTTGTCTTTCAACGGTTTTACAGTTAAATACTACTTTTCAGTGAATTCTGGTGGTTTGAAACACTGGTTTCATGTGAACTAACTCTATTTCAAGGATTTCTGCAGTGTGCAACATCCTTTCTAGACTAGAGACTTACATTTTGATGTCTTTTACACTTGTTCTCTCACTATTTTGTGAAATTCATTAGTATTTGCTCTGAATGACTACTGATTTCTAGCTGTTTCCTATAATGGGCCTTCTTTTCTACTTGTGGGACTTCACCACATCTAGAAACTACTTTATACACTCTTCTCTAGACCTGCGAAGCTATATACACTTGTCTTTCAACTGTATTACAGTTAAATACTACTTTTCAGTGAATTCTGGTGGTTTGAAACACTGGTTTCATGTGAACTAACTCTATATCAAGGACTTTTGCAGTGTGCAACATCCTTTCTAGACTAGAGACTTACATTTTGATGTCTTTTACACTTGTTCTCTCACTATTCTGTGATATTCATTAGTATTTGCTCTGAATGACTACTGATTTTTAGCTGTTTCCTATAATGGGCCTTCTTTTCTACTTGTGGGACTTCACCACATGTAGAAACAACTTTATACATTCTTCTCTGAACTTGAGAAGCTATATACACTTGTCTATCAACTGTTTTACTGTTAAATACTACTTTTCAGTGAATTCTGTTGGTTTGCAATACTGGTTTCATGTGAACTAACTCTATTTCAAGGATTTCTGCAGTGTGCAACATCCTTTCTAGACTAGAGACTTACATTTTGATGTCTTTTACACTTGTTCTCTCACTATTCTGTGATATTCATTAGTATTTCCTCTGAATGACTACTGATTTCTAGCTGTTTCCTGTAATGGGCCTTCTTTTCTACTTTTGGGACTTCACCACATGTAGAAACAGCTTTATATACTTTTCTCTGGACTTGCGAAGCTATATAAACTTGTCTTTCAACTGTTTTACAGTTAAATGCTATTTTCAGTGAATTCTGGTGGTTTCAAACACTGGTTTCATGTGAACTAACTCTATTTCAAGGATTTCTGCAGTGTGCAACATCCTTTCTAGACTAGCGACTTACATATTGGTGTCTTTTACACTTGTTATGCTCACTATTCTGTGATATTAGTATTTCCTCTGAATGACTACTGATTTCTAGCTGTTTCCTATAATGGGCCTTCTTTTCTACTTGTGGGACTTCACAACATCTAGAAACTACTTTATACACTCTTCTCTAGACTTGCGAAGCTATATAAACTTGTGTTTCAACGGTTTTACAGTTAAATACTACTTTTCAGTGAATTCTTTTGGTTTGAAACACTGGTTTCATGTGAACTAACTCTATTTCAAGGATTTCTGCAGTGTGCACCATCCTTTCTAGACTAGAGACTTACATTTTGATGTCTTTTATACTTGTTCTCTCAATATTCTGTGATATTCATTAGTATTTGCTCTGAATTAGTAATGCTTTCTTGCAGTGTCCTATAGTAGGCCTTCTGGTATACTTGTGGGACTTCACCACATGTAGAAACAACTTTATACATTCTTCTCTGAACTTGAGAAGCTATATACACTTGTCTTACAACTGTTTTACAGTTAATACTAATTTTCAGTGAATTCCGGTGGTTTAAAACACTGGTTTCATGTGAACTAACTGTATTTCAAGGATTTGTGCAGTGTACAACATCCTTTCTAGACTAGAGACTTCTATTTTGATGTCTTTTACACTTTTTCTATCACTATTCTGTGATATTCATAAGTATTTGCTCTGAATGACTACTGATTTCTAGCTGTTTCCTATAATGGGCCTTCTTTTCTACTTGTGGGACTTCACCACATTTAGAAACTACTTTATACACTCTTCTCTAGACCTGCGAAGCTATATACACTTGTCTTTCAACTGTATTACAGTTAAATACTACTTTTCAGTGAATTCTGGTGGTTTGAAACACTGGTTTCATGTGAACTAACTCTATATCAAGGATTTTTGCATTGTGCAACATCCTTTCTAGACTAGAGACTTACATTTTGATGTCTTTTACACTTGTTCTCTTACTATTCAGTGACATTCTTTAGTATTTGCTCTGAAATACTACTGATTTCTAGCTGTTTCCTATAAAGGGCCTTCTGCTCTACTTGTGGGACTTCACCACATGTAGAAACAACTTTATACACTCTTCTCTGGACTTGCGAAGCTATATAAACTTGTCTTGCAACGGTTTTACAGTTAAATACTACTTTTCAGTGAATTCCGGTGGTTTGAAACACTGGTTTCATGTGAACTATATTTCAAGGATTTCTGCAGTGTACAACATCCTTTCTAGACGAGAGACTTATATATTGGTGTCTTTTACACTTGTTCTTTCACTATTCTGTGATATTCATTAGTATTTGCTCTGAATTAGTAATGCTTTCTTGCAGTGTCCTATAGTGGGCCTTCTGGTATACTTGTGGGACTTCACCACATGTAGAAACAACTTTATATACTCTTCTCTGGACTTGCGAAGCTATATAAACTTGTCTTTCAACGGTTTTACAGTTAAATACTACTTTTCAGTGAATTCTGGTGGTTTGAAACACTGGTTTCATGTGAACTAACTCTATTTCAAGGATTTCTGCAGTGTGCAACATCCTTTCTAGACTAGAGACTTACATTTTGATGTCTTTTACACTTGTTCTCTCACTATTCTGTGATATTCATTAGTATTTCCTCTGAATGACTACTGATTTCTAGCTGTTTCCTGTAATGGGCCTTCTTTTCTACTTGTGGGTCTTCACCACATGTAGAAACAGCTTTATATACTTTTCTCTGGACTTGCGAAGCTATATAAACTTGTCTTTCAACTGTTTTACAGTTAAATGCTACTTTTCAGTGAATTCTGGTGGTTTCAAACACTGGTTTCATGTGAACTAACTCTATTTCAAGGATTTCTGCAGTGTGCAACATCCTTTCTAGACTAGCGACTTACATATTGGTGTCTTTTACACTTGTTATGCTCACTATTCTGTGATATTCATTAGTATTTCCTCTGAATGACTACTGATTTCTAGCTGTTTCCTATAATGGGCCTTCTTTTCTACTTGTGGGACATCACCACATGTAGAAACAACTTTATGCATTCTTCTCTGAACTTTAGAAGCTATATACAGTTGTCTTTCAACTGTTTTACAGTTAAATACTACTTTTCAGTGAATTCTGGTGGTTTGAAACACTGGTTTCATGTGAACTATCTCTATTTCAAGGTTTTCTGCAGTGTGCAACATCCTTTCTAGACTAGAGACTTACATTTTGATGTCTTTTACACTTGTTCTCTCACTATTCTGTGACATTCTTTAGTATTTGCTCTGAAATACTACTGAATTCTAGCTGTTTCCCATAATGGGCCTTCTTTTCTACTTGTGGGACTTCACCACATGTAGAAGAAACTTTATACACTCTTCTCTGAACTTGAGAAGCTATATACACTTGTCTTTCAACTGTTTTACAGTTGAATACTACTTTTCAGTGAATTCTGGTGGTTTCAAACTCTGGTTTCATGTGAACTAACTGTATTTCAAGGATTTGTGCAGTGTACAACATCCTTTCTAGACTAGAGACTTACATTTTGATGTCTTTTACACTTGTTCTCTCACTATTTTGTGAAATTCATTAGTATTTGCTCTGAATGACTACTGATTTCTAGCTGTTTCCTATAATGGGGCTTCTTTTCTACTTGTGGGACTTCACCACATCTAGAAACTACTTTATACACTCTTCTCTGAACTTGTGAATCTATATAAACTTGTCTTTCAACTGTTTTACAGTTGAATACTACTTTTCAGTGAATTCTGTTGGTTTGCAACACTGGTTTCATGTGAACTAACTCTATTTCAAGGATTTCTGCAGTGTGCAACATCCTTTCTAGACTAGAGACTTACATTTTGATGTCTTTTACACTTGTTCTCTCACTATTCTGTGATATTCATTAGTATTTCCTCTGAATGACTACTGATTTCTAGCTGTTTCCTGTAATGGGCCTTCTTTTCTACTTGTGGGACTTCACCACATGTAGAAACAGCTTTATATACTTTTCTCTGGACTTGCGAAGCTATATATACTTGTCTTTCAACTGTTTTACAGTTAAATGCTACTTTTCAGTGAATTCTGGTGGTTTCAAACACTGGTTTCATGTGAACTAACTCTATTTCAAGGATTTCTGCAGTGTGCAACATCCTTTCTAGACTAGCGACTTACATATTGGTGTCTTTTACACTTGTTATGCTCACTATTCTGTGATATTAGTATTTCCTCTGAATGACTACTGATTTCTAGCTGTTTCCTATAATGGGCCTTCTTTTCTACTTGTGGGACTTCACAACATCTAGAAACTACTTTATACACTCTTCTCTAGACTTGCGAAGCTATATAAACTTGTGTTTCAACGGTTTTACAGTTAAATACTACTTTTCAGTGAATTCTTTTGGTTTGAAACACTGGTTTCATGTGAACTAACTCTATTTCAAGGATTTCTGCAGTGTGCACCATCCTTTCTAGACTAGAGACTTACATTTTGATGTCTATTATACTTGTTCTCTCAATATTCTGTGATATTCATTAGTATTTGCTCTGAATTAGTAATGCTTTCTTGCAGTGTCCTATAGTAGGCCTTCTGGTATACTTGTGGGACTTCACCACATGTAGAAACAACTTTATACATTCTTCTCTGAACTTGAGAAGCTATATACACTTGTCTTACAACTGTTTTACAGTTAATACTAATTTTCAGTGAATTCCGTTGGTTTAAAACACTGGTTTCATGTGAACTAACTGTATTTCAAGGATTTGTGCAGTGTACAACATCCTTTCTAGACTAGAGACTTATATTTTGATGTCTTTTACACTTTTTCTATCACTATTCTGTGATATTCATTAGTATTTGCTCTGAATGACTACTGATTTCTAGCTGTTTCCTATAATGGGCCTTCTTTTCTACTTGTGGGACTTCACCACATTTAGAAACTACTTTATACACTCTTCTCTAGACCTGCGAAGCTATATACACTTGTCTTTCAACTGTATTACAGTTAAATACTACTTTTCAGTGAATTCTGGTGGTTTGAAACACTGGTTTCATGTGAACTAACTCTATATCAAGGACTTTTGCAGTGTGCAACATCCTTTCTAGACTAGAGACTTACATTTTGATGTCTTTTACACTTGTTCTCTCACTATTCTGTGATATTCATTAGTATTTGCTCTGAAATACTACTGATTTCTACCTGTTTCCCATAATGGGCCTTCTTTTCTACTTGTGGGACTTCACCACATTTAGAAACTACTTTATACACTCTTCTCTAGACGTGCGAAGCTATATACACTTGTCTTTCAACTGTATTACAGTTAAATACTACTTTTCAGTGAATTCTGGTGGTTTGAAACACTGGTTTCATGTGAACTAACTCTATATCAAGGATTTTTGCAGTGTGCAACATCCTTTCTAGACTAGAGACTTACATTTTGATGTCTTTTACACTTGTTCTCTCACTATTCTGTGACATTCTTTAGTATTTGCTCTGAAATACTACTGATTTCTAGCTGTTTCCTATAAAGGGCCTTCTGCTCTACTTGTGGGACTTCACCACATGTAGAAACAACTTTATACACTCTTCTCTGGACTTGCGAAGCTATATAAACTTGTCTTGCAACGGTTTTACAGTAGAATACTACTTTTCAGTGAATTCTGGTGGTTTCAAACACTGGTTTCATGTGAACTAACTCTATTTCAAGGATTTCTGCAGTGTGCAACATCCTTTCTAGACTAGCGACTTACATATTGGTGTCTTTTACACTTGTTATTCTCACTATTCTGTGATATTCATTAGTATTTCCTCTGAATGACTGCTGATTTCTAGCTGTTTCCTATAATGGGCCTTCTTTTCTACTTGTGGGACTTCACCACATGTAGAAACAACTTTATACACTCTTCTCTGAACTTGAGAAGCTATATACACTTGTTTTTCAACTCTTTTACAATTAAATACTACTTTTCATTGAATTCCGGTGGTTTGAAACACTGGTTTCATGTGAACTAACTGTATTTCAAGGATTTGTGCAGTGTACAACATCCTTTCTAGACTAGAGACTTACATTTTGATGTCTTTTACACTTGTTCTCTCACTATTCTGTGATATTCATTAGTATTTGCTCTGAATTAGTAATGTTTTCTTGCAGTGTCCTATAGTGGGCCTTCTGGTATACTTGTGGGACTTCACCACATGTGGAAGAAACTTTATACACTTCTCTGAACTTTAGAAGCTATATACACTTGTCTTTCAACGGTTTTACAGTTAAATACTACTTTTCAGTGAATTCTGGTGGTTTGAAACACTGGTTTCATGTGAACTAACTCTATTTCAAGGATTTCTGCAGTGTGCAACATCCTTTCTAGACTAGAGACTTACATTTTGATGTCTTTTACACTTGTTCTCTCACTATTTTGTGAAATTCATTAGTATTTGCTCTGAATGACTACTGATTTCTAGCTGTTTCCTATAATGGGCCTTCTTTTCTACTTGTGGGACTTCACCACATCTAGAAACTACTTTATACACTCTTCTCTAGACCTGCGAAGCTATATACACTTGTCTTTCAACTGTATTACAGTTAAATACTACTTTTCAGTGAATTCTGGTGGTTTGAAACACTGGTTTCATGTGAACTAACTCTATATCAAGGACTTTTGCAGTGTGCAACATCCTTTCTAGACTAGAGACTTACATTTTGATGTCTTTTACACTTGTTCTCTCACTATTCTGTGATATTCATTAGTATTTCCTCTGAATGACTACTGATTTTTAGCTGTTTCCTATAATGGGCCTTCTTTTCTACTTGTGGGACTTCACCACATGTAGAAACAACTTTATACATTCTTCTCTGAACTTGAGAAGCTATATACACTTGTCTATCAACTGTTTTACTGTTAAATACTACTTTTCAGTGAATTCTGTTGGTTTGCAACACTGGTTTCATGTGAACTAACTCTATTTCAAGGATTTCTGCAGTGTGCAACATCCTTTCTAGACTAGAGACTTACATTTTGATGTCTTTTACACTTGTTCTCTCACTATTCTGTGATATTCATTAGTATTTCCTCTGAATGACTACTGATTTCTAGCTGTTTCCTGTAATGGGCCTTCTTTTCTACTTTTGGGACTTCACCACATGTAGAAACAGCTTTATATACTTTTCTCTGGACTTGCGAAGCTATATAAACTTGTCTTTCAACTGTTTTACAGTTAAATGCTACTTTTCAGTGAATTCTGGTGGTTTCAAACACTGGTTTCATGTGAACTAACTCTATTTCAAGGATTTCTGCAGTGTGCAACATCCTTTCTAGACTAGCGACTTACATATTGGTGTCTTTTACACTTGTTATGCTCACTATTCTGTGATATTAGTATTTCCTCTGAATGACTACTGATTTCTAGCTGTTTCCTATAATGGGCCTTCTTTTCTACTTGTGGGACTTCACAACATCTAGAAACTACTTTATACACTCTTCTCTAGACTTGCGAAGCTATATAAACTTGTGTTTCAACGGTTTTACAGTTAAATACTACTTTTCAGTGAATTCTTTTGGTTTGAAACACTGGTTTCATGTGAACTAACTCTATTTCAAGGATTTCTGCAGTGTGCACCATCCTTTCTAGACTAGAGACTTACATTTTGATGTCTTTTATACTTGTTCTCTCACTATTCTGTGATATTCATTAGTATTTGCTCTGAATTAGTAATGTTTTCTTGCAGTGTCTTATAGTGGGCCTTCTGGTATACGTGTGGGACTTCACCACATGTGGAAGAAACTTTATATACTTCTCTGAACTTTAGAATCTATATACACTTGTCTTTCAACTGTTTTACAGTTAAATACTACTTTTCAGTGAATTCTGGTGATTTGAAACACTGGTTTCATGTGAACTAACTCTATTTGAAGGATTTCTGCAGTGTACAACATCCTTTCTAGACTAGAGACTTACATTTTGATGTCTTTTACACTTGTTCTCTCACTATTTTGTGAAATTCATTAGTATTTGCTCTGAATACTGATTTCTAGCTGTTTCCTATAATGGGCCTTCTTTTCTACTTCTGGGACTTCACCACATGTAGAAACAACTTTATACATTCTTCTCTGAACTTGAGCAGCTATATACACTTGTTTTTCAACTCTTTTACAGTTAAATACTACTTTTCATTGAATTCCGGTGGTTTGAAACACTGGTTTCATGTGAACTAAGTGTATTTCAAGGATTTGTGCAGTGTAGAACATCCTTTCTGTACTAGAGACTTACATTTTGATGTCTTTTACACTTGTTCTCTCACTATTCTGTGATATTCATTAGTATTTGCTCTGAATGACTACTGATTTCTAGCTGTTTCCTATAATGGGCCTTCTTTTCTACTTGTGGGACTTCACCACATCTAGAAACTACTTTATACACTCTTTTCTAGACTTGCGAAGCTATATACACTTGTCTTTCAACTGTTTTACAGTTAAATACTACTTTTCAGTGAATTCCGGTGGTTTGAAACACTGGTTTCATGTGAACTAACTCTATTTCAAGGATTTCTTCAGTGTACAACATCCTTTCTAGCCTAGAAACTTACATTTTGATGGTTTTCCACTTGTTCTCACACAATTCTATGATATTCATTAGTATTTCCTCTGAATTACTACTGATTTCTAGCTGTTTCCTATAAAGGGCCTTCTGCTCTACTTGTGGGACTTCACCACATGTAGAAACAACTTTATACACTCTTCTCTGGACTTGCGAAGCTATATAAAATTGTCTTTCAACGGTTTTACAGTTGAATACTACTTTTCAGTGAATTCTGTTGGTTTGAAACACTGGTTTCATGTGAACTAACTCTATTTCAAGGATTTCTGCAATGTACAACATCCTTTCTAGACTAGAGACTTACATTTGGTGTCTTTTACACTTGTTCTCTCACTATTCTGTGATATTCATTAGTATTTGCTCTGAATGACTACTGATTTCTAGCTGTTTCCTATAATGGGCCTTCTTTTCTACTTGTGGGACTTCACAACATCTAGAAACTACTTTATACACTCTTCTCTAGACTTGCGAAGCTATATAAACTTGTGTTTCAACGGTTTTACAGTTAAATACTACTTTTCAGTGAATTCTTTTGGTTTGAAACACTGGTTTCATGTGAACTAACTCTATTTCAAGGATTTCTGCAGTGTGCACCATCCTTTCTAGACTAGAGACTTACATTTTGATGTCTTTTATACTTGTTCTCTCACTATTCTGTGATATTCATTAGTATTTGCTCTGAATTAGTAATGCTTTCTTGCAGTGTCCTATAGTAGGCCTTCTGGTATACTTGTGGGACTTCACCACATGTAGAAACAACTTTATACATTCTTCTCTGAACTTGAGAAGCTATATACACTTGTCTTACAACTGTTTTACAGTTAATACTAATTTTCAGTGAATTCCGGTGGTTTAAAACACTGGTTTCATGTGAACTAACTGTATTTCAAGGATTTGTGCAGTGTACAACATCCTTTCTAGACTAGAGACTTACATTTTGATGTCTTTTACACTTGTTCTATCACTATTCTGTGATATTCATTAGTATTTGCTCTGAATGACTACTGATTTCTACCTGTTTCCTATAATGGGCCTTCTTTTCTACTTGTGGGACTTCACCACATTTAGAAACTACTTTATACACTCTTCTCTAGACCTGCGAAGCTATATACACTTGTCTTACAACTGTTTTACAGTTAAATACTACTTTTCAGTGAATTCTGGTGATTTGAAACACTGGTTTCATGTGAACTAACTCTATTTCAAGGATTTCTGCAGTGTACAACATCCTTTCTAGACTAGAGACTTACATATTGGTGTCTTTTACACTTGTTATTCTCACTATTCTGTGATATTCATTAGTATTTCCTCGGAATGACTACTGATTTCTAGCTGTTTCCTATAATGGGCCTTCTTTTCTACTTGTGGGACTTCACCACATGTAGAAACAACTTTATACCTTCTTCTCTGAACTTGAGAAGCTATATACACTTGTCTTTCAACTGTTTTACTGTTAAATACTACTTTTCAGTGAATTCTGGTGGTTTGAAACACTGGTTTCATGTGAACTAACTCTATTTCAAGGATTTCTGCAGTGTGCAACATCCTTTCTAGACTAGAGACTTACATTTTGATGTCTTTTACACTTGTTCTTTCACTATTCTGTGATATTCTTTAGTATTTGCTCTGAATTAGTAATGTTTTCTTGCAGTGTCTTATAGTGGGCCTTCTGGTATACGTGTGGGACTTCACCACATGTGGAAGAAACTTTATATACTTCTCTGAACTTTAGAAGCTATATACACTTGTCTTTCAACTGTTTTACAGTTAAATACTACTTTTCAGTGAATTCTGGTGATTTGAAACACTGGTTTCATGTGAACTAACTCTATTTCAAGGATTTCTGCAGTGTACAACATCCTTTCTAGACTAGAGACTTACATTTTGATGTCTTTTACACTTGTTCTCTCACTATTTTGTGAAATTCATTAGTATTTGCTCTGAATACTGATTTCTAGCTGTTTCCTATAATGGGCCTTCTTTTCTACTTCTGGGACTTCACCACATGTAGAAACAACTTTATACATTCTTCTCTGAACTTGAGAAGCTATATACACTTGTTTTTCAACTCTTTTACAGTTAAATACTACTTTTCATTGAATTCCGGTGGTTTGAAACACTGGTTTCATGTGAACTAAGTGTATTTCAAGGATTTGTGCAGTGTAGAACATCCTTTCTGTACTAGAGACTTACATTTTGATGTCTTTTACACTTGTTCTCTCACTATTCTGTGATATTCATTAGTATTTGCTCTGAATGACTACTGATTTCTAGCTGTTTCCTATAATGGGCCTTCTTTTCTACTTGTGGGACTTCACCACATCTAGAAACTACTTTATACACTCTTTTCTAGACTTGCGAAGCTATATACACTTGTCTTTCAACTGTTTTACAGTTAAATACTACTTTTCAGTGAATTCCGGTGGTTTGAAACACTGGTTTCATGTGAACTAACTCTATTTCAAGGATTTCTTCAGTGTACAACATCCTTTCTAGCCTAGAAACTTACATTTTGATGGTTTTCCACTTGTTCTCACACAATTCTATGATATTCATTAGTATTTCCTCTGAATTACTACTGATTTCTAGCTGTTTCCTATAAAGGGCCTTCTGCTCTACTTGTGGGACTTCACCACATGTAGAAACAACTTTATACACTCTTCTCTGGACTTGCGAAGCTATATAAAATTGTCTTTCAACGGTTTTACAGTTGAATACTACTTTTCAGTGAATTCTGTTGGTTTGAAACACTGGTTTCATGTGAACTAACTCTATTTCAAGGATTTCTGCAATGTACAACATCCTTTCTAGACTAGAGACTTACATTTGGTGTCTTTTACACTTGTTCTCTCACTATTCTGTGATATTCATTAGTATTTGCTCTGAATGACTACTGATTTCTAGCTGTTTCCTATAATGGGCCTTCTTTTCTACTTGTGGGACTTCACAACATCTAGAAACTACTTTATACACTCTTCTCTAGACTTGCGAAGCTATATAAACTTGTGTTTCAACGGTTTTACAGTTAAATACTACTTTTCAGTGAATTCTTTTGGTTTGAAACACTGGTTTCATGTGAACTAACTCTATTTCAAGGATTTCTGCAGTGTGCACCATCCTTTCTAGACTAGAGACTTACATTTTGATGTCTTTTATACTTGTTCTCTCACTATTCTGTGATATTCATTAGTATTTGCTCTGAATTAGTAATGTTTTCTTGCAGTGTCTTATAGTGGGCCTTCTGGTATACGTGTGGGACTTCACCACATGTGGAAGAAACTTTATATACTTCTCTGAACTTTAGAATCTATATACACTTGTCTTTCAACTGTTTTACAGTTAAATACTACTTTTCAGTGAATTCTGGTGATTTGAAACACTGGTTTCATGTGAACTAACTCTATTTGAAGGATTTCTGCAGTGTACAACATCCTTTCTAGACTAGAGACTTACATTTTGATGTCTTTTACACTTGTTCTCTCACTATTTTGTGAAATTCATTAGTATTTGCTCTGAATACTGATTTCTAGCTGTTTCCTATAATGGGCCTTCTTTTCTACTTCTGGGACTTCACCACATGTAGAAACAACTTTATACATTCTTCTCTGAACTTGAGCAGCTATATACACTTGTTTTTCAACTCTTTTACAGTTAAATACTACTTTTCATTGAATTCCGGTGGTTTGAAACACTGGTTTCATGTGAACTAAGTGTATTTCAAGGATTTGTGCAGTGTAGAACATCCTTTCTGTACTAGAGACTTACATTTTGATGTCTTTTACACTTGTTCTCTCACTATTCTGTGATATTCATTAGTATTTGCTCTGAATGACTACTGATTTCTAGCTGTTTCCTATAATGGGCCTTCTTTTCTACTTGTGGGACTTCACCACATCTAGAAACTACTTTATACACTCTTTTCTAGACTTGCGAAGCTATATACACTTGTCTTTCAACTGTTTTACAGTTAAATACTACTTTTCAGTGAATTCCGGTGGTTTGAAACACTGGTTTCATGTGAACTAACTCTATTTCAAGGATTTCTTCAGTGTACAACATCCTTTCTAGCCTAGAAACTTACATTTTGATGGTTTTCCACTTGTTCTCACACAATTCTATGATATTCATTAGTATTTCCTCTGAATTACTACTGATTTCTAGCTGTTTCCTATAAAGGGCCTTCTGCTCTACTTGTGGGACTTCACCACATGTAGAAACAACTTTATACACTCTTCTCTGGACTTGCGAAGCTATATAAAATTGTCTTTCAACGGTTTTACAGTTGAATACTACTTTTCAGTGAATTCTGTTGGTTTGAAACACTGGTTTCATGTGAACTAACTCTATTTCAAGGATTTCTGCAATGTACAACATCCTTTCTAGACTAGAGACTTACATTTGGTGTCTTTTACACTTGTTCTCTCACTATTCTGTGATATTCATTAGTATTTGCTCTGAATGACTACTGATTTCTAGCTGTTTCCTATAATGGGCCTTCTTTTCTACTTGTGGGACTTCACAACATCTAGAAACTACTTTATACACTCTTCTCTAGACTTGCGAAGCTATATAAACTTGTGTTTCAACGGTTTTACAGTTAAATACTACTTTTCAGTGAATTCTTTTGGTTTGAAACACTGGTTTCATGTGAACTAACTCTATTTCAAGGATTTCTGCAGTGTGCACCATCCTTTCTAGACTAGAGACTTACATTTTGATGTCTTTTATACTTGTTCTCTCACTATTCTGTGATATTCATTAGTATTTGCTCTGAATTAGTAATGCTTTCTTGCAGTGTCCTATAGTAGGCCTTCTGGTATACTTGTGGGACTTCACCACATGTAGAAACAACTTTATACATTCTTCTCTGAACTTGAGAAGCTATATACACTTGTCTTACAACTGTTTTACAGTTAATACTAATTTTCAGTGAATTCCGGTGGTTTAAAACACTGGTTTCATGTGAACTAACTGTATTTCAAGGATTTGTGCAGTGTACAACATCCTTTCTAGACTAGAGACTTACATTTTGATGTCTTTTACACTTGTTCTATCACTATTCTGTGATATTCATTAGTATTTGCTCTGAATGACTACTGATTTCTACCTGTTTCCTATAATGGGCCTTCTTTTCTACTTGTGGGACTTCACCACATTTAGAAACTACTTTATACACTCTTCTCTAGACCTGCGAAGCTATATACACTTGTCTTACAACTGTTTTACAGTTAAATACTACTTTTCAGTGAATTCTGGTGATTTGAAACACTGGTTTCATGTGAACTAACTCTATTTCAAGGATTTCTGCAGTGTACAACATCCTTTCTAGACTAGAGACTTACATATTGGTGTCTTTTACACTTGTTATTCTCACTATTCTGTGATATTCATTAGTATTTCCTCGGAATGACTACTGATTTCTAGCTGTTTCCTATAATGGGCCTTCTTTTCTACTTGTGGGACTTCACCACATGTAGAAACAACTTTATACCTTCATCTCTGAACTTGAGAAGCTATATACACTTGTCTTTCAACTGTTTTACTGTTAAATACTACTTTTCAGTGAATTCTGGTGGTTTGAAACACTGGTTTCATGTGAACTAACTCTATTTCAAGGATTTCTGCAGTGTGCAACATCCTTTCTAGACTAGAGACTTACATTTTGATGTCTTTTACACTTGTTCTTTCACTATTCTGTGATATTCTTTAGTATTTGCTCTGAATTAGTAATGTTTTCTTGCAGTGTCTTATAGTGGGCCTTCTGGTATACGTGTGGGACTTCACCACATGTGGAAGAAACTTTATATACTTCTCTGAACTTTAGAAGCTATATACACTTGTCTTTCAACTGTTTTACAGTTAAATACTACTTTTCAGTGAATTCTGGTGATTTGAAACACTGGTTTCATGTGAACTAACTCTATTTCAAGGATTTCTGCAGTGTACAACATCCTTTCTAGACTAGAGACTTACATTTTGATGTCTTTTACACTTGTTCTCTCACTATTTTGTGAAATTCATTAGTATTTGCTCTGAATACTGATTTCTAGCTGTTTCCTATAATGGGCCTTCTTTTCTACTTCTGGGACTTCACCACATGTAGAAACAACTTTATACATTCTTCTCTGAACTTGAGAAGCTATATACACTTGTTTTTCAACTCTTTTACAGTTAAATACTACTTTTCATTGAATTCCGGTGGTTTGAAACACTGGTTTCATGTGAACTAAGTGTATTTCAAGGATTTGTGCAGTGTAGAACATCCTTTCTGTACTAGAGACTTACATTTTGATGTCTTTTACACTTGTTCTCTCACTATTCTGTGATATTCATTAGTATTTGCTCTGAATGACTACTGATTTCTAGCTGTTTCCTATAATGGGCCTTCTTTTCTACTTGTGGGACTTCACCACATCTAGAAACTACTTTATACACTCTTTTCTAGACTTGCGAAGCTATATACACTTGTCTTTCAACTGTTTTACAGTTAAATACTACTTTTCAGTGAATTCCGGTGGTTTGAAACACTGGTTTCATGTGAACTAACTCTATTTCAAGGATTTCTTCAGTGTACAACATCCTTTCTAGCCTAGAAACTTACATTTTGATGGTTTTCCACTTGTTCTCACACAATTCTATGATATTCATTAGTATTTCCTCTGAATTACTACTGATTTCTAGCTGTTTCCTATAAAGGGCCTTCTGCTCTACTTGTGGGACTTCACCACATGTAGAAACAACTTTATACACTCTTCTCTGGACTTGCGAAGCTATATAAAATTGTCTTTCAACGGTTTTACAGTTGAATACTACTTTTCAGTGAATTCTGTTGGTTTGAAACACTGGTTTCATGTGAACTAACTCTATTTCAAGGATTTCTGCAATGTACAACATCCTTTCTAGACTAGAGACTTACATTTGGTGTCTTTTACACTTGTTCTCTCACTATTCTGTGATATTCATTAGTATTTGCTCTGAATGACTACTGATTTCTAGCTGTTTCCTATAATGGGCCTTCTTTTCTACTTGTGGGACTTCACAACATCTAGAAACTACTTTATACACTCTTCTCTAGACTTGCGAAGCTATATAAACTTGTGTTTCAACGGTTTTACAGTTAAATACTACTTTTCAGTGAATTCTTTTGGTTTGAAACACTGGTTTCATGTGAACTAACTCTATTTCAAGGATTTCTGCAGTGTGCACCATCCTTTCTAGACTAGAGACTTACATTTTGATGTCTTTTATACTTGTTCTCTCACTATTCTGTGATATTCATTAGTATTTGCTCTGAATTAGTAATGCTTTCTTGCAGTGTCCTATAGTAGGCCTTCTGGTATACTTGTGGGACTTCACCACATGTAGAAACAACTTTATACATTCTTCTCTGAACTTGAGAAGCTATATACACTTGTCTTACAACTGTTTTACAGTTAATACTAATTTTCAGTGAATTCCGGTGGTTTAAAACACTGGTTTCATGTGAACTAACTGTATTTCAAGGATTTGTGCAGTGTACAACATCCTTTCTAGACTAGAGACTTACATTTTGATGTCTTTTACACTTGTTCTATCACTATTCTGTGATATTCATTAGTATTTGCTCTGAATGACTACTGATTTCTACCTGTTTCCTATAATGGGCCTTCTTTTCTACTTGTGGGACTTCACCACATTTAGAAACTACTTTATACACTCTTCTCTAGACCTGCGAAGCTATATACACTTGTCTTACAACTGTTTTACAGTTAAATACTACTTTTCAGTGAATTCTGGTGATTTGAAACACTGGTTTCATGTGAACTAACTCTATTTCAAGGATTTCTGCAGTGTACAACATCCTTTCTAGACTAGAGACTTACATATTGGTGTCTTTTACACTTGTTATTCTCACTATTCTGTGATATTCATTAGTATTTCCTCGGAATGACTACTGATTTCTAGCTGTTTCCTATAATGGGCCTTCTTTTCTACTTGTGGGACTTCACCACATGTAGAAACAACTTTATACCTTCTTCTCTGAACTTGAGAAGCTATATACACTTGTCTTTCAACTGTTTTACTGTTAAATACTACTTTTCAGTGAATTCTGGTGGTTTGAAACACTGGTTTCATGTGAACTAACTCTATTTCAAGGATTTCTGCAGTGTGCAACATCCTTTCTAGACTAGAGACTTACATTTTGATGTCTTTTACACTTGTTCTCTCACTATTCTGTGATATTCATTAGTATTTCCTCTGAATGACTACTGATTTCTAGCTGTTTCCTGTAATGGGCCTTCTTTTCTACTTGTGGGACTTCACCACATGTAGAAACAGCTTTATATACTTTTCTCTGGACTTGCGAAGCTATATAAACTTGTCTTTCAACTGTTTTACAGTTAAATGCTACTTTTCAGTGAATTCTGGTGGTTTCAAACACTGGTTTCATGTGAACTAACTCTATTTCAAGGATTTCTGCAGTGTGCAACATCCTTTCTAGACTAGCGACTTACATATTGGTGTCTTTTACACTTGTTATGCTCACTATTCTGTGATATTAGTATTTCCTCTGAATGACTACTGATTTCTAGCTGTTTCCTATAATGGGCCTTCTTTTCTACTTGTGGGACTTCACAACATCTAGAAACTACTTTATACACTCTTCTCTAGACTTGCGAAGCTATATAAACTTGTGTTTCAACGGTTTTACAGTTAAATACTACTTTTCAGTGAATTCTTTTGGTTTGAAACACTGGTTTCATGTGAACTAACTCTATTTCAAGGATTTCTGCAGTGTGCACCATCCTTTCTAGACTAGAGACTTACATTTTGATGTCTTTTATACTTGTTCTCTCACTATTCTGTGATATTCATTAGTATTTGCTCTGAATTAGTAATGCTTTCTTGCAGTGTCCTATAGTAGGCCTTCTGGTATACTTGTGGGACTTCACCACATGTAGAAACAACTTTATACATTCTTCTCTGAACTTGAGAAGCTATATACACTTGTCTTACAACTGTTTTACAGTTAATACTAATTTTCAGTGAATTCCGGTGGTTTAAAACACTGGTTTCATGTGAACTAACTGTATTTCAAGGATTTGTGCAGTGTACAACATCCTTTCTAGACTAGAGACTTACATTTTGATGTCTTTTACACTTGTTCTATCACTATTCTGTGATATTCATTAGTATTTGCTCTGAATGACTACTGATTTCTACCTGTTTCCTATAATGGGCCTTCTTTTCTACTTGTGGGACTTCACCACATTTAGAAACTACTTTATACACTCTTCTCTAGACCTGCGAAGCTATATACACTTGTCTTACAACTGTTTTACAGTTAAATACTACTTTTCAGTGAATTCTGGTGATTTGAAACACTGGTTTCATGTGAACTAACTCTATTTCAAGGATTTCTGCAGTGTACAACATCCTTTCTAGACTAGAGACTTACATATTGGTGTCTTTTACACTTGTTATTCTCACTATTCTGTGATATTCATTAGTATTTCCTCGGAATGACTACTGATTTCTAGCTGTTTCCTATAATGGGCCTTCTTTTCTACTTGTGGGACTTCACCACATGTAGAAACAACTTTATACCTTCATCTCTGAACTTGAGAAGCTATATACACTTGTCTTTCAACTGTTTTACTGTTAAATACTACTTTTCAGTGAATTCTGGTGGTTTGAAACACTGGTTTCATGTGAACTAACTCTATTTCAAGGATTTCTGCAGTGTGCAACATCCTTTCTAGACTAGAGACTTACATTTTGATGTCTTTTACACTTGTTCTTTCACTATTCTGTGATATTCTTTAGTATTTGCTCTGAATTAGTAATGTTTTCTTGCAGTGTCTTATAGTGGGCCTTCTGGTATACGTGTGGGACTTCACCACATGTGGAAGAAACTTTATATACTTCTCTGAACTTTAGAAGCTATATACACTTGTCTTTCAACTGTTTTACAGTTAAATACTACTTTTCAGTGAATTCTGGTGATTTGAAACACTGGTTTCATGTGAACTAACTCTATTTCAAGGATTTCTGCAGTGTACAACATCCTTTCTAGACTAGAGACTTACATTTTGATGTCTTTTACACTTGTTCTCTCACTATTTTGTGAAATTCATTAGTATTTGCTCTGAATACTGATTTCTAGCTGTTTCCTATAATGGGCCTTCTTTTCTACTTCTGGGACTTCACCACATGTAGAAACAACTTTATACATTCTTCTCTGAACTTGAGAAGCTATATACACTTGTTTTTCAACTCTTTTACAGTTAAATACTACTTTTCATTGAATTCCGGTGGTTTGAAACACTGGTTTCATGTGAACTAAGTGTATTTCAAGGATTTGTGCAGTGTAGAACATCCTTTCTGTACTAGAGACTTACATTTTGATGTCTTTTACACTTGTTCTCTCACTATTCTGTGATATTCATTAGTATTTGCTCTGAATGACTACTGATTTCTAGCTGTTTCCTATAATGGGCCTTCTTTTCTACTTGTGGGACTTCACCACATCTAGAAACTACTTTATACACTCTTTTCTAGACTTGCGAAGCTATATACACTTGTCTTTCAACTGTTTTACAGTTAAATACTACTTTTCAGTGAATTCCGGTGGTTTGAAACACTGGTTTCATGTGAACTAACTCTATTTCAAGGATTTCTTCAGTGTACAACATCCTTTCTAGCCTAGAAACTTACATTTTGATGGTTTTCCACTTGTTCTCACACAATTCTATGATATTCATTAGTATTTCCTCTGAATTACTACTGATTTCTAGCTGTTTCCTATAAAGGGCCTTCTGCTCTACTTGTGGGACTTCACCACATGTAGAAACAACTTTATACACTCTTCTCTGGACTTGCGAAGCTATATAAAATTGTCTTTCAACGGTTTTACAGTTGAATACTACTTTTCAGTGAATTCTGTTGGTTTGAAACACTGGTTTCATGTGAACTAACTCTATTTCAAGGATTTCTGCAATGTACAACATCCTTTCTAGACTAGAGACTTACATTTGGTGTCTTTTACACTTGTTCTCTCACTATTCTGTGATATTCATTAGTATTTGCTCTGAATGACTACTGATTTCTAGCTGTTTCCTATAATGGGCCTTCTTTTCTACTTGTGGGACTTCACAACATCTAGAAACTACTTTATACACTCTTCTCTAGACTTGCGAAGCTATATAAACTTGTGTTTCAACGGTTTTACAGTTAAATACTACTTTTCAGTGAATTCTTTTGGTTTGAAACACTGGTTTCATGTGAACTAACTCTATTTCAAGGATTTCTGCAGTGTGCACCATCCTTTCTAGACTAGAGACTTACATTTTGATGTCTTTTATACTTGTTCTCTCACTATTCTGTGATATTCATTAGTATTTGCTCTGAATTAGTAATGCTTTCTTGCAGTGTCCTATAGTAGGCCTTCTGGTATACTTGTGGGACTTCACCACATGTAGAAACAACTTTATACATTCTTCTCTGAACTTGAGAAGCTATATACACTTGTCTTACAACTGTTTTACAGTTAATACTAATTTTCAGTGAATTCCGGTGGTTTAAAACACTGGTTTCATGTGAACTAACTGTATTTCAAGGATTTGTGCAGTGTACAACATCCTTTCTAGACTAGAGACTTACATTTTGATGTCTTTTACACTTGTTCTATCACTATTCTGTGATATTCATTAGTATTTGCTCTGAATGACTACTGATTTCTACCTGTTTCCTATAATGGGCCTTCTTTTCTACTTGTGGGACTTCACCACATTTAGAAACTACTTTATACACTCTTCTCTAGACCTGCGAAGCTATATACACTTGTCTTACAACTGTTTTACAGTTAAATACTACTTTTCAGTGAATTCTGGTGATTTGAAACACTGGTTTCATGTGAACTAACTCTATTTCAAGGATTTCTGCAGTGTACAACATCCTTTCTAGACTAGAGACTTACATATTGGTGTCTTTTACACTTGTTATTCTCACTATTCTGTGATATTCATTAGTATTTCCTCGGAATGACTACTGATTTCTAGCTGTTTCCTATAATGGGCCTTCTTTTCTACTTGTGGGACTTCACCACATGTAGAAACAACTTTATACCTTCTTCTCTGAACTTGAGAAGCTATATACACTTGTCTTTCAACTGTTTTACTGTTAAATACTACTTTTCAGTGAATTCTGGTGGTTTGAAACACTGGTTTCATGTGAACTAACTCTATTTCAAGGATTTCTGCAGTGTGCAACATCCTTTCTAGACTAGAGACTTACATTTTGATGTCTTTTACACTTGTTCTTTCACTATTCTGTGATATTCTTTAGTATTTGCTCTGAATTAGTAATGTTTTCTTGCAGTGTCTTATAGTGGGCCTTCTGGTATACGTGTGGGACTTCACCACATGTGGAAGAAACTTTATATACTTCTCTGAACTTTAGAAGCTATATACACTTGTCTTTCAACTGTTTTACAGTTAAATACTACTTTTCAGTGAATTCTGGTGATTTGAAACACTGGTTTCATGTGAACTAACTCTATTTCAAGGATTTCTGCAGTGTACAACATCCTTTCTAGACTAGAGACTTACATTTTGATGTCTTTTACACTTGTTCTCTCACTATTTTGTGAAATTCATTAGTATTTGCTCTGAATACTGATTTCTAGCTGTTTCCTATAATGGGCCTTCTTTTCTACTTCTGGGACTTCACCACATGTAGAAACAACTTTATACATTCTTCTCTGAACTTGAGAAGCTATATACACTTGTTTTTCAACTCTTTTACAGTTAAATACTACTTTTCATTGAATTCCGGTGGTTTGAAACACTGGTTTCATGTGAACTAAGTGTATTTCAAGGATTTGTGCAGTGTAGAACATCCTTTCTGTACTAGAGACTTACATTTTGATGTCTTTTACACTTGTTCTCTCACTATTCTGTGATATTCATTAGTATTTGCTCTGAATGACTACTGATTTCTAGCTGTTTCCTATAATGGGCCTTCTTTTCTACTTGTGGGACTTCACCACATCTAGAAACTACTTTATACACTCTTTTCTAGACTTGCGAAGCTATATACACTTGTCTTTCAACTGTTTTACAGTTAAATACTACTTTTCAGTGAATTCCGGTGGTTTGAAACACTGGTTTCATGTGAACTAACTCTATTTCAAGGATTTCTTCAGTGTACAACATCCTTTCTAGCCTAGAAACTTACATTTTGATGGTTTTCCACTTGTTCTCACACAATTCTATGATATTCATTAGTATTTCCTCTGAATTACTACTGATTTCTAGCTGTTTCCTATAAAGGGCCTTCTGTTCTACTTGTGGGACTTCACCACATGTAGAAACAACTTTATACACTCTTCTCTGGACTTGCGAAGCTATATAAAATTGTCTTTCAACGGTTTTACAGTTGAATACTACTTTTCAGTGAATTCTGTTGGTTTGAAACACTGGTTTCATGTGAACTAACTCTATTTCAAGGATTTCTGCAGTGTGCACCATCCTTTCTAGACTAGAGACTTACATTTTGATGTCTTTTATACTTGTTCTCTCAATATTCTGTGATATTCATTAGTATTTGCTCTGAATTAGTAATGCTTTCTTGCAGTGTCCTATAGTAGGCCTTCTGGTATACTTGTGGGACTTCACCACATGTAGAAACAACTTTATACATTCTTCTCTGAACTTGAGAAGCTATATACACTTGTCTTACAACTGTTTTACAGTTAATACTAATTTTCAGTGAATTCCGGTGGTTTAAAACACTGGTTTCATGTGAACTAACTGTATTTCAAGGATTTGTGCAGTGTACAACATCCTTTCTAGACTAGAGACTTACATTTTGATGTCTTTTACACTTGTTCTCTCACTATTTTGTGAAATTCATTAGTATTTGCTCTGAATGACTACTGATTTCTAGCTGTTTCCTATAATGGGGCTTCTTTTCTACTTGTGGGACTTCACCACATCTAGAAACTACTTTATACACTCTTCTCTGAACTTGTGAATCTATATACACTTGTCTTTCAACTGTTTTACAGTTGAATACTACTTTTCAGTGAATTCTGTTGGTTTGCAACACTGGTTTCATGTGAACTAACTCTATTTCAAGGATTTCTGCAGTGTGCAACATCCTTTCTAGACTAGAGACTTACATTTTGATGTCTTTTACACTTGTTCTCTCACTATTCTGTGATATTCATTAGTATTTCCTCTGAATGACTACTGATTTCTAGCTGTTTCCTGTAATGGGCCTTCTTTTCTACTTGTGGGACTTCACCACATGTAGAAACAGCTTTATATACTTTTCTCTGGACTTGCGAAGCTATATAAACTTGTCTTTCAACTGTTTTACAGTTAAATGCTACTTTTCAGTGAATTCTGGTGGTTTCAAACACTGGTTTCATGTGAACTAACTCTATTTCAAGGATTTCTGCAGTGTGCAACATCCTTTCTAGACTAGCGACTTACATATTGGTGTCTTTTACACTTGTTATGCTCACTATTCTGTGATATTAGTATTTCCTCTGAATGACTACTGATTTCTAGCTGTTTCCTATAATGGGCCTTCTTTTCTACTTGTGGGACTTCACAACATCTAGAAACTACTTTATACACTCTTCTCTAGACTTGCGAAGCTATATAAACTTGTGTTTCAACGGTTTTACAGTTAAATACTACTTTTCAGTGAATTCTTTTGGTTTGAAACACTGGTTTCATGTGAACTAACTCTATTTCAAGGATTTCTGCAGTGTGCACCATCCTTTCTAGACTAGAGACTTACATTTTGATGTCTTTTATACTTGTTCTCTCAATATTCTGTGATATTCATTAGTATTTGCTCTGAATTAGTAATGCTTTCTTGCAGTGTCCTATAGTAGGCCTTCTGGTATACTTGTGGGACTTCACCACATGTAGAAACAACTTTATACATTCTTCTCTGAACTTGAGAAGCTATATACACTTGTCTTACAACTGTTTTACAGTTAATACTAATTTTCAGTGAATTCCGTTGGTTTAAAACACTGGTTTCATGTGAACTAACTGTATTTCAAGGATTTGTGCAGTGTACAACATCCTTTCTAGACTAGAGACTTATATTTTGATGTCTTTTACACTTCTTCTATCACTATTCTGTGATATTCATTAGTATTTGCTCTGAATGACTACTGATTTCTAGCTGTTTCCTATAATGGGCCTTCTTTTCTACTTGTGGGACTTCACCACATTTAGAAACTACTTTATACACTCTTCTCTAGACCTGCGAAGCTATATACACTTGTCTTTCAACTGTATTACAGTTAAATACTACTTTTCAGTGAATTCTGGTGGTTTGAAACACTGGTTTCATGTGAACTAACTCTATATCAAGGACTTTTGCAGTGTGCAACATCCTTTCTAGACTAGAGACTTACATTTTGATGTCTTTTACACTTGTTCTCTCACTATTCTGTGATATTCATTAGTATTTGCTCTGAAATACTACTGATTTCTACCTGTTTCCCATAATGGGCCTTCTTTTCTACTTGTGGGACTTCACCACATTTAGAAACTACTTTATACACTCTTCTCTAGACCTGCGAAGCTATATACACTTGTCTTTCAACTGTATTACAGTTAAATACTACTTTTCAGTGAATTCTGGTGGTTTGAAACACTGGTTTCATGTGAACTAACTCTATATCAAGGATTTTTGCAGTGTGCAACATCCTTTCTAGACTAGAGACTTACATTTTGATGTCTTTTACACTTGTTCTCTCACTATTCTGTGACATTCTTTAGTATTTGTTCTGAAATACTACTGATTTCTAGCTGTTTCCTATAAAGGGCCTTCTGCTCTACTTGTGGGACTTCACCACATGTAGAAACAACTTTATACACTCTTCTCTGGACTTGCGAAGCTATATAAACTTGTCTTGCAACGGTTTTACAGTAGAATACTACTTTTCAGTGAATTCTGGTGGTTTGAAACACTGGTTTCATGTGAACTAACTCTATTTCAAGGATTTCTGCAGTGTGCAACATCCTTTCTAGACTAGAGACTTACATTTTGATGTCTTTTACACTTGTTCTCTCACTATTTTGTGAAATTCATTAGTATTTGCTCTGAATGACTACTGATTTCTAGCTGTTTCCTATAATGGGCCTTCTTTTCTACTTGTGGGACTTCACCACATCTAGAAACTACTTTATACACTCTTCTCTAGACCTGCGAAGCTATATACACTTGTCTTTCAACTGTATTACAGTTAAATACTACTTTTCAGTGAATTCTGGTGGTTTGAAACACTGGTTTCATGTGAACTAACTCTATATCAAGGACTTTTGCAGTGTGCAACATCCTTTCTAGACTAGAGACTTACATTTTGATGTCTTTTACACTTGTTCTCTCACTATTCTGTGATATTCATTAGTATTTGCTCTGAAATACTACTGATTTCTACCTGTTTCCCATAATGGGCCTTCTTTTCTACTTGTGGGACTTCACCACATTTAGAAACTACTTTATACACTCTTCTCTAGACTTGCGAAGCTATATAAACTTGTCTTTCAACTGTTTTACAGTTAAATACTACTTTTCAGTGAATTCTGGTGGTTTGAAACACTGGTTTCATGTGAACTAACTCTATTTCAAGGATTTCTGCAGTGTACAACATCCTTTCTAGACTAGAGACTTACATATTGGTGTCTTTTACACTTGTTATTCTCACTATTCTGTGATATTCATTAGTATTTCCTCTGAATGACTACTGATTTTTAGCTGTTTCCTATAATGGGCCTTCTTTTCTACTTGTGGGACTTCACCACATGTAGAAACAACTTTATACATTCTTCTCTGAACTTGAGAAGCTATATACACTTGTCTATCAACTGTTTTACTGTTAAATACTACTTTTCAGTGAATTCTGTTGGTTTGCAACACTGGTTTCATGTGAACTAACTCTATTTCAAGGATTTCTGCAGTGTGCAACATCCTTTCTAGACTAGAGACTTACATTTTGATGTCTTTTACACTTGTTCTCTCACTATTCTGTGATATTCATTAGTATTTCCTCTGAATGACTACTGATTTCTAGCTGTTTCCTGTAATGGGCCTTCTTTTCTACTTTTGGGACTTCACCACATGTAGAAACAGCTTTATATACTTTTCTCTGGACTTGCGAAGCTATATAAACTTGTCTTTCAACTGTTTTACAGTTAAATGCTACTTTTCAGTGAATTCTGGTGGTTTCAAACACTGGTTTCATGTGAACTAACTCTATTTCAAGGATTTCTGCAGTGTGCAACATCCTTTCTAGACTAGCGACTTACATATTGGTGTCTTTTACACTTGTTATGCTCACTATTCTGTGATATTAGTATTTCCTCTGAATGACTACTGATTTCTAGCTGTTTCCTATAATGGGCCTTCTTTTCTACTTGTGGGACTTCACAACATCTAGAAACTACTTTATACACTCTTCTCTAGACTTGCGAAGCTATATAAACTTGTGTTTCAACGGTTTTACAGTTAAATACTACTTTTCAGTGAATTCTTTTGGTTTGAAACACTGGTTTCATGTGAACTAACTCTATTTCAAGGATTTCTGCAGTGTGCACCATCCTTTCTAGACTAGAGACTTACATTTTGATGTCTTTTATACTTGTTCTCTCAATATTCTGTGATATTCATTAGTATTTGCTCTGAATTAGTAATGCTTTCTTGCAGTGTCCTATAGTAGGCCTTCTGGTATACTTGTGGGACTTCACCACATGTAGAAACAACTTTATACATTCTTCTCTGAACTTGAGAAGCTATATACACTTGTCTTACAACTGTTTTACAGTTAATACTAATTTTCAGTGAATTCCGTTGGTTTAAAACACTGGTTTCATGTGAACTAACTGTATTTCAAGGATTTGTGCAGTGTACAACATCCTTTCTAGACTAGAGACTTATATTTTGATGTCTTTTACACTTCTTCTATCACTATTCTGTGATATTCATTAGTATTTGCTCTGAATGACTACTGATTTCTAGCTGTTTCCTATAATGGGCCTTCTTTTCTACTTGTGGGACTTCACCACATTTAGAAACTACTTTATACACTCTTCTCTAGACCTGCGAAGCTATATACACTTGTCTTTCAACTGTATTACAGTTAAATACTACTTTTCAGTGAATTCTGGTGGTTTGAAACACTGGTTTCATGTGAACTAACTCTATATCAAGGACTTTTGCAGTGTGCAACATCCTTTCTAGACTAGAGACTTACATTTTGATGTCTTTTACACTTGTTCTCTCACTATTCTGTGATATTCATTAGTATTTGCTCTGAAATACTACTGATTTCTACCTGTTTCCCATAATGGGCCTTCTTTTCTACTTGTGGGACTTCACCACATTTAGAAACTACTTTATACACTCTTCTCTAGACCTGCGAAGCTATATACACTTGTCTTTCAACTGTATTACAGTTAAATACTACTTTTCAGTGAATTCTGGTGGTTTGAAACACTGGTTTCATGTGAACTAACTCTATATCAAGGATTTTTGCAGTGTGCAACATCCTTTCTAGACTAGAGACTTACATTTTGATGTCTTTTACACTTGTTCTCTCACTATTCTGTGACATTCTTTAGTATTTGTTCTGAAATACTACTGATTTCTAGCTGTTTCCTATAAAGGGCCTTCTGCTCTACTTGTGGGACTTCACCACATGTAGAAACAACTTTATACACTCTTCTCTGGACTTGCGAAGCTATATAAACTTGTCTTGCAACGGTTTTACAGTAGAATACTACTTTTCAGTGAATTCTGGTGGTTTGAAACACTGGTTTCATGTGAACTAACTCTATTTCAAGGATTTCTGCAGTGTGCAACATCCTTTCTAGACTAGAGACTTACATTTTGATGTCTTTTACACTTGTTCTCTCACTATTTTGTGAAATTCATTAGTATTTGCTCTGAATGACTACTGATTTCTAGCTGTTTCCTATAATGGGCCTTCTTTTCTACTTGTGGGACTTCACCACATCTAGAAACTACTTTATACACTCTTCTCTAGACCTGCGAAGCTATATACACTTGTCTTTCAACTGTATTACAGTTAAATACTACTTTTCAGTGAATTCTGGTGGTTTGAAACACTGGTTTCATGTGAACTAACTCTATATCAAGGACTTTTGCAGTGTGCAACATCCTTTCTAGACTAGAGACTTACATTTTGATGTCTTTTACACTTGTTCTCTCACTATTCTGTGATATTCATTAGTATTTGCTCTGAAATACTACTGATTTCTACCTGTTTCCCATAATGGGCCTTCTTTTCTACTTGTGGGACTTCACCACATTTAGAAACTACTTTATACACTCTTCTCTAGACTTGCGAAGCTATATAAACTTGTCTTTCAACTGTTTTACAGTTAAATACTACTTTTCAGTGAATTCTGGTGGTTTGAAACACTGGTTTCATGTGAACTAACTCTATTTCAAGGATTTCTGCAGTGTACAACATCCTTTCTAGACTAGAGACTTACATATTGGTGTCTTTTACACTTGTTATTCTCACTATTCTGTGATATTCATTAGTATTTCCTCTGAATGACTACTGATTTTTAGCTGTTTCCTATAATGGGCCTTCTTTTCTACTTGTGGGACTTCACCACATGTAGAAACAACTTTATACATTCTTCTCTGAACTTGAGAAGCTATATACACTTGTCTATCAACTGTTTTACTGTTAAATACTACTTTTCAGTGAATTCTGTTGGTTTGCAACACTGGTTTCATGTGAACTAACTCTATTTCAAGGATTTCTGCAGTGTGCAACATCCTTTCTAGACTAGAGACTTACATTTTGATGTCTTTTACACTTGTTCTCTCACTATTCTGTGATATTCATTAGTATTTCCTCTGAATGACTACTGATTTCTAGCTGTTTCCTGTAATGGGCCTTCTTTTCTACTTTTGGGACTTCACCACATGTAGAAACAGCTTTATATACTTTTCTCTGGACTTGCGAAGCTATATAAACTTGTCTTTCAACTGTTTTACAGTTAAATGCTACTTTTCAGTGAATTCTGGTGGTTTCAAACACTGGTTTCATGTGAACTAACTCTATTTCAAGGATTTCTGCAGTGTGCAACATCCTTTCTAGACTAGCGACTTACATATTGGTGTCTTTTACACTTGTTATGCTCACTATTCTGTGATATTAGTATTTCCTCTGAATGACTACTGATTTCTAGCTGTTTCCTATAATGGGCCTTCTTTTCTACTTGTGGGACTTCACAACATCTAGAAACTACTTTATACACTCTTCTCTAGACTTGCGAAGCTATATAAACTTGTGTTTCAACGGTTTTACAGTTAAATACTACTTTTCAGTGAATTCTTTTGGTTTGAAACACTGGTTTCATGTGAACTAACTCTATTTCAAGGATTTCTGCAGTGTGCACCATCCTTTCTAGACTAGAGACTTACATTTTGATGTCTTTTATACTTGTTCTCTCAATATTCTGTGATATTCATTAGTATTTGCTCTGAATTAGTAATGCTTTCTTGCAGTGTCCTATAGTAGGCCTTCTGGTATACTTGTGGGACTTCACCACATGTAGAAACAACTTTATACATTCTTCTCTGAACTTGAGAAGCTATATACACTTGTCTTACAACTGTTTTACAGTTAATACTAATTTTCAGTGAATTCCGTTGGTTTAAAACACTGGTTTCATGTGAACTAACTGTATTTCAAGGATTTGTGCAGTGTACAACATCCTTTCTAGACTAGAGACTTATATTTTGATGTCTTTTACACTTCTTCTATCACTATTCTGTGATATTCATTAGTATTTGCTCTGAATGACTACTGATTTCTAGCTGTTTCCTATAATGGGCCTTCTTTTCTACTTGTGGGACTTCACCACATTTAGAAACTACTTTATACACTCTTCTCTAGACCTGCGAAGCTATATACACTTGTCTTTCAACTGTATTACAGTTAAATACTACTTTTCAGTGAATTCTGGTGGTTTGAAACACTGGTTTCATGTGAACTAACTCTATATCAAGGACTTTTGCAGTGTGCAACATCCTTTCTAGACTAGAGACTTACATTTTGATGTCTTTTACACTTGTTCTCTCACTATTCTGTGATATTCATTAGTATTTGCTCTGAAATACTACTGATTTCTACCTGTTTCCCATAATGGGCCTTCTTTTCTACTTGTGGGACTTCACCACATTTAGAAACTACTTTATACACTCTTCTCTAGACCTGCGAAGCTATATACACTTGTCTTTCAACTGTATTACAGTTAAATACTACTTTTCAGTGAATTCTGGTGGTTTGAAACACTGGTTTCATGTGAACTAACTCTATATCAAGGATTTTTGCAGTGTGCAACATCCTTTCTAGACTAGAGACTTACATTTTGATGTCTTTTACACTTGTTCTCTCACTATTCTGTGACATTCTTTAGTATTTGTTCTGAAATACTACTGATTTCTAGCTGTTTCCTATAAAGGGCCTTCTGCTCTACTTGTGGGACTTCACCACATGTAGAAACAACTTTATACACTCTTCTCTGGACTTGCGAAGCTATATAAACTTGTCTTGCAACGGTTTTACAGTAGAATACTACTTTTCAGTGAATTCTGGTGGTTTGAAACACTGGTTTCATGTGAACTAACTCTATTTCAAGGATTTCTGCAGTGTGCAACATCCTTTCTAGACTAGAGACTTACATTTTGATGTCTTTTACACTTGTTCTCTCACTATTTTGTGAAATTCATTAGTATTTGCTCTGAATGACTACTGATTTCTAGCTGTTTCCTATAATGGGCCTTCTTTTCTACTTGTGGGACTTCACCACATCTAGAAACTACTTTATACACTCTTCTCTAGACCTGCGAAGCTATATACACTTGTCTTTCAACTGTATTACAGTTAAATACTACTTTTCAGTGAATTCTGGTGGTTTGAAACACTGGTTTCATGTGAACTAACTCTATATCAAGGACTTTTGCAGTGTGCAACATCCTTTCTAGACTAGAGACTTACATTTTGATGTCTTTTACACTTGTTCTCTCACTATTCTGTGATATTCATTAGTATTTGCTCTGAAATACTACTGATTTCTACCTGTTTCCCATAATGGGCCTTCTTTTCTACTTGTGGGACTTCACCACATTTAGAAACTACTTTATACACTCTTCTCTAGACTTGCGAAGCTATATAAACTTGTCTTTCAACTGTTTTACAGTTAAATACTACTTTTCAGTGAATTCTGGTGGTTTGAAACACTGGTTTCATGTGAACTAACTCTATTTCAAGGATTTCTGCAGTGTACAACATCCTTTCTAGACTAGAGACTTACATATTGGTGTCTTTTACACTTGTTATTCTCACTATTCTGTGATATTCATTAGTATTTCCTCTGAATGACTACTGATTTTTAGCTGTTTCCTATAATGGGCCTTCTTTTCTACTTGTGGGACTTCACCACATGTAGAAACAACTTTATACATTCTTCTCTGAACTTGAGAAGCTATATACACTTGTCTATCAACTGTTTTACTGTTAAATACTACTTTTCAGTGAATTCTGTTGGTTTGCAACACTGGTTTCATGTGAACTAACTCTATTTCAAGGATTTCTGCAGTGTGCAACATCCTTTCTAGACTAGAGACTTACATTTTGATGTCTTTTACACTTGTTCTCTCACTATTCTGTGATATTCATTAGTATTTCCTCTGAATGACTACTGATTTCTAGCTGTTTCCTGTAATGGGCCTTCTTTTCTACTTTTGGGACTTCACCACATGTAGAAACAGCTTTATATACTTTTCTCTGGACTTGCGAAGCTATATAAACTTGTCTTTCAACTGTTTTACAGTTAAATGCTACTTTTCAGTGAATTCTGGTGGTTTCAAACACTGGTTTCATGTGAACTAACTCTATTTCAAGGATTTCTGCAGTGTGCAACATCCTTTCTAGACTAGCGACTTACATATTGGTGTCTTTTACACTTGTTATGCTCACTATTCTGTGATATTAGTATTTCCTCTGAATGACTACTGATTTCTAGCTGTTTCCTATAATGGGCCTTCTTTTCTACTTGTGGGACTTCACAACATCTAGAAACTACTTTATACACTCTTCTCTAGACTTGCGAAGCTATATAAACTTGTGTTTCAACGGTTTTACAGTTAAATACTACTTTTCAGTGAATTCTTTTGGTTTGAAACACTGGTTTCATGTGAACTAACTCTATTTCAAGGATTTCTGCAGTGTGCACCATCCTTTCTAGACTAGAGACTTACATTTTGATGTCTTTTATACTTGTTCTCTCACTATTCTGTGATATTCATTAGTATTTGCTCTGAATTAGTAATGTTTTCTTGCAGTGTCTTATAGTGGGCCTTCTGGTATACGTGTGGGACTTCACCACATGTGGAAGAAACTTTATATACTTCTCTGAACTTTAGAAGCTATATACACTTGTCTTTCAACTGTTTTACAGTTAAATACTACTTTTCAGTGAATTCTGGTGATTTGAAACACTGGTTTCATGTGAACTAACTCTATTTCAAGGATTTCTGCAGTGTACAACATCCTTTCTAGACTAGAGACTTACATTTTGATGTCTTTTACACTTGTTCTCTCACTATTTTGTGAAATTCATTAGTATTTGCTCTGAATACTGATTTCTAGCTGTTTCCTATAATGGGCCTTCTTTTCTACTTCTGGGACTTCACCACATGTAGAAACAACTTTATACATTCTTCTCTGAACTTGAGCAGCTATATACACTTGTTTTTCAACTCTTTTACAGTTAAATACTACTTTTCATTGAATTCCGGTGGTTTGAAACACTGGTTTCATGTGAACTAAGTGTATTTCAAGGATTTGTGCAGTGTAGAACATCCTTTCTGTACTAGAGACTTACATTTTGATGTCTTTTACACTTGTTCTCTCACTATTCTGTGATATTCATTAGTATTTGCTCTGAATGACTACTGATTTCTAGCTGTTTCCTATAATGGGCCTTCTTTTCTACTTGTGGGACTTCACAACATCTAGAAACTACTTTATACACTCTTCTCTAGACTTGCGAAGCTATATAAACTTGTGTTTCAACGGTTTTACAGTTAAATACTACTTTTCAGTGAATTCTTTTGGTTTGAAACACTGGTTTCATGTGAACTAACTCTATTTCAAGGATTTCTGCAGTGTGCACCATCCTTTCTAGACTAGAGACTTACATTTTGATGTCTTTTATACTTGTTCTCTCAATATTCTGTGATATTCATTAGTATTTGCTCTGAATTAGTAATGCTTTCTTGCAGTGTCCTATAGTAGGCCTTCTGGTATACTTGTGGGACTTCACCACATGTAGAAACAACTTTATACATTCTTCTCTGAACTTGAGAAGCTATATACACTTGTCTTACAACTTTTTTACAGTTAATACTAATTTTCAGTGAATTCCGGTGGTTTAAAACACTGGTTTCATGTGAACTAACTGTATTTCAAGGATTTGTGCAGTGTACAACATCCTTTCTAGACTAGAGACTTCTATTTTGATGTCTTTTACACTTTTTCTATCACTATTCTGTGATATTCATTAGTATTTGCTCTGAATGACTACTGATTTCTAGCTGTTTCCTATAATGGGCCTTCTTTTCTACTTGTGGGACTTCACCACATTTAGAAACTACTTTATACACTCTTCTCTAGACCTGCGAAGCTATATACACTTGTCTTTCAACTGTATTACAGTTAAATACTACTTTTCAGTGAATTCTGGTGGTTTGAAACACTGGTTTCATGTGAACTAACTATTTCAAGGATTTGTGCAGTGTACAACATCCTTTCTAGACTAGAGACTTACATTTTGATGTCTTTTACACTTGTTCTCTCACTATTCTGTGACATTCTTTAGTATTTGCTCTGAAATACTACTGAATTCTAGCTGTTTCCCATAATGGGCCTTCTTTTCTACTTGTGGGACTTCACCACATGTAGAAGAAACTTTATACACTCTTCTCTGAACTTGAGAAGCTATATACACTTGTCTTTCAACTGTTTTACAGTTGAATACTACTTTTCAGTGAATTCTGGTGGTTTCAAACACTGGTTTCATGTGAACTAACTGTATTTCAAGGATTTGTGCAGTGTACAACATCCTTTCTAGACTAGAGACTTACATTTTGATGTCTTTTACACTTGTTCTCTCAATATTCTGTGATATTCATTAGTATTTGCTCTGAATTAGTAATGCTTTCTTGCAGTGTCCTATAGTAGGCCTTCTGGTATACTTGTGGGACTTCACCACATGTAGAAACAACTTTATACATTCTTCTCTGAACTTGAGAAGCTATATACACTTGTCTTACAACTGTTTTACAGTTAATACTAATTTTCAGTGAATTCCGTTGGTTTAAAACACTGGTTTCATGTGAACTAACTGTATTTCAAGGATTTGTGCAGTGTACAACATCCTTTCTAGACTAGAGACTTATATTTTGATGTCTTTTACACTTCTTCTATCACTATTCTGTGATATTCATTAGTATTTGCTCTGAATGACTACTGATTTCTAGCTGTTTCCTATAATGGGCCTTCTTTTCTACTTGTGGGACTTCACCACATTTAGAAACTACTTTATACACTCTTCTCTAGACCTGCAAAGCTATATACACTTGTCTTTCAACTGTATTACAGTTAAATACTACTTTTCAGTGAATTCTGGTGGTTTGAAACACTGGTTTCATGTGAACTAACTCTATATCAAGGACTTTTGCAGTGTGCAACATCCTTTCTAGACTAGAGACTTACATTTTGATGTCTTTTACACTTGTTCTCTCACTATTCTGTGATATTCATTAGTATTTGCTCTGAAATACTACTGATTTCTACCTGTTTCCCATAATGGGCCTTCTTTTCTACTTGTGGGACTTCACCACATTTAGAAACTACTTTATACACTCTTCTCTAGACCTGCGAAGCTATATACACTTGTCTTTCAACTGTATTACAGTTAAATACTACTTTTCAGTGAATTCTGGTGGTTTGAAACACTGGTTTCATGTGAACTAACTCTATATCAAGGATTTTTGCAGTGTGCAACATCCTTTCTAGACTAGAGACTTACATTTTGATGTCTTTTACACTTGTTCTCTCACTATTCTGTGACATTCTTTAGTATTTGTTCTGAAATACTACTGATTTCTAGCTGTTTCCTATAAAGGGCCTTCTGCTCTACTTGTGGGACTTCACCACATGTAGAAACAACTTTATACACTCTTCTCTGGACTTGCGAAGCTATATAAACTTGTCTTGCAACGGTTTTACAGTAGAATACTACTTTTCAGTGAATTCTGGTGGTTTGAAACACTGGTTTCATGTGAACTAACTCTATTTCAAGGATTTCTGCAGTGTACAACATCCTTTCTAGACTAGAGACTTACATATTGGTGTCTTTTACACTTGTTATTCTCACTATTCTGTGATATTCATTAGTATTTCCTCTGAATGACTACTGATTTTTAGCTGTTTCCTATAATGGGCCTTCTTTTCTACTTGTGGGACTTCACCACATGTAGAAACAACTTTATACATTCTTCTCTGAACTTGAGAAGCTATATACACTTGTCTATCAACTGTTTTACTGTTAAATACTACTTTTCAGTGAATTCTGTTGGTTTGCAACACTGGTTTCATGTGAACTAACTCTATTTCAAGGATTTCTGCAGTGTGCAACATCCTTTCTAGACTAGAGACTTACATTTTGATGTCTTTTACACTTGTTCTCTCACTATTCTGTGATATTCATTAGTATTTCCTCTGAATGACTACTGATTTCTAGCTGTTTCCTGTAATGGGCCTTCTTTTCTACTTTTGGGACTTCACCACATGTAGAAACAGCTTTATATACTTTTCTCTGGACTTGCGAAGCTATATAAACTTGTCTTTCAACTGTTTTACAGTTAAATGCTACTTTTCAGTGAATTCTGGTGGTTTCAAACACTGGTTTCATGTGAACTAACTCTATTTCAAGGATTTCTGCAGTGTGCAACATCCTTTCTAGACTAGCGACTTACATATTGGTGTCTTTTACACTTGTTATGCTCACTATTCTGTGATATTAGTATTTCCTCTGAATGACTACTGATTTCTAGCTGTTTCCTATAATGGGCCTTCTTTTCTACTTGTGGGACTTCACAACATCTAGAAACTACTTTATACACTCTTCTCTAGACTTGCGAAGCTATATAAACTTGTGTTTCAACGGTTTTACAGTTAAATACTACTTTTCAGTGAATTCTTTTGGTTTGAAACACTGGTTTCATGTGAACTAACTCTATTTCAAGGATTTCTGCAGTGTGCACCATCCTTTCTAGACTAGAGACTTACATTTTGATGTCTTTTATACTTGTTCTCTCACTATTCTGTGATATTCATTAGTATTTGCTCTGAATTAGTAATGTTTTCTTGCAGTGTCTTATAGTGGGCCTTCTGGTATACGTGTGGGACTTCACCACATGTGGAAGAAACTTTATATACTTCTCTGAACTTTAGAAGCTATATACACTTGTCTTTCAACTGTTTTACAGTTAAATACTACTTTTCAGTGAATTCTGGTGATTTGAAACACTGGTTTCATGTGAACTAACTCTATTTCAAGGATTTCTGCAGTGTACAACATCCTTTCTAGACTAGAGACTTACATTTTGATGTCTTTTACACTTGTTCTCTCACTATTTTGTGAAATTCATTAGTATTTGCTCTGAATACTGATTTCTAGCTGTTTCCTATAATGGGCCTTCTTTTCTACTTCTGGGACTTCACCACATGTAGAAACAACTTTATACATTCTTCTCTGAACTTGAGCAGCTATATACACTTGTTTTTCAACTCTTTTACAGTTAAATACTACTTTTCATTGAATTCCGGTGGTTTGAAACACTGGTTTCATGTGAACTAAGTGTATTTCAAGGATTTGTGCAGTGTAGAACATCCTTTCTGTACTAGAGACTTACATTTTGATGTCTTTTACACTTGTTCTCTCACTATTCTGTGATATTCATTAGTATTTGCTCTGAATGACTACTGATTTCTAGCTGTTTCCTATAATGGGCCTTCTTTTCTACTTGTGGGACTTCACAACATCTAGAAACTACTTTATACACTCTTCTCTAGACTTGCGAAGCTATATAAACTTGTGTTTCAACGGTTTTACAGTTAAATACTACTTTTCAGTGAATTCTTTTGGTTTGAAACACTGGTTTCATGTGAACTAACTCTATTTCAAGGATTTCTGCAGTGTGCACCATCCTTTCTAGACTAGAGACTTACATTTTGATGTCTTTTATACTTGTTCTCTCAATATTCTGTGATATTCATTAGTATTTGCTCTGAATTAGTAATGCTTTCTTGCAGTGTCCTATAGTAGGCCTTCTGGTATACTTGTGGGACTTCACCACATGTAGAAACAACTTTATACATTCTTCTCTGAACTTGAGAAGCTATATACACTTGTCTTACAACTTTTTTACAGTTAATACTAATTTTCAGTGAATTCCGGTGGTTTAAAACACTGGTTTCATGTGAACTAACTGTATTTCAAGGATTTGTGCAGTGTACAACATCCTTTCTAGACTAGAGACTTCTATTTTGATGTCTTTTACACTTTTTCTATCACTATTCTGTGATATTCATTAGTATTTGCTCTGAATGACTACTGATTTCTAGCTGTTTCCTATAATGGGCCTTCTTTTCTACTTGTGGGACTTCACCACATTTAGAAACTACTTTATACACTCTTCTCTAGACCTGCGAAGCTATATACACTTGTCTTTCAACTGTATTACAGTTAAATACTACTTTTCAGTGAATTCTGGTGGTTTGAAACACTGGTTTCATGTGAACTAACTATTTCAAGGATTTGTGCAGTGTACAACATCCTTTCTAGACTAGAGACTTACATTTTGATGTCTTTTACACTTGTTCTCTCACTATTCTGTGATATTCATTAGTATTTCCTCTGAATGACTACTGATTTCTAGCTGTTTCCTGTAATGGGCCTTCTTTTCTACTTGTGGGACTTCACCACATGTAGAAACAGCTTTATATACTTTTCTCTGGACTTGCGAAGCTATATAAACTTGTCTTTCAACTGTTTTACAGTTAAATGCTACTTTTCAGTGAATTCTGGTGGTTTCAAACACTGGTTTCATGTGAACTAACTCTATTTCAAGGATTTCTGCAGTGTGCAACATCCTTTCTAGACTAGCGACTTACATATTGGTGTCTTTTACACTTGTTATGCTCACTATTCTGTGATATTAGTATTTCCTCTGAATGACTACTGATTTCTAGCTGTTTCCTATAATGGGCCTTCTTTTCTACTTGTGGGACTTCACAACATCTAGAAACTACTTTATACACTCTTCTCTAGACTTGCGAAGCTATATAAACTTGTGTTTCAACGGTTTTACAGTTAAATACTACTTTTCAGTGAATTCTTTTGGTTTGAAACACTGGTTTCATGTGAACTAACTCTATTTCAAGGATTTCTGCAGTGTGCACCATCCTTTCTAGACTAGAGACTTACATTTTGATGTCTTTTATACTTGTTCTCTCACTATTCTGTGATATTCATTAGTATTTGCTCTGAATTAGTAATGTTTTCTTGCAGTGTCTTATAGTGGGCCTTCTGGTATACGTGTGGGACTTCACCACATGTGGAAGAAACTTTATATACTTCTCTGAACTTTAGAAGCTATATACACTTGTCTTTCAACTGTTTTACAGTTAAATACTACTTTTCAGTGAATTCTGGTGATTTGAAACACTGGTTTCATGTGAACTAACTCTATTTCAAGGATTTCTGCAGTGTACAACATCCTTTCTAGACTAGAGACTTACATTTTGATGTCTTTTACACTTGTTCTCTCACTATTTTGTGAAATTCATTAGTATTTGCTCTGAATACTGATTTCTAGCTGTTTCCTATAATGGGCCTTCTTTTCTACTTCTGGGACTTCACCACATGTAGAAACAACTTTATACATTCTTCTCTGAACTTGAGCAGCTATATACACTTGTTTTTCAACTCTTTTACAGTTAAATACTACTTTTCATTGAATTCCGGTGGTTTGAAACACTGGTTTCATGTGAACTAAGTGTATTTCAAGGATTTGTGCAGTGTAGAACATCCTTTCTGTACTAGAGACTTACATTTTGATGTCTTTTACACTTGTTCTCTCACTATTCTGTGATATTCATTAGTATTTGCTCTGAATGACTACTGATTTCTAGCTGTTTCCTATAATGGGCCTTCTTTTCTACTTGTGGGACTTCACAACATCTAGAAACTACTTTATACACTCTTCTCTAGACTTGCGAAGCTATATAAACTTGTGTTTCAACGGTTTTACAGTTAAATACTACTTTTCAGTGAATTCTTTTGGTTTGAAACACTGGTTTCATGTGAACTAACTCTATTTCAAGGATTTCTGCAGTGTGCACCATCCTTTCTAGACTAGAGACTTACATTTTGATGTCTTTTATACTTGTTCTCTCAATATTCTGTGATATTCATTAGTATTTGCTCTGAATTAGTAATGCTTTCTTGCAGTGTCCTATAGTAGGCCTTCTGGTATACTTGTGGGACTTCACCACATGTAGAAACAACTTTATACATTCTTCTCTGAACTTGAGAAGCTATATACACTTGTCTTACAACTTTTTTACAGTTAATACTAATTTTCAGTGAATTCCGGTGGTTTAAAACACTGGTTTCATGTGAACTAACTGTATTTCAAGGATTTGTGCAGTGTACAACATCCTTTCTAGACTAGAGACTTCTATTTTGATGTCTTTTACACTTTTTCTATCACTATTCTGTGATATTCATTAGTATTTGCTCTGAATGACTACTGATTTCTAGCTGTTTCCTATAATGGGCCTTCTTTTCTACTTGTGGGACTTCACCACATTTAGAAACTACTTTATACACTCTTCTCTAGACCTGCGAAGCTATATACACTTGTCTTTCAACTGTATTACAGTTAAATACTACTTTTCAGTGAATTCTGGTGGTTTGAAACACTGGTTTCATGTGAACTAACTATTTCAAGGATTTGTGCAGTGTACAACATCCTTTCTAGACTAGAGACTTACATTTTGATGTCTTTTACACTTGTTCTCTCACTATTCTGTGACATTCTTTAGTATTTGCTCTGAAATACTACTGAATTCTAGCTGTTTCCCATAATGGGCCTTCTTTTCTACTTGTGGGACTTCACCACATGTAGAAGAAACTTTATACACTCTTCTCTGAACTTGAGAAGCTATATACACTTGTCTTTCAACTGTTTTACAGTTGAATACTACTTTTCAGTGAATTCTGGTGGTTTCAAACACTGGTTTCATGTGAACTAACTGTATTTCAAGGATTTGTGCAGTGTACAACATCCTTTCTAGACTAGAGACTTACATTTTGATGTCTTTTACACTTGTTCTCTCAATATTCTGTGATATTCATTAGTATTTGCTCTGAATTAGTAATGCTTTCTTGCAGTGTCCTATAGTAGGCCTTCTGGTATACTTGTGGGACTTCACCACATGTAGAAACAACTTTATACATTCTTCTCTGAACTTGAGAAGCTATATACACTTGTCTTACAACTGTTTTACAGTTAATACTAATTTTCAGTGAATTCCGTTGGTTTAAAACACTGGTTTCATGTGAACTAACTGTATTTCAAGGATTTGTGCAGTGTACAACATCCTTTCTAGACTAGAGACTTATATTTTGATGTCTTTTACACTTCTTCTATCACTATTCTGTGATATTCATTAGTATTTGCTCTGAATGACTACTGATTTCTAGCTGTTTCCTATAATGGGCCTTCTTTTCTACTTGTGGGACTTCACCACATTTAGAAACTACTTTATACACTCTTCTCTAGACCTGCGAAGCTATATACACTTGTCTTTCAACTGTATTACAGTTAAATACTACTTTTCAGTGAATTCTGGTGGTTTGAAACACTGGTTTCATGTGAACTAACTCTATATCAAGGACTTTTGCAGTGTGCAACATCCTTTCTAGACTAGAGACTTACATTTTGATGTCTTTTACACTTGTTCTCTCACTATTCTGTGATATTCATTAGTATTTGCTCTGAAATACTACTGATTTCTACCTGTTTCCCATAATGGGCCTTCTTTTCTACTTGTGGGACTTCACCACATTTAGAAACTACTTTATACACTCTTCTCTAGACCTGCGAAGCTATATACACTTGTCTTTCAACTGTATTACAGTTAAATACTACTTTTCAGTGAATTCTGGTGGTTTGAAACACTGGTTTCATGTGAACTAACTCTATATCAAGGATTTTTGCAGTGTGCAACATCCTTTCTAGACTAGAGACTTACATTTTGATGTCTTTTACACTTGTTCTCTCACTATTCTGTGACATTCTTTAGTATTTGTTCTGAAATACTACTGATTTCTAGCTGTTTCCTATAAAGGGCCTTCTGCTCTACTTGTGGGACTTCACCACATGTAGAAACAACTTTATACACTCTTCTCTGGACTTGCGAAGCTATATAAACTTGTCTTGCAACGGTTTTACAGTAGAATACTACTTTTCAGTGAATTCTGGTGGTTTGAAACACTGGTTTCATGTGAACTAACTCTATTTCAAGGATTTCTGCAGTGTACAACATCCTTTCTAGACTAGAGACTTACATATTGGTGTCTTTTACACTTGTTATTCTCACTATTCTGTGATATTCATTAGTATTTCCTCTGAATGACTACTGATTTTTAGCTGTTTCCTATAATGGGCCTTCTTTTCTACTTGTGGGACTTCACCACATGTAGAAACAACTTTATACATTCTTCTCTGAACTTGAGAAGCTATATACACTTGTCTATCAACTGTTTTACTGTTAAATACTACTTTTCAGTGAATTCTGTTGGTTTGCAACACTGGTTTCATGTGAACTAACTCTATTTCAAGGATTTCTGCAGTGTGCAACATCCTTTCTAGACTAGAGACTTACATTTTGATGTCTTTTACACTTGTTCTCTCACTATTCTGTGATATTCATTAGTATTTCCTCTGAATGACTACTGATTTCTAGCTGTTTCCTGTAATGGGCCTTCTTTTCTACTTTTGGGACTTCACCACATGTAGAAACAGCTTTATATACTTTTCTCTGGACTTGCGAAGCTATATAAACTTGTCTTTCAACTGTTTTACAGTTAAATGCTACTTTTCAGTGAATTCTGGTGGTTTCAAACACTGGTTTCATGTGAACTAACTCTATTTCAAGGATTTCTGCAGTGTGCAACATCCTTTCTAGACTAGCGACTTACATATTGGTGTCTTTTACACTTGTTATGCTCACTATTCTGTGATATTAGTATTTCCTCTGAATGACTACTGATTTCTAGCTGTTTCCTATAATGGGCCTTCTTTTCTACTTGTGGGACTTCACAACATCTAGAAACTACTTTATACACTCTTCTCTAGACTTGCGAAGCTATATAAACTTGTGTTTCAACGGTTTTACAGTTAAATACTACTTTTCAGTGAATTCTTTTGGTTTGAAACACTGGTTTCATGTGAACTAACTCTATTTCAAGGATTTCTGCAGTGTGCACCATCCTTTCTAGACTAGAGACTTACATTTTGATGTCTTTTATACTTGTTCTCTCACTATTCTGTGATATTCATTAGTATTTGCTCTGAATTAGTAATGTTTTCTTGCAGTGTCTTATAGTGGGCCTTCTGGTATACGTGTGGGACTTCACCACATGTGGAAGAAACTTTATATACTTCTCTGAACTTTAGAAGCTATATACACTTGTCTTTCAACTGTTTTACAGTTAAATACTACTTTTCAGTGAATTCTGGTGATTTGAAACACTGGTTTCATGTGAACTAACTCTATTTCAAGGATTTCTGCAGTGTACAACATCCTTTCTAGACTAGAGACTTACATTTTGATGTCTTTTACACTTGTTCTCTCACTATTTTGTGAAATTCATTAGTATTTGCTCTGAATACTGATTTCTAGCTGTTTCCTATAATGGGCCTTCTTTTCTACTTCTGGGACTTCACCACATGTAGAAACAACTTTATACATTCTTCTCTGAACTTGAGCAGCTATATACACTTGTTTTTCAACTCTTTTACAGTTAAATACTACTTTTCATTGAATTCCGGTGGTTTGAAACACTGGTTTCATGTGAACTAAGTGTATTTCAAGGATTTGTGCAGTGTAGAACATCCTTTCTGTACTAGAGACTTACATTTTGATGTCTTTTACACTTGTTCTCTCACTATTCTGTGATATTCATTAGTATTTGCTCTGAATGACTACTGATTTCTAGCTGTTTCCTATAATGGGCCTTCTTTTCTACTTGTGGGACTTCACAACATCTAGAAACTACTTTATACACTCTTCTCTAGACTTGCGAAGCTATATAAACTTGTGTTTCAACGGTTTTACAGTTAAATACTACTTTTCAGTGAATTCTTTTGGTTTGAAACACTGGTTTCATGTGAACTAACTCTATTTCAAGGATTTCTGCAGTGTGCACCATCCTTTCTAGACTAGAGACTTACATTTTGATGTCTTTTATACTTGTTCTCTCAATATTCTGTGATATTCATTAGTATTTGCTCTGAATTAGTAATGCTTTCTTGCAGTGTCCTATAGTAGGCCTTCTGGTATACTTGTGGGACTTCACCACATGTAGAAACAACTTTATACATTCTTCTCTGAACTTGAGAAGCTATATACACTTGTCTTACAACTTTTTTACAGTTAATACTAATTTTCAGTGAATTCCGGTGGTTTAAAACACTGGTTTCATGTGAACTAACTGTATTTCAAGGATTTGTGCAGTGTACAACATCCTTTCTAGACTAGAGACTTCTATTTTGATGTCTTTTACACTTTTTCTATCACTATTCTGTGATATTCATTAGTATTTGCTCTGAATGACTACTGATTTCTAGCTGTTTCCTATAATGGGCCTTCTTTTCTACTTGTGGGACTTCACCACATTTAGAAACTACTTTATACACTCTTCTCTAGACCTGCGAAGCTATATACACTTGTCTTTCAACTGTATTACAGTTAAATACTACTTTTCAGTGAATTCTGGTGGTTTGAAACACTGGTTTCATGTGAACTAACTATTTCAAGGATTTGTGCAGTGTACAACATCCTTTCTAGACTAGAGACTTACATTTTGATGTCTTTTACACTTGTTCTCTCACTATTCTGTGACATTCTTTAGTATTTGCTCTGAAATACTACTGAATTCTAGCTGTTTCCCATAATGGGCCTTCTTTTCTACTTGTGGGACTTCACCACATGTAGAAGAAACTTTATACACTCTTCTCTGAACTTGAGAAGCTATATACACTTGTCTTTCAACTGTTTTACAGTTGAATACTACTTTTCAGTGAATTCTGGTGGTTTCAAACACTGGTTTCATGTGAACTAACTGTATTTCAAGGATTTGTGCAGTGTACAACATCCTTTCTAGACTAGAGACTTACATTTTGATGTCTTTTACACTTGTTCTCTCACTATTCTGTGAAATTCATTAGTATTTGCTCTGAATGACTACTGATTTCTAGCTGTTTCCTGTAATGGGCCTTCTTTTCTACTTTTGGGACTTCACCACATGTAGAAACAGCTTTATATACTTTTCTCTGGACTTGCGAAGCTATATAAACTTGTCTTTCAACTGTTTTACAGTTAAATGCTATTTTCAGTGAATTCTGGTGGTTTCAAACACTGGTTTCATGTGAACTAACTCTATTTCAAGGATTTCTGCAGTGTGCAACATCCTTTCTAGACTAGCGACTTACATATTGGTGTCTTTTACACTTGTTATGCTCACTATTCTGTGATATTAGTATTTCCTCTGAATGACTACTGATTTCTAGCTGTTTCCTATAATGGGCCTTCTTTTCTACTTGTGGGACTTCACAACATCTAGAAACTACTTTATACACTCTTCTCTAGTCTTGCGAAGCTATATACACTTGTCTTTCAACTGTTTTACAATTAAATACTACTTTTCAGTGAATTCCGGTGGTTTGAAACACTGGTTTCATGTGAACTAACTCTATTTCAAGGATTTCTGCAGTGTGCAACATCCTTTCTAGACTAGAGACTTACATTTTGATGTCTTTTACACTTGTTCTCTCACTATTCTGTGAAATTCATTAGTATTTGCTCTGAATGACTACTGATTTCTAGCTGTTTCCTATAGTAGGCCTTCTGGTATACTTGTGGGACTTCACCACATGTAGAAACAACTTTATACATTCTTCTCTGAACTTGAGAAGCTATATACACTTGTCTTACAACTGTTTTACAGTTAATACTAATTTTCAGTGAATTCCGGTGGTTTAAAACACTGGTTTCATGTGAACTAACTGTATTTCAAGGATTTGTGCAGTGTGCAACATCCTTTCTAGACTAGAGACTTCTATTTTGATGTCTTTTACACTTTTTCTATCACTATTCTGTGATATTCATAAGTATTTGCTCTGAATGACTACTGATTTCTAGCTGTTTCCTATAATGGGCCTTCTTTTCTACTTGTGGGACTTCACCACATTTAGAAACTACTTTATACACTCTTCTCTAGACCTGCGAAGCTATATACACTTGTCTTTCAACTGTATTACAGTTAAATACTACTTTTCAGTGAATTCTGGTGGTTTGAAACACTGGTTTCATGTGAACTAACTCTATATCAAGGATTTTTGCATTGTGCAACATCCTTTCTAGACTAGAGACTTACATTTTGATGTCTTTTACACTTGTTCTCTTACTATTCTGTGACATTCTTTAGTATTTGCTCTGAAATACTACTGATTTCTAGCTGTTTCCTATAAAGGGCCTTCTGCTCTACTTGTGGGACTTCACCACATGTAGAAACAACTTTATACACTCTTCTCTGGACTTGCGAAGCTATATAAACTTGTCTTGCAACGGTTTTACAGTTAAATACTACTTTTCAGTGAATTCCGGTGGTTTGAAACACTGGTTTCATGTGAACTATATTTCAAGGATTTCTGCAGTGTACAACATCCTTTCTAGACGAGAGACTTATATATTGGTGTCTTTTACACTTGTTCTTTCACTATTCTGTGATATTCATTAGTATTTGCTCTGAATTAGTAATGCTTTCTTGCAGTGTCCTATAGTGGGCCTTCTGGTATACTTGTGGGACTTCACCACATGTAGAAACAACTTTATATACTCTTCTCTGGACTTGCGAAGCTATATAAACTTGTCTTTCAACGGTTTTACAGTTAAATACTACTTTTCAGTGAATTCTGGTGGTTTGAAACACTGGTTTCATGTGAACTAACTCTATTTCAAGGATTTCTGCAGTGTGCAACATCCTTTCTAGACTAGAGACTTACATTTTGATGTCTTTTACACTTGTTCTCTCACTATTCTGTGATATTCATTAGTATTTCCTCTGAATGACTACTGATTTCTAGCTGTTTCCTGTAATGGGCCTTCTTTTCTACTTGTGGGTCTTCACCACATGTAGAAACAGCTTTATATACTTTTCTCTGGACTTGCGAAGCTATATAAACTTGTCTTTCAACTGTTTTACAGTTAAATGCTACTTTTCAGTGAATTCTGGTGGTTTCAAACACTGGTTTCATGTGAACTAACTCTATTTCAAGGATTTCTGCAGTGTGCAACATCCTTTCTAGACTAGCGACTTACATATTGGTGTCTTTTACACTTGTTATGCTCACTATTCTGTGATATTCATTAGTATTTCCTCTGAATGACTACTGATTTCTAGCTGTTTCCTATAATGGGCCTTCTTTTCTACTTGTGGGACTTCACCACATGTAGAAACAACTTTATGCATTCTTCTCTGAACTTTAGAAGCTATATACAGTTGTCTTTCAACTGTTTTACAGTTAAATACTACTTTTCAGTGAATTCTGGTGGTTTGAAACACTGGTTTCATGTGAACTATCTCTATTTCAAGGTTTTCTGCAGTGTGCAACATCCTTTCTAGACTAGAGACTTACATTTTGATGTCTTTTACACTTGTTCTCTCACTATTCTGTGACATTCTTTAGTATTTGCTCTGAAATACTACTGAATTCTAGCTGTTTCCCATAATGGGCCTTCTTTTCTACTTGTGGGACTTCACCACATGTAGAAGAAACTTTATACACTCTTCTCTGAACTTGAGAAGCTATATACACTTGTCTTTCAACTGTTTTACAGTTGAATACTACTTTTCAGTGAATTCTGGTGGTTTCAAACTCTGGTTTCATGTGAACTAACTGTATTTCAAGGATTTGTGCAGTGTACAACATCCTTTCTAGACTAGAGACTTACATTTTGATGTCTTTTACACTTGTTCTCTCACTATTTTGTGAAATTCATTAGTATTTGCTCTGAATGACTACTGATTTCTAGCTGTTTCCTATAATGGGGCTTCTTTTCTACTTGTGGGACTTCACCACATCTAGAAACTACTTTATACACTCTTCTCTGAACTTGTGAATCTATATAAACTTGTCTTTCAACTGTTTTACAGTTGAATACTACTTTTCAGTGAATTCTGTTGGTTTGCAACACTGGTTTCATGTGAACTAACTCTATTTCAAGGATTTCTGCAGTGTGCAACATCCTTTCTAGACTAGAGACTTACATTTTGATGTCTTTTACACTTGTTCTCTCACTATTCTGTGATATTCATTAGTATTTCCTCTGAATGACTACTGATTTCTAGCTGTTTCCTGTAATGGGCCTTCTTTTCTACTTGTGGGACTTCACCACATGTAGAAACAGCTTTATATACTTTTCTCTGGACTTGCGAAGCTATATATACTTGTCTTTCAACTGTTTTACAGTTAAATGCTACTTTTCAGTGAATTCTGGTGGTTTCAAACACTGGTTTCATGTGAACTAACTCTATTTCAAGGATTTCTGCAGTGTGCAACATCCTTTCTAGACTAGCGACTTACATATTGGTGTCTTTTACACTTGTTATGCTCACTATTCTGTGATATTAGTATTTCCTCTGAATGACTACTGATTTCTAGCTGTTTCCTATAATGGGCCTTCTTTTCTACTTGTGGGACTTCACAACATCTAGAAACTACTTTATACACTCTTCTCTAGACTTGCGAAGCTATATAAACTTGTGTTTCAACGGTTTTACAGTTAAATACTACTTTTCAGTGAATTCTTTTGGTTTGAAACACTGGTTTCATGTGAACTAACTCTATTTCAAGGATTTCTGCAGTGTGCACCATCCTTTCTAGACTAGAGACTTACATTTTGATGTCTATTATACTTGTTCTCTCAATATTCTGTGATATTCATTAGTATTTGCTCTGAATTAGTAATGCTTTCTTGCAGTGTCCTATAGTAGGCCTTCTGGTATACTTGTGGGACTTCACCACATGTAGAAACAACTTTATACATTCTTCTCTGAACTTGAGAAGCTATATACACTTGTCTTACAACTGTTTTACAGTTAATACTAATTTTCAGTGAATTCCGTTGGTTTAAAACACTGGTTTCATGTGAACTAACTGTATTTCAAGGATTTGTGCAGTGTACAACATCCTTTCTAGACTAGAGACTTATATTTTGATGTCTTTTACACTTTTTCTATCACTATTCTGTGATATTCATTAGTATTTGCTCTGAATGACTACTGATTTCTAGCTGTTTCCTATAATGGGCCTTCTTTTCTACTTGTGGGACTTCACCACATGTAGAAACAACTTTATACACTCTTCTCTAGACCTGCGAAGCTATATACACTTGTCTTTCAACTGTATTACAGTTAAATACTACTTTTCAGTGAATTCTGGTGGTTTGAAACACTGGTTTCATGTGAACTAACTCTATATCAAGGACTTTTGCAGTGTGCAACATCCTTTCTAGACAAGAGACTTACATTTTGATGTCTTTTACACTTGTTCTCTCACTATTCTGTGATATTCATTAGTATTTGCTCTGAAATACTACTGATTTCTACCTGTTTCCCATAATGGGCCTTCTTTTCTACTTGTGGGACTTCACCACATTTAGAAACTACTTTATACACTCTTCTCTAGACGTGCGAAGCTATATACACTTGTCTTTCAACTGTATTACAGTTAAATACTACTTTTCAGTGAATTCTGGTGGTTTGAAACACTGGTTTCATGTGAACTAACTCTATATCAAGGATTTTTGCAGTGTGCAACATCCTTTCTAGACTAGAGACTTACATTTTGATGTCTTTTACACTTGTTCTCTCACTATTCTGTGACATTCTTTAGTATTTGCTCTGAAATACTACTGATTTCTAGCTGTTTCCTATAAAGGGCCTTCTGCTCTACTTGTGGGACTTCACCACATGTAGAAACAACTTTATACACTCTTCTCTGGACTTGCGAAGCTATATAAACTTGTCTTGCAACGGTTTTACAGTAGAATACTACTTTTCAGTGAATTCTGGTGGTTTCAAACACTGGTTTCATGTGAACTAACTCTATTTCAAGGATTTCTGCAGTGTGCAACATCCTTTCTAGACTAGCGACTTACATATTGGTGTCTTTTACACTTGTTATTCTCACTATTCTGTGATATTCATTAGTATTTCCTCTGAATGACTGCTGATTTCTAGCTGTTTCCTATAATGGGCCTTCTTTTCTACTTGTGGGACTTCACCACATGTAGAAACAACTTTATACACTCTTCTCTGAACTTGAGAAGCTATATACACTTGTTTTTCAACTCTTTTACAGTTAAATACTACTTTTCATTGAATTCCGGTGGTTTGAAACACTGGTTTCATGTGAACTAACTGTATTTCAAGGATTTGTGCAGTGTACAACATCCTTTCTAGACTAGAGACTTACATTTTGATGTCTTTTACACTTGTTCTCTCACTATTCTGTGATATTCATTAGTATTTGCTCTGAATTAGTAATGTTTTCTTGCAGTGTCCTATAGTGGGCCTTCTGGTATACTTGTGGGACTTCACCACATGTGGAAGAAACTTTATACACTTCTCTGAACTTTAGAAGCTATATACACTTGTCTTTCAACGGTTTTACAGTTAAATACTACTTTTCAGTGAATTCTGGTGGTTTGAAACACTGGTTTCATGTGAACTAACTCTATTTCAAGGATTTCTGCAGTGTGCAACATCCTTTCTAGACTAGAGACTTACATTTTGATGTCTTTTACACTTGTTCTCTCACTATTTTGTGAAATTCATTAGTATTTGCTCTGAATGACTACTGATTTCTAGCTGTTTCCTATAATGGGCCTTCTTTTCTACTTGTGGGACTTCACCACATCTAGAAACTACTTTATACACTCTTCTCTAGACCTGCGAAGCTATATACACTTGTCTTTCAACTGTATTACAGTTAAATACTACTTTTCAGTGAATTCTGGTGGTTTGAAACACTGGTTTCATGTGAACTAACTCTATATCAAGGACTTTTGCAGTGTGCAACATCCTTTCTAGACTAGAGACTTACATTTTGATGTCTTTTACACTTGTTCTCTCACTATTCTGTGATATTCATTAGTATTTGCTCTGAAATACTACTGATTTCTACCTGTTTCCCATAATGGGCCTTCTTTTCTACTTGTGGGACTTCACCACATTTAGAAACTACTTTATACACTCTTCTCTAGACTTGCGAAGCTATATAAACTTGTCTTTCAACTGTTTTACAGTTAAATACTACTTTTCAGTGAATTCTGGTGGTTTGAAACACTGGTTTCATGTGAACTAACTCTATTTCAAGGATTTCTGCAGTGTACAACATCCTTTCTAGACTAGAGACTTACATATTGGTGTCTTTTACACTTGTTATTCTCACTATTCTGTGATATTCATTAGTATTTCCTCTGAATGACTACTGATTTTTAGCTGTTTCCTATAATGGGCCTTCTTTTCTACTTGTGGGACTTCACCACATGTAGAAACAACTTTATACATTCTTCTCTGAACTTGAGAAGCTATATACACTTGTCTATCAACTGTTTTACTGTTAAATACTACTTTTCAGTGAATTCTGTTGGTTTGCAACACTGGTTTCATGTGAACTAACTCTATTTCAAGGATTTCTGCAGTGTGCAACATCCTTTCTAGACTAGAGACTTACATTTTGATGTCTTTTACACTTGTTCTCTCACTATTCTGTGATATTCATTAGTATTTCCTCTGAATGACTACTGATTTCTAGCTGTTTCCTGTAATGGGCCTTCTTTTCTACTTTTGGGACTTCACCACATGTAGAAACAGCTTTATATACTTTTCTCTGGACTTGCGAAGCTATATAAACTTGTCTTTCAACTGTTTTACAGTTAAATGCTACTTTTCAGTGAATTCTGGTGGTTTCAAACACTGGTTTCATGTGAACTAACTCTATTTCAAGGATTTCTGCAGTGTGCAACATCCTTTCTAGACTAGCGACTTACATATTGGTGTCTTTTACACTTGTTATGCTCACTATTCTGTGATATTAGTATTTCCTCTGAATGACTACTGATTTCTAGCTGTTTCCTATAATGGGCCTTCTTTTCTACTTGTGGGACTTCACAACATCTAGAAACTACTTTATACACTCTTCTCTAGACTTGCGAAGCTATATAAACTTGTGTTTCAACGGTTTTACAGTTAAATACTACTTTTCAGTGAATTCTTTTGGTTTGAAACACTGGTTTCATGTGAACTAACTCTATTTCAAGGATTTCTGCAGTGTGCACCATCCTTTCTAGACTAGAGACTTACATTTTGATGTCTTTTATACTTGTTCTCTCACTATTCTGTGATATTCATTAGTATTTGCTCTGAATTAGTAATGTTTTCTTGCAGTGTCTTATAGTGGGCCTTCTGGTATACGTGTGGGACTTCACCACATGTGGAAGAAACTTTATATACTTCTCTGAACTTTAGAATCTATATACACTTGTCTTTCAACTGTTTTACAGTTAAATACTACTTTTCAGTGAATTCTGGTGATTTGAAACACTGGTTTCATGTGAACTAACTCTATTTGAAGGATTTCTGCAGTGTACAACATCCTTTCTAGACTAGAGACTTACATTTTGATGTCTTTTACACTTGTTCTCTCACTATTTTGTGAAATTCATTAGTATTTGCTCTGAATACTGATTTCTAGCTGTTTCCTATAATGGGCCTTCTTTTCTACTTCTGGGACTTCACCACATGTAGAAACAACTTTATACATTCTTCTCTGAACTTGAGCAGCTATATACACTTGTTTTTCAACTCTTTTACAGTTAAATACTACTTTTCATTGAATTCCGGTGGTTTGAAACACTGGTTTCATGTGAACTAAGTGTATTTCAAGGATTTGTGCAGTGTAGAACATCCTTTCTGTACTAGAGACTTACATTTTGATGTCTTTTACACTTGTTCTCTCACTATTCTGTGATATTCATTAGTATTTGCTCTGAATGACTACTGATTTCTAGCTGTTTCCTATAATGGGCCTTCTTTTCTACTTGTGGGACTTCACCACATCTAGAAACTACTTTATACACTCTTTTCTAGACTTGCGAAGCTATATACACTTGTCTTTCAACTGTTTTACAGTTAAATACTACTTTTCAGTGAATTCCGGTGGTTTGAAACACTGGTTTCATGTGAACTAACTCTATTTCAAGGATTTCTTCAGTGTACAACATCCTTTCTAGCCTAGAAACTTACATTTTGATGGTTTTCCACTTGTTCTCACACAATTCTATGATATTCATTAGTATTTCCTCTGAATTACTACTGATTTCTAGCTGTTTCCTATAAAGGGCCTTCTGCTCTACTTGTGGGACTTCACCACATGTAGAAACAACTTTATACACTCTTCTCTGGACTTGCGAAGCTATATAAAATTGTCTTTCAACGGTTTTACAGTTGAATACTACTTTTCAGTGAATTCTGTTGGTTTGAAACACTGGTTTCATGTGAACTAACTCTATTTCAAGGATTTCTGCAATGTACAACATCCTTTCTAGACTAGAGACTTACATTTGGTGTCTTTTACACTTGTTCTCTCACTATTCTGTGATATTCATTAGTATTTGCTCTGAATGACTACTGATTTCTAGCTGTTTCCTATAATGGGCCTTCTTTTCTACTTGTGGGACTTCACAACATCTAGAAACTACTTTATACACTCTTCTCTAGACTTGCGAAGCTATATAAACTTGTGTTTCAACGGTTTTACAGTTAAATACTACTTTTCAGTGAATTCTTTTGGTTTGAAACACTGGTTTCATGTGAACTAACTCTATTTCAAGGATTTCTGCAGTGTGCACCATCCTTTCTAGACTAGAGACTTACATTTTGATGTCTTTTATACTTGTTCTCTCACTATTCTGTGATATTCATTAGTATTTGCTCTGAATTAGTAATGCTTTCTTGCAGTGTCCTATAGTAGGCCTTCTGGTATACTTGTGGGACTTCACCACATGTAGAAACAACTTTATACATTCTTCTCTGAACTTGAGAAGCTATATACACTTGTCTTACAACTGTTTTACAGTTAATACTAATTTTCAGTGAATTCCGGTGGTTTAAAACACTGGTTTCATGTGAACTAACTGTATTTCAAGGATTTGTGCAGTGTACAACATCCTTTCTAGACTAGAGACTTACATTTTGATGTCTTTTACACTTGATTTATCACTATTCTGTGATATTCATTAGTATTTGCTCTGAATGACTACTGATTTCTACCTGTTTCCTATAATGGGCCTTCTTTTCTACTTGTGGGACTTCACCACATTTAGAAACTACTTTATACACTCTTCTCTAGACCTGCGAAGCTATATACACTTGTCTTACAACTGTTTTACAGTTAAATACTACTTTTCAGTGAATTCTGGTGATTTGAAACACTGGTTTCATGTGAACTAACTCTATTTCAAGGATTTCTGCAGTGTACAACATCCTTTCTAGACTAGAGACTTACATATTGGTGTCTTTTACACTTGTTATTCTCACTATTCTGTGATATTCATTAGTATTTCCTCGGAATGACTACTGATTTCTAGCTGTTTCCTATAATGGGCCTTCTTTTCTACTTGTGGGACTTCACCACATGTAGAAACAACTTTATACCTTCATCTCTGAACTTGAGAAGCTATATACACTTGTCTTTCAACTGTTTTACTGTTAAATACTACTTTTCAGTGAATTCTGGTGGTTTGAAACACTGGTTTCATGTGAACTAACTCTATTTCAAGGATTTCTGCAGTGTGCAACATCCTTTCTAGACTAGAGACTTACATTTTGATGTCTTTTACACTTGTTCTTTCACTATTCTGTGATATTCTTTAGTATTTGCTCTGAATTAGTAATGTTTTCTTGCAGTGTCTTATAGTGGGCCTTCTGGTATACGTGTGGGACTTCACCACATGTGGAAGAAACTTTATATACTTCTCTGAACTTTAGAAGCTATATACACTTGTCTTTCAACTGTTTTACAGTTAAATACTACTTTTCAGTGAATTCTGGTGATTTGAAACACTGGTTTCATGTGAACTAACTCTATTTCAAGGATTTCTGCAGTGTACAACATCCTTTCTAGACTAGAGACTTACATTTTGATGTCTTTTACACTTGTTCTCTCACTATTTTGTGAAATTCATTAGTATTTGCTCTGAATACTGATTTCTAGCTGTTTCCTATAATGGGCCTTCTTTTCTACTTCTGGGACTTCACCACATGTAGAAACAACTTTATACATTCTTCTCTGAACTTGAGCAGCTATATACACTTGTTTTTCAACTCTTTTACAGTTAAATACTACTTTTCATTGAATTCCGGTGGTTTGAAACACTGGTTTCATGTGAACTAAGTGTATTTCAAGGATTTGTGCAGTGTAGAACATCCTTTCTGTACTAGAGACTTACATTTTGATGTCTTTTACACTTGTTCTCTCACTATTCTGTGATATTCATTAGTATTTGCTCTGAATGACTACTGATTTCTAGCTGTTTCCTATAATGGGCCTTCTTTTCTACTTGTGGGACTTCACCACATCTAGAAACTACTTTATACACTCTTTTCTAGACTTGCGAAGCTATATACACTTGTCTTTCAACTGTTTTACAGTTAAATACTACTTTTCAGTGAATTCCGGTGGTTTGAAACACTGGTTTCATGTGAACTAACTCTATTTCAAGGATTTCTTCAGTGTACAACATCCTTTCTAGCCTAGAAACTTACATTTTGATGGTTTTCCACTTGTTCTCACACAATTCTATGATATTCATTAGTATTTCCTCTGAATTACTACTGATTTCTAGCTGTTTCCTATAAAGGGCCTTCTGCTCTACTTGTGGGACTTCACCACATGTAGAAACAACTTTATACACTCTTCTCTGGACTTGCGAAGCTATATAAAATTGTCTTTCAACGGTTTTACAGTTGAATACTACTTTTCAGTGAATTCTGTTGGTTTGAAACACTGGTTTCATGTGAACTAACTCTATTTCAAGGATTTCTGCAATGTACAACATCCTTTCTAGACTAGAGACTTACATTTGGTGTCTTTTACACTTGTTCTCTCACTATTCTGTGATATTCATTAGTATTTGCTCTGAATGACTACTGATTTCTAGCTGTTTCCTATAATGGGCCTTCTTTTCTACTTGTGGGACTTCACAACATCTAGAAACTACTTTATACACTCTTCTCTAGACTTGCGAAGCTATATAAACTTGTGTTTCAACGGTTTTACAGTTAAATACTACTTTTCAGTGAATTCTTTTGGTTTGAAACACTGGTTTCATGTGAACTAACTCTATTTCAAGGATTTCTGCAGTGTGCACCATCCTTTCTAGACTAGAGACTTACATTTTGATGTCTTTTATACTTGTTCTCTCACTATTCTGTGATATTCATTAGTATTTGCTCTGAATTAGTAATGCTTTCTTGCAGTGTCCTATAGTAGGCCTTCTGGTATACTTGTGGGACTTCACCACATGTAGAAACAACTTTATACATTCTTCTCTGAACTTGAGAAGCTATATACACTTGTCTTACAACTGTTTTACAGTTAATACTAATTTTCAGTGAATTCCGGTGGTTTAAAACACTGGTTTCATGTGAACTAACTGTATTTCAAGGATTTGTGCAGTGTACAACATCCTTTCTAGACTAGAGACTTACATTTTGATGTCTTTTACACTTGTTCTATCACTATTCTGTGATATTCATTAGTATTTGCTCTGAATGACTACTGATTTCTACCTGTTTCCTATAATGGGCCTTCTTTTCTACTTGTGGGACTTCACCACATTTAGAAACTACTTTATACACTCTTCTCTAGACCTGCGAAGCTATATACACTTGTCTTACAACTGTTTTACAGTTAAATACTACTTTTCAGTGAATTCTGGTGATTTGAAACACTGGTTTCATGTGAACTAACTCTATTTCAAGGATTTCTGCAGTGTACAACATCCTTTCTAGACTAGAGACTTACATATTGGTGTCTTTTACACTTGTTATTCTCACTATTCTGTGATATTCATTAGTATTTCCTCGGAATGACTACTGATTTCTAGCTGTTTCCTATAATGGGCCTTCTTTTCTACTTGTGGGACTTCACCACATGTAGAAACAACTTTATACCTTCTTCTCTGAACTTGAGAAGCTATATACACTTGTCTTTCAACTGTTTTACTGTTAAATACTACTTTTCAGTGAATTCTGGTGGTTTGAAACACTGGTTTCATGTGAACTAACTCTATTTCAAGGATTTCTGCAGTGTGCAACATCCTTTCTAGACTAGAGACTTACATTTTGATGTCTTTTACACTTGTTCTTTCACTATTCTGTGATATTCTTTAGTATTTGCTCTGAATTAGTAATGTTTTCTTGCAGTGTCTTATAGTGGGCCTTCTGGTATACGTGTGGGACTTCACCACATGTGGAAGAAACTTTATATACTTCTCTGAACTTTAGAAGCTATATACACTTGTCTTTCAACTGTTTTACAGTTAAATACTACTTTTCAGTGAATTCTGGTGATTTGAAACACTGGTTTCATGTGAACTAACTCTATTTCAAGGATTTCTGCAGTGTACAACATCCTTTCTAGACTAGAGACTTACATTTTGATGTCTTTTACACTTGTTCTCTCACTATTTTGTGAAATTCATTAGTATTTGCTCTGAATACTGATTTCTAGCTGTTTCCTATAATGGGCCTTCTTTTCTACTTCTGGGACTTCACCACATGTAGAAACAACTTTATACATTCTTCTCTGAACTTGAGCAGCTATATACACTTGTTTTTCAACTCTTTTACAGTTAAATACTACTTTTCATTGAATTCCGGTGGTTTGAAACACTGGTTTCATGTGAACTAAGTGTATTTCAAGGATTTGTGCAGTGTAGAACATCCTTTCTGTACTAGAGACTTACATTTTGATGTCTTTTACACTTGTTCTCTCACTATTCTGTGATATTCATTAGTATTTGCTCTGAATGACTACTGATTTCTAGCTGTTTCCTATAATGGGCCTTCTTTTCTACTTGTGGGACTTCACCACATCTAGAAACTACTTTATACACTCTTTTCTAGACTTGCGAAGCTATATACACTTGTCTTTCAACTGTTTTACAGTTAAATACTACTTTTCAGTGAATTCCGGTGGTTTGAAACACTGGTTTCATGTGAACTAACTCTATTTCAAGGATTTCTTCAGTGTACAACATCCTTTCTAGCCTAGAAACTTACATTTTGATGGTTTTCCACTTGTTCTCACACAATTCTATGATATTCATTAGTATTTCCTCTGAATTACTACTGATTTCTAGCTGTTTCCTATAAAGGGCCTTCTGCTCTACTTGTGGGACTTCACCACATGTAGAAACAACTTTATACACTCTTCTCTGGACTTGCGAAGCTATATAAAATTGTCTTTCAACGGTTTTACAGTTGAATACTACTTTTCAGTGAATTCTGTTGGTTTGAAACACTGGTTTCATGTGAACTAACTCTATTTCAAGGATTTCTGCAATGTACAACATCCTTTCTAGACTAGAGACTTACATTTGGTGTCTTTTACACTTGTTCTCTCACTATTCTGTGATATTCATTAGTATTTGCTCTGAATGACTACTGATTTCTAGCTGTTTCCTATAATGGGCCTTCTTTTCTACTTGTGGGACTTCACAACATCTAGAAACTACTTTATACACTCTTCTCTAGACTTGCGAAGCTATATAAACTTGTGTTTCAACGGTTTTACAGTTAAATACTACTTTTCAGTGAATTCTTTTGGTTTGAAACACTGGTTTCATGTGAACTAACTCTATTTCAAGGATTTCTGCAGTGTGCACCATCCTTTCTAGACTAGAGACTTACATTTTGATGTCTTTTATACTTGTTCTCTCACTATTCTGTGATATTCATTAGTATTTGCTCTGAATTAGTAATGCTTTCTTGCAGTGTCCTATAGTAGGCCTTCTGGTATACTTGTGGGACTTCACCACATGTAGAAACAACTTTATACATTCTTCTCTGAACTTGAGAAGCTATATACACTTGTCTTACAACTGTTTTACAGTTAATACTAATTTTCAGTGAATTCCGGTGGTTTAAAACACTGGTTTCATGTGAACTAACTGTATTTCAAGGATTTGTGCAGTGTACAACATCCTTTCTAGACTAGAGACTTACATTTTGATGTCTTTTACACTTGTTCTATCACTATTCTGTGATATTCATTAGTATTTGCTCTGAATGACTACTGATTTCTACCTGTTTCCTATAATGGGCCTTCTTTTCTACTTGTGGGACTTCACCACATTTAGAAACTACTTTATACACTCTTCTCTAGACCTGCGAAGCTATATACACTTGTCTTACAACTGTTTTACAGTTAAATACTACTTTTCAGTGAATTCTGGTGATTTGAAACACTGGTTTCATGTGAACTAACTCTATTTCAAGGATTTCTGCAGTGTACAACATCCTTTCTAGACTAGAGACTTACATATTGGTGTCTTTTACACTTGTTATTCTCACTATTCTGTGATATTCATTAGTATTTCCTCGGAATGACTACTGATTTCTAGCTGTTTCCTATAATGGGCCTTCTTTTCTACTTGTGGGACTTCACCACATGTAGAAACAACTTTATACCTTCTTCTCTGAACTTGAGAAGCTATATACACTTGTCTTTCAACTGTTTTACTGTTAAATACTACTTTTCAGTGAATTCTGGTGGTTTGAAACACTGGTTTCATGTGAACTAACTCTATTTCAAGGATTTCTGCAGTGTGCAACATCCTTTCTAGACTAGAGACTTACATTTTGATGTCTTTTACACTTGTTCTTTCACTATTCTGTGATATTCTTTAGTATTTGCTCTGAATTAGTAATGTTTTCTTGCAGTGTCTTATAGTGGGCCTTCTGGTATACGTGTGGGACTTCACCACATGTGGAAGAAACTTTATATACTTCTCTGAACTTTAGAAGCTATATACACTTGTCTTTCAACTGTTTTACAGTTAAATACTACTTTTCAGTGAATTCTGGTGATTTGAAACACTGGTTTCATGTGAACTAACTCTATTTCAAGGATTTCTGCAGTGTACAACATCCTTTCTAGACTAGAGACTTACATTTTGATGTCTTTTACACTTGTTCTCTCACTATTCTGTGATATTCATTAGTATTTCCTCTGAATGACTACTGATTTCTAGCTGTTTCCTGTAATGGGCCTTCTTTTCTACTTGTGGGACTTCACCACATGTAGAAACAGCTTTATATACTTTTCTCTGGACTTGCGAAGCTATATAAACTTGTCTTTCAACTGTTTTACAGTTAAATGCTACTTTTCAGTGAATTCTGGTGGTTTCAAACACTGGTTTCATGTGAACTAACTCTATTTCAAGGATTTCTGCAGTGTGCAACATCCTTTCTAGACTAGCGACTTACATATTGGTGTCTTTTACACTTGTTATGCTCACTATTCTGTGATATTAGTATTTCCTCTGAATGACTACTGATTTCTAGCTGTTTCCTATAATGGGCCTTCTTTTCTACTTGTGGGACTTCACAACATCTAGAAACTACTTTATACACTCTTCTCTAGACTTGCGAAGCTATATAAACTTGTGTTTCAACGGTTTTACAGTTAAATACTACTTTTCAGTGAATTCTTTTGGTTTGAAACACTGGTTTCATGTGAACTAACTCTATTTCAAGGATTTCTGCAGTGTGCACCATCCTTTCTAGACTAGAGACTTACATTTTGATGTCTTTTATACTTGTTCTCTCAATATTCTGTGATATTCATTAGTATTTGCTCTGAATTAGTAATGCTTTCTTGCAGTGTCCTATAGTAGGCCTTCTGGTATACTTGTGGGACTTCACCACATGTAGAAACAACTTTATACATTCTTCTCTGAACTTGAGAAGCTATATACACTTGTCTTACAACTGTTTTACAGTTAATACTAATTTTCAGTGAATTCCGTTGGTTTAAAACACTGGTTTCATGTGAACTAACTGTATTTCAAGGATTTGTGCAGTGTACAACATCCTTTCTAGACTAGAGACTTATATTTTGATGTCTTTTACACTTCTTCTATCACTATTCTGTGATATTCATTAGTATTTGCTCTGAATGACTACTGATTTCTAGCTGTTTCCTATAATGGGCCTTCTTTTCTACTTGTGGGACTTCACCACATTTAGAAACTACTTTATACACTCTTCTCTAGACCTGCGAAGCTATATACACTTGTCTTTCAACTGTATTACAGTTAAATACTACTTTTCAGTGAATTCTGGTGGTTTGAAACACTGGTTTCATGTGAACTAACTCTATATCAAGGACTTTTGCAGTGTGCAACATCCTTTCTAGACTAGAGACTTACATTTTGATGTCTTTTACACTTGTTCTCTCACTATTCTGTGATATTCATTAGTATTTGCTCTGAAATACTACTGATTTCTACCTGTTTCCCATAATGGGCCTTCTTTTCTACTTGTGGGACTTCACCACATTTAGAAACTACTTTATACACTCTTCTCTAGACCTGCGAAGCTATATACACTTGTCTTTCAACTGTATTACAGTTAAATACTACTTTTCAGTGAATTCTGGTGGTTTGAAACACTGGTTTCATGTGAACTAACTCTATATCAAGGATTTTTGCAGTGTGCAACATCCTTTCTAGACTAGAGACTTACATTTTGATGTCTTTTACACTTGTTCTCTCACTATTCTGTGACATTCTTTAGTATTTGTTCTGAAATACTACTGATTTCTAGCTGTTTCCTATAAAGGGCCTTCTGCTCTACTTGTGGGACTTCACCACATGTAGAAACAACTTTATACACTCTTCTCTGGACTTGCGAAGCTATATAAACTTGTCTTGCAACGGTTTTACAGTAGAATACTACTTTTCAGTGAATTCTGGTGGTTTGAAACACTGGTTTCATGTGAACTAACTCTATTTCAAGGATTTCTGCAGTGTGCAACATCCTTTCTAGACTAGAGACTTACATTTTGATGTCTTTTACACTTGTTCTCTCACTATTTTGTGAAATTCATTAGTATTTGCTCTGAATGACTACTGATTTCTAGCTGTTTCCTATAATGGGCCTTCTTTTCTACTTGTGGGACTTCACCACATCTAGAAACTACTTTATACACTCTTCTCTAGACCTGCGAAGCTATATACACTTGTCTTTCAACTGTATTACAGTTAAATACTACTTTTCAGTGAATTCTGGTGGTTTGAAACACTGGTTTCATGTGAACTAACTCTATATCAAGGACTTTTGCAGTGTGCAACATCCTTTCTAGACTAGAGACTTACATTTTGATGTCTTTTACACTTGTTCTCTCACTATTCTGTGATATTCATTAGTATTTGCTCTGAAATACTACTGATTTCTACCTGTTTCCCATAATGGGCCTTCTTTTCTACTTGTGGGACTTCACCACATTTAGAAACTACTTTATACACTCTTCTCTAGACTTGCGAAGCTATATAAACTTGTCTTTCAACTGTTTTACAGTTAAATACTACTTTTCAGTGAATTCTGGTGGTTTGAAACACTGGTTTCATGTGAACTAACTCTATTTCAAGGATTTCTGCAGTGTACAACATCCTTTCTAGACTAGAGACTTACATATTGGTGTCTTTTACACTTGTTATTCTCACTATTCTGTGATATTCATTAGTATTTCCTCTGAATGACTACTGATTTTTAGCTGTTTCCTATAATGGGCCTTCTTTTCTACTTGTGGGACTTCACCACATGTAGAAACAACTTTATACATTCTTCTCTGAACTTGAGAAGCTATATACACTTGTCTATCAACTGTTTTACTGTTAAATACTACTTTTCAGTGAATTCTGTTGGTTTGCAACACTGGTTTCATGTGAACTAACTCTATTTCAAGGATTTCTGCAGTGTGCAACATCCTTTCTAGACTAGAGACTTACATTTTGATGTCTTTTACACTTGTTCTCTCACTATTCTGTGATATTCATTAGTATTTCCTCTGAATGACTACTGATTTCTAGCTGTTTCCTGTAATGGGCCTTCTTTTCTACTTTTGGGACTTCAGCACATGTAGAAACAGCTTTATATACTTTTCTCTGGACTTGCGAAGCTATATAAACTTGTCTTTCAACTGTTTTACAGTTAAATGCTACTTTTCAGTGAATTCTGGTGGTTTCAAACACTGGTTTCATGTGAACTAACTCTATTTCAAGGATTTCTGCAGTGTGCAACATCCTTTCTAGACTAGCGACTTACATATTGGTGTCTTTTACACTTGTTATGCTCACTATTCTGTGATATTAGTATTTCCTCTGAATGACTACTGATTTCTAGCTGTTTCCTATAATGGGCCTTCTTTTCTACTTGTGGGACTTCACAACATCTAGAAACTACTTTATACACTCTTCTCTAGACTTGCGAAGCTATATAAACTTGTGTTTCAACGGTTTTACAGTTAAATACTACTTTTCAGTGAATTCTTTTGGTTTGAAACACTGGTTTCATGTGAACTAACTCTATTTCAAGGATTTCTGCAGTGTGCACCATCCTTTCTAGACTAGAGACTTACATTTTGATGTCTTTTATACTTGTTCTCTCACTATTCTGTGATATTCATTAGTATTTGCTCTGAATTAGTAATGTTTTCTTGCAGTGTCTTATAGTGGGCCTTCTGGTATACGTGTGGGACTTCACCACATGTGGAAGAAACTTTATATACTTCTCTGAACTTTAGAAGCTATATACACTTGTCTTTCAACTGTTTTACAGTTAAATACTACTTTTCAGTGAATTCTGGTGATTTGAAACACTGGTTTCATGTGAACTAACTCTATTTCAAGGATTTCTGCAGTGTACAACATCCTTTCTAGACTAGAGACTTACATTTTGATGTCTTTTACACTTGTTCTCTCACTATTTTGTGAAATTCATTAGTATTTGCTCTGAATACTGATTTCTAGCTGTTTCCTATAATGGGCCTTCTTTTCTACTTCTGGGACTTCACCACATGTAGAAACAACTTTATACATTCTTCTCTGAACTTGAGCAGCTATATACACTTGTTTTTCAACTCTTTTACAGTTAAATACTACTTTTCATTGAATTCCGGTGGTTTGAAACACTGGTTTCATGTGAACTAAGTGTATTTCAAGGATTTGTGCAGTGTAGAACATCCTTTCTGTACTAGAGACTTACATTTTGATGTCTTTTACACTTGTTCTCTCACTATTCTGTGATATTCATTAGTATTTGCTCTGAATGACTACTGATTTCTAGCTGTTTCCTATAATGGGCCTTCTTTTCTACTTGTGGGACTTCACCACATCTAGAAACTACTTTATACACTCTTTTCTAGACTTGCGAAGCTATATACACTTGTCTTTCAACTGTTTTACAGTTAAATACTACTTTTCAGTGAATTCCGGTGGTTTGAAACACTGGTTTCATGTGAACTAACTCTATTTCAAGGATTTCTTCAGTGTACAACATCCTTTCTAGCCTAGAAACTTACATTTTGATGGTTTTCCACTTGTTCTCACACAATTCTATGATATTCATTAGTATTTCCTCTGAATTACTACTGATTTCTAGCTGTTTCCTATAAAGGGCCTTCTGCTCTACTTGTGGGACTTCACCACATGTAGAAACAACTTTATACACTCTTCTCTGGACTTGCGAAGCTATATAAAATTGTCTTTCAACGGTTTTACAGTTGAATACTACTTTTCAGTGTATTCTGTTGGTTTGAAACACTGGTTTCATGTGAACTAACTCTATTTCAAGGATTTCTGCAATGTACAACATCCTTTCTAGACTAGAGACTTACATTTGGTGTCTTTTACACTTGTTCTCTCACTATTCTGTGATATTCATTAGTATTTGCTCTGAATGACTACTGATTTCTAGCTGTTTCCTATAATGGGCCTTCTTTTCTACTTGTGGGACTTCACAACATCTAGAAACTACTTTATACACTCTTCTCTAGACTTGCGAAGCTATATAAACTTGTGTTTCAACGGTTTTACAGTTAAATACTACTTTTCAGTGAATTCTTTTGGTTTGAAACACTGGTTTCATGTGAACTAACTCTATTTCAAGGATTTCTGCAGTGTGCACCATCCTTTCTAGACTAGAGACTTACATTTTGATGTCTTTTATACTTGTTCTCTCACTATTCTGTGATATTCATTAGTATTTGCTCTGAATTAGTAATGCTTTCTTGCAGTGTCCTATAGTAGGCCTTCTGGTATACTTGTGGGACTTCACCACATGTAGAAACAACTTTATACATTCTTCTCTGAACTTGAGAAGCTATATACACTTGTCTTACAACTGTTTTACAGTTAATACTAATTTTCAGTGAATTCCGGTGGTTTAAAACACTGGTTTCATGTGAACTAACTGTATTTCAAGGATTTGTGCAGTGTACAACATACTTTCTAGACTAGAGACTTACATTTTGATGTCTTTTACACTTGTTCTATCACTATTCTGTGATATTCATTAGTATTTGCTCTGAATGACTACTGATTTCTACCTGTTTCCTATAATGGGCCTTCTTTTCTACTTGTGGGACTTCACCACATTTAGAAACTACTTTATACACTCTTCTCTAGACCTGCGAAGCTATATACACTTGTCTTACAACTGTTTTACAGTTAAATACTACTTTTCAGTGAATTCTGGTGATTTGAAACACTGGTTTCATGTGAACTAACTCTATTTCAAGGATTTCTGCAGTGTACAACATCCTTTCTAGACTAGAGACTTACATATTGGTGTCTTTTACACTTGTTATTCTCACTATTCTGTGATATTCATTAGTATTTCCTCGGAATGACTACTGATTTCTAGCTGTTTCCTATAATGGGCCTTCTTTTCTACTTGTGGGACTTCACCACATGTAGAAACAACTTTATACATTCTTCTCTGAACTTGAGAAGCTATATACACTTGTCTTTCAACTGTTTTACAGTTGAATACTACTTTTCAGTGAATTCTGGTGGTTTCAAACACTGGTTTCATGTGAACTATATTTCAAGGATTTCTGCAGTGTACAACATCCTTTCTAGACTACAGACTTATATATTGGTGTCTTTTACACTTGTTCTCTCACTATGCTGTGATATTCATTAGTATTTGCTCTGAATTAGTAATGCTTTCTTGCAGTGTCCTATAGTGGGCCTTCTGGTATACTTGTGGGACTTCACCACATGTAGAAACAACTTTATATACTCTTCTCTGAACTTGTGAATCTTTATAAACTTGTCTTTCAACTGTTTTACAGTTGAATACTACTTTTCAGTGAATTCCGGTGGTTTGAAACACTGGTTTCATGTGAACCAGCTCTATTTCAAGGATTTCTTCAGTGTACAACATCCTTTCTAGACTAGAGACTTACATTTTGATGACTTTTACACTTGTTCTCTCACTATTCTGTGATATTCTTTAGTATTTGCTCTGAATGACTACTGATTTCTAGCTGTTTTCTATAATGGGCCTTCTGGTATACTTGTGCGAGTTCACCACATGTAGGAACAACTTTATATACTCTTCTCTGAACTTGTGAATCTATATAAACCTGTCTTTCAACTGTTTTACAGTTGAATACTAGTTTTCAGTGAATTCCGGTGGTTTGAAACACTGGTTTCATGTGAACTAGCTCTATTTCAAGGATTTCTTCAGTGTACAACATCCTTTCTAGCCTAGAAACTTACATTTTGATGTCTTCTATAACTGTTCTATCACTATTCTGTGATATTCATTAGTATTTGCTCAGAATTACTAATGATTTCTAGCTGTTTCCTATAAAGGGCCTTCTGCTCTACTTGTGGGACTTCACCACATGTAGAAACAACTTTATACACTCTTCTCTGGACTTGCGAAGCTATATAAACTTGTCTTTCGACGGTTTTACAGTTAAATACTACTTTTCAGTGAATTCTGGTGGTTTGAAACACTAGTTTCATGTGAACTAACTCTATTTCAAGGATTTCTGCAGTGTACAACATCCTTTCTAGACTAGAGACTTACATATTGGTGTCTTTTACACTTGTTATTCTCACTATTCTGTGATATTCATTAGTATTTCCTCTGAATGACTACTGATTTCTAGCTGTTTCCTATAATGGGCCTTCTTTTCTACTTGTGGGACTTCACCACATGTAGAAACAACTTTATACATTCTTCTCTGAACTTGAGAAGCTATATACACTTGTCTTTCAACTGTTTTACAGTTAAATACTACTTTTCAGTGAATTCTGGTGGTTTGAAACACTGGTTTCATGTGAACTAACTCTATTTCAAGGATTTCTGCAGTGTGCAACATCCTTTCTAGACTAGAGACTTACATTTTGTTGTCTTTTACACTTGTTCTCTCACTATTCTGTGATATTCAATAGTATTTGCTCTGAAATACTACTGATATCTAGCTGTTTCCCATAATGGGCCTTCTTTTCGACTTGTGGGACTTCACCACATCTAGAAACTACTTTATACACTCTTCTCTGAACTTGAGAAGCTATATACACTTGTCTTTCAACTGTTTTACAGTTAAATACTACTTTTCAGTGAATTCCGGTGGTTTGAAACACTGGTTTCATGTGAACTAACTTTATTTCAAGGATTTCTGCAGTGTGCAACATCCTTTCTAGACTAGAGACTTACATTTTGATGTCTTTTACACTTGTTCTCTCACTATTCTGTGATATTCAATAGTATTTCCTCTGAATGACTACTGATTTCTAGCTGTTTCCTATAATGGGCCTTCTTTTCTACTTGTGGGACTTCACCACATGTAGAAACAACTTTATACATTCTTCTGTGAACTTGAGAAGCTATATACACTTGTCTTTCAACTGTTTTACAGTTAAAAACTACTTTTCAGTGAATTCCGGGGGTTTGAAACACTGGTTTCATGTGAACTAACTGTATTTCAAGGACTTGTGCAGTGTACAACATCCTTTCTATACTAGAGACTTACATTTTGATGTCTTTTACACTTGTTCTCTCACTATTCTGTGATATTCATTAGTATTTCCTCTGAATTACTACTGATTTCTAGCTATTTCCTATAAAGGGCCGTCTGCTCTACTTGTGGGACTTCACCACATGTAGAAACAACTTTATACACTCTTCTTTGGACTTGCGAAGCTATATAAACTTGTCTTTCAATGGTTTTACAGTTAAATACTACTTTTCAGTGAATTCTGGTGGTTTGAAACACTGGTTTCATGTGAACTAACTCTATTTCAAGGATTTCTGCAGTGTGCAACATCCTTTCTAGACTAGAGACTTACATTTTGATGTCTTTTTTACTTGTTCTCTCACTATTCTGTGATATTCATTAGTATTTGCTCTGAATTAGTAATGCTTTCTTGCAGTGTCCTATAGTAGGCCTTCTGGTATACTTGTGGGACTTCACCACATGTAGAAACAACTTTATACATTCTTCTCTGAACTTGAGAAGCTATATACACTTGTTTTACAACTGTTTTACGGTTAAATACTAATTTTCAGTGAATTCCGGTGGTTTAAAACACTGGTTTCATGTGAACTAACTGTATTTCAAGGATTTGTGCAGTGTACAACATCCTTTCTAGACTAGAGACTTACATTTTGATGTCTTTTACACTTGTTCTATCACTATTCTGTGATATTCATTAGTATTTGCTCTGAATGACTACTGATTTCTAGCTGTTTCCTATAATGGGCCTTCTTTTCTACTTGTGGGACTTCACCACATTTAGAAACTACTTTATACACTCTTCTCTAGACCTGCGAAGCTATATAAACTTGTCTTTCAACTGTTTTACAGTTAAATACTACATTTCAGGGAATTCTGTTGGTTTGAAACACTGGTTTCATGTGAACTAACTCTATTTCAAGGATTTCTGCAGTGTGCAACATCCTTTCTAAACTAGAGACTTACATTTTGATGTCTTTTACACTTGTTCTCTCACTATTCTGTGATATTCATTAGTATTTCCTCTGAATGACTACTGATTTCTAGCAGTTTCCTGTAATGGGCCTTCTTTTCTACTTGTGGGACTTCACCACATGTAGAAACTACTTTATACACTCTTCTCTAGACTTGCGAAGCTATATAAACTTGTGTTTCAACGGTTTTACAGTTAAATACTACTTTTCAGTGAATTCTTTTGGTTTGAAACACTGGTTTCATGTGAACTAACTCTATTTCAAGGATTTCTGCAGTGTGCACCATCCTTTCTAGACTAGAGACTTACATTTTGATGTCTTTTATACTTGTTCTCTCACTATTCTGTGATATTCATTAGTATTTGCTCTGAATTAGTAATGCTTTCTTGCAGTGTCCTATAGTAGGCCTTCTGGTATACTTGTGGGACTTCACCACATGTAGAAACAACTTTATACATTCTTCTCTGAACTTGAGAAGCTATATACACTTGTCTTACAACTGTTTTACAGTTAATACTAATTTTCAGTGAATTCCGGTGGTTTAAAACACTGGTTTCATGTGAACTAACTGTATTTCAAGGATTTGTGCAGTGTACAACATACTTTCTAGACTAGAGACTTACATTTTGATGTCTTTTACACTTGTTCTATCACTATTCTGTGATATTCATTAGTATTTGCTCTGAATGACTACTGATTTCTACCTGTTTCCTATAATGGGCCTTCTTTTCTACTTGTGGGACTTCACCACATTTAGAAACTACTTTATACACTCTTCTCTAGACCTGCGAAGCTATATACACTTGTCTTACAACTGTTTTACAGTTAAATACTACTTTTCAGTGAATTCTGGTGATTTGAAACACTGGTTTCATGTGAACTAACTCTATTTCAAGGATTTCTGCAGTGTACAACATCCTTTCTAGACTAGAGACTTACATATTGGTGTCTTTTACACTTGTTATTCTCACTATTCTGTGATATTCATTAGTATTTCCTCGGAATGACTACTGATTTCTAGCTGTTTCCTATAATGGGCCTTCTTTTCTACTTGTGGGACTTCACCACATGTAGAAACAACTTTATACATTCTTCTCTGAACTTGAGAAGCTATATACACTTGTCTTTCAACTGTTTTACAGTTGAATACTACTTTTCAGTGAATTCTGGTGGTTTCAAACACTGGTTTCATGTGAACTATATTTCAAGGATTTCTGCAGTGTACAACATCCTTTCTAGACTACAGACTTATATATTGGTGTCTTTTACACTTGTTCTCTCACTATGCTGTGATATTCATTAGTATTTGCTCTGAATTAGTAATGCTTTCTTGCAGTGTCCTATAGTGGGCCTTCTGGTATACTTGTGGGACTTCACCACATGTAGAAACAACTTTATATACTCTTCTCTGAACTTGTGAATCTTTATAAACTTGTCTTTCAACTGTTTTACAGTTGAATACTACTTTTCAGTGAATTCCGGTGGTTTGAAACACTGGTTTCATGTGAACCAGCTCTATTTCAAGGATTTCTTCAGTGTACAACATCCTTTCTAGACTAGAGACTTACATTTTGATGACTTTTACACTTGTTCTCTCACTATTCTGTGATATTCTTTAGTATTTGCTCTGAATGACTACTGATTTCTAGCTGTTTCCTATAATGGGCCTTCTGGTATACTTGTGCGAGTTCACCACATGTAGGAACAACTTTATATACTCTTCTCTGAACTTGTGAATCTATATAAACCTGTCTTTCAACTGTTTTACAGTTGAATACTAGTTTTCAGTGAATTCCGGTGGTTTGAAACACTGGTTTCATGTGAACTAGCTCTATTTCAAGGATTTCTTCAGTGTACAACATCCTTTCTAGCCTAGAAACTTACATTTTGATGTCTTCTATAACTGTTCTATCACTATTCTGTGATATTCATTAGTATTTGCTCAGAATTACTAATGATTTCTAGCTGTTTCCTATAAAGGGCCTTCTGCTCTACTTGTGGGACTTCACCACATGTAGAAACAACTTTATACACTCTTCTCTGGACTTGCGAAGCTATATAAACTTGTCTTTCGACGGTTTTACAGTTAAATACTACTTTTCAGTGAATTCTGGTGGTTTGAAACACTAGTTTCATGTGAACTAACTCTATTTCAAGGATTTCTGCAGTGTACAACATCCTTTCTAGACTAGAGACTTACATATTGGTGTCTTTTACACTTGTTATTCTCACTATTCTGTGATATTCATTAGTATTTCCTCTGAATGACTACTGATTTCTAGCTGTTTCCTATAATGGGCCTTCTTTTCTACTTGTGGGACTTCACCACATGTAGAAACAACTTTATACATTCTTCTCTGAACTTGAGAAGCTATATACACTTGTCTTTCAACTGTTTTACAGTTAAATACTACTTTTCAGTGAATTCTGGTGGTTTGAAACACTGGTTTCATGTGAACTAACTCTATTTCAAGGATTTCTGCAGTGTGCAACATCCTTTCTAGACTAGAGACTTACATTTTGTTGTCTTTTACACTTGTTCTCTCACTATTCTGTGATATTCAATAGTATTTGCTCTGAAATACTACTGATATCTAGCTGTTTCCCATAATGGGCCTTCTTTTCGACTTGTGGGACTTCACCACATCTAGAAACTACTTTATACACTCTTCTCTGAACTTGAGAAGCTATATACACTTGTCTTTCAACTGTTTTACAGTTAAATACTACTTTTCAGTGAATTCCGGTGGTTTGAAACACTGGTTTCATGTGAACTAACTTTATTTCAAGGATTTCTGCAGTGTGCAACATCCTTTCTAGACTAGAGACTTACATTTTGATGTCTTTTACACTTGTTCTCTCACTATTCTGTGATATTCAATAGTATTTCCTCTGAATGACTACTGATTTCTAGCTGTTTCCTATAATGGGCCTTCTTTTCTACTTGTGGGACTTCACCACATGTAGAAACAACTTTATACATTCTTCTGTGAACTTGAGAAGCTATATACACTTGTCTTTCAACTGTTTTACAGTTAAAAACTACTTTTCAGTGAATTCCGGGGGTTTGAAACACTGGTTTCATGTGAACTAACTGTATTTCAAGGACTTGTGCAGTGTACAACATCCTTTCTATACTAGAGACTTACATTTTGATGTCTTTTACACTTGTTCTCTCACTATTCTGTGATATTCATTAGTATTTCCTCTGAATTACTACTGATTTCTAGCTATTTCCTATAAAGGGCCGTCTGCTCTACTTGTGGGACTTCACCACATGTAGAAACAACTTTATACACTCTTCTTTGGACTTGCGAAGCTATATAAACTTGTCTTTCAATGGTTTTACAGTTAAATACTACTTTTCAGTGAATTCTGGTGGTTTGAAACACTGGTTTCATGTGAACTAACTCTATTTCAAGGATTTCTGCAGTGTGCAACATCCTTTCTAGACTAGAGACTTACATTTTGATGTCTTTTTTACTTGTTCTCTCACTATTCTGTGATATTCATTAGTATTTGCTCTGAATTAGTAATGCTTTCTTGCAGTGTCCTATAGTAGGCCTTCTGGTATACTTGTGGGACTTCACCACATGTAGAAACAACTTTATACATTCTTCTCTGAACTTGAGAAGCTATATACACTTGTTTTACAACTGTTTTACGGTTAAATACTAATTTTCAGTGAATTCCGGTGGTTTAAAACACTGGTTTCATGTGAACTAACTGTATTTCAAGGATTTGTGCAGTGTACAACATCCTTTCTAGACTAGAGACTTACATTTTGATGTCTTTTACACTTGTTCTATCACTATTCTGTGATATTCATTAGTATTTGCTCTGAATGACTACTGATTTCTAGCTGTTTCCTATAATGGGCCTTCTTTTCTACTTGTGGGACTTCACCACATTTAGAAACTACTTTATACACTCTTCTCTAGACCTGCGAAGCTATATAAACTTGTCTTTCAACTGTTTTACAGTTAAATACTACATTTCAGGGAATTCTGTTGGTTTGAAACACTGGTTTCATGTGAACTAACTCTATTTCAAGGATTTCTGCAGTGTGCAACATCCTTTCTAAACTAGAGACTTACATTTTGATGTCTTTTACACTTGTTCTCTCACTATTCTGTGATATTCATTAGTATTTCCTCTGAATGACTACTGATTTCTAGCAGTTTCCTGTAATGGGCCTTCTTTTCTACTTGTGGGACTTCACCACATGTAGAAACTACTTTATACACTCTTCTCTAGACTTGCGAAGCTATATAAACTTGTGTTTCAACGGTTTTACAGTTAAATACTACTTTTCAGTGAATTCTTTTGGTTTGAAACACTGGTTTCATGTGAACTAACTCTATTTCAAGGATTTCTGCAGTGTGCACCATCCTTTCTAGACTAGAGACTTACATTTTGATGTCTTTTATACTTGTTCTCTCACTATTCTGTGATATTCATTAGTATTTGCTCTGAATTAGTAATGCTTTCTTGCAGTGTCCTATAGTAGGCCTTCTGGTATACTTGTGGGACTTCACCACATGTAGAAACAACTTTATACATTCTTCTCTGAACTTGAGAAGCTATATACACTTGTCTTACAAGTGTTTTACAGTTAATACTAATTTTCAGTGAATTCCGGTGGTTTAAAACACTGGTTTCATGTGAACTAACTGTATTTCAAGGATTTGTGCAGTGTACAACATACTTTCTAGACTAGAGACTTACATTTTGATGTCTTTTACACTTGTTCTATCACTATTCTGTGATATTCATTAGTATTTGCTCTGAATGACTACTGATTTCTACCTGTTTCCTATAATGGGCCTTCTTTTCTACTTGTGGGACTTCACCACATTTAGAAACTACTTTATACACTCTTCTCTAGACCTGCGAAGCTATATACACTTGTCTTACAACTGTTTTACAGTTAAATACTACTTTTCAGTGAATTCTGGTGATTTGAAACACTGGTTTCATGTGAACTAACTCTATTTCAAGGATTTCTGCAGTGTACAACATCCTTTCTAGACTAGAGACTTACATATTGGTGTCTTTTACACTTGTTATTCTCACTATTCTGTGATATTCATTAGTATTTCCTCGGAATGACTACTGATTTCTAGCTGTTTCCTATAATGGGCCTTCTTTTCTACTTGTGGGACTTCACCACATGTAGAAACAACTTTATACATTCTTCTCTGAACTTGAGAAGCTATATACACTTGTCTTTCAACTGTTTTACAGTTGAATACTACTTTTCAGTGAATTCTGGTGGTTTCAAACACTGGTTTCATGTGAACTATATTTCAAGGATTTCTGCAGTGTACAACATCCTTTCTAGACTACAGACTTATATATTGGTGTCTTTTACACTTGTTCTCTCACTATGCTGTGATATTCATTAGTATTTGCTCTGAATTAGTAATGCTTTCTTGCAGTGTCCTATAGTGGGCCTTCTGGTATACTTGTGGGACTTCACCACATGTAGAAACAACTTTATATACTCTTCTCTGAACTTGTGAATCTTTATAAACTTGTCTTTCAACTGTTTTACAGTTGAATACTACTTTTCAGTGAATTCCGGTGGTTTGAAACACTGGTTTCATGTGAACCAGCTCTATTTCAAGGATTTCTTCAGTGTACAACATCCTTTCTAGACTAGAGACTTACATTTTGATGACTTTTACACTTGTTCTCTCACTATTCTGTGATATTCTTTAGTATTTGCTCTGAATGACTACTGATTTCTAGCTGTTTCCTATAATGGGCCTTCTGGTATACTTGTGCGAGTTCACCACATGTAGGAACAACTTTATATACTCTTCTCTGAACTTGTGAATCTATATAAACCTGTCTTTCAACTGTTTTACAGTTGAATACTAGTTTTCAGTGAATTACGGTGGTTTGAAACACTGGTTTCATGTGAACTAGCTCTATTTCAAGGATTTCTTCAGTGTACAACATCCTTTCTAGCCTAGAAACTTACATTTTGATGTCTTCTATAACTGTTCTATCACTATTCTGTGATATTCATTAGTATTTGCTCAGAATTACTAATGATTTCTAGCTGTTTCCTATAAAGGGCCTTCTGCTCTACTTGTGGGACTTCACCACATGTAGAAACAACTTTATACACTCTTCTCTGGACTTGCGAAGCTATATAAACTTGTCTTTCGACGGTTTTACAGTTAAATACTACTTTTCAGTGAATTCTGGTGGTTTGAAACACTAGTTTCATGTGAACTAACTCTATTTCAAGGATTTCTGCAGTGTACAACATCCTTTCTAGACTAGAGACTTACATATTGGTGTCTTTTACACTTGTTATTCTCACTATTCTGTGATATTCATTAGTATTTCCTCTGAATGACTACTGATTTCTAGCTGTTTCCTATAATGGGCCTTCTTTTCTACTTGTGGGACTTCACCACATGTAGAAACAACTTTATACATTCTTCTCTGAACTTGAGAAGCTATATACACTTGTCTTTCAACTGTTTTACAGTTAAATACTACTTTTCAGTGAATTCCGGTGGTTTGAAACACTGGTTTCATGTGAACTAACTTTATTTCAAGGATTTCTGCAGTGTGCAACATCCTTTCTAGACTAGAGACTTACATTTTGATGTCTTTTACACTTGTTCTCTCACTATTCTGTGATATTCAATAGTATTTCCTCTGAATGACTACTGATTTCTAGCTGTTTCCTATAATGGGCCTTCTTTTCTACTTGTGGGACTTCACCACATGTAGAAACAACTTTATACATTCTTCTGTGAACTTGAGAAGCTATATACACTTGTCTTTCAACTGTTTTACAGTTAAAAACTACTTTTCAGTGAATTCCGGGGGTTTGAAACACTGGTTTCATGTGAACTAACTGTATTTCAAAGACTTGTGCAGTGTACAACATCCTTTCTATACTAGAGACTTACATTTTGATGTCTTTTACACTTGTTCTCTCACTATTCTGTGATATTCATTAGTATTTCCTCTGAATTACTACTGATTTCTAGCTATTTCCTATAAAGGGCCGTCTGCTCTACTTGTGGGACTTCACCACATGTAGAAACAACTTTATACACTCTTCTTTGGACTTGCGAAGCTATATAAACTTGTCTTTCAATGGTTTTACAGTTAAATACTACTTTTCAGTGAATTCTGGTGGTTTGAAACACTGGTTTCATGTGAACTAACTCTATTTCAAGGATTTCTGCAGTGTGCAACATCCTTTCTAGACTAGAGACTTACATTTTGATGTCTTTTATACTTGTTCTCTCACTATTCTGTGATATTCATTAGTATTTGCTCTGAATTAGTAATGCTTTCTTGCAGTGTCCTATAGTAGGCCTTCTGGTATACTTGTGGGACTTCACCACATGTAGAAACAACTTTATACATTCTTCTCTGAACTTGAGAAGCTATATACACTTGTTTTACAACTGTTTTACGGTTAAATACTAATTTTCAGTGAATTCCGGTGGTTTAAAACACTGGTTTCATGTGAACTAACTGTATTTCAAGGATTTGTGCAGTGTACAACATCCTTTCTAGACTAGAGACTTACATTTTGATGTCTTTTACACTTGTTCTATCACTATTCTGTGATATTCATTAGTATTTGCTCTGAATGACTACTGATTTCTAGCTGTTTCCTATAATGGGCCTTCTTTTCTACTTGTGGGACTTCACCACATTTAGAAACTACTTTATACACTCTTCTCTAGACCTGCGAAGCTATATAAACTTGTCTTTCAACTGTTTTACAGTTAAATACTACATTTCAGGGAATTCTGTTGGTTTGAAACACTGGTTTCATGTGAACTAACTCTATTTCAAGGATTTCTGCAGTGTGCAACATCCTTTCTAAACTAGAGACTTACATTTTGATGTCTTTTACACTTGTTCTCTCACTATTCTGTGATATTCATTAGTATTTCCTCTGAATGACTACTGATTTCTAGCAGTTTCCTGTAATGGGCCTTCTTTTCTACTTGTGGGACTTCACCACATGTAGAAACAACTTTATATACTTTTCTCTGGACTTGCGAAGCTATATAAACTTGTCTTTCAACTGTTTTACAGTTAAATGCTACTTTTCAGTGAATTCTGTTAGTATGAAACACTGGTTTCATGTGAACTAACTCTATTTCAAGGATTTCTGCAGTGTGCAACATCCTTTCTAGACTAGAGACTTACATTTTGATGTCTTTTACACTTGTTCTCTCACTATTCTGTGATATTCATTAGTATTTGCTCTGAGTTAGTAATGCTTTCTTGCAGTGTCCTATAGTGGGCCTTCTGGTATACTTGTGGGACTTCACCACATGTAGAAACAACTTTATATACTCTTCTCTGAACTTGTGAATCTATATAAACTTGTCTTCCAACTGTTTTACAGTTGAATACTACTTTTCAGTGAATTCCGGTGGTTTGAAACACGGGTTTCATGTGAACTAGCTCTATTTCAAGGATTTCTGCAGTGTGCAACATCCTTTCTAGACTAGAGACTTACATTTTGATGTCTCTTACACTTGTTCTCTCACTTTTCTGTGATATTCATTAGTATTTGCTCTGAATTAGTAATGCTTTCTTGCAGTGTCCTATAATGGGCCTTCTTTTCTACTTGTGGGACTTCACCACATGTAGAAACAACTTTATACACTCTTCTCTGGACTTGCGAAGCTATATAAACTTGTCTTTCAACGGTTTTACAGTTAAATACTACTTTTCAGTGAATTCTGGTGGTTTGAAACACTGGTTTCATGTGAACTAACTCTATTTCAAGGATTTCTGCAGTGTACAACATCCTTTCTAGACTAGCGACTTACATATTGGTGTCTTTTACACTTGTTATTCTCACTATTCTGTGATATTCATTAGTATTTCCTCTGAATGACTGCTGATTTCTAGCTGTTTCCTATAATGGGCCTTCTTTTCTACTTGTGGGACTTCACCACATGTAGAAACAACTTTATACATTCTTCTCTGAACTTGAGAAGCTATATACACTTGTTTTTCAACTCTTTTACAGTTAAATACTACTTTTCATTGAATTCCGGTGGTTTGAAACACTGGTTTCATGTGAACTAACTGTATTTCAAGGATTTGTGCAGTGTACAACATCCTTTCTATACTAGAGACTTACATTTTGATGTCTTTTACACTTGTTCTCTCACTATTCTGTGATATTCATTAGTATTTGCTCTGAATGACTACTGATTTCTAGCTGTTTCCTATAATGGGCCTTCTTTTCTACTTGTGAGACTTCACCACATCTAGAAACTACTTTATACACTCTTCTCTAGACTTGCGAAGCTATATAAACTTGTCTTTCAACTGTTTTACAGTTAAATACTACTTTTCAGGGAATTCTTTTGGTTTGAAACACTGGTTTCATGTGAACTAACTGTATTTCAAGGATTTCTGCAGTGTGCAACATCCTTTCTAGACTAGAGACTTACATTTTGATGTCTTTTACACGTGTTCTCTCACTATTCTGTGATATTCATTAGTATTTGCTCTGAATTAGTAATGTTTTCTTGCAGTGTCCTATAGTGGGCCTTCTGGTATACTTGTGGGACTTCACCACATGTAGAAACAACTTTATACATTCTTCTCTGAACTTGAGAAGCTATATAAACTTGTCTTGCAACGGTTTTACAGTAGAATACTACTTTTCAGTGAATTCTGGTGGTTTCAAACACTGGTTTCATGTGAACTAACTCTATTTCAAGGATTTCTGCAGTGTGCAACATCCTTTCTAGACTAGCGACTTACATATTGGTGTCTTTTACACTTGTTATTCTCACTATTCTGTGATATTCATTAGTATTTCCTCTGAATGACTGCTGATTTCTAGCTGTTTCCTATAATGGGCCTTCTTTTCTACTTGTGGGACTTCACCACATGTAGAAACAACTTTATACACTCTTCTCTGAACTTGAGAAGCTATATACACTTGTTTTTCAACTCTTTTACAGTTAAATACTACTTTTCATTGAATTCCGGTGGTTTGAAACACTGGTTTCATGTGAACTAACTGTATTTCAAGGATTTGTGCAGTGTACAACATCCTTTCTAGACTAGAGACTTACATTTTGATGTCTTTTACACTTGTTCTCTCACTATTCTGTGATATTCATTAGTATTTGCTCTGAATTAGTAATGTTTTCTTGCAGTGTCCTATAGTGGGCCTTCTGGTATACTTGTGGGACTTCACCACATGTGGAAGAAACTTTATACACTTCTCTGAACTTTAGAAGCTATATACACTTGTCTTTCAACGGTTTTACAGTTAAATACTACTTTTCAGTGAATTCTGGTGGTTTGAAACACTGGTTTCATGTGAACTAACTCTATTTCAAGGATTTCTGCAGTGTGCAACATCCTTTCTAGACTAGAGACTTACATTTTGATGTCTTTTACACTTGTTCTCTCACTATTTTGTGAAATTCATTAGTATTTGCTCTGAATGACTACTGATTTCTAGCTGTTTCCTATAATGGGCCTTCTTTTCTACTTGTGGGACTTCACCACATCTAGAAACTACTTTATACACTCTTCTCTGAACTTGTGAATCTATATAAACTTGTCTTTCAACTGTTTTACAGTTGAATACTACTTTTCAGTGAATTCCGGTGGTTTGAAACACTGGTTTCATGTGAACTAGCTCTATTTCAAGGATTTCTTCAGTGTACAACATCCTTTCTAGCCTAGAAACTTACATTTTGATGGTTTTCCACTTGTTCTCACACAATTCTATGATATTCATTAGTATTTCCTCTGAATTACTACTGATTTCTAGCTGTTTCCTATAAAGGGCCTTCTGCTCTACTTGTGGGAATTCACCACATGTAGAAACAACTTTATACACTCTTCTCTGGACTTGTGAAGCTATATAAACTTGTCTTTCAACGGTTTTACAGTTAAATACTACTTTTCAGTGAATTCTGGTGGTTTGAAACACTGGTTTCATGTGAACTAACTCTATTTCAAGGATTTCTGCAGTGTACAACATCCTTTCTAGACTAGAGACTTACATATTGGTGTCTTTTACACTTGTTATTCTCACTATTCTGTGATATTCATTAGTATTTCCTCTGAATGACTACTGATTTCTAGCTGTTTCCTACAATGGGCCTTCTTTTCTACTTCTGGGACTTCACCACATGTAGAAACAACTTTATACATTCTTCTCTGAACTTGAGAAGCTATATACACTTGTCTTTCAACTCTTTTACTGTTAAATACTACTTTTCAGTGAATTCTGGTGGTTTGAAACACTGGTTTCATGTGAACTATCTCTATTTCAAGGTTTTCTGCAGTGTGCAACATCCTTTCTAGACTAGAGACTTACATTTTGATGTCTTTTACACTTGTTCTCTCACTATTCTGTGACATTCTTTAGTATTTGCTCTGAAATACTACTGATTTCTAGATGTTTCCTATAAAGGGCCTTCTGCTCTACTTGTGGGACTTCACCACATGTAGAAACAACTTTATACACTCTTCTCTGGACTTGCGAAGCTATATAAACTTGTCTTGCAACGGTTTTACAGTAGAATACTACTTTTCAGTGAATTCTGGTGGTTTCAAACACTGGTTTCATGTGAACTAACTCTATTTCAAGGATTTCTGCAGTGTGCAACATCCTTTCTAGACTAGCGACTTACATATTGGTGTCTTTTACACTTGTTATTCTCACTATTCTGTGATATTCATTAGTATTTCCTCTGAATGACTGCTGATTTCTAGCTGTTTCCTATAATGGGCCTTCTTTTCTACTTGTGGGACTTCACCACATGTAGAAACAACTTTATACATTCTTCTCTGAACTTGAGAAGCTATATACACTTGTTTTTCAACTCTTTTACAGTTAAATACTACTTTTCATTGAATTCCGGTGGTTTGAAACACTGGTTTCATGTAAACTAACTGTATTTCAAGGATTTGTGCAGTGTACAACATCCTTTCTAGCCTAGAATCTTACATTTTGATGTCTTTTACACTTGTTCTCTCACTATTCTGTGATATTCATTAGTATTTGCTCTGAATGACTACTGATTTCTAGCTGTTTCCTATAATGGGCCTTCTTTTCTACTTGTGGGACTTCACCACATGTAGAAACAACTTTATACACTCTTCTCTGAACTTGAGAAGCTATATACACTTGTTTTTCAACTCTTTTACAGTTAAATACTACTTTTCATTGAATTCCGGTGGTTTGAAACACTGGTTTCATGTGAACTAACTGTATTTCAAGGATTTGTGCAGTGTACAACATCCTTTCTAGACTAGAGACTTACATTTTGATGTCTTTTACACTTGTTCTCTCACTATTCTGTGATATTCATTAGTATTTGCTCTGAATTAGTAATGTTTTCTTGCAGTGTCCTATAGTGGGCCTTCTGGTATACTTGTGGGACTTCACCACATGTGGAAGAAACTTTATACACTTCTCTGAACTTTAGAAGCTATATACACTTGTCTTGCAACGGTTTTACAGTTAAATACTACTTTTCAGTGAATTCTGGTGGTTTGAAACACTGGTTTCATGTGAACTAACTCTATTTCAAGGATTTCTGCAGTGTGCAACATCCTTTCTAGACTAGAGACTTACATTTTGATGTCTTTTACACTTGTTCTCTCACTATTTTGTGAAATTCATTAGTATTTGCTCTGAATGACTACTGATTTCTAGCTGTTTCCTATAATGGGCCTTCTTTTCTACTTGTGGGACTTCACCACATCTAGAAACTACTTTATACACTCTTCTCTGAACTTGTGAATCTATATAAACTTGTCTTTCAACTGTTTTACAGTTGAATACTACTTTTCAGTGAATTCCGGTGGTTTGAAACACTGGTTTCATGTGAACTAGCTCTATTTCAAGGATTTCTTCAGTGTACAACATCCTTTCTAGCCTAGAAACTTACATTTTGATGGTTTTCCACTTGTTCTCACACAATTCTATGATATTCATTAGTATTTCCTCTGAATTACTACTGATTTCTAGCTGTTTCCTATAAAGGGCCTTCTGCTCTACTTGTGGGAATTCACCACATGTAGAAACAACTTTATACACTCTTCTCTGGACTTGTGAAGCTATATAAACTTGTCTTTCAACGGTTTTACAGTTAAATACTACTTTTAAGTGAATTCTGGTGGTTTGAAACACTGGTTTCATGTGAACTAACTCTATTTCAAGGATTTCTGCAGTGTACAACATCCTTTCTAGACTAGAGACTTACATATTGGTGTCTTTTACACTTGTTATTCTCACTATTCTGTGATATTCATTAGTATTTCCTCTGAATGACTACTGATTTCTAGCTGTTTCCTACAATGGGCCTTCTTTTCTACTTCTGGGACTTCACCACATGTAGAAACAACTTTATACATTCTTCTCTGAACTTGAGAAGCTATATACACTTGTCTTTCAACTCTTTTACAGTTAAATACTACTTTTCATTGAATTCCGGTGGTTTGAAACACTGGTTTCATGTAAACTAACTGTATTTCAAGGATTTGTGCAGTGTACAACATCCTTTCTAGCCTAGAATCTTACATTTTGATGTCTTTTACACTTGTTCTCTCACTATTCTGTGATATTCATTAGTATTTGCTCTGAATGACTACTGATTTCTAGCTGTTTCCTATAATGGGCCTTCTTTTCTACTTGTGGGACTTCACCACATGTAGAAACTACTTTATACACTCTTCTCTAGACTTGCGGAGCTATATAAACTTGTCTTTCAACTGTTTTACAGTTAAATACTACTTTTCAGTGAATTCTGGTGGTTTCAAACACTGGTTTCATGTGAACTAACTCTATTTCAAGGATTTCTGCAGTGTGCAACATCCTTTCTATACTAGAGACTTACATTTTGATGTCTTTTACACTTGTTCTCTCACTATTCTGTGATATTCATTAGTATTTGCTCTGAATTAGTAATGTTTTCTTGCAGTGTCCTATAGTGGGCCTTCTGGTATACTTGTGGGACTTCACCACATGTGGAAGAAACTTTATACACTTCTCTGAACTTTAGAAGCTATATACACTTGTCTTTCAACTGTTTTACAGTTAAATACTACTTTTCAGTGAATTCTGGTGGTTTGTAACACTGGTTTCATGTGAACTAACTCTATTTCAAGGATTTCTGCAGTGTGCAACATCCTTTCTAGACTAGAGACTTACATTTTGATGTCTTTTATACTTGTTCTCTCACTATTCTGTGATATTCATTAGTATTTGCTCTGAATTAGTAATGCTTTCTTGCGGTGTCCTATAGTAGGCCTTCTGGTATACTTGTGGGACTTCACCACATGTAGAAACAACTTTATACATTCTTCTCTGAACTTGAGAAGCTATATACACTTGTTTTACAACTGTTTTACGGTTAAATACTAATTTTCAGTGAATTCCGGTGGTTTAAAACACTGGTTTCATGTGAACTAACTGTATTTCAAGGATTTGTGCAGTGTACAACATCCTTTCTAGACTAGAGACTTACATTTTGATGTCTTTTACACTTGTTCTATCACTATTCTGTGATATTCATTAGTATTTGCTCTGAATGACTACTGATTTCTAGCTGTTTCCTGTAATGGGCCTTCTTTTCTACTTGTGGGACTTCACCACATGTAGAAACAACTTTATATACTTTTCTCTGGACTTGCGAAGCTATATAAACTTGTCTTTCAACTGTTTTACAGTTAAATACTACATTTCAGGGAATTCTGTTGGTTTGAAACACTGGTTTCATGTGAACTAACTCTATTTCAAGGATTTCTGCAGTGTGCAACATCCTTTCTAGACTAGAGACTTACATTTTGATGTCTTTTACACTTGTTCTCTCACTATTCTGTGATATTCATTAGTATTTGCTCTGAATTAGTAATGCTTTCTTGCAGTGTCCTATAGTGGGCCTTCTGGTATACTTGTGGGACTTCACCACATGTAGAAACAACTTTATATACTCTTCTCTGAACTTGTGAATCTATATAAACTTGTCTTCCAACTGTTTTACAGTTGAATACTACTTTTCAGTGAATTCCGGTGGTTTGAAACACGGGTTTCATGTGAACTAGCTCTATTTCAAGGATTTCTGCAGTGTGCAACATCCTTTCTAGACTAGAGACTTACATTTTGATGTCTCTTACACTTGTTCTCTCACTTTTCTGTGATATTCATTAGTATTTGCTCTGAATTAGTAATGATTTCTTGCAGTGTCCTATAATGGGCCTTCTTTTCTACTTGTGGGACTTCACCACATGTAGAAACAACTTTATACACTCTTCTCTGGACTTGCGAAGCTATATAAACTTGTCTTTCAACGGTTTTACAGTTAAATACTACTTTTCAGTGAATTCTGGTGGTTTGAAACACTGGTTTCATGTGAACTAACTCTATTTCAAGGATTTCTGCAGTGTACAACATCCTTTCTAGACTAGCGACTTACATATTGGTGTCTTTTACACTTGTTATTCTCACTATTCTGTGATATTCATTAGTATTTCCTCTGAATGACTGCTGATTTCTAGCTGTTTCCTATAATGGGCCTTCTTTTCTACTTGTGGGACTTCACCACATGTAGAAACAACTTTATACATTCTTCTCTGAACTTGAGAAGCTATATACACTTGTTTTTCAACTCTTTTACAGTTAAATACTACTTTTCATTGAATTCCGGTGGTTTGAAACACTGGTTTCATGTGAACTAACTGTATTTCAAGGATTTGTGCAGTGTACAACATCCTTTCTATACTAGAGACTTACATTTTGATGTCTTTTACACTTGTTCTCTCACTATTCTGTGATATTCATTAGTATTTGCTCTGAATGACTACTGATTTCTAGCTGTTTCCTACAATGGGCCTTCTTTTCTACTTCTGGGACTTCACCACATGTAGAAACAACTTTATACATTCTTCTCTGAACTTGAGAAGCTATATACACTTGTCTTTCAACTCTTTTACTGTTAAATACTACTTTTCAGTGAATTCTGGTGGTTTGAAACACTGGTTTCATGTGAACTATCTCTATTTCAAGGTTTTCTGCAGTGTGCAACATCCTTTCTAGACTAGAGACTTACATTTTGATGTCTTTTACACTTGTTCTCTCACTATTTTGTGAAATTCATTAGTATTTGCTCTGAATGACTACTGATTTCTAGCTGTTTCCTATAATGGGCCTTCTTTTCTACTTGTGGGACTTCACCACATCTAGAAACTACTTTATACACTCTTCTCTGAACTTGTGAATCTATATAAACTTGTCTTTCAACTGTTTTACAGTTGAATACTACTTTTCAGTGAATTCCGGTGGTTTGAAACACTGGTTTCATGTGAACTAGCTCTATTTCAAGGATTTCTTCAGTGTACAACATCCTTTCTAGCCTAGAAACTTACATTTTGATGGTTTTCCACTTGTTCTCACACAATTCTATGATATTCATTAGTATTTCCTCTGAATTACTACTGATTTCTAGCTGTTTCCTATAAAGGGCCTTCTGCTCTACTTGTGGGAATTCACCACATGTAGAAACAACTTTATACACTCTTCTCTGGACTTGTGAAGCTATATAAACTTGTCTTTCAACGGTTTTACAGTTAAATACTACTTTTAAGTGAATTCTGGTGGTTTGAAACACTGGTTTCATGTGAACTAACTCTATTTCAAGGATTTCTGCAGTGTACAACATCCTTTCTAGACTAGAGACTTACATATTGGTGTCTTTTACACTTGTTATTCTCACTATTCTGTGATATTCATTAGTATTTCCTCTGAATGACTACTGATTTCTAGCTGTTTCCTACAATGGGCCTTCTTTTCTACTTCTGGGACTTCACCACATGTAGAAACAACTTTATACATTCTTCTCTGAACTTGAGAAGCTATATACACTTGTCTTTCAACTCTTTTACAGTTAAATACTACTTTTCATTGAATTCCGGTGGTTTGAAACACTGGTTTCATGTAAACTAACTGTATTTCAAGGATTTGTGCAGTGTACAACATCCTTTCTAGCCTAGAATCTTACATTTTGATGTCTTTTACACTTGTTCTCTCACTATTCTGTGATATTCATTAGTATTTGCTCTGAATGACTACTGATTTCTAGCTGTTTCCTATAATGGGCCTTCTTTTCTACTTGTGGGACTTCACCACATGTAGAAACTACTTTATACACTCTTCTCTAGACTTGCGGAGCTATATAAACTTGTCTTTCAACTGTTTTACAGTTAAATACTACTTTTCAGTGAATTCTGGTGGTTTCAAACACTGGTTTCATGTGAACTAACTCTATTTCAAGGATTTCTGCAGTGTGCAACATCCTTTCTATACTAGAGACTTACATTTTGATGTCTTTTACACTTGTTCTCTCACTATTCTGTGATATTCATTAGTATTTGCTCTGAATTAGTAATGTTTTCTTGCAGTGTCCTATAGTGGGCCTTCTGGTATACTTGTGGGACTTCACCACATGTGGAAGAAACTTTATACACTTCTCTGAACTTTAGAAGCTATATACACTTGTCTTTCAACTGTTTTACAGTTAAATACTACTTTTCAGTGAATTCTGGTGGTTTGTAACACTGGTTTCATGTGAACTAACTCTATTTCAAGGATTTCTGCAGTGTGCAACATCCTTTCTAGACTAGAGACTTACATTTTGATGTCTTTTATACTTGTTCTCTCACTATTCTGTGATATTCATTAGTATTTGCTCTGAATTAGTAATGCTTTCTTGCGGTGTCCTATAGTAGGCCTTCTGGTATACTTGTGGGACTTCACCACATGTAGAAACAACTTTATACATTCTTCTCTGAACTTGAGAAGCTATATACACTTGTTTTACAACTGTTTTACGGTTAAATACTAATTTTCAGTGAATTCCGGTGGTTTAAAACACTGGTTTCATGTGAACTAACTGTATTTCAAGGATTTGTGCAGTGTACAACATCCTTTCTAGACTAGAGACTTACATTTTGATGTCTTTTACACTTGTTCTATCACTATTCTGTGATATTCATTAGTATTTGCTCTGAATGACTACTGATTTCTAGCTGTTTCCTGTAATGGGCCTTCTTTTCTACTTGTGGGACTTCACCACATGTAGAAACAACTTTATATACTTTTCTCTGGACTTGCGAAGCTATATAAACTTGTCTTTCAACTGTTTTACAGTTAAATACTACATTTCAGGGAATTCTGTTGGTTTGAAACACTGGTTTCATGTGAACTAACTCTATTTCAAGGATTTCTGCAGTGTGCAACATCCTTTCTAGACTAGAGACTTACATTTTGATGTCTTTTACACTTGTTCTCTCACTATTCTGTGATATTCATTAGTATTTGCTCTGAATTAGTAATGCTTTCTTGCAGTGTCCTATAGTGGGCCTTCTGGTATACTTGTGGGACTTCACCACATGTAGAAACAACTTTATATACTCTTCTCTGAACTTGTGAATCTATATAAACTTGTCTTCCAACTGTTTTACAGTTGAATACTACTTTTCAGTGAATTCCGGTGGTTTGAAACACGGGTTTCATGTGAACTAGCTCTATTTCAAGGATTTCTGCAGTGTGCAACATCCTTTCTAGACTAGAGACTTACATTTTGATGTCTCTTACACTTGTTCTCTCACTTTTCTGTGATATTCATTAGTATTTGCTCTGAATTAGTAATGATTTCTTGCAGTGTCCTATAATGGGCCTTCTTTTCTACTTGTGGGACTTCACCACATGTAGAAACAACTTTATACACTCTTCTCTGGACTTGCGAAGCTATATAAACTTGTCTTTCAACGGTTTTACAGTTAAATACTACTTTTCAGTGAATTCTGGTGGTTTGAAACACTGGTTTCATGTGAACTAACTCTATTTCAAGGATTTCTGCAGTGTACAACATCCTTTCTAGACTAGCGACTTACATATTGGTGTCTTTTACACTTGTTATTCTCACTATTCTGTGATATTCATTAGTATTTCCTCTGAATGACTGCTGATTTCTAGCTGTTTCCTATAATGGGCCTTCTTTTCTACTTGTGGGACTTCACCACATGTAGAAACAACTTTATACATTCTTCTCTGAACTTGAGAAGCTATATACACTTGTTTTTCAACTCTTTTACAGTTAAATACTACTTTTCATTGAATTCCGGTGGTTTGAAACACTGGTTTCATGTGAACTAACTGTATTTCAAGGATTTGTGCAGTGTACAACATCCTTTCTATACTAGAGACTTACATTTTGATGTCTTTTACACTTGTTCTCTCACTATTCTGTGATATTCATTAGTATTTGCTCTGAATGACTACTGATTTCTAGCTGTTTCCTACAATGGGCCTTCTTTTCTACTTCTGGGACTTCACCACATGTAGAAACAACTTTATACATTCTTCTCTGAACTTGAGAAGCTATATACACTTGTCTTTCAACTCTTTTACTGTTAAATACTACTTTTCAGTGAATTCTGGTGGTTTGAAACACTGGTTTCATGTGAACTATCTCTATTTCAAGGTTTTCTGCAGTGTGCAACATCCTTTCTAGACTAGAGACTTACATTTTGATGTCTTTTACACTTGTTCTCTCACTATTCTGTGACATTCTTTAGTATTTGCTCTGAAATACTACTGATTTCTAGATGTTTCCTATAAAGGGCCTTCTGCTCTACTTGTGGGACTTCACCACATGTAGAAACAACTTTATACACTCTTCTCTGGACTTGCGAAGCTATATAAACTTGTCTTGCAACGGTTTTACAGTAGAATACTACTTTTCAGTGAATTCTGGTGGTTTCAAACACTGGTTTCATGTGAACTAACTCTATTTCAAGGATTTCTGCAGTGTGCAACATCCTTTCTAGACTAGCGACTTACATATTGGTGTCTTTTACACTTGTTATTCTCACTATTCTGTGATATTCATTAGTATTTCCTCTGAATGACTGCTGATTTCTAGCTGTTTCCTATAATGGGCCTTCTTTTCTACTTGTGGGACTTCACCACATGTAGAAACAACTTTATACATTCTTCTCTGAACTTGAGAAGCTATATACACTTGTTTTTCAACTCTTTTACAGTTAAATACTACTTTTCATTGAATTCCGGTGGTTTGAAACACTGGTTTCATGTAAACTAACTGTATTTCAAGGATTTGTGCAGTGTACAACATCCTTTCTAGCCTAGAATCTTACATTTTGATGTCTTTTACACTTGTTCTCTCACTATTCTGTGATATTCATTAGTATTTGCTCTGAATGACTACTGATTTCTAGCTGTTTCCTATAATGGGCCTTCTTTTCTACTTGTGGGACTTCACCACATGTAGAAACTACTTTATACACTCTTCTCTAGACTTGCGGAGCTATATAAACTTGTCTTTCAACTGTTTTACAGTTAAATACTACTTTTCAGTGAATTCTGGTGGTTTCAAACACTGGTTTCATGTGAACTAACTCTATTTCAAGGATTTCTGCAGTGTGCAACATCCTTTCTATACTAGAGACTTACATTTTGATGTCTTTTACACTTGTTCTCTCACTATTCTGTGATATTCATTAGTATTTGCTCTGAATTAGTAATGTTTTCTTGCAGTGTCCTATAGTGGGCCTTCTGGTATACTTGTGGGACTTCACCACATGTGGAAGAAACTTTATACACTTCTCTGAACTTTAGAAGCTATATACACTTGTCTTTCAACTGTTTTACAGTTAAATACTACTTTTCAGTGAATTCTGGTGGTTTGTAACACTGGTTTCATGTGAACTAACTCTATTTCAAGGATTTCTGCAGTGTGCAACATCCTTTCTAGACTAGAGACTTACATTTTGATGTCTTTTATACTTGTTCTCTCACTATTCTGTGATATTCATTAGTATTTGCTCTGAATTAGTAATGCTTTCTTGCAGTGTCCTATAGTAGGCCTTCTGGTATACTTGTGGGACTTCACCACATGTAGAAACAACTTTATACATTCTTCTCTGAACTTGAGAAGCTATATACACTTGTTTTACAACTGTTTTACGGTTAAATACTAATTTTCAGTGAATTCCGGTGGTTTAAAACACTGGTTTCATGTGAACTAACTGTATTTCAAGGATTTGTGCAGTGTACAACATCCTTTCTAGACTAGAGACTTACATTTTGATGTCTTTTACACTTGTTCTATCACTATTCTGTGATATTCATTAGTATTTGCTCTGAATGACTACTGATTTCTAGCTGTTTCCTATAATGGGCCTTCTTTTCTACTTGTGGGACTTCACCACATTTAGAAACTACTTTATACACTCTTCTCTAGACCTGCGAAGCTATATAAACTTGTCTTTCAACTGTTTTACAGTTAAATACTACATTTCAGGGAATTCTGTTGGTTTGAAACACTGGTTTCATGTGAACTAACTCTATTTCAAGGATTTCTGCAGTGTGCAACATCCTTTCTAAACTAGAGACTTACATTTTGATGTCTTTTACACTTGTTCTCTCACTATTCTGTGATATTCATTAGTATTTCCTCTGAATGACTACTGATTTCTAGCAGTTTCCTGTAATGGGCCTTCTTTTCTACTTGTGGGACTTCACCACATGTAGAAACAACTTTATATACTTTTCTCTGGACTTGCGAAGCTATATAAACTTGTCTTTCAACTGTTTTACAGTTAAATGCTACTTTTCAGTGAATTCTGTTAGTATGAAACACTGGTTTCATGTGAACTAACTCTATTTCAAGGATTTCTGCAGTGTGCAACATCCTTTCTAGACTAGAGACTTACATTTTGATGTCTTTTACACTTGTTCTCTCACTATTCTGTGATATTCATTAGTATTTGCTCTGAATTAGTAATGCTTTCTTGCAGTGTCCTATAGTGGGCCTTCTGGTATACTTGTGGGACTTCACCACATGTAGAAACAACTTTATATACTCTTCTCTGAACTTGTGAATCTATATAAACTTGTCTTCCAACTGTTTTACAGTTGAATACTACTTTTCAGTGAATTCCGGTGGTTTGAAACACGGGTTTCATGTGAACTAGCTCTATTTCAAGGATTTCTGCAGTGTGCAACATCCTTTCTAGACTAGAGACTTACATTTTGATGTCTCTTACACTTGTTCTCTCACTTTTCTGTGATATTCATTAGTATTTGCTCTGAATTAGTAATGATTTCTTGCAGTGTCCTATAATGGGCCTTCTTTTCTACTTGTGGGACTTCACCACATGTAGAAACAACTTTATACACTCTTCTCTGGACTTGCGAAGCTATATAAACTTGTCTTTCAACGGTTTTACAGTTAAATACTACTTTTCAGTGAATTCTGGTGGCTTGAAACACTGGTTTCATGTGAACTAACTCTATTTCAAGGATTTCTGCAGTGTACAACATCCTTTCTAGACTAGCGACTTACATATTGGTGTCTTTTACACTTGTTATTCTCACTATTCTGTGATATTCATTAGTATTTCCTCTGAATGACTGCTGATTTCTAGCTGTTTCCTATAATGGGCCTTCTTTTCTACTTGTGGGACTTCACCACATGTAGAAACAACTTTATACATTCTTCTCTGAACTTGAGAAGCTATATACACTTGTTTTTCAACTCTTTTACAGTTAAATACTACTTTTCATTGAATTCCGGTGGTTTGAAACACTGGTTTCATGTGAACTAACTGTATTTCAAGGATTTGTGCAGTGTACAACATCCTTTCTATACTAGAGACTTACATTTTGATGTCTTTTACACTTGTTCTCTCACTATTCTGTGATATTCATTAGTATTTGCTCTGAATGACTACTGATTTCTAGCTGTTTCCTACAATGGGCCTTCTTTTCTACTTCTGGGACTTCACCACATGTAGAAACAACTTTATACATTCTTCTCTGAACTTGAGAAGCTATATACACTTGTCTTTCAACTCTTTTACTGTTAAATACTACTTTTCAGTGAATTCTGGTGGTTTGAAACACTGGTTTCATGTGAACTATCTCTATTTCAAGGTTTTCTGCAGTGTGCAACATCCTTTCTAGACTAGAGACTTACATTTTGATGTCTTTTACACTTGTTCTCTCACTATTCTGTGACATTCTTTAGTATTTGCTCTGAAATACTACTGATTTCTAGATGTTTCCTATAAAGGGCCTTCTGCTCTACTTGTGGGACTTCACCACATGTAGAAACAACTTTATACACTCTTCTCTGGACTTGCGAAGCTATATAAACTTGTCTTGCAACGGTTTTACAGTAGAATACTACTTTTCAGTGAATTCTGGTGGTTTCAAACACTGGTTTCATGTGAACTAACTCTATTTCAAGGATTTCTGCCGTGTGCAACATCCTTTCTAGACTAGCGACTTACATATTGGTGTCTTTTACACTTGTTATTCTCACTATTCTGTGATATTCATTAGTATTTCCTCTGAATGACTGCTGATTTCTAGCTGTTTCCTATAATGGGCCTTCTTTTCTACTTGTGGGACTTCACCACATGTAGAAACAACTTTATACATTCTTCTCTGAACTTGAGAAGCTATATACACTTGTTTTTCAACTCTTTTACAGTTAAATACTACTTTTCATTGAATTCCGGTGGTTTGAAACACTGGTTTCATGTAAACTAACTGTATTTCAAGGATTTGTGCAGTGTACAACATCCTTTCTAGCCTAGAATCTTACATTTTGATGTCTTTTACACTTGTTCTCTCACTATTCTGTGATATTCATTAGTATTTGCTCTGAATGACTACTGATTTCTAGCTGTTTCCTATAATGGGCCTTCTTTTCTACTTGTGGGACTTCACCACATGTAGAAACTACTTTATACACTCTTCTCTAGACTTGCGGAGCTATATAAACTTGTCTTTCAACTGTTTTACAGTTAAATACTACTTTTCAGTGAATTCTGGTGGTTTCAAACACTGGTTTCATGTGAACTAACTCTATTTCAAGGATTTCTGCAGTGTGCAACATCCTTTCTATACTAGAGACTTACATTTTGATGTCTTTTACACTTGTTCTCTCACTATTCTGTGATATTCATTAGTATTTGCTCTGAATTAGTAATGTTTTCTTGCAGTGTCCTATAGTGGGCCTTCTGGTATACTTGTGGGACTTCACCACATGTGGAAGAAACTTTATACACTTCTCTGAACTTTAGAAGCTATATACACTTGTCTTTCAACTGTTTTACAGTTAAATACTACTTTTCAGTGAATTCTGGTGGTTTGTAACACTGGTTTCATGTGAACTAACTCTATTTCAAGGATTTCTGCAGTGTGCAACATCCTTTCTAGACTAGAGACTTACATTTTGATGTCTTTTATACTTGTTCTCTCACTATTCTGTGATATTCATTAGTATTTGCTCTGAATTAGTAATGCTTTCTTGCGGTGTCCTATAGTAGGCCTTCTGGTATACTTGTGGGACTTCACCACATGTAGAAACAACTTTATACATTCTTCTCTGAACTTGAGAAGCTATATACACTTGTTTTACAACTGTTTTACGGTTAAATACTAATTTTCAGTGAATTCCGGTGGTTTAAAACACTGGTTTCATGTGAACTAACTGTATTTCAAGGATTTGTGCAGTGTACAACATCCTTTCTAGACTAGAGACTTACATTTTGATGTCTTTTACACTTGTTCTATCACTATTCTGTGATATTCATTAGTATTTGCTCTGAATGACTACTGATTTCTAGCTGTTTCCTGTAATGGGCCTTCTTTTCTACTTGTGGGACTTCACCACATGTAGAAACAACTTTATATACTTTTCTCTGGACTTGCGAAGCTATATAAACTTGTCTTTCAACTGTTTTACAGTTAAATACTACATTTCAGGGAATTCTGTTGGTTTGAAACACTGGTTTCATGTGAACTAACTCTATTTCAAGGATTTCTGCAGTGTGCAACATCCTTTCTAGACTAGAGACTTACATTTTGATGTCTTTTACACTTGTTCTCTCACTATTCTGTGATATTCATTAGTATTTGCTCTGAATTAGTAATGCTTTCTTGCAGTGTCCTATAGTGGGCCTTCTGGTATACTTGTGGGACTTCACCACATGTAGAAACAACTTTATATACTCTTCTCTGAACTTGTGAATCTATATAAACTTGTCTTCCAACTGTTTTACAGTTGAATACTACTTTTCAGTGAATTCCGGTGGTTTGAAACACGGGTTTCATGTGAACTAGCTCTATTTCAAGGATTTCTGCAGTGTGCAACATCCTTTCTAGACTAGAGACTTACATTTTGATGTCTCTTACACTTGTTCTCTCACTTTTCTGTGATATTCATTAGTATTTGCTCTGAATTAGTAATGATTTCTTGCAGTGTCCTATAATGGGCCTTCTTTTCTACTTGTGG